>NW_023416338.1:0-627079 GCF_014108235.1 Myotis myotis
AAGGATCCTACACCAAAGTGACGTATTTGGGGGAGCATAGCCGGACTCCCGCCAGCTGCCAAAGGGCTTAGGGGTCACGGTTGGGTGAGACAGATCTGTGCTAGTCACCAAATAGCGCTTCCCAACTGCTGGAAGCGCAGGCAGCACTGGGGTGAAGTCCTGATTTTAGAGAAACAACCAGAAGGGGGCGTATGAGGACAGGACACTCAGCAGGAGGCTGTTGGTCACTGTCGGTTGCAAAAGCCTCACCAGCACAGCAAAGCCAGCGTCTTACAGTGGCCATGCTTAGAGTGACCAAACATTTAAGTTTAATAAAAATAAAACTTTTACAGAATTAATGGAATATCCTTAGCCGGTGTGGATAGAGCGTCGCCCTGCAGACTGAAGGGCCGCAGGTTCAATTCTGGTCAAAGGCATGTACCCCGGGTGCAGGCTCAATTCCAGGCGCCAGTGGGGGTGCAGCCAAATTGATGTGTCTCTCTCCCATAGATGTTTCTCTCTCTGTGTCTCTCCCCCCTCTCTTCCACTCTCTCTAACAATCAATGGGAAAATGTCCTCGGGTGAGGATTAACAAAATTAATGAAATAGTAGTACTGTTGGTCTAGGACTGCCTTAAAAAAATGACCACAGGCTCGGTGGCTTAAAACAACAGAAATGTATTCTCTCGCAATTCAGGAGGCAAGAAGTCTGACATCAAGGTGTCAGCAGGGTTTCAAAGCCACACTGAGGGCTCTGACAGAGGACATACCCACCCACCACCACCTTCCCGTTTCTGGTGGCGCTGCCATTCCTTGGCTTGTGGCGGCCTCGCTTCAGTCTCGGCCTCCATCTTCACTCGGCCTCGTTTCCGGTGTCTCTGTGTGTCCTTTTCTGTCTTTTCTGAAGACACATTCACCGGATTTAGGACCCCCTCCATCTAGTCTGAACTCATTTCCATCCTTACCTTAATTACATCGGCAAAGACACTATTTCCAAGTAAGGTCCCTGTAGTTTAATAACTTGGTCTGTGTCCCCAGTTCCTGGCACGGAGCTCCTAAAACCCTTGGTATTTCCTGAGTCATAGGGGTATCTTTTGTTATTCACAAGGAACCCCTGTAGAGTACACCTGTGTTTATGCTCATGAGGTAACAGGGCGGGGTTCCCTCGGTTGCTTTAGGATGGGGGCTGGGCTCCAGAAAGACCACGTGGTTGGAGGGTGGGAACTTTCTGGCCACCTCCAACCTCTGGGAACAATAGGGGAGGGGGGGATAGAGATTGGGTTCGAGAAACAAAGAGGTAAGGAGAGCTTCCAAGTAGGCAAACACATCCAGGATGGGACACCCCAACTTCACGGGGACAGGAGCTCCTGCTCTCAGGACCCCTTTCTCCGGCAGTTCATTTTGAATTCTTTATAACAAACCAGTAACATCAAAAGCGCCTACCTACCCGGCTGGTGTGGCTCAGTGCTTGAGCATCGACCTATAAACCAGGAGGTTACGGTTCGATTCCTGGTCAGGGCACATCCTTGGGTTGTGGGCTGGATCCCGGGGCATGCAGGAAACAGCCAATCAATGATTCTCTGTCATCACTGATGTTTCCATCTCCCTCTCCCTTCCTCTCTGAAGTCAATAAAAAAATTTAAAAGAATGAGTTTACTAGGCCATTGCTAGTACATGCACAATAAATGACTGGTCTTGGGGCATAGAGTCTCACCTGCCGGCGCATGGTGGATAAGAGTTCTGCAAGCATTTTTATACATGAAGTTGGGGGAAGAAAATGGAAGCTGCTCTGAAAGGACTTACATTGGCTATAGACAAAGAGGGTGGGAGAAGCTGAAGCCAGGCCCGCTCTGGGATAGGCCAGCAGAATCCGCAAAGCTCATGTGTAAACAAGAACTTGAGGCTCCTGGGCTCCCACCTGGCTATTCTTTCTCCCTTCTTTTTTTTTTTCTTCTTTTTTTTGCTATTCTCTCTATTTATTTTTTTTAGATATATATTTTATTGATTTTTTACAGAGAGGAAGGGAGAGAGATAGAGAGTTAGAAACATCGATGAGAGAGAAACATCGATTAGCTGCCTCCTGCACATCTCCTACTGGGGATGTGCCCACAACCCAGGTACATGCCCTTGACCGGAATCGAACCTGGGACCTTTCAGTCTGCAGGTCGATGCTCTATCCACTGAGCCAAACCGGTTTAGGCTATTCTCTCTTTAGATAATCTCAGAAATAGCCACCTGGGAGTTGTTTTCTTTTTTTAATGTGTGTGTGTGTGTGTTTTATTGATTATTATTATTTATTTATTTATTTTTTAGAGATGAAAGGAGAGGGAGAGGGAAATATTGATGCGAGAGAGAAACATAAATCCACCTCCCCACCCCCACCCCCGCACACACACACACACCCGACTGGGGATCGATCGAGCCCGCAACCCAGGCATGTACCCTGACCAGGAATCCAACCAGCGACCCCCCAGTGCACAGGACAACACCCAACCAACTGATCCATACTGGCCATGGCTGGAAGTTCATGTGTTAATTCCAAGGAGTGTGAGCAGTTTGTCGCTGGTTTTGCTGCCGTTGTTAACTGATTAACCGCTTTTTGTCTCCCCCCCCCCCCCCCCCAACCCCTGGCCTGCTGTAATGTAATGTAGGACATCTCAGAATTTTCTCCTTGTCAGAGTTCCCTTGTCCTCTGTGCCTTGTGAGGACACAGCAAGAAGACGCCATTGTGAACCAGGAAGAGAGCCCTCACCAGACACGGAATTTTTGGACCTTGATCTTGGGCTTTTAGCCTCCAGGACAGCAAGAAATCAATGTCTGTTGTGTATAAGTTTCACGCAAAAATATTCTCCTATAGCAGCCTGAACGGACTAAGGCAGCTGAATACCTGCTGAAGGCCAGTTGGGGAAGCTGCAGAGGATGAGCAAAGGGGGCTGCTGGCCGGGGTAGAGTCCGCAAAGGGGATGGACATGGAGCCACTGTCATTCTGAGAGGCCATAAGGATGAGTGGAATCGGGGAGCTGAGACAGACGGCTGAGCAAACTGGCCGAGCTATAGCAGAATACCTCTGCGTGAGGCTAATACACAACAGCAGATAAAGAAGGTCACCTCCCTAGAGATCACATCGAGGCCTCAGTTGTATTTCCAGCTCCAGGCCCAGATAATCAGCAAAACCAGGTGAGCAACGCCAGGACTGGCTGCAGTGATTTAAAGACCCTGGCACTGGCCAATCAGTAGAGACCAGGACCCAGAAAACGCACACCTGGAAAGATGATGAAGATTCTGCCGAAATCCTCCCCGGAGACCTCTCCTAATTCCCACCTGCAGGAGAGAGATAAAGCCCTCAAAACAGGCTGCACCGTGATCTGCTGGGGCGCACACCCCTGCCACTCCCTTCCCCCTCTTTCCTTCCATCTTCATCCCCCACAGGCATGCATCTCCTAAACACTAAGGGACCCCACAAGACTTGCAACCAGGGGAGCAGTGGGCAGCAGCAGCTTGCCCCAGGCTAACCCCCTGACCCTGTCTCCAAGGCCCCCCTTTCTCTGACTTCCCAGCGAGCTAAGCCAGCCCAGCCTGCGCTCTCCTGTTGCTTCCTTTACGCTAAGCCCTTCCTTGTTTCACTGTCCCCAGCTTTTTTTTTAAATCCTCACCCAAGGATATGTGTGGGTTTTTGTTTTTTTAATTGATTTTATAGAGAGAGGAAGGGAGAGAGAGAGAGAGAGAGAGAGAGAGAGAGAGAGAGAGAGAGAGAGAGAGAGATGAATGTGAGATCGGTTGCCTCCCCTACACATCCTGACTGGGATCAAACCCATAGCCTAGGTATATGCCCTGACTGCTGTACAGGACAATGCTCCAACCCACTGAGCCACCCAACCAGGGCACTGTCCTCAGCTTTAATAAATGTACCCTCTTGTCACCTGCACTGGTGTGAAATCTTTCCTACATGAAGTCGAGAACCTACACACTACCAGCCGGCCCTCGGCAGGTCCACTCAGGGCCAGGTCCCCTGTCCTGTAACAATCCACCCCTGCCCTGGATCTGCTGTGACAGCCCCCTCTGATGAGTGTGACACCCACGCTCCATCTAGCCTCCTGTCCTGGCCCAGAACAGCGCACCGTGCCCCTCTGTGGTCCCCCTGCCACAGCCACCACCTCAGGCCCTGCAAGCTATGGCGCTTCGGCCCATTCCCAGCTCCCCACACCGTTCTGCCCAGGCCCAGCTCTCCCCCACCACCTTCTCCCTCGCCCACCCTGCTGCAGCTCTTAAATGTGAGAAAGGCCTGGCCATCTGAGCTCCACTGAAAATTATCTGAAAGGAGAATACATCACCCCTGCGGGCGGCAGTTACATCCAGAGAGGGCTGGGAAGGCACTGTTAGGTCTCCAAAACACACCATGGCTTTTGTAATTTGTGTTTTTATTTTTAAAGATTTTTATTGATTTCGGAAAGGAATGGAGAGTATAGAGAGATAGAAACACCAATGATGAGAGAGAATCATTGATTGGCTGCCTCTTGTACACCCTTACACTGGGGATCGAGCCCGCAACCCAGGCATGTGCCCTGACTGGGAATGGAACCGTGACCTCCTGGTTCATAGGTCGATGCTCAACCACTGAGTCACACTGGCCGGGCAGCTTTTGTAATTTGGAAACAGTTTTTAAAGGTGTACAGACAGGTCCTGGCTGGGTAGCTAAGTTGATTATAGCATCGCCCCAACACTAACATGCCAAGGTTTCGGGTTTGATCCCTCCACACCAATCAGGACACATACAAGAGTCAACCAATGAAGGCTTAAATAAGTGGAACAACAACTCTCTCTCTTTCTCAAAATCAGTAAACAAGCAAAAAAAAATAAAGCAGTTCCTGAGCCCCAGATCGTCCTGGCCTATCAAAGATCACATTATAATAATCAATCAATTGGACAATTAAATTTGACTCGAACCCCTCCCCCAAAACCAAGGGCCGGGCCTCCTTCAAGGTTGTGTCCCCAGCTCCTGGCCCCAAGGAGTACCCAGAAGTATAGCTGGTTGAGCTGAGGTTGCACAGGCAGGACAGGCAAGGTGCACCGGACGGGCAGCGCCACCTAGAGGCCAGACGGTGAATAGCCAAAGGCATGATCGCTGTAACTAACGGGTCAGGGACCAAGCAGCGCAGCGCTGCGTGGGGAGGAGAGAGGCAGTGGGGGGCGTGAGAGCACCCTTACTTGCTGCTCCAGGGACAGAGCAGGATCAGCCTGGACATCACGGGTGTAAATGTCCTGCCTATCGAAATAGCTTTTTAACGACGACTCTAAAGTAGATGACTCAGGAGGACCCTGGGAGTCTCTGCATTTCTGCCTCCGCCTTTTCTCAGGAAGTGCCCAGAGGGGAGAGCAGGTCAGCAGAGGAGTTCTGGGAGCACGATGAGAGGGGGGGCTGCTAGGACTGCACGCCCCCTACCTGGGATCATGGGAATCAAACTCGCAATTTTTCCGTGCATGGGACAACACCCAACCAACTGAGCCACACTGGCCAGGGCGAGGGAGACACTCGGATCAGAAAACTAAGGGCCAGAAAGTTTCCATCATTTGCCCAAGGTCTTGCCCCAGGTCTACGGGGGTAAAGGACCTTGAATCAGCAGCCCACTGGTTTAGTCAGCCCTGCTGCCTCCGGGAGGGTGAGGGCATGGCCCTCAGGTCTTTGAACTTCAGGTGGTGAAAAGTTCAAGGTGGTTCAAGGTATTGTGCAAGTCTCTCTCCTCCACCCCCCTTTCTCTGGTCAGGGAGAGTGAGGTCCTGTTGCCCCATGACCTGAAAAATGAATCAAAAGCCCCCTGGTGGCAGGGGTGGATAATTGGACCTCTTCTCCCCACCTTAGCCCTGCTCTGGGTCAGCTGGTTCTGCGGGTTTACACCTGCTGGGCAGAGAATGCTGGCTTGATCTGATTCCCCCTGGAGACACAGTGGTCTAGTCCAGCCACATTTAACAGCCATTTAAAGTGAGTTGAGCCCTAGCCGGTTTGGCTCGGTGGCTATAGTGTCGGCCTGTGGACTAAAGGGTCCCAGAATACGTACCTTGGTTGCAGGCTCCTCCCCAGCTGGGCCCTGGTCGGGGCACATGCAGGAGGCAACCACTTGATTTTCTCACGTTGACTTTTCTCTCTGTCTTTCTCTCTCTCTCTTTCCCTCCCCCTAAAAATCAATGGAAAAATATCCTCAGGTGAGGATTAACAACAACAAAACATAAATAAATAAAAATAAAGTGAGTCAAGTCGTGTTTAAATATTCTGGGCACCACAATAAGGAAAGTAAAAAGGAACAGTTTGTTTTCGGTGTTTTTGTTATAATGTAGATGAAATGCACATAGAATCAATCGCTTAAGTTGTATAATTCCACAGCATTTAGTGCATTCACAATGTTGTGCAACCAGCACCCTCCTAGTTTCAAAATATTTCCATCACCCCAAGATAAACCCCACTCCCAGTCACTCCCCACCCCCTCTCAGCCTCTGGTGGCAACCACCTGTCTACTTCTGGTCTCTATAGATTTGCTTGTTCTGGACATCTCACATACATGGCATCATACAATAAGTGACCTTCTAGCCCAGCTTCTTTCATTCAGCAGAATGGTTTCTTATTTTCAGTTTTCACATTTTATTGGGGGCCACAGGGGAGGGGACCTCCTCCCTGTCCATGGAGGGGTTCACAGTTTCTTCAGCCACTCCAGGGTTTGGCCCTAGGGGCCCCGGGGGTGGCTGGCCACACCGGGCATGTTCCCGTCATCTCAGGCGGGCACTGGTAGTTGTAGGTATGACCTCATTGATCATGATGGCGGACTTGGTGTGGGGGCTGAAGCAGAGAGGCTCCTGATGGTGCAGTGCACGACCAGCAGCGGCTCCTTGGCCCAGGCATCCTTGATGAAGACGGCGATTCTCGCGGCCATCTTGGTCTCGGCAGCAACCAGCATAATGGCTTCTTTCTTTCTTTCTTTCTTCTTCCTTCCTTCCTTCCTTCCTTCCTTCCTTCCTTCCTTTCTTCCTTTCTTTCTTTCTTCCTTTCTTTTTCTTCCTTCCTTCCTTCCTTCCTTCCTTCCTTCCTTCCTTCCTTCCTTCCTTCCTTCCTTCCTCACCTGAGCATATTTTTCCCATTGATTTTTAGAGAGGGTAGAAGGAAGGAAGGGAGGGAGAGAGAGAGAGAAGAGAGAGAAACATCAATTGGTTACACATCTTGACCGGGATGGGAATGGAAGCCTAGACCATTCGGTGGGAGGGCCAATGCTCTAACCACTGGCCAGGGCCAGCATAATGGTTTTTGGTTTTTTTAAATATTTTTATTGATTTCAGAGAGGAAGGGAGAGGGAGAGATAGAAACATCAATGATGAGAGAGAATCATTGATCGGCTGCCTCATGCATGCCCCCTACTGGGGATCGAACCAGCAACCCGGGCATGTGCCCTTGACTAGAATCGAACCTGGGACCGTTCAGTCCGCAGGCCGCAATGCTCTATCCACTGAGCCAAACTGGCTAGGGCCAGCATAATGTTTCCATGGTTCATCCACACTGTAACAGGTAGCAGGACTTCCTTCCTTTTTACAGGCGAATAATATTCCACCGAGTGGATGGACCGCACTCTGCCTATTCATTCATCTGTTGATGGACATCTGGGTTGTTTCCACCTCTTGGTGACTGTGAATAGCGCTGCTGTGTATATGCCTGTCCATGTTCCTGTTTGCACACCTGTTTTCAATTCTTTTGGGGTCTAGGCCTAGAGGTGGGATTGCCGGGTTCTATGATAACTCGGTGTTTAGCTTTTGAGGAAGATAAAATTACGTTGAATAATACATTTGTTTCACACAACATAGCCCACATACAATCATGTCAACATGTAACCAATATGAACATTATTGCAATCCTTTACGTTCTTTTTTCCTTACTAAAGTCTTTGAAACCCAATGTGTACTTTTCACTCAGAGCACATCTCAGTTTGGATCAGCTGCACTTCGAGCGCTTGTGGCTCATGGTGACCATCCTGGGCCGCGCAGGTCTAGACCAGCCGTGGGCAAACTACGGCCCGCGGGCCAGATCCGGCCCGTTTGAAATGAATAAAACTAAAAAAAATAAAGACCGTACCCTTTTATGTAGTGATGTTTACTTTGAATTTATATTAGTTCACACAAACACTCCATCCATGCTTTTGTTCCGGCCCTCCGGCCCAGTTTAAGAACCCATTGTGGCCCTCGAGTCAAAAAGTTTGCCCACCCCTGGCGTAGACTCTAGCCTCACACCTCACTCTCCAGTTCTGTTGTACCTACAGACACATACATCCTGTTATGGACTGAATGTCTGCCTCCCCTCCCCCATCATATCTTAACACCCAATCCCCAATGTGATGGTATTTGGGAGGTGATTAGGTCATAAGGGTGGAGCCCTCGTGAATGGGATTAGTGCCCTGATAAGAGACCCAGCCCGCAAGCGTGTTCAGTGGTTGAGCATCGACCTATGAACCAGGAGGTCACAGTTCGATTCCCGGTCAGGGTGTTTGCTCGGGCTGTGGGCTTGATCCTATGTGGGGTGTGCAGGAGGCAGCCAATCAATGATTCTCTCTCATCATTGATGTTTGTATCTCTCTGTCCCTCTCCCTTCCTCTCTGAAATCAATAAAAAATATATATTTAAAAAAAGAGACCAGCCCTGGCCTGTGTTTCTCAGTGGTTAGAGCATCAGCTAAGCACCGAAGGGCTGTGCGTCCAATTTCCGGTCAAGGGCATGTGCCTGGGTGCAGGAGGCAACCAATTAATGTGTCTCTCTCACATAGATGTTTCTCTCTCCCTCCCTCCCTCCTTCCCACTCTCTCTAAAAATCAATGTAGAAAAGATCCTCATGTGAGGATTAACAGAAAAAAAAAAAGCGAAAGACCCAGAGAGCTCCCTCATCCCTTCCACCATGCGAGGACACAGAAAGATGGTCTCACCAGACGCCAAACCTGCCAACTGCTTCATATTGGACTTCCGGCCTCCAGAACTGTGCGGAATAAATGTCTGTTGTTTACCAGCCACCCAGTCTGTGTTATTCTGTGATAGCAACCCGAATGGACGAATACTTGTCTTGACCAGGGACCTCAGGCTCCTAATCAATAAGCTTGGAGTCAGATAGGGAGAACGTGTGTACGTGGACCCCTGGGGCTATCTGGCACTGGGTGTGTGCACGGCCCAACCACAGCAGCTCCTGATGCTATAAAAGCAGAGAACGTGACCTGACCTTTGCCTCCAGGAGGAGGTGGCTGCTGCAGAGGCCAGCACGCATGCCCAGGAGCCACCGCTGGCTCTCAGCTGCCTGTGGGCACCCTGGGTCACGGGTCACCCCCTAGGCTGGTACAGAGCCCCGGATCGGGGTAGGGGACGGTGGCTTAGGTCCACAGGGACTCAGATGGAGCTTCCACAGGATTGCTTTTTTGGGGGAATGTTTCCAGCTCCTTGGGGCAGACTGAGCCAGGCCTTGGGGCCACACCAGGCAGCTCTCTGATTCATTCGTCCATGCGAGGACCCCAGAGTGGAGGCGGAGAGAGCGCCTTTAAATAGAGCACACCACCATCTGAGGCTGCAGGGCTGCTGGAAGGGAGCCAGCCGCCGCCCCTGACCTGGCCAGCCTCCCTCCAGATGGGGTTCACACACCACCCCCTCCCGCCTCTCTGCTTTCCCCTTCCGTTGCAGCCTCAAGCCGTCTGCCCTGCCAGGCCCAGGCTCAGATGTGCCGGCTTTCTGTAAATGTGAGATATAAAAAGAAGCGGGGAGCAGGCGCAGGGGTGGGCAATGGCCGCTGGCTCGCTGAGAGATGCCGCCCCCACACTGCCCAGCACGGCAAACACTCCCCCGCGGAGAGGAGCGGGCGTGCGCTTGCACGCAGACACTGTGACAAGCCGGCATTTCAAATCAGACATAAGGAGGCCAGCCAGCTGGGGGGAAGCCAAGTCTGACTTTGTAAAGGCCTCTCTCCTTGGCCGGAGCTAGGCCCTGGAAATTGCAGATTGCGTGGGATGCCCTCAGCTGAGGCGCGTCAAGCCTGCCCCGGGCTGTGACCCTCATGGAGGACACCGGGGCTCCGGCTGGCTGGCTGGCCTTCCCGGGCTCTGAGTGCCGGTGCAGGAAGGTGACAGATGCAGTAACATCAGGCACCTGTCCTTTAGCTGCCCCTCACCTGCCTCCACTTCCACGCCCCCTGCTCCTCCATCAGCCGAACTGCGGCTCCCACTCAGCCAGCCCCGGCTGCCCGCTCAGGCGCCCACCTCCCGCCTCCGTCCACCCTCCAGCGCCAGCACTTTCTGCTGCTCCTTCAAGTGCACACTGAGCAGCTGTCCCAGGCCCAGGTCCAGGAGCTGGGGATGCCCGGCGCCGGCACCGTTCACATCCTCATGGGCTCGGTCCGATGGAGGAGACAGAGCACGGCAACAGCTACCATCAATAAACCAAAAAGAAAACGCAGGCAAAGGACGGATGACAGCTGGGACCTGTGCTGTGCAGGAGCAGCTCAGAGCACCTGGGGAGGCCGACCTTGGAGGGATCTTCCAGGCCTGAGGATGAGGGGGCAGGTAGGAGAAGGGGGAGGGGTCCCGTTTGCCTCTTGCTTTCTGCAGGTCTCGTGTCTGCCTGACCCAGGCTAAGCCACGCACGTAGCGCTGCGTGAATGAATGAATGAATGAATGCACCCGGCTCTGCAGCCGGCCGGGCCAGAAAGCGAACCCTGGCGCCCCCGCTCCTCTCCCCAGCAACCTCCGCTCGGCCTCTCTGGGCCTCAGGTTTCCGGCTGTAAATGATCCTTGTCGTAAAAACATAAATGCATCTGGCACTGTGCAGGGCATGCCTTCCCTTCTAGAGCTTTCCCCGGTTCTTCCCCCTCTGTCTCCAGCTCCCTGGGCCCCTGGGGAAGTGGAGCGCTCTGTCTTTAAGAGGGAGAAGGTAGGAGCCTCCCCACGCTGGCTCAGGGCCTCACTCCTCGGGCGGCCAAGCCAGTGCTGGGGCCGCTCCTCAGAACCACTCACACACTCTTGGCTTGGCCTAAATATATTGCAACCTCCGAGTCATCCCAGAGCCTAGACTTCCTGCCCGAGTGGGTGCCAAGGAAAACAAAAGCCACTGGAGGGAGAGGGTCGGCGACAGGAGGAGGAGGGAGAACCCATGGGGCAGGTCTGAGAGGTGCCTCGAGGGTCCTGGTGCTGATGGGGATGCTGGGAAAGCTGAGGATGCGGGGGGGGGGGGGGTCTCCCCCACACTGCACCCTGTTTCTCTCCTCAGCTCAGCAGCTCTGAGTCACCATTCTGGCAGCTGCTGGCCCAGAGCCAGGCTGGGTGGGACCTGAGGGCAGGAGGTGGGTGGGGAGACCTACTTTAGCCTCTGGTTTCTCCTCCCAGCCCACAGGGGCCTTGGGTCTCAGAGCTCACACCCTGATCCACACCCAGTTAATCCCGGAATCCCCACGCCCTCTGGCTCCCAGGGCCCCTGCTGCTGCCCCTGCCCACCCCTGGGAACCAGGAAGGAAGAAAAGGACTGCCCGTCTCCACCCACTAGGGCTCTGCTGATGCTACTGCCCAGCAGGCCCCCACCGGGGCCTGAGGAGCCACCACCCCTCCCTCTGGGCAGACAGTACTCTTCGGCCGGGGCTGGTGGTCCTGCTGACCCCACTGACCCCTCCCCAAGATGCTGGAACCTGCCAGTTACCGCTACCACCAGGACTCAAGGCAAATTTGGGAAAACACATCAACATACACAATATTATTTCGTAGCGAAAGGTGTGTAGAGGCAGGACAGTCAAGGCAGGTGAGGCGTCTGACATCACACACACACACACACACACACACACACACACACACACACACCCCACACCCAGCAGCCACATCTGGAAACATTTTGAGCTGCCGTGACAGTGGAAGGAGGCCCTACTGATACTGTTTCCAGCGAGACGAGGAAACTTTGGTCCTTGTCTTCTTTTCTTTTTGAAAATATTTTTATTGATTTCAGAGATCATGGGAGAGGGAGAGAGAGAAGCACTGATCAGCTGCCTCCTGCACACCTCCCACTGGGGATGGAGCCCAAAACCCAGGCATGTGCCCTTGACAGGAATCGAGCCTGGGACCCTTCAGTCCACAGGCCGACGCTCTAGCCACTGTCAAACCAGCCAGGGCGGTCCTTGTCTTTTTGAGGGAAAAACTTCACTCAAGAGACAAAGTGTAGAAAAGCAAGAATTTATTGACCACAGCAAAAATATAGCTGTCTGGGCTGCTCTGGCCCACTGAGGAGTCAGAGAAAAGGGGCCTTGGAGACAGGGTCAGGGGTTAGACCAGGATGAGCTGCTGCTGCCCACTGCTCCCCTGGGTGCAAGTCTCATGGGGTCCCTTAGAGGTTGGGGGATACGTGCCTGTGGGGGAAGGAGTGGAGCAGGAGGAAGGGCATTCCTTGCTCCCTGGAGGGAGAGTGCACTGGGACCTTCATTTTCGGGGTTTTGAAGTCTGGGTGTTTAGGGGAGGCCTTAGGGATGCATCAATAGAATATTCATCAGCTTTATGCTGATGTACCAACATGAACTTTGTTCTCTTAATTTGTCTGTCCTTGGGTGTTGTCGACAAATGGCGCTGAACTGGATTTCTGTTAACTGTCTCCCTGAGATGATTTACTAGTAAACAGGCTAACTGCAAGGAGGGGAAGTCACCATGCACCAGGAGCAGGGGCCAGGTGCGCTAGGGCAGTGGTCGGCAAACCGCGGCTCTCGAGCCACATGCGGCTCTTTGGCCCCTTGAGTGTGGCTCTTCCACAAAATACCACGTGTGGGCGCGCACGTACAGTGCGATTGAAACTTCGTGGCCCGTGCGCAGAAGTCGGTTTTCGGAAAGGAGATAGACGAAACGAGTATACAAGACGAGTGTGGATGGGAGAGTTGGAAGGGGCCGACCTCAGCGAACGTACCTCAATCAGATGGAGGACGTTTTTAGCAAAGGCCAGCTTAGGAGTACCTTAATTAAGTTAATAACAGTGTACCTACCTACATAGTTTGTTTAAAAAATGTGGCTCTCCAAAGAAATTTCAATCGTTGTACTGTTGATATTTGGCTCTGTTGACAAATGAGTTTGCCGACCGCTGTCCTAGAGTAATAATCCAGGACAGTCCAAGCGTGTGTGCGTGTGTGCCTGGCTGCGTGTGTGCGTGTGTGCCTGGCTGCGTGTGTGTGTGTGTGCCTGGCTGCGTGTGTGCGTGTGTGCGTGTGTGCCTGGCTGCGTGTGTGCGTGTGTGCCTGGCTGCGTGTGTGTGTGTGTGTGTGTGTGTGCGTGTGTGCGTGTGTGCGTGTGTGCCTGGCTGCGTGTGTGCGTGGCTGCGTGTGTGCGTGTGTGCCTGGCTGCGTGTGTGCGTGTGTGCGTGTGTGCGTGTGTGCCTGGCTGCGTGTGTGCGTGTGTGCCTGGCTGCGTGTGTGCGTGTGTGCGTGTGTGCGTGTGTGCCTGGCTGCGTGTGTGCGTGTGTGCCTGGCTGCGTGTGTGCGTGTGTGCCTGGCTGCGTGTGTGCGTGTGTGCGTGTGTGCGTGTGTGCCTGGCTGCGTGTGTGCGTGGCTGCGTGTGTGCGTGTGTGCCTGGCTGCGTGTGTGCGTGGCTGCGTGTGTGCGTGTGTGCGTGTGTGCCTGGCTGCGTGTGTGCGTGTGTGCGTGTGTGCCTGGCTGCGTGTGTGCGTGTGTGCCTGGCTGCGTGTGTGCGTGTGTGCGTGTGTGCGTGTGTGCGTGTGTGCCTGGCTGCGTGTGTGCGTGTGTGCCTGGCTGCGTGTGTGCGTGTGTGCGTGTGTGCCTGGCTGCGTGTGTGCGTGTGTGCCTGGCTGCGTGTGTGCGTGTGTGCCTGGCTGCGTGTGTGCGTGTGTGCCTGGCTGTGTGTGACCCTCTGGGCCGAGATTCAGTTTAGGGTGTTGAGGTCAAGCCCACTCGCCACCTGTCGGGTCTCACCAGAAGCCGCGTCCATGGGTGGGAACCGTGGCTGGACCCTGGCTCCAGCTTTCAGGAACAGGGCTGGCTTTCATCGCAGGGGGACCGCTGCGAGGGTAGAGGATGCGTAGGCCCCTTCCTCCCAGGGACGTCCGAGAGAGTCATGGGAAAGAGGGACAAGCTTGAGGCGTAAGGAAGGAGGCAAGGGAATTGGGGACACCCAGATGGTCCTGGGAGACACAGAGGTGCTGCTGACTGTCAGGTCCCCAAGGGCCCCCCTCGCACACTCCCCCCTCTGTCGCCTCATCTCCAGGAGAGGGAAGTGCCCCCACTCGGTGGAAAGGAAAGCTTTGGTGGTCCCAGGGCACGCCCCTTCCTTCTCCAAGCCTCCGTGTCTGACCAGCTTCACACCCACCCCTCTGGGGAGGGAATGCCTTATCCCAAACAACAGGACGGCACTTTGCAGATGCCAGTGCCTGTTTATAAGACAGCATCTGTGGGAAGTCGGAGGGTAGCTGGGGAATACGTGGAACTCAGTGCTGCAGACTTGAGCCCAAGGGGGAGAGGGTCCCAGGAGCCCGTCCCCACCCACACTGAGTGAATGCGATGCCTCCAGGGAGGCAGCAGTGAGTAATTGCAGGCTTGGCCTTCCCCCGGGCAAGAAGCCAAAATAAGGTTAATTCCGGAAGGGTGGGTCAAAACAGAGGCGAGAAGGGAGGGAGGGGGCCTCAGGTGGAGGCCGGTTGGCAGTGGCAGTCCAGGTCCAGGCCCCTCCCGGCCTCAAAAAGGACCCTGATTGGGAGGGTGGTGTCCGATGGGCCCTCCCTGACTGCCCTGGGGTCTAAAGGGCAAAGCACTGAGCTACTTCCTGTTCCAGACACCAGCCAGGGGGCCAGGCAGCAGCCTTCCCAGTCCAGCAATTTGATTTTGCTCAGTAAATAATGATCACACACACACACACACACACACACACACTGACACACAAACCACCTTTGTCCTTTTCACCTTTTCAACCCCCTGCGGGAGCGTGTACAAATCGGCCCCTGGGGATGTTTTCATCTTTGAAAGGAGAAAAAAGATGTCAGAGTCACCTAGCAAGTGGGCAAACCTGGTGGGTGCTCAGCTGTGGGCTCAAGGAAGGAAAGAGAGAGAGGGGGAGGGGGAGGAAGAGAGAGAGAGAGAGAGAGTGCGAGCTGCCCGTTGGTGGCAGGGGCAGGGAGACTCAGGTGCTCTCTCCTTATTTGTGAACAGGAGGTTGGTTGCTGGGTTTATAGAAGCAAAGATCCCTACCCACCCCTTTCTCCCACCCAAATCCAGGAGAGAAAAACACACCGATGGACTTTGTCTGATTAGATGTACCTTTGCCCGGTGCCTCAAGTCCTTCAGCTATAAAAGGGGGCTAGTGAAAGTGCCTGCTTTAGCTCTGACCCAGCCGTGCAGGAGGGTTGACTAAGTGAATACAAGCCGCACACAGCACCCAGCTGGCAGCCAGCATCAATACAAGTCTCTTCTTAGCACAGGGTGTGTCATCTGGTCTGTAGCTAACCGGAAGCCCCCGGGGCCGGATGCTGCCTCTCCAGCGGCCCTTGAACACTCCCAGAGTCTTCTGAGGGTGCTTCTCGGGCTGGCTCGGTCAACAGAAGGGACTTGGCATGAAGCCTCAGTTAACACAGCTAATCCCCCAACTTGTCTTCCCAGGGCTCCACGATGGAGCAGAGGTTTCCAAGATTCCAACTCAGCTCCCTCCAGCCCCTTAGGACGGCTCTGTGCCCCTGTCAGGCCCTTGGGAGAACTTCCCAAACTGTAGGAAACTGAGGCCCTGACCAGTGAGGTAGCTCAGGCGGGTGTGTGTGTGTGTGGGGGGGGGGGCGGCGATTACCCCTGGGCAACAGGGCAGGGCAGCTAGGACGGTGTTGGCAGACATAGCTGTGCCTGCATTTACCTGGGACACGTGGGTCCCCCGGCCCGGCCCCAGAGACCCTGGGGTTTCTCAGAGCTCAGAGTTGAAGGCGTCTGGGTGAGCCTCGCCAGGTCCCCTGGCAGCACACTCCGCAGCCTTGGAGGGGAAAGAACCTGGCCCTGGGCGGCCATGAGGAGGGCAAGGTCTGCATCCACATCACCATTTCCCAATCCCTTCTGCAAACAGCACCTGGGACAGAAAAGGCTCTGTGTATTGGCCTGCTTTGTCCATCCCCTCACTCCCCCCCACCCCCCCAATCAGGCCAGGCCTCAGAGGTGCTGCCCACAGCTGCCCCTCCAGGAAAGGGTTAACAGGAAGCGCCTGGCGCCCTGCAGCCACAGAAGCCCATTGTTCTCCAGCAGCCGCCTCCCCCTCCCTCATCCAGGAAGACCCTGTGGGGAGCCCCTTCAAAAGGTCCAGGCCGGTGTCTCGCGGTGTCTCCGGGCTGCAGGCCAGCGTTTCGGGAGGCCGGGGAGTGTGGGCTCTGGAAAAGGAAACTCCTCGCAAGAGGGCCAGGGCACAGCTGTCACCACCAAGTCTCAGGGGCTTTCCGAGTGAGGGGGGCTGAGCCCGGCCGCCCCAGGAGAAGCCCTCCCCCACAGCGCCCATCTGGAAGCCAGCGGCTTTGATCGTGAGCCTTTAGTAGACGAAGGCTCCTGTCTCCTCCACCCCCCCCACCCCCTTCCCCTCTTTCTGTCCCCCAGCAGCGTCTCTGGGCCGGAAAGTTTCACACCCCTCCCCTCCTCCATCCGACTTCAGATCTCCTCTCCGCCCCGTCCTGTCAGCTTCTGATCAGCCCACGCTGCTGGAGGGGGCTGTGTGCTCTGGCGGGGCGGCCTATATTTGGGGGGCACAGGAAGGAGGGGGGCTGTGAGCAATTCCCTGGGAGACCCCGGGGGGGTGGGCAGGGCGAAGCCGAGCAGCTGGCAACCAGATGTGGGTGGAGAGGCTGAGGAGGAAATTAATTGGTGCCAGTCGGGTGGCAGGCGGGGAAGACAGGAACCTAGGGGGCCCCAGAGCGGTCTAGGGGCGGGCGGGAGGGGGGACGGTGAATGCTGAGATGATTTCGTAACTGACAGTTAACCATGTGCTGGTGTGGGGCGGTGTGATCTGGGGAGGATGGGCCAGGAGGCTGGGATGTCTGCTGAGAGGGGCGCCATCCAATGCGGTCAGAGCAGGCCGGGAGCTGAGCCTGGGGCGGCCTCTGGCCTGAGTGTGCAGGCCGAGGGCCTTAGCCCCTGGCCTCAGCTTTCCGGAACACAAATTTGGGGAGACCTAAAGTCATTTTAGCACAGAATGGGTGGAATAACCCCTGAGGCCGAACCTCAGGAAGCAGATATAAAGTGTCCCCCTAAGAGCAACCCTGGACACAGGAGGGGGCGGTCTGGGCTCCCCTGAGCAAGGTGTGGGGGCGCTGGGTTCCCCTGGACTCCGATGTGGGGTTCTGGGCTCCCCTGAACACGTCGGGGGGTTTCAGCATCCTCCATGGCTAGGGCAAGTAGCATGAGTCTCAAACTCCAGCAACCCCCATTTTCCTTCCGCTTTTTTTCGCCTTTATCCTGATTCTCAGCCCACCCCCAGCCCCGGGGCTCCCAGCGTGGTCTCTGGCTCCCCGCGTGGCCCCTGAGCTCCGCCCTCGTATTTGTAAAGGTGGGGGCGCTGCCAACCTCTGAAGGTCTGGGCAGAATCCGGAAGGGACCGGTTTGCGGGTGAGGAGCGTGGCGGGGCCCCCCCCACTGCACTGGGAATTCTTGCAAACTGCTCCGCGCGGTGCACTGGGTGGGGTGGGGGCGGGGCCGCAGGGGGGCGGAGAGCGCGAGGCGGGGAAATGTGCATGTCCCGCCCTCCTGTAATGGACACCCAGGTCGCTCCAGCCCGAGTCCAGGCCAGTGACTCACTCACCCGAGCTCCCGGCCTGAGACTTAAATTTCCTGGTGGAGATCAAGTTCCCGCCCCGCTGGGCGGACAGCTAGGCCAACGCCGGTCTTCCCCCTCCCGCGGGCACCTCGCCCAGGCTCCTGGAACCGGGTAAACCGGTCTGGGTGCTGCTTCTGGGGTGGTCCGACCCGTGGCCCCGCCCTTTCCCAGGGCTGAACTGGGACGCTGTCTCTCCCCCTCCCCCTCCCCCACTCCGGCACAGAGAAGGGGGAGGGGAATCTCAGGATGGGGAACACACTAGAGCTGTCTCCTATTTGCTCTCCTTCAGGGCCTTCCTCTCTGGGCCTTAGTTTTCAGGTCTATAAAAAAATGGACGGCCCTAGCCGGTTTGGCTCAGTGGATAAAGCGTCGGCTTCCGGACTGAAGGGTTCTGGGTTCGATTCGGGTCAAGGGCATATGCCTAGGTCGCGGGCCGGGTCTCCAGGAGGGTGTGTGCAGGAGGCAGTCAAACAATGATTCTCTCTCATCATTGATGTTTTTATCTCTTTCCCTCTCCCAGCCTCTCTGAAATCAATAATATATATATGTATATATATATTTTTAAATGGACTTTAGAAGGACCAGGACCGACCTCAAAGGAAAGTTTCAAAGGCCCCATTCATTCACAAAAACTAAGTAGTAAGCATCTGCTAGATTTGCCTCTGCCCTCTTGGCGTCTACAAGCTAGAAGAGGAGACAAACCCAGAAACAAATGTAAAACTAATTGTGATAAATACTACAACAAGAAAAGTAACTCTTGATCTAAGTGTCAAAAAATTTAGGGATCTTGGATCAAAATGGGGGGCAGACAGCAAACACTTCCCTAGGTGAACAGGGAAGGGAAAAGCACTCCAGGAGAGAGCATATGCAAAGGCCCAGTGGCTGGGAAGACTGTGCAAGTGTGAGGCACAAAAAGAGGTCAGGATAGCTGGAGGGTGATGCAAGATTAGGCCGGAGATGCACTGGGCCCAGGTCCAGCAGGACAGTCATAGGGTTGTTGTCCCTCTTCCAGAAGCAGAGTTTTCCTAACTCTGGGACAGTGGACAAAGTGATTCATTGTTATTTAAATAACAGAATACATCTCTCAGCTTCTCCTTCTCAGCTTTTAGTCCCAGCTGATTCTCTGACTTAAGGATAGTCTTCCTCCTTTGGCAACAATGTGACTTTAACTTTGCTAATCTTCCTTTGTAACTAAGAAAGCTATCTGGAACCTCACACTGGCTACTGTTTCAGCAGGATCTTATGACAGTATTTCGTTTTCATTGTAACTTTTATGAACTGTTACCCTCTAAGTATGCTGAGTGATTAATTCACCATTAAGTTTTTAAAATTAGATAAATAATACTTATACAGTTGTTACACAGAGCTGATAAAAATCCTGTCAACTGTCTGAAGTTAGGGAAATTCTAAGAGCCATCGGAAGCCATTGATAAAATGAGATAATAAATTTTAAGCTCTTAGCATCTGCTTACCCCGGACAACATCCTTCACTCATTTTGGCCTGGGGTGAGCATTCATTCATAAAACATTTGAATGGGGGTGCAGATGCTAAATAAAACAAATTTATCTTCTCAAATGGTGAGTAGTACTCTAAGGAAGACTGAGTGGAGTGGGTGGCTATTTTAGTCAGGTAGCCAAAGAAGGCCTCCCCCAAGGAGGTGACATTTCAGCAAAAACCTGAAGAAAATGAAGATGGCTGTGTGGGTATCTGGGAGAAAGGCATTGCAGGCAGAAGGAACAGCAAGTGCAAAGGCCCTGGGCTAGAACATGTGTGGCCTGTTCTGCAAGCAGAAAGGAGGCTAGTGTGTTAGAAGCAGGGGGGAGCCGGGAGAGGGAAAAGATCCAGTTTGTGTTTTATAAAATCAGTGCAGCTCCTGAGTAAAATAGATTGTGGGGGTCAAGGGCGAGGAGGAAGGCACTGCCCTAATCCAGGCGAGAGGTGATGGAGCCAGGAAGATGGGAAAGGCTTGGACTGTGAGGGAAGGAGAAAAAGTGATTCTGCCCGGCCAGAGTGGCTCAGGGGTTGATTGTTGACCTATGAACCAGGAGGTCATGGTTCAATTACAGGTCAGGGCACATGCCCGGGTTGCGGGCTCTATCCCCAGTGTGGGGTGTGCAGGAGGCAGCCAATCAATGATTCTCTTTCATTATTGATGTTTCTATCTCTCCCTCCCTCTCCCTTCCTCTCTGAAATCAATAAAAATATATTTAAAAAAGAAAAAGCGCCCTGACCGGTTTGGCTCAGTGGATAGAGCGTCGCCCTGTGGACTCAAGGGTCCCGGGTTCGATTCCAGTCAGGGGCATGTACCTTGGTTGCAGGCACATCCCCAGTGGGGGGTGTGCAGGAGGCAGCTGATCGATGTTTCTCTCTCATCGATGTTTCTAGCTCTCTATCCCTCTCCCTTCCTGTCTGTAAAAAAATCAATAAAATAAATAAATAAATAAATAAATAAATAAATAAATAAATAAATAAATAAGAAAAAGTGATTCAAGGAGGAGCCCTCAATTGGAAGACTGGTAGGGAACAGCAAGAATTCTCTTTGGCTCCTGTTCTATTTGAAATACCTTAGACCCCCACAAGGAGACTGGGATGAATAGCTAAATTTAGGAGTCTGCATAGAGATGGCATTTAGAGCCCTAAAACTGAATGAGGCTGCCAGGGGTGAGTGTAGACAGAGGTCCAAGGCCTGATGCAGGGATCACTGGTAACGTAGGAAGAGCATGGAACCTGCAGGAGAAAAAACAACAACAACAAAAAACCCAACCCAAAATCACTAGGTATGGCCAAACCCAGGAGCTGGGAGGGGACACAGATTCTTGTTCATATTGAGCTACTGGAGGAGGAGGGAACTATTTTTCAAACTCTCTGGGTTTAACACAGCATCTACACACACTTTTCCATACATATATATTTGTACTGTTTGTCATCCTGGCCTCTTAACAATAAAAAAATAACAACACTGTGTGCCCGGCATTTTACTAAGCACTTTCTGTGTGCTATCTGGATCGATCTTTCCAATGAATCTAAGAGGTAGGGACTATTCCAAAATGTACAGCCAGGGAAACAGGCCCAGAGAGGTGAAGCAACTTACTCAAAGTTGCACAGGAAGCAAGCGGAACTGGCTGTGTGGGCTCAGAAATCTGTGCTCCTTACCCCACAACGTCTGCAGCTGGCGCTTGTCACCCGGCAGCATGGTTGCCTGAGCGGTGGATCTGTCAGGCTGAGGCCTTCTACCTTTGGGGTGGGGAGCAAGCGGTGGATAGTTCACATTCAACCAGACCAGTCCAGTCAGATGGGCACGTAGGTTGTCTCAAACCCGTGCCCCTTTCAGACAGCACTGTGGTGAACACCCTCCTGGAAACTCTTTGGGGAATCAGTGGGTCACGGGGATGGGGCATTTGTCGGTTTCGCAGCCATTGTCCAATCAGCTCCTCCCCGGAGGGTCTGTCCCAATGACCTCGCGCCAAGTCACGGACTGACGGCCCCAGGCCCCATAGATGTCGGTTATTGTGACAAGTTTTCAATGTTGCCTATTCTGGCGGGTGACCTGAGTGAGCGGTGCCGCTCTGTCTCCCACCGTGTCCCCTCCCCGGGGCCGGCTCGGAAATGCCCGAGGCCGGGGCAGCAGTCGCCCCACCGCTTCCCGCGGAAGGAAGGGCCGGCGGTTCCTGCGACAGGATGCGCGGCGAGGCCCCCTCCCACAGCGCCGGGGACTTCCTGGGGCCCGGCCAGCTCTCCGGGGAGGTGCGCCTACGCGGACACATTGAGCTACATTGGAGGTGCGGGGCTCCAGCCCCCCCCCCCCCCACGTCCCACTGGGGAGTTCTGGGTGGCGCCGTCTCCCACCTTCCGCATAGAGGAATCAGGGGACCGGGGAGGATAGCTGGGGGTGGGGTGGGGGGCGGAGGGAGGCAGGGAGGGGCGTGGGAGGAGGGTGTGGTGGGGGCTGCTCCCCTGCCTCCTCCTCCTCCCACACTCCCACCTCGGGGTCAGACCCGGGGGTCACGGAAGCCCACTCTGGGGACCTCGCCTTCCTGAGGTGGGGCGGGTGCTCCCCGCGCCTCTTCCCACACCTGCGGCTCCTTTGTCCTCCCAACGGCCCTCACGGGGCCAGCGCTGGGGGGAATGATGAGGACTTTCTCCCCTGGGGCGGAGCCAAGCCAACGACAAAGGCTCCCAGGAGCACTTCCAAACCTGCAGCTCCTCCGGGGGAGCTGTTCCCAGGCGGACCCCACAGAGGAGGAAACTGAGGCTGGGCGCTCACCGCCCCCCTCCCCCCGTCTGAGCCAAACAAACCCACAGCCAGAGACTGGAACATGGTGTCACCAGGGGTCCCAAGCTTATCTGCTCAGCTCCCTGCCCCCCACCCCCGTGGGGCCCCCGCCAGACCGGCACCTGTGGGTCAGGTGCAGCCGGGTGGGGAGAACCTGCGTGTTCCCCAACTGCGCGTGGCACGGTCCCCAGCAGTGTCCCCCCAAACCTACGTGAGCTGTGAGAGCCCTCGCTCTCCCAGACTTGCAGGGGGAACTTATTTCTTAATTTCATTCACCGATTTTACAGAGACCTGCTGGGACACCCATTCACGGGTAGCTTCTTGTCGGAGTCCTGACCTGGGATGCACCCCAAAACTTAGGCGTATAGTGACGACGCTCTACCCAACCGAGCCAGGGCTGTAGGGGAATTTCGAAGGAGTCAGAGCGCCAGGGCGCCCAGACGGAAGTGGACTGGCTGGGAAGAGGGGGCCCAGTCCCTCCCGCCCACGTGGGAGCCGGTCGGGCCGGTTTCTGCGGCCCCAGGAAGCCGCCCCCAGCGCCCGACCCTCCCCCCGCAGGGAAGAACACCAGACAGTCGACTTTGCAGTTAAATGGTCTTTATTTTCGTATCTGGTCTCTCTAGCAAAAGGCCAGACAGACAGTTAAACAGAACCCACCAGAGTAAATAGGCCCTCGAACGCACTGGCTAGAATCTCCCTCCCCAAGCGGGCCGGGTCTCCGCAGCACCTGGGCCCAGCTCGGCCTCACAGAACTGCGGGCACCCCTTCCCCCACTCGTGTGACTCAGACCAAGGTCTTCTGGGTTGATGGTCTGTGCCCAAGGGTCACGCTTCAGACAGTGCGCATATCCCCACCTCGAACGCACCGAACGAGAAAAAAATTTAGCCTGAAATGAGATCCGTTCCCCCTGCCCAGAAGGCGCAGGGGTGCCGGCAGAAGCGCGGGGGCGGTGCCCCAGGCGGTCCCGCTCCCAGGCCCCACACCCACGCGAGGCGACAGGAAGCGCCCCACGCCTGCCCGTGACGCAACGATGACCGCTTGCATAAGCATGTCCCCCGAGGGAAAGAGGGCGCCTGGGCGCCGCTGGGAACGAGGACACCGACTACCGCAACACCTCGAAAGGGCAGCACAGCCCCCGGTGAAAATAAAGTCCGACCCCGAGGAGTGTCAGGAACCAGACCCCGTCACCCAGTCCCGGGGGACGGGAAGGCCACGTCCCCGTCGGTTAAGCCGGCACCTGTGGGCGCGGCCGGGCTCGGAGGAAGGCGCCCCCGCCCCGGCTCAGGTTCCTTGGCGCCGCCACTGCACACGGTGGCGACAGCTTCCCGGGCCGCGGCTCCTCTCCACCGTTTCCGCGGGCCTGCCCCGCGGGGGCGGCCTGGCTTCGGGTCTGTGTACTCGGGCCGACGCTTGGCCCGCGCTCTGGACTCCGGCAGCGGCGCTCGGGGGCCTCAGAAGGCCACCACGGCCCGGACGAGCACGTTCAGCACGCTGTCCGCCGAGCGGCAGGCCGGCTTCGCCTCGCAGGCCGGAGGCGGAGGCGCTGTCGGGGGCGCGGAGGGGCTGCAGTTCAGGAGACCGGAGAAGCGCCTCTGCAGGACGCGCGCCAGATTGGGGAAGGCACCTTCCGCTTGCGCGGGAGGGGCCTGCAGGCGCTCGGGGACCTCCGCAGACTCCCCTTCCTCCGCGCCCTCCTCTTCTAGACGGGCTTTCTTGCTCGGGACCAGTCCGGCATCCCCGCCGTCGCTGAGGCTGCTGCTGCGCCGCTTGCGGCTGACTTTGGCGGGTCTCGGGGCACAGCGGGCAGGGGTCTCCTCGGCTTTCGGCGCCTCCTGAGTGTCCATGGGCTCCGGGCAGGGCTGCTCACCGTCGGTGGACGCTGCTTCCGCTGCGGCTTGTGCTTCCCGCGGTGGGTGCAGGCGAGGGTCGGGGGAGCGGGCGACTGACGAGGGCACCTCGGGCGGCTCGTGGGCTTCCACCTTGGCCGAGAGGTAAAGCTCCCGGGCACTACGCATGACCAGAGACAGCTGCAGGCTCCGGTGCAGCCGCAGCCCTCCGCGCTGCATGCGCGAATGGTACATTTTCCACACCGACAGGGTCATAATGCGTTGCGCCTCCTTCTGCACCTCCATGGCGACTCGACGGTGGGGACTTCCCTGCTGAGCAGACGCACTTCGGACTGTGCGCTGGCTCACGCTTTCTCTGCTCACGCCGACGGGCGCCGAAACACCCCTAGGACGCTCTGCCCCGGCGCCCGCCACCGGGGCCCATTTGTACCCGGAGCTACGTCACCATGACGCCCCGCCCAATCAGAGAGCTGCGTCGGGCTTTCCACCGCGTTGGGGCCAGAGACTTCAGCCTTAAAGCGACAGGGTGGAATTTACCGGACAGACAAAAGGGACACTAGCCCGGACGCGGGGGAGCCTTCCCCAGTACCCTGAGCACTTGGGGTGGTCTCCTTTCTCAGCCCTCGCCGCCTCAGTGCGCCCGCGCGCAGGCCCCGGGGAGCGGGGCCCAGGGTGAGGCTCAGGGCCCACCCACGTGCTAGAGTTCGCTGGCCCCCGCAGGTCGTAGGCGACTGGTTTTCCTTCGCGCCGGGGAATACCCGGGTTTGAGCCCGTACATCCCCCGTGGGCACAGTTCCAGGCGTCTCATTAGTGTTTCTTGAACCAATAACAATGCTAACACTAACTAATTAACACACAACTAACTGATTAATACGTGCCAGACTATGTTAAAGGCTTTCCTTTCATAAAGATCTCCTTGATCCCCCACGGACGGTACTGCTGTTGTACTTGATTTCTTCACGTGGGGAAACCGAGGCTGACGGACTAGTCCAATATTTGCTAAACGAATAAATGGGCCAACTGCAGCGAAAGGAGGCCTGGGCCTCTATAGCATCTAACCCACGCCAGCCCTCCTCACTCCCCCTGCCCGTAAGCGGAACAGGGTAAGCTGGCTGGTTCGGGGCTAAGTTGCCAGCTGCACTGGCGGCGGAAGCCTGCAGATATGAGCGCATCCCAGGCTGCCATCTCTGCTCTCCGCACTGAACATCCTCCCGGTTTCCTTCGGCACAAGCTCCACGCAAGGTGGAGGGCCCGGCCACACGACATCCGGTTGAACTCATGCTGCGGCCCCTAAACCACCGGGCCGCGCTCTGCCTGTGCACCCGGAGGCGCGGTTGGGGTAGGAGTTGAAGCCCGAGCAACGCAGAGAGAGGGCAGATAGAGAACATCGACCCTACCCTCCGGCACGCGCTGCCTCTCCTGGAAAACCTACTCCCAGTTCCTCCCCTCCAAAAAGCTGCAACATTGTTTGAATGGCTCCATTCATTTGTGGTACGGGCACTTTAAGGGGAGGCTCCGCCCGCTCGACTGGAGCGCAGAGCCTTCCCGCCACAGGGTCAGCGCAACATCCAGACTAAATTTGGAAGGAATGACGTAGGGCAGGTGGCTGAGCCACTTCCGGCTGCCCATATAAGGACAGGGGCCGGGTTCTCGGTACTGGGCCATAGCCGGCTTTTTCCGGCCGGGTGTGGGCGGGGCCTGGCCTCCAGACACGCCCTCTTCCTTTCCCCTCTCCGGGCTGGGGCTGCCGGGAGCCCCCGGCTTCCGGACCCGCGTCCAGTGGGGCCGAAGGGGAAGGTTTCGCTTCCTTCCAGGGAGGCCAGGAAGGCGTGACGCCCCTTCGGGAATGCCCCTTGGGCGGGTTGGGGTGATCTCAGGGCGCCCACTGACGCCATCTCCCACAAAGACCTTGCCTGCACTAGGGGCGGCCCGGCGAGGGCCCCTTTATCCCCGTCTTCCCAGTTATTTCTCCCCACAGGCCCCCTCCCAGGTATTACTGCTCCCCCCCCCCCAAATTAATGATCTCATGCACCCTCGGAGGACACTCAGGTCCCGCCCCCTGCACCTCGGGGCTCAACAATCCCTAAAAGACCCGGAACAGCAACCGTCCCCATTCAGCGGCCTTTCCTGCCACACGCTGCGCTGACCCGCTGAGAATGTCCCCCCACGCCGGCACCTCAGAGACTTCACAATGACATCCCCAACCCAGGTACTAAGGCTAAAACCCCACACTGGGACTCGGACACAGGGGCGACCTTCCGAGGACTTCTTCAGGGATTCCGCCCACCGCCCAGAGGGAGATCAGGACGTCATTCAGGCGATGGCTCCCCCGCACCCCCCAAAAAGTGCTTTCATGGCCCCACAAGGAACGCCCCTACGTGACAGAGACTTTGAAAATTCCTCCCCAAACATTCCTGGTCTCTCCCCAGACGGAGACCCCGCACGGAGAGAACCGCTCTGCTCCGGAAACAATCCTCAGAGCCACCCCCGCACCCTCCCGCGACTCCCAGGAGGAAAAAAAGAGGAGAGTGAGTAGAACTACCCACAGAACGCCCACACATCAGCCCGCCCGCAGGAAGGCGGGGACGACCGCCTTTCCCCCAGCCCTCCCCAAACCTGCCACTCCCGACCCCGGGCTGGGACATCTCCCTGCACAGGATGCGGGTGCAGGCTCCAGGAGCCCGTTAAAAGGGTCTACGAATCGCCGAAACCGGTTTGGATCAGTGGATAGAGCGTCGGCCTGCGGACTGAAGGGTCCCAGGTTCGATTCCGGTCAAGGGCATGTACCTGGGTTGCGGGCATATCCCTAGTAGGAGATGTGCAGGAGGCAGCTGATCGATGTTTCTCTCTCATCGATGTTTCTAACTCTCTATCTCTCTCCCTTCCTCTCTGTAAAAAATCAATAAAATATATTTAAAAAAAAAAAAAAGATTCACCTTATTAAAAAAAAAAAAAAAAAAAAAGGGTCTACGAATCGAGCGAGCCCCTTCCCCAGCCACAATCTCGTCTGATTTCTGGGAGCTTATTATTTTTTATTTTTTAAAAAATATATTTTTATTGATTTCAGAGAGGAAGAGAGAGGGAGAGATTAGAAACATCAATGATAAGAGAGAATCATGGGTCAGCTGCCTCCTGCATGGCCCCCGCTGGGGATCAAGCCCGCAACCCAGGCATGTGCCCCTGATGAAATTCGAACCTGGGACCCTGCAGTCCGCAGGCCGGCGCTCTATCCACTGAGCCAAACCAGCTAGGGCTGAGAGCTTATTATTATTTATGTTGCCGGGAAGGAAAACTGAGGTTGCGCAGCAACAATTCAAGGGGCTGGGTCTCGAACCCGAGACGCCGAGTTCAGACTCCAGCCTGGTCAGGCGGAACTACGGAAAGACTGGGAGCGGCGGGAGCGGCGGATGCGAAAGGCGGGGGCACGCGCACGGAAAGCCGCCTCTGCCCACAGCCAAGATGGCCGCGGCGGCGGGAGCTCTGCACTTCCGGCTTTTGGGGCCTCTCTCTCTCCTCGTGGCCCGGCTCTCTATGGTGGCCTGGGTCACGTGACGGGGGCGGGGGTGGTGGCGCGTTCTCCCCCGCCGCGAGGAAACCAGCTCTCCAGGCCCGGAGGGGAGGGGGCTCGGTCTCCCACGAGGGGCGGTGACATGTCTCTCGAAGACCCGTTTTTTGTAGTCCGAGGGTGAGTGACAGCGATGGGGGCGGGCAGAGGGTGCTCGGGCCCCTGCCAGCCAGTGCCCGGATGCGGGCCGCAGGGTGCCAAGCGGTCTGGAGGTGCGCGGGTCGGGATCACCCGGTGGCCGAGTGGGAGGGGTACGCCAGATGATGTAGGGGTCCTCTGAGCTCCCCCACTCACTTGGGGGCGCAGCGGTGGGCGGCCCCCAGACGCGCCCGCTGTGCCCCTGCCCGCAGCGAGGTGCAGAAGGCGGTGAACACAGCCCGCGGGCTGTACCAGCGCTGGTGTGAGCTCCTGCAGGAGGGCGCCGCGGTCGGCCGCGAGGAGCTGGACTGGACGACCAATGAACTGCGGAATGGCCTGCGCAGCATCGAGTGGGACCTCGAAGACCTGGAGGAGACCATCGATATCCTGGCGGGTCGGAGGGTTGGAGGGAGGCCTGGGAGAGCCCATTGCGGTGGCAGGGGGACCTGGGAGGCTGGACACCGGGGAGGAGTTGAAGGCTTTGAGGCCGATGAGGGGGTTGTGTCTAGCTGTGGCCTTGACTCTTGACCCGGGGGCTACGCATAGTGGAAGCCAACCCAGGCAAGTTCAAGCTCGCAGCTGGGGACCTGCAGGAGAGAAAGGTCTTCGTGGAGCGGATGCGCGAAGCGGTCCAGGTGAGAGGAGGTTATGATGGGGTAAGGGTGGAGGTTGGGGCGTCTTTACTCTCTGATGCTGTCCTCACCCCCAGGAAATGAAGGACCATATGGTCAGCCCAGCAGCCGTTGCGTTCATGGAGAGAAATAATAGAGAGGTAAGGCATCTTGACCTGACCCGAATCATTTTTCAGGGTGAGCCTCTCAGTGCGTGTTTGCTTGTTCCCTGGGAAAGTGTACGTCTGGCCCTGTATGTCAGTGCCCATCCTCTTTGTGTGCAGTCCTCTTGGCTGTCTACCTGCCTGCTTTCTGTGTGTGTATACCTGAGCCCTCACTGATTGTATAATACTCCCTCTGCCTTGTCCTGGAGGTCTATACTGGTTTCCTGGGGTGGGGGGTGAGTGGTGTCTGTATACCTATCCCCTTTCTTTGTGTTTACTGTTTCCAGCATAATGCCTACTTTTTTTTTCTCTGTGTATGCTCTTGACCTATCTGAGTGTGTAAACTTGGCCTCTGAGTGTATCTTATCTGCCTTGTGCATGCACACCTTACCCCCCCACCCCCATGGGTGTGCTTGCTTTGTGTGTGTGCCTGCACATGCCTTTTGTTTGAATGCTTCCTGCTGCCTGTCTGTACACCTTTCCCCTCTGTGTAGTATGCCCATTCTTTGTATGTTGTGACACCACCAGCCTCTCCCCAATCCCATCATAAGCCCACATGGGATCTGGGAGGGTGGGGGAGCTGAGGCCCACACCAGCTTGGAGTCCTGTAGCAGTGCCTATGTGCTTTCCTGATATGCTGCCTTGGGGATTAAAGTCCAAATTCTTACATACACTTGTTTATATGGTAACTAGTGGCCCGGTGCATGAATTCGTGCACATTGAAAGGAAGAAGAAATATTTTAATGTCGCTATTCGCCCTTTCTCTATAATAGAAGTGTCAACCAAATTCACAATTGACAATGACAGATTGAAACACACATGTGCGACTGGCCCCAGTGAGAGTTTTATATGTATCGCGTATATGCGAGTCAACTTAGCCTTTTATATATGTAGAATAAACTTGCTTAATTAGACCTGCTTTCTGATTTAGCTAAACTTTTCCCAGCCCAGTGAAGCACCCCAATTTCTCTTTCAGGTAATTGTCAGCAACACAACAGTAAATATCAACATGAACAGACTATTATTGTAGATCATGCAGGGAGAACAAAGGGTGAAATATTTAACTGCAGCAATGTTTGACTATATTCTGCGCAGTGAGAAAACCTTAAGTCATTTTCAAGGTTCATCATTTCTTCTTTTCAGTCGGGTCAAGTTTCTAGGCTTTCTAAATCTTCGTTTTCCGGCTAATGAAAAGAAAATAGGATTCCACTGAGTCTCCTATCTACCTACTCCAGGACTTCTGTGAGGATCAAATGAGATGAGGCACAGGAAAACGCTTCACAGACATTTGGTTACAGTGTAAAATGTTTCCACCTGGCTATAAAGCAAGCTGTGCTCCTGGGCTGAAGAAACTCCAAGGTGGCTAATTGCTAGGGAGATGGAGCTGGGTGTTGTTATGTGACATCATTACCTGGTGCCCACAGCCACCGTTTCAGGGCTTGGCTGGGCTGTGGGCCACATTTTGTGCCATGGGGTCTCGGCAGTGTCGGCTGCTACTTGGTGGGGTGTCACTCCAGGATGGTGGTGGGGCCTGTGTCCCACTTGGGGGAAGCCGAGTGTTGCTTTGTGGGCACCAGGTCGATGTGCCGTTCCTCTGTAAATGGCCAGTGCGCATCACTGTAGCTCTTGCATTGAGCTTCTGCCCCCTGGTGGTCAGTGTGCATCATAGGTACCGGTCAGATGGGTACTTAGCATATTAGCCTTTCATATTTATAGATGGATAAGTGTTCTCCGTGGAATAATTTTCTCATTCCAACCTCAGCAAACAGGGATTGTAGTTCTCCCCATTTTACAGATGAGGAAACTGATACACAGGGAGGTCAAGTGGTGTGGCCTTGGGGTCTGTCACCTTGATGTTAAGTGGGTCTGGGGAACCCAGGCCATTGCACTTCAAACACTGCCTTACTGACTAACCACCATCTAAATTTGCCTGTGTCTGGCTCTCTGGTGAGTGGGTGTCCTTCCCTGAGCTTGTGTTCTGTGCCCCACCAGATGCTAATGGGCAAGCCAACTGCCCAGAAGCCGTCCAGTGACCTGCTGGATGCCAGCGTGGTATCTGTCACCTCTCGCTACATTGAGGAGCAGCAGGCCACACAGCAGGTTTGTGTGGCTGGTCAGTCATGGGCTGGAGGAGCTCAGGCCTCCCTGATGACGGCAGTTCTCACCTCTCCATTCTGCAGCTGATCATGGACCAACAGGATCAACAGCTGGAAATGGTGTCTGGGAGCATCCGGGTTCTGAAACACATGTCCAGCCGCGTTGGGGAGGAGCTGGATGAGCAGGGCATGTGAGGCCAGGACCCCCAGGGTGGGCCGGGAGCCTGAGGCCGGCTGCCCTTCGAGGGCTTACACCATCTTGGTCTTGGCAGCATGCTGGACACCTTTGCTCATGAGATGGACCACACCCAATCCCGGATGGATGGGGTTCTCAGAAAGATGGCCAAAGTGTCCCATATGACAAGTGGTGAGTTCTCTTGGGGGAGGCAACTTGCGGGGGAGGGGGGGTGTGGAGGCATGGGGTGGTGCTGCCTCCCTCATGACGTCTGACCCTCTCACCCCTAGACCGCCGACAGTGGTGTGCGATTGTGGTGCTGCTGGGGGTGCTTCTCCTGATTCTCATCCTGCTCTTCTCTCTCTGATCCTGGCTCTCCCAGGGGGCTGATCCCTCAAGCTGGGGGAGCTGGTAGGGCCCTGCCCCCTGGGAGGAGGGTGTCATGTCTGGGGAGTTGTCCCAAGGCTCTCAAGAGCCAGTGGGACCTTCAGGGCCCTTGGTTGGAGCCCCTGCCACTGGTCCTTTCTCAAGTGCACTTAGGGGGTGGTGGAGGTAGGAGGACCTCAGATACACCCTGCCCCATTTCTGTTTCCAGTGTCCCAAAGCCATTTATTCACCCCTATGCCTTCTACATGTGCCAACTTGGAAATAAAATCCCAGCCTTTTTTATACGTATTTAGATCATATGGTATGTTGACTCTAAACTAGTGGCTGCTTCCTGAGTGGGAACTCTAAACCTCGTTTCCACGCACAGGTGTGTGCGTGTGTGTACGCATGTGTGTGTGCTAGGGATTTCAGTGGCCAGTAAGTATTAGGTGCAGAAAAGACTATTCTGGTTAATTTCTTGGTTTTCATGATGGATAATTTTATTGCCACTGAAAATTTTAAACCATGAATGTTTCTTGAGCGTTTGAAGTTCAACCTAAACATATTTTGCCTGTTCTGTACCCAAAGTAGGTAAATGGCTTAGCCATGGAGCTGAGTGGTCACTTCTGAGGTGCCTCCAAGTAACGCTGGGCTCCACTGCACAGCTGGTTTCTAGTTCCCTCTGTGATGCATCACTCTAACAGGGCAGCGTTTGTAAATTTAAGGGCTTTGCCATAGAGCCTTCCTGAGTATGAAATGATTCCTGTATAAGCTGGGTAAACTTGTAAGCACTGTGAACCTTAGATTATCATCAGACCTTTCCATCCCCCACATTAATCAGGCGTGGGAACCACGAATCTCACTCACTCATGTACACGCTCTGGAGTGCTGTATGTTACGAGGATGCTACTCTATCAGGCCAGTTAGTCAAAAAAGAACCAAGTATGTACAGACTCCTTTTTTATGTGATGGTTTGGGTTCTCTTGGCCCATTCTATACTCAGTTCTAAGTCTTTCTGGGGTTAAAAGATGTGCTTCTGGGAGTCAGGTGGCACATCACTCTGAATTTCTGGGGCAGCATCACCTCTGAATTTTTGTTGGCAATGTTGTTGGTCCTCAAAACCCCTTTGACAGCTGATGCTGGACTTCAGGACCCCAAATGGGCTGGTCTTACTGAGACATACCCAGTTCATCCTGTGAATTGTAGTATTGTTGACCTCTGAACAACACAGGTTTAAACTGTGCAGTCCATTTATATGCTGATTTTAAAAATAAACACTATTAAATGTATATTCTTTATAACTTTAACCTTTTTTTGTCTATTGTAATACATTATATGGTACCTATACAAAATAGGTGCTCATTGACTATATTAACGGTAAGGCTTCTTCTTGTCAAGACTAGGCTTAGTAAAATTTTGGGGGTGTCAAACGTTCTACGTGGATTTTTGACTGCAAGGGTCAACCTGAAGCATATTAGTCATCGTTCCCATGGACATTATTCCCTTGTATCATGGGTGGAAGGAGCTGGCCTGGGCGGAGATGTAGCTTCCTTGTCCACCTCCCAGCAGATTTCTTGTTGACCAATGGGATCCCTGATAGGTAACTACCCTTCCCAGGCTGTTTGAAATGACTGAATAAATGGGATCCTAAGGCACTTACATGTCTTTATTTGGCTCCATAGAACCTTTTGTCATTTCATATCCTCGGGATCTATAGCTAGGTTTGCCATCTCAACTTTTGTGTTGACTCAGAATGGTGTGGGGTGTGTCTGGGATGGGGGGTGTCAGACCACAGGGCAGCTAGTGGGTCAGTAGCCCATTCAAGGGAGCCTCTACCCTCCTAGCTTTGGAGGAACTCCCATGCAGGGGCCGTGTGTGCAGGAACAGCCTTGGGCAGTGTTGAGTCTACACGAGGTAGCCTGAAGGGTGTTGTAAGTGGAACCCACTGGTGGTCTGGGTCTGTACCTGCTACCATTGGAAAGGAACATGCTGCCCCGCCCCCCTCACATGATGGATGTTCTGTCATGTGACATTTGGCATGGCCACTCCCAAGTGCACCCTGCTGCGTTTGTCAGTGAGTCCTGAGCAGGGGGTGTCGCTCTGCAGAATGAGAACCCAGTGTGCAGCATCTCTTCCAGCCACTACAACCCTCTGCCCCCCAGTGAGTAGCATGCTGCAGGGCTGTTACAAAGGCGTTTAGTTTATTCTCATCAGTGTTACTGATGTTCTCATGTTCACATTTCCCAGTGCGCTCCTCTCCTTACAGTAGTTAATGTGCAATCTCACTTACAGGCTGGGGTGGGGGTGGGGGGCTCAGCCCGGAGAAGGGCAGGTGTTGGCACTCCACGTGGACACAGCAGCTGGCCTGTCCTACGGGAACAGGGGTGGCCAGAGGCCTCCAGTCTTTTTTGCGTTGGTGATTCTCCATTCATGCTCCTTCCTGGCTGTCCAGGTGGGGGTGGGAACCATGCAGCTCAGAGCAGGGCTGGGGCGGGGGGGGGGGGGGGGGGGGTCAGGAGGGGAGGAAAAGCAGCAGGCCACCTGAAAGGGCAGGGTGGATGGGCACAGGGGTGGCTCCTGGGGTAAGGCACAACCCTGTCTTTGGCTCTCCTGGTGAGGAATTCCACCCCCTGCCCCTCAACCCCCCCTCCCCCACCACCCACACACAGTCCCCTGGAGCCAGGGGCACCTCCTGGGGTCCCTGAAACAAGGGGTTCTGCCACCCAACCCAGTGCTGCAAGGGTACGGAAGAAGGACAGGGGCAAGCCCTGCCTGAAGACAAGACAGGGAGGGGGACTAGGCAGGGATCTGCCCAGAAAAAGGGTGGGGAGGGAGAGGACACCAGTCCCAGGAGCTGGCCCCCAGCTAAGGCCTGGAAGGGGGAGTACTCAGGGACTCCTGCTTCCGTTGGGGGCTGGCTGGAACCCCAGCCCACCCCTCTGTGGCCCCAGGAGCCCACCAAGTGACCGGGATATTGTGCTTTGGGATGACGCTGGGGTAGAGTGTCAAGGCCAGGATGAGGGGCAGGGGAGGTGCGACTAAGGTGCTTGTGCTTTAGCTGGGGGTGTCAACTCCCCCCTCATACACTTGCCTCCACCCCACACACACACACTTGGGCCAGAAAGAGGAGTGCCAGGATCACAGCCAGACCGGACACCTCCAACTCCACAAACAGATGCTGGAGGGACCCCCTTCCCACAGGCTGGTAGGGGCTACAGGGTGGGGGATGGGGCCTCCAAGTCAGATTCCAAGGGTCCATTGGGATAGCCCCACCCACCTCTAGCAAGCTCCTGCCTCTGGAAGCCATAGGCTGTCAGACTTGGGAGGAGACCAGAAGTGAGAAGAGAGGTGAGGCGAAAGGTGAGAAAAAGGCTAGACAAAAAATGTCAAATGACACCCAGCAGCACAGGGGGATGGGGAGCAAAAAAGAAAAAGAAAAAAGAACCCTCTGGTTCACATGTAAAACTCAAAAAAAAAAAAAAAAAAAATCACTCACACTGGATGAGGCTACAAAGAGAGGAATGGTTAGAGACAATTCAGCAAACAACTGCTAACAAATGCAGTGGGTCCTGCCCTGTCCCCAGGAGCTGGGCTCTGCCAACAGGCCAAGACCAGGGATATCCTTCAAATGTAGCCCAGGCAATGGCTGGGTCTGGGGTCCCACCTTGGAAACGTGCACCCATACTCTACATGCACGCACACATTCAGCCTACTCCTGCACCCCTCACCCCATCCTACTTTCCATGGCCCCCAGGGACCAAAGGGGACATCAGACACAGTCCCATTGGTTTGAAAAATAAAAGGAATCTTATACTTCAATATTTCATTAGCTAAAAAAATGTTTTAAAAAGTATGTACAGGGGATGGGAGCTGGGAGCCCTGCCGTGGGATGGGGTGGGGAGGGAGGGAAGGGCAGCAGCCCGCCAGCATGCTCCCCTGGTTCCACTGCCTTTCTCATCTTCATTTATTTTAAAGCAAAACTTCTCCACATTCACACGCACACGCACCTGTGGGCCTCCAAAACCTCTCCTCCTATCCTCAGAAACTCTGGGTCTGTGCCCCTCACTCAGGTCTGAGGGGCCTGATGGAGCGAGACAGGCTGAGTACAGGGTGGGGGAGAGAGAAGGGTGCTGGGTGCACCACCGCCTGCCACCTTAGGTCGGTTTAGGTCAGTCGTGTAATTTCTGAGCCTCAGGTTTCCTCCGCCGTCACAAGAGCAGTCCCCACAGCCTCGCCTACCCCAGCCCCAGATGCAGGGACAGACGAAGGAGACAGGAAGGCGCTTTTGGAAACATGGAAGCACTGGGAGGTGGTGGCAGGAGGGGTCCTGAGCACCCCAGGGCCCCTGCAAGTCCCATGGGGCTGCAGTGAAGGGTGGAGCAGAAGACTGCCCCTAGACTGCCCCTCCCCTGCCCGGCCTGGTTGAGTGGAATGGGAAAACAATTGCTAGGGGTTAGGAGAGGGGGGAGCGAGTACTCCCTGACTGTGTGCGAGAGAGAAGGCCACGCAGAGCTCGCACCACGGCCACCCTCTCCCAGCCCACTCGGATTGGGGTCAGGGGTGGGACGGGAGGCCGAGGGGCTGGAGCATGCAGCACACCCTGCGGGTCCTGGGGAGGGACAGACAGTAGCTCGTGACCAAGGTGGTGGGTGGGTGGGTGGGTGACAGGAGGGGGAGTGTGACGGCCTCATGGAGGGCTTGGTGGGGGTTACTGGAGGGCTTCGGCTGAGGGGCCAGCCTCGCCGTCATGGCTGGCTGTTTCAAAGCTGTGCTCCACGCCCATCATGTCCGGCTCCAGCTTGCCCGTGTCACTGATGAAGGTGGTGTAGGTATCACCCTCAGGCGGCTTCCCCTTGGGAATCCAGCTCTTCCGCACGACGCGGCGGGCATTGGTGCACATGTCGGCCGCAATGGCATTCATTTCGCTCTCTTTGAAGTTTGGAGCAAAGTTCTGGCAGTAGTCTGTGTGGGGAGTGGACAGCTCAGGCCTAGGTGGCCCTGCCTCCCACACCGCCAAAAGGCCCTTGGCCATGCCTGTCCCGACTCCCCCCACCCCCACCTTCACCCCCACCCCCACCCCCACCCCCAGGACACAGTGGAACCCCTCTTGGAGGTGAGAGAACAGAGGTATTGCAGAGAACATGCAAGATCACATTAGCTGGCTCCATGCTTCACTAAGCTCTGCCACATGTAGGACATATGTGGGTTTGACAAGGTGGCCCAGTGGTTTTGAAAAATGTGGATTATTTGCAGAATTTAGGAACTAGGAGACTCCTTCCACCTGCAAACTTAGAGTTCTCTCCCGACAACTGGCTGGGGCTTGGCTGCTTCATAACTACCTTGAGTTTGAAGATCCTCCCTACCCTCCCATCGGACACAGGCTTCCCTTCAGTGCCCTGTCACCCCTGCCCCGTCCCCCCCGAAGAAATCTCTAAGCAGCATAGCCCTCCTCCCAACAAGCCTCAATTGAACCTCAGATCCTTAACAAACCATACCCAGCTATCAAGGCCAACACCAGAGAAAAGGACCATCTGCTCACCCCAGGGCCTACCCCACCCAGCCCGCCTCCAGAAAGCCAGACACTCACACTTGACGGCATGGAGGACGCGGCTGTCCAGCGGTTTGCGTCTGGGGTCGTTGGTGGAAGAGCGGATGCCAGTGCCACAGCTGTTAGCCAGTGTGTTCCTGGGGGGGAGGTCATGGGGGAGGAATCAGATCCCCTGTGGTGGTGGGGGGCATGGGGCAGCTCCCTACTCCCCGGGCTTTGGAAAGGGCCTCACCGGTCAAAGAAGGAGGCCAGGAGGCGCCGCAGCAGGACCTTGTGCCGTGTGCCTGCACTGACATGGCAGTTCATGAGCTGTGCCCTTGTGATATACACATTGGTGCCTAGAAGGAGGAGACGGAGGGTGGTCAGGCCCTAAACTGCCACATTCCCCATGTGGCCAGGCCCACTTCTCGGAGCTCCAGAGACCCTCTCCGACAACTTACCCCAGGGCAGCCTCATCAGCGCTCAGAAAAGGACAGATGGTGGTACCGCTGCCCACGGGGCACCTACAATGTGCCAGGCCCACCTAGTACATGTGTAGCTTTTGCCAGCACAACCAGCTATGAGTTAGAAAGAGCAGGCAGCAGAGGCTTGCACCCAGGCACACTGATTCTGTGCCAAATTCTTAACCATTCAGTAGTTAACCCTCAGATCACCCTAAGAAGCCACTCATCCACTGCCTATGGCCATGATGTCCCCTAATGCTTACATCTGCCTCCAGGGCAAAACCCTAGAGGCCAATCTTTGATGTGTATCAACACAGAGGGGTGTCAGCTACCCTAGGACAAAGCCAGGGGCTATGCTACAGGCCAGCAGCCCAGAGGGCATTGAGGCCAAGGGTGGGGGGAGAGGGGGATTTGGGGAGCAAGTAAGGTCAGCCTACCTGTCACCAGCTCTAGCTTCTCAGAGGGGTCGCCCTCATCATAGAGCTTGGGGTGGCAGCGGTTACCGATCTGGTTGATGAGCTCGGCTGGGAGAGACGCCAAGTCTTGCCGCACCCGGATGCGATTCCGGGATTCAGGGGTCACCTGCTCAGGGAGGGCCTCCACCTTCTCAGCTGTGGGGGGAGAGAGTGGTATGTGTTGGGAATGGGGGTCATGGGTAGGGGTGGTGATGGGGGGGTGGGGGAGGGGAGGAGTGGGCGCCTCACCACTTTGGCCAACATTCATCATGCTATACATGGTGTACATGTTGCAGATCTGCCGGTATTGCTCGTCTGTGCCCTCTTCGCCCGCATCCTCCTCCTCGTCCTCCTCATTGTGATAGGAGCCTGGGCTGTCACTAGTATAGGCGCTCGAGGTACCAGGGCTGGTCCGCTCGGACATGCTGGGCCCGCTCACCACGCCCCCTGCTGCTGCCGCCGCCGCTGCAGCAGCCAAGGCCTGCTGAGGTGGCCGGTTGGCGGCCAGGTCCAATGTGGAGAACCTGGCCATTTTTCGGCTACCATTGCCACCACTGCTGCCGCCAACCCCGGCCTCCTTCTGGCTGCTGTCCCACAGCCTCTTGGCCACAGGCGTGCACTGCACAGAGTCCGACTCCTGCTGCTCTGTCTTGACACGAGACACCAGGGGCAACGGGGTGCTGCAGGCCGTCCAGCTCGATGTCTGAGCCACAGGGCTCTGGGGCTCGGAAGATGGAGCCTCCTCGGCATGTAGGCCCTGGGAATCGCAGCTGGGAGAGCTCACCTTGAGGAAGAATTCAGTGCCCTTCTCCATGATCTCCTGGATCTGCAGGAAGCCAGCCGTGTACATGAGCAAGAACTGGTCCCCCATATTCATGCTCAGCCGGCCCGTGTAGCAGAAGCTGAGGATTTGTTGGAAGGACTGGGGCTGCACAGCCGCCGGCAGCTCTACCACAGCGCTCCGGCTGCTGTTGAACAGGTCCCGGAAGTAGGAGCTGCTAGCAGCCAGTACGGCCCGGTGGGCCTTGAAGGCATGGCCTTTGACCACCACTGACACATCACAGTACAGGCCCTGAAGCCGCTGCTCATTCAGGCACTCCAGAATGCTGTTGCCGAAGTTCGGGATCTCCATCTGCAGGGTCTGGGCCATGGTGGCAGCTGTGCGGGGGACAGGGGAAGACAGAGAGATGGGTCAGGTGGCATGCTCAGGCCTGTTCTCAGCGACATCCAGACGGTGGGTTCGCTGGGGCCTTAAGAACTGCAGTTGCCTGGCTGGTGTGGCTCAGGGGTTGTGCATTAACCTATGAACCAGGAGGTCACATGCCAGGTTCCAGGCTCAATCCTCATTAGGGGGCATGCAGGAGACAGCCAATCAATGATTTTTCTCTCATCATTGATGTTTCTATCCCACTCCCTCGCTGAAATCAATAAACAATATATTAAATAAATAAATAAAAGAATCACAGGATCCACTCCTTCCATTCCTTTAGGACAGACTGTCAAATCAGCCATATCGGCTACAGGACAGGGTGGCCACATGGTGTTTCTTGCAGAGAAGGGGGAAAGGCAAACTTACACACAGGTGCTTAAATAGAAAATGAGTTAATACAGTGAGCATAAGGCATCCATGCATAGGGTAACTCAGAAGGGCACTGGCAAGGAAACTCCCAGAGGGTAGAGTCACCCCATTTTCCCCAGTGCTGAGCACATGACACTCAACCACTATTTGTTGAATGACTAAATGACAAGAACCCCTGAAACTGAGGAAGAATACCACTAGTCATCAGGGAAATTCAAATCCAAACCACAACAAGACACTATTTCATACCCACTAAGTCGGGTAGAAGAAAAAAGACATGTGCTGTCAAGGATGAGAAGTTGGAACCCTCCTCTACTGCTGGTGGAGATGCAAAGTTGTGCAGCTGCCATGGAAAACCGCTTGGCAGGTCCTCAAATGGGTTAAGCATGTAGGTGCCATATGGCCCAGGAATTCCATTTCTCACAATTATACCCAAGAGAAGTGAAAACATATATCCACAGAGAAAACTGTGAATATTCACAGCAGCACAATCCACAATTGCCCAAAGGGGCAAACAATCCAAATGTCCATTAAGTGATGGATAAACAAAAGGTGGTACATCCATACAGTGGAATATTATTCAGCCATAAAAAGGAAAGAATCAGTACATGCCATAACTTAGACCAGCGGTCACCAACTGGTGGTCCACGGACCACTGACTTAGACGAAACTAAAAACATTATGCTAAATTCAAGAAGCCAGACAAAAGGATGACCAAAATATCTATCTCATACACTGGGTCTTCATCCATAATTCCTGATTCACAGCTCTAGCAACACTTGGAACTTCCTAAGTGCTGAGTGGCCTTTTGTTATGTTAAGGAGGTGACTTTTGGAAGCACCTTCATGGAAGCTAGTTGCTAAAGGCCCCACACATGTGATTAGAGGGGTGGAACTTTCAGTCCCCCCACCTCTGGGGAGGGGAGAGAATGGACCCAATCACCAGCAGGCAGTGATGCCATTGGTCAGTCTATTTATGGAGATTTGGAGTCGCTTGTCAGGAGAGGGCCTGGAAGCATGGGATCTCTTCCCACTTACCTGGCCCTATGCAGCTCTTCCATCTGGCTGTTCCTAAGGTATAGCCTTTTACAACAAACCAGTGATCTAGTTAAGTGACATGTTTCTCTGAGTTCTATGAGCAGCTCTAAGAAATTAATTGAGCAAAAAGAGAAGTTTCTGTGGCCAGTCAGCAGAAGCATGGTAACCCTGGCTTGGGACTGGTGTCAGAAGTGTGTTGGTGGGGCAGTCTTGTAGAACTGAGCCTGTGGACTCTGAAGCAATTTCCAGGTAATGTCAGAATAGAATTGAAAAAAAAAAAAAAGAAAAAAAAAGAATAGAATTGAATTCTCGGACACTTTTTTGGTGTCTGAGAATTTTTGTTGGTGTGGGGAAGCCCAATCTCTATACCCCAAGTGTAATTATTTGAGTCCAAGAACCCAATTTACAGGGCTTCCTCTTGACCTCATGAAAAATGTTCTAAAATTATGATGGATGCATAACTTTGTGACTATACTAAAAAGCACAGAATGGCACACTTTAAAGGGTAAACTACACGGCATGTGCACCTCTATAAAACTGACACCATGTTCCGGGCAGAACCGGGGATGAGACGTGCCAGGTACATTCTACGGGTCTTTTGAATTTTTAACCTGGTGAATGTATTGCCTATTTGCAAAACTAAACAATATTTTTAAATAAAATCAGCCCTAGCCAGTTTGGCTCAGTGAATAGAGTGTCTGCCTTCGGACTGAAGGGTCCCAGGTTCGATTCCGGCGAAGGGCACATGCCTGGGTTGTGGGTTCCATCCCTAGTAGGGGGTGCGCAGGAGGCAGCCAGTCAATGATTCTCTCATCATTAATGTTTCTATCTTCCCTTCCTCTCTGAAATCAATAAAAAAATATTTTTAAAAAATGTGTAAAATCATACCCCACATTTAATTTATGCAAATTAACCCTAAAGTGTTGGGGTAGAAAAGAAATGTAAATTTAAGGATCTGCCTGTGATCTTGCTCATGGAAGTTCAACCCCTATCCTGATCAGTGAGTGGGGAGACCATGGGGGTTGGGGGCCAGGAACCTCTAAAAAGTGTGCACTTCTGAGCCAGAGCCTATTCGGTCCGTGCATATTCCAACCCAGGAGAACTGGCCACATGGGAGGGGTGTGTCCCATACTCTAGGGCAGGTGTGGAGACCTTTTTTCCTGCCAAGAGCCACTTGGATATTTATGGAACATCAATCTCGGACCACACAAAATTATCCACTTAAAAATTAGCCCACTATATTTGGTCAAACATTTAATTAACTCAACCCTAATGCCTTGGCAGGGCCAGACCAAATGATTTCGTGGGTCTTACCTGGCCTGGCTGGATGTTCCCACCCCTGTTCTAGGGGCAATCATAAAAGGTCACTGAAGGGATGATGTGGCTTTAAAAGTGCCTCCAGGTGTAAGAGTATCCCCTGCAATTCTACAGTGGTCCTGAATAAGCAAGCTAGGGAAAAGAAGAGAGGCCCTCAGCACAGAGGCAGGTGAGAAGGATGAAGAGAAATGACAAAAAAGGAGTTCGGCAAAGGCCCTGGGGCAGGAACTAACAAGAGCCCCCAGCTAGTGTTCCCTCATTCCCCAGTTAGCTTTCTCAGCTACCATTCCTTATAGCAAGTCCATTCTGACCTGCCTCCCTGGGTTGAGCACTGGGACACAGTGGAGACTTGGGCTTTGTCTTTTAACACTGAGTTCACTCTGAAAAGGCTGCCTAGAGAATAAAAGCAGCCACAAACCCATGGGCTCAGAGGTACACTTCGGGGCCAGGTTGAGTACTGGTTCCAGAACTGACTCACTCCTGGGATCAGGAGCTCCCAACCTCTACTTCTCTATTTGTAAACAGATGCTGATAAGGCCAAAGTGGTTCTGTAAACTCAATCTGAACTCACTGAGTTGCTTCATCTGGCAGAACCGGAGGGAGATGCAGGGGACCTGCCTGCATGAGCTCCCCGAATCCTGTTAGTAAACCTCTGGAGAGGATTTCATACTCCCAATAGTCAGCTTGGAGGTCATGTGGCAGTTCAGGACTGTTCTGAAGTCATTGGTGAGTAAGTGGTAGGGACAAGATTCAAACCAGGTCTGCCTGGGCACTGCAATCTGTGATTTCCCTAGGCTGTGCCCTCCTTCTCATTGTCACAAAAAATCACTTAGGGCAACCAGAGGAGGGAGGCAGAGACAGGAAATCCCATTAGAAAGAAATGCACCTTTCCTGAGCTCCAACAGTGCTGGGTGGGCCAGTAGCTGGCCCTGTGTGAGGAGGTAGGGAAAACCGAGGCACCAAATGGAGGTAAAGGAGAGCCCCATTCAGATGAGCCCCAACCCCCTTTCTCAGGCTGCCAAACAGAAACTGCTGAGTACTGGGGCTCAAGTGACCAAGGGAGAGAGTGGCCCCCCGGCTCCTGGAAAGGTGCTTCAGACTCCCAGCTTGGAAGGCTCAAGCCTTCCAAGAGGTTGGACCAAGGCAGGACAGGCAAGCCACGAAGTCAGAGGCCCCAGACTTTGGTTCTAATGCCAACCACACTACTCTTTTTTTTCCACCATAAAAATGCAAACGCCCTCTCCCCAAACTCAAACGGTACAGCCGCGGTACAGCCTCGTCCGAGGATTTGCGCGCCTCCCCTGGAGAGGCCGCCGATTATAAAAGTGTAACGAGGTGGCGGCCTCAGGTTGGTGGGAAACGTTTCCGAGTAAAAATAAACCACACACGCGAACCTTAACTGGGAACCCAGCTTGTGACCAACCACCTTTCACAGCTTTTCCTGGAGTCCGTGGTTAGTGAAAGCTTCCGAAGTGAGGGGGCAGGAGCCAGCCCATAGCCTGCGAGGCTGGCGCTGATCTGGCCCGAGCTGGACTCCCCGGTGTCTAGTGACTTCCTGGCCAAAGTCACCGGCTCTTTCGCTGTCCCTGCCGCGGCGCTGCCCAGTGTGAACATCACGGAAAGACCAGCGGGCGAAGCTATCTCTTCTGGTCGGAGCCCTGGCGTCCCCACAGTGCCCCCATGGTGACCTCTCGCCCTGGCCCTGCCCGTGGGGTCAGCGTGGCTCACTGTGACACGGGACACACTACTCTTTAGCTGTGTGGCCTCAGGCCAGCTCCTCACCTCTCTGTGCATGTCTGTTCACCTATAAAATGGGGATGCATGCATCTAACCCACCCTGGTGGGCTGCAAGGAAGGTTATCACGGAATTAGTTCACTGTCTAGTGGGGAGATATAGGGAGAGATTTAATTACCGTTGGGGTGAATGTTACCTAGCAGTCACCCTTGGTGGCAAGGCAAAGGGGTAGGGGAATGACGCATAGAGAGCCACAACAGTCTTGGGCAGGAAGGAGGCCAGTGTGGCTGGAGGGCAGCAAAGGGGGACAGGAGGAACCTTGGCCTAATGAGGACGAATGTCTTTTGAGAGTGAGTAGTGGGAAGCTCGGAGCAAAGAAGACTAAGGCCCAGGCCAACTCTGGAGAATTCCCAGCAGCGGTATGGAGACCAGAACACAGAACACAGGACAAAATACAGAGGTGGTGGCGGCAGGGAAGGAGAGAGGATGGTCAGACTCAGGAGTGAACAGCTGTGGGGAGGGAAGGAGGGGAGGTCAAGATGGGCCCTTTCTCTTTGTGAACCCCCAGTCCCCATGCCAACTTGGGGTTGGGGGGGGGGCACAGGAGTCCTCTCATTCCACACTGCAGCAGTCATTGGCTCTGGACAATTCCAATGCCCTGGAATCGGGGGACAGTGTTTTAAGAGCTGTATGTATAGTTCCTTCTCCAAGGAGACTGTCTAACCATGAGGGCAGACATTCTGACCAAATTAGTTCATGATCAGCAAATCAGAACAGAGGCAGAGGCTCAATAAATATTTGTAAATGTGTTAAACATGGAGAGGGAGGTAGACACAGAGCACCGAGGCAGGAATAGATGAGTCGTTTGTGACAGGGCTGCTGATGGGGATTACAGGCAGGGGAAAGAGGGCTGAAGGGATGCGGCTGTGGATGCTTCTGGGGCTGCAGGGGCCATCCTGAGGGATCCCCCTAACTGCACCTGGTGGGCCAGGCACCACTGCAAGCAGTCTCAAAGGGCTCCCCTCTGAGGTGATAGGACTGCCCCCTTTATGGATGGGGACCATATCTCAGCCTGGTACCAGCCCAAGCAGCGAGACTTTAGGCCCGGACTCCTCCCTGGGAATTGGTGGAGCTCAGCAACAGGAGTGCAGACAACAGAAATGCAGGGAGGAATCTCCCAATATTCTGGCTGAACCCCAACCTCAGAGTGCAGCACCCACAGCTTCCAAGCTTTAGATTAGCAATTGGGGGAGGGAGCACAACATGGCAATTAGTGCAAGTGGCTCAACAAATCAGTGCACAAGTCTTGGCAGGTCTGTGGGCTGTAGAGATCTGGTGTGACCTTGCTGCCCTTGCAAGGAACAGGTCGGTGGGGGGAAGACGTTAAAGGGCTTTGAGATCAGTGAGGGGCCAGAGGGGACCCCAGAGACCTACCCCGGGGCTCCCTTCCCAATTCAGTCTGCTGGGCTCAAAAGTCCCTCACTCACACTGGCCCTGTGAGGGAAGGGGCACAGAGCCATGATGAGCTCCGAGAAGAAACAGGTGTAAAGCAGGTGGTGCCTGGCCCAGGTCACCTGCTGGCTGGAAAGTGGTGGGATGGAGCCAGGGGTCATGGTTTCCAAACCACCCAATAATTTTGTCCCCACCAAGCTGAGCCCCTCACCCCACCCTATCTCAGGCCTCAGCCCACTGCATTGTTCCCTCCACTGGCCAGGCTGTGTGCATCCTGCCTGGAGTGCCCTTCTCCTGCCATTGCCCACATCCTCCTCCTCCACCTCAGCTATACCTGCTCCCCCACCCCCACTCTGGGGGGTTCTAGAGAGGAAAACCCTCCTCTCTATACTCCCCACCCCCAAGCTCCTATGCTCACCTCTGAGAACACAAAATCCCACTTGACTATAAACTCCCGAAGGGCAGAAAACTATATTTTATTCCTCTCTCCTCACAACTTGGCATGTGTTAAATAGTGGAGATGGAGGTGGACACACAGCACCAAGGATATTATTCTCACCAAGCGAGCACACAGAGGAAAGGCCATGTGAACCGACTAGAACCTGACTGTGCAGCCATCTTGGACTTCCAGCCCCCAAAACTGCGAGAAAATAAGTTTATGTTGTTTAAGTCTCCTCATCTATGGTATTTTGTTATGGCTGCCTGAGCTGAGACAGACTCGAAACACCATCTACTCACCTACAATGCTGCCAATGGAACCCCTGGCTTGGACCTCCCCAGGGGTGCTGCATTTGCACATGACTCAGATGCCAATTCAATGTGCCTATAACTGAGCTCCTGTCCCCTCCAGCCTGCTCTGACCGTAGCTCACCGGAAAGTTCCCCACTGAGGTCAACACTCTAGACCCCAAGGAGGGGAGGGGCAGCTCTCAGCCCACATGAAGAGCTGAGAATCCTCCCAGCATTGCTAGTCCTGGTCCCAGACTTGAGCAGGTCTCCCAGTGAGATGTGAGGCCATAGCAGGTCTCACTGGGATGTGAGGCTATGAGCTCCCACAAGTTACTCAACAAACATTTGCCTAGCACCTGCCCAGGCCAGGAAGTGTCCAGGAGCCTGGCGTGGCGGGGGACATGGCCATCTCTGCAGAATCACACAGTCAATGTGCTGCATGCAGGGGACTATTATCTTGCCCAGAAGAGCTGAGATCTGGGGGCAGGGAGTGGCAATCTACTGAGGCAGTGGTGGGCTGGGGTCTTACCCTCAAGGCACACGGAAGGCACGCAGAGCCTTGAGGGAGAAGCAGATGTGGTTCTTCCAGAAAGTGAAGGTTGGCACTAGGCTCAGTCCTCTGCTATGGGCAGAACTGGTGTCCCCCCACCCTAATCCCCACGTGCCTATACTTGGAGTCAGAATCTGTAGGAGAAAATTAAAAAGTCACAGAAGTGGGGCCCTAACTCAGTAAGACTGGTGTCGGTATAAGAGATATTTTTCTCTTCAAGCACACACACAAAGGAAAGCCATGTGAGCACACCAGAACCCAACCAGAACCTGACCTTGTGGCCATCTTGGACTTCCAGTCCCCAGAGCTGTGAGAAAGTGTCTGCTTAAGCCTCCCCATCTATGGTATTTTGTTATGGCTGCCTGAAATAGGCTTCGAACACAGCTCTACTCACCCACAACTCTGCCATGGAGCCCCTGGCCTGGACCTCCCCCGGGGGTGCTGGATTTGCACATACCTCAGATGCCAACTCAATGTGCCTACAACTGAGCTCCCATCCCCCCAAGCCTGCTCTGGCAGTAGCTCTCACTGGAAAGCTCCCCACTCAGGCCAAGACCCTTAGATTCACCTTGGACTCCTGCAAAACCAGTTTTCACCATCTGGGTCCAGAGTAACACCACCAGGGCCCCTACAATGCATATTGGGGCCCAACCTGCTTTTGAGCCTTCTAGAAGGCTGTCCCAAATGGCCACAGCTCTTTATACCCTCACAGTCACCAACCTCAAATTTCCAAAGACAGACCACGTTCCAATCCCAATTCCTTCGGTTGTTTTTTTCTGTTTGGTTTTTCCTCCTTGACACTTCCCACTATCTAGCAAATGTGTTCTTGGTTTTGTGTCAGCTCCACTGGGGCAGGGCGTTGGCCTGTTTCCGGCTGCTTTGTCCTCTGCCCCTAGAACCTGCTGGGCACACAGTGGGTGTTCAATAGTTGTTTGAGAAACAAATGGGATAAATAATTATTCCCATTAATTCCAACCTGGTTCCCTTTTCCCAGTTCACAATAATGAAACTAAAACAGGAGTGGCACTCAAAAGGGGTCTCTGAGGCTGGTCTCAATGTAAGTGAATGTGAACAACTGCTCACACTGCTGCCGGATGAAAACCATGATTCGGGACAGCCTCGGGTGCACTAGGCTTCAAATGAAACCACTTGTGTGGCTGGTGATTCTCGGGAGTGTGAGCTGCCACCTCTTCGGGAAGGGAGCTCCGAGTTCCCCAGCCAGCAGAGGCTGGGGGGACTGATCTGTGCTTTACCCGGGAAGCTCTGAGTCGCCCACTGATATGTGGGCGACTCAATTAAGGGAAACCAACTCCAAGTGTAAGAAGGAACTAAGGCTCCTGGAAAGCCCCATAATCCTTTACCCAGCTCAGCAGGAGGTGGCCAGATCCAGCCATAGCCAGGGATGAACCCAGAGCCATTGGGACCCTCTTAGGGGCCGAATTAGACAGCTCAGGCAAATATTTGATAGGGAAGCACGTGTGCTCTCTAATTGTACAGATCCTACTGTTTGGCATCTGTGCACATTTAACTCACTTCTTTTTCCCTGAAAAGCAGCCACTAAATCCATGGTGGGGGATAGGATTTGCAATAGTAGCTGGCATTCACATTTGTCCCTACTGTGCACCAGTACCCAGAGAGGGCTCAGAGCGGGTGCTTCAATTATTCCTCTCGCTAGTTCTGGGGGAGGAAACAAATCTTTCTGTCATTTAAAGATTAGGAGATCAAGAGCCAGAATCACACCCAGGCAGTCTGACTCCTGTCTGAGAATCAGGAGGCTTCTTGACTCCGGCTGGCTAGGCTCATCCTCTGCATGGTCCTGTTGTTCCCCACAGCAGGCAGCTGTGACTAGACTGATTTCAGGGATAGGAAAACTGGGGCTCAGAGAAGCCAGAGTGGGGGAAGGGAAGCAAGGGCAAGCCAAGGCCAGAGCCAGGCTCTTTATCCTCGCTGGGCATGTACTCTGCAGAAATGGGATCTGCTGCCCAGCTGGGGACCCCCCATCCAGGGTCTCAGGTGCCTTCTGAGGACCAGGTGGGGTGCTGTTCTGTTTCCCCAGCTCTTCTCCACTCTTCCTTCCTTCACTGCCACCTCCGGGGATCAGCAGTTTAGCCTGCAGCCTCTCCAACTTCCCATTTCTCCTGACAGCCCTGGGCAATCTAGCCTCCGCCTGCAGCAGCTCCAGAACCTAGCAGCAGCCCAGCCCCCCTTCCACTCTGACCACAAGCCCTCCTTCTGTGCTACAGTCTACTCCCCGGGTATAGTCACACCCAAAGGACAGAAGAGCAGAGGCCATGCAAAAGCCCTGAGGTGTTATTGCTCCAACACAAAGGAGGCTGGTGGGGCTGAGGGCGGGTGGTTACTGGGATGGGGCTTATTGAAATGCACTTGGACACCACACAGGGCTTGGCAGGGCCTAAGAATGGAGTCTTATTATTATTTTACTAGGCTCAAATATCCCTTACAAAGCTTCCTGCTTAGCATTACACTTCCCTTTCCCTTCACTTCCAGGAACATTTATCTACCTTAGTGCTTGCCCCAATCAGTCTTCCCAACTATAAAAGGGGCCAATAGCAGCAGCAGCAACCTTACAAGGCTGTTTCAAGGATTAAACCAACAAAATAACCCACCATGCAGTGTCCAGTAATGCCAGCTGTTATTAGCTGTGTCCCCTTCTGTCCGTCCACCTACCCCTTGCCAGACTATACACTTCCTGACAGTAACAAACATCTTATGCCTTTCACCATCTCCCAAACCTTGTGATTTCATAATAGGCGGTACATACAGGGGGCTCCCCTGGTGCCATCACAGCATCACCTGATCGCACCCAGACAGTAACTTCTCATGTAACCCTCACCTTGGCCACAGCACTGCAGCTCTTGAGAACAGTTCCATGGTGGGGCTGCCCTGTGCATTATATGATGTTGAGTAGCACCCTCTGCAACCACTAGACCAGCGGTTCTCCACCTGTGGGTCGCGACCCCTTTGGGATCGAACGACTCTTTCACAGGGGTCGCCAAAGACCATCCGAAAACACATATATGATTACATATTGTTTTTGTGATTAATCGCTATGCTTTACTTATGTTCAATTTATAACAATGAAAATACATCCTGCATATCAGATATTTACATGACGATTCGTAACAGTAGCAAAATTACAGTTATGAAGTAGCAACGAAAATAATTTTATGGTTGGGGTCACCATAACATGAGGAACTGTATTAAAAGGGTTGCGGCATTAGGAAGGTTGAGAACCACTGCACTAGAGCTAGTAGCACTGCCAGACCAGCTGTGACAACAAAAAATGTCATCAGGTATTTCCCAAGTATCCCCTGAGGGGGCAGAATTGCCCCTGGTGGAGAACCACTGATATAGGTATGCCTGCTTGTTCCCACTTTATCAGATGAGGAAACAAAGGGCGCAGAGGTCAAGACTTTTGCCCAAGGGTTTCAAGGCCAAGCCAGGTGGTGCAGGGTAGTGCTAACTCTCTCCACTACAGTATGTTAGTTCATCCTAACCCTCCCTGTACTTCAGTCATGACAGAGTCATGGTCCTCACAGACACTCTTGGGTCTCTGAGGACGCTGAGACCTTCACCGAGGAGACAACAGGGGAGAAGGGACAATGACCACAGTCAGGCACTGGACACAAGACAGGCACCTGCCCAGTTCCACCTCATGGCCTCTGTGGTTCAAAGGGCTGGGGGGGGGGGGGGGGGACAGGGGATGCCATTCTCAGGAGAGGGGACCCAGGATCAGAGGCAGGAAGGTGGGTCTGCTTGCCCATGGTAGGCATGAGAAAATTCAAAATGTGCAAAAATGGGCACCCAGGAAAGTGGTCAGGGGTAATGAGGATGACAGAGGACCCAACAGAGGCTCCTGGGAAGCCCCACAATCCTTTACCCAGTTCACCTCCATGATTTCAAGACCGGGCAGCTCACCATAATCTCAAATATAGTAATCCCCACTTCAGCTGGCATGCCACCTTCTCCATCAGGAGCTTTGGCAACGGCACTGATGAATTCCCAGTCAGACCTCACCACACCAAACCCCAATCCTCCCTGTTGACCCCAACAGTGAGCCCAGCAAAGCCAATCAAAGCTCTCATCTTCTCACAGCCTTGCTCAAGAACCTACTGGGGCTGTCCAGTGCCTGGCCCTGGCCAAGGCCGGGGATGCAGGCCAAGGGGGTCTGGACTTGCATCTGGTGTGACGGGGAGACCCAGAAGACCCTGAGGCTGGGTGCTTCTTTTATGTAAATGGGACTAAGGGTCTATCTGTACATTAGGGTCACCCCTTGCTCCTTCCTCATGAAGATATTCAGAGCACTTGGCAGGAGCCTGGCACATGCTTAATGAAGACTCTCAATGGGCTGTCCGTCTGCCTAGAACATTTGCCCCTCCTTGCCCCAGCCAACTCCCCGCCCCCCCCCCCCCGGCTGATTTATTTCTTATTATCTAAGGTTCAGATCTCCCCAAAGTCTTCCCTGACCATCCTATCTAAAGCTCTTCACCCCCCTGCCCCACAGCACTCACTCATTTCCCCTTGTCTCACTACGTTCATGAATGCAGGGATAGCAGGAATGCTCTTGGTCGTTTGTTTGTTGGGTCACCTTCACTAGAATAAAAGTTGCTGAGAGAGGCTCTAGGATCTGCTACTCAGGGCTGCTCCCCTAGTCCCTCGCAGGGGGTTGGCATCCTAGTGAGATAAAACTGCCCCATGGCCGCCGTCCGCCACCCTACCCCAGATTATGGCCTCCTCTAGCGCCCTAGGTCCTCACAGAAAAGCAGTTAGTTATTAAACGTGCCTTCTACAGCTCCAGGTGCAGGCATAAACCCACCACCCACACACCAAGGCCAACTGAGACCCAATCTCTGCCCCTGTTCCAACTGTGTCAGTCAAGGTAACCACCCCTGTCCTCAGTACCCAGAGCCCTGCCAAGGCCCAGGAGGCCCCAGCCTCAGCCCAACCAGGCAGGGGAAAGGCCTCTTTACGTGGGGCTGCTGGCCCAGGTGCTACCCCTCCCAGAACCCGGAGGCGAGCCACAAGATGGGAGGAGGCCAGGGCCCAAATAGAAGGCCGTTCTAGGAATGATGGGGATACTGGGGGAAGGGAAGGAATGAGGGTGACAACCCATCATTAAACCCAGATCTGGCTGATACCAATCGCCCCAGCAGTCGGTAGCTTCTGCTCCAGGTGCGAGGCTCCCAAGTCAGTGTTCTCGGGACACACCGGTAACAGCTTTGCAATTAGCGCCAAGAAAAGGAACAAAAGCTGGGGTGGTCTGACCCGGGACCAACGTGGGGAAAAAGACAAACCAGGAAAGCAAAGCAAAATTCAGCTCCACAGCCCAGCCCCGTCCTCATAACCGCCTCCCCCTGGCAGTCCACAGCTCCATCACCTCTAACCTCTTGGCTCCCGCATGGGGCATGGGGGATGAGAAAGACTGGAGTCTGAGAAAGCTTTCACTTTCCCAGCCCCCTGGGACACCATGAAAACTGTACGAAAGGGTACTGACCCATCCCCTGGGATGGCAAGAAGAAAGAATTTTTGAGGAGGAATCTGGAAGACTGGGGAGCTCCTCCAGTCATGACCCTCAAAGGCCAGCTTGGGGGATTATGGGTTTGGGCTCTAGTCACATGACCTGGGATAAACCACCCCAAGGCCTAAGCTGACCTGGTTGGTGGTGAGCAATGAATGAGCTCATGTGACCAGCAGGGGCCTGGTCCGGACATCACCCTAGAAGCAGAGCCCCGGGGGTCAGTAACCCCAAGGGCCTGGGCTAGGGTGCCTGACTTGATCCCCTTCTTGGTGACGGGACCTGCCCGTTACCCCATCATAAACCTCCAAGACACAATGAACAAAACTTTATACACTCACCTCCCAGTTCACCTTCAGGGAGCTAGTGCCCGGGAAGCCACCGTCTAAGGTGGTGGTTGGGGGCCCAGCCTCCAGGTTTGAGCCTCAAGGCTCCGGTCACAATCGGGCGGGGAGAGATTCTAGGAACCTCGGATGCTCAGGTAAGGCCACCGAGGCCGCCTCCCTGCAGGTACAGGGGGTGGGGGTGTGCAAGGGCCACCCCCATGGTAAACAAGATGCCCGAGCTAGGTGTTCCCAAGCTGCCCACACCAACACCCACCTGGCAGAGGCTTGCCCCAGGGTAGGTCGGGGACCCAGAGCCGGATGGGAGTGAGGTGTGTGTGTGTGGGGGGAAGAGTCCCCCCCATTTGGCCCAGAGCTAACTTCTGGCCGGGAAAGGGGGTACATCTTGGCATGGCACGTGCCTCTCGGTCAGCACTAGTTCTCGGACCTGCCTCCACATCCCCACTAGCCTAGCCCCAAAGCTCCGCCTCCTCCCCGACTCCCCAACTCCTCCAGGAGTCCCCCAACTTACCCGATCTCCCCGGGACCTGGCCTCTCCCCCGCAACATCTCTCCAGCCCTCACCCCAGGTGACTCCGCCAGCACCTCGGGGCTCTGCGACCCGCCGGCTCCCCGCAACCCCCCACCCCCAACCCCCATTCCGAACTCGCCCCGCCCACGCCCACCAGCCCCACTTCCTGGGCTTCTCCTCGGCCGCCCCCGAGCCTGTAACCTGACCCACCCACCTCCGCCCGCGACCGTACCTGCCCGCCCGGCCACGCCCCGACCCCCTCCGGGCCATTTCCCTCCGGCGGCGCCGCCCGCCCCTCCTCCCCGCACTCGGCCGGCCCCCGAGCCCGACTCCTCTTCCCCTCCCCCTCCGGGCTCCCGGGAGCCTTCTCACTTCATCCCTCGGGCCCTGCAACTTCCCCGCCGCCCCTCCCCCCGCACCTGCCCGGCCCGGCCCGGCCCCCCATCCCCCGCCGGGAAGGAGGGGAGGAGGTCTGGGCCCAATCCCGCCGTCCCCCAAGCCCCGCGGCCCGGCCTGGGGCTGGACACTCCAGGCCGCGGGCGGGGGCCAGGTCACCCCGCACTCGCCGGCCCAGCCTGAAGTGCAGGCTGCGGGCCCGGTTCCTCCTCTCTCCGAGGAGGCCGCCCCGAGCCCTCCCCGTTCGGGCCGGAGCCGGACCTCGGCTGCCCTCGGGCCGCCCCGGCGAGAGGAGGCCGGAACCGGGCCTGGAGCGGGTCGCCTCACCTGCGCCGTGGCCGCGCTCCGGGGGCTCCTGGCGGGCTCCGCAGCGGCAGCTGGGGCCGGACCTGGGCCCGGGGCGCACCCCCCTGCGCCGGGGCCTCGGCCTCCGCCTCCGCGGCCTCCGCGGCCTCCGCCTCAGAAGCAGCGGCAGCCGCGGCGGCCATTCATTGTGGGCCAGGCCGCCCCAGCCGAGCGCCGAACCAGCGCAAGCCCCGCCGCCGCAGCCGGGCTGGGGAGGAGCCGCCTAGGCCCCGCCCCCGCCCCGCCCCCTAGGCGAGGGCAGCCGAGCACCGAAGGCGCCCCTTCCGGTCTCCGCCTCCAGGACCTCGGCTGTGCTTGAGAGTTCGAATCCCGACCCTGCCACCTTCTAGTCCCGCGACCCGGAGCAAGTCGCTCTGCCTCTCAGAACTTTAGTTTCCTGTCAAACGCAAATAATAACAGTGTCTGCTGTTCATTGTGCCAGGCACTGTTTTAGGGTCTTTCTGTGAATGATCTCATTCCAATTTTAGTTTATATGCTGCTGAAGAGAGCACAAGTGAAAGGTCTCGTTTAAACGTGCCAGTAACATTCTTACGTAGGAATTATTTCACACACACACACTTTATAGAAAAGGGAGGCACAGATAGAGAAAGAAAATGGCTAAAGGAAGTGATGGCGGGTGTCAGGCTTCAAGCCCAGGGTCCAGAAGCCACAATAAAACACACTAGGTCAGATGACTAGTTATAAGCACTTTATCTGCACTCACTTGTTTCATGCTCATCACAAACCAATAATGAACCTTGAAAAGTTCTGCCCATTTTGCAAATGGGGGAAACGTAAGCACAGAGAGGGGTTAAGAACCAGTAGCAAAGGGAGCTGGGACTGGGAGCCCAGACAGCCCGGACCATTACCCTGTCCTCCTTTCTTGTTGAGGGTTACGTGAAAGAGACTTCCTTGCATACTTTCGGGGTGTTGTCTTGTAATCTTTGCTCTATCTTGGGAGCTAGGACTCTTATTTAACATGGAAGGAAAGTGAGGTCCAGAGAGTTTAAGTAACTTGCCAAGACCATGTGGTCGGGCTACGATTCAAACTCAGTAAATCTGATTCCAAAGCCTGAGCTATTCTTGCAGGATGCCCCGAAATAATGTGTTTATGGCACCCAGAATCCAGGAGACGATCGATAGGCGTAGGATTGCTTCGCGTACCGCCCTTTTTCTGAGCGTCAACTTCCTCATCTGTGAAGTGGGCTGGTGAGGTGCGGCCTTAATTACAGGAGAACCGCTGTGATCAAGGCCTTGGACACCACGCGTTCTGCGCTTTCCATGGTGCATTTTGACCCCGGCCGCCCACGGTAGGTGGCATCACTGATTGGCCAGATTCTGCCACATGACCCGCCCCCAGCTGTGCCAACATGGCGGCGCCCAGGTCTTCATCCGGAAAATGTGACCGAGCCTAATTCGGTTCTCCGTTTCGCGAGAGCAGGTGAGGAGCGCCCGGGCGGCGAGGGGAGGGATCTGGTGCCGGGGCGGACCCACTTACGGGCTTCAGGCTGCGCTGGGGCGGGTCTCCAGAAGATGGGCGATGGCGTCAGCTCACGGATGCCACGGGCTCTCCTGAGCCTCTGTTTTGCAGATGTGTAGGCCCCCCGGCCCAGGAAAGCAGCTCTCTCCTCCCCTCTGCGCCCTCCTGATGCAGGCCGGGCGGGCACAGGCCGCCGCGGATGTCCCATGCGAGGGCCGTTCTGCGGTTCACCCTGAGTCTCCGCTCCGCCGGCCGTCTGTGTAGTGCTCGGTTTATGGAGGGGCCGCCCCACCGGCCGGTAAGTCCGCCCGCCATGGAGAACGGCACGGCGCCCTGCGGCGAAAAGCGCCCACCTGACACCCAGGAGACGACGGTCACCGAGGGGTCCGCCAAGATCGCCTTCCCCAGCGCCAACGAAGTCTTCTACAACCCAGTGCAGGAGTTCAACCGGGACCTGACGTGAGCAGGGGTCCGGGTCAGCTTGGCGGAGGGCAGTGGGTATGTGTGTGGTGAGGTGGTGTGAACCGGCACTCCGTCTCCCGCAGATGTGCTGTGATCACTGAGTTTGCGCGCATTCGTCTTGGGGCGAAAGGAATCCAGAGTAAGTGAAGGTCCAGTGGCCTGGTGGGTGGTGGTCACACGGAGGTCTCCCCCTGTCCAGCCCCCTCCTTCCCTAAAGTCTGGAAACGCCCCGGGCTCTGCTCCTTCAGCCTTTTCTTAGGGACTTTGGGGAAGATTTTCTTTCATGAATCTTCCGTATTTCGAAGAGTAAGAGGTTTCTCAAAGAGAGTCTTGATAGTCCCTGACTTGGGTTTCTGGGTGGCTGCAGTCAAGGTGCCAGGTGAAAAGGAGGTGCAGAAGGTGGTGGTGGACTTGTCGGAGCAAGAGCAGGACAAGGCTGTATTGAAAGAGGGGGCAGACCCGGCCCCTGGAAACCAGCCTCGAACAGCCACTGTGGGGGAGATGTGTGAGGTGAGGCCTGGGCATAAAACAGGTGGCAGCCCGGGAGTCCAGTGGGTGGAGGAAGGAAGGCTCCTGGAAGGGGAGAGCTGTAGGAGGGTGTGTGTGTGGGTGGGGGTGGGGGTGCTCAGCAGAGAATGGAGATACTGATGTGAGTGGGGCTCCCTGCTTACTCCAACAGGAAGGCCTGCGAGTGCTGGAGGGCCTGGCAGCCTCGGGTCTTCGTTCCATTCGCTTTGCCCGAGAGGTGCCTGGGCTCCGATCCGTGGTCGCTAACGATGCCTCTGCCCGAGCTGTGGATCTCATCCGCCATAATGTGCAGCTCAACGAAGTGGCCCACCTGGTACAGCCCAGCCAGGCAGATGCCCGGTAGGTCCTGGGCCGCAGAGCCAGGCAGCTGGAAGGTGCCATCTATAGCCAGGCTGCCTGGGTCAAACCCTAGCTGTGTCATAATCTTGCTCTCTGATCTTGGGAGAGTGCTTTAGTCTCTCTGAGCTTCAGTTTCCTTGCGAATAAAATGATAGTTTTACAGGGGTTGCTGTACTGATTAAATTAGAGGTAATTCTTGTGTAGCTCATTCTTGGTGCCAGAAATTTGTACCATTATGGTTTTCATTTTAAACTTCTCATACTTTTATTCGTTCAAATGAACTAGCTTGTATCCATTGTCCAATGTGTGCCAGACACTGTTCTCAGTGCAGGGAATGCATCCGTAAACATTACAGACAAAATCCCTGACCTCGTGGAATTCCCATTCAAATGCAGGGGTCAGCAGACCATAGCCTGGGAGGCCCCACAGTCTGAGTTTTTGTGGCCTGTGATGTAAGAATGTTTGTTTTTTTAATCCTCACCTCCTCAGGTGAGGATTGTTTCCCCCCATTGGTTTTGAGAGAGAGTGGAAGGGAGGGGGAGAGACACAGAGAGAGAAACACCAATGTGAGAGAGGCACATCAATTGGTTGCCTCCTGTGTGGATCGAGCCTGCAACCAAAGTATGTGCCCTTGATCAGAATCGAACCAGAGACCCTTCAGTCCTCCGGCTGCAGCTCTAACCACTGAGCTAAGAATATCTTTTACATTTTTAAAGGTTAAAAAAAAGAATATGCAATAGTGACTGCATGTGGTCTACAAAACCTAAAATATTTACTGTCTAACCTTTATAGAAGGTAAATAAATAAGTAAAAAATATTTGCTTTCCTGACCATAGTAAAATCTAATAGGAAACAGAGAAGATAACAAATAATTGTAACAAATAAGTTACATAGTAAAGTAGAGGTGAGAAGTGCTCTGGAAAAAAATTGAGGGGGTAGGGCAGAGGTGGGCAAACTTTTTAACTCGAGGGCCACAATGGGTTCTTAAACTGGACCGGAGGGCCGGAACAAAAGCATGGATGGAGTGTTTGTGTAAACTAATATAAATTCAAAGTAAACATCATTACATAAAAGGGTACGGTCTTTTTTTTTTTTTTTTAGTTTTAGTTTGCCCATGGCTGGGGTAGGGGATAGAGGAAGATGGTAGGGGGGGGATTGCAATTTTGAAAAATGTGATCAAGGTGAGCTGTGTTGAGAAGATACCATTTACTTTTCCTCATCAAAGGGAACAATATAGGTCCAAATCCACAGAGTTATTCTGAAAGGCACCTTCCACCCCCATTGGAAGATTATGTGGTTAAATGAGTTAAAGTATCTAAATTGCTTGAAACAGTGTCAGGCATGTATGTGCTACATTAGTACAGTAGGTCCTGGAATAATGCCATTGTTAAAATGTTGATAAGAAAAAGGAAAAATCACTTCCTGGCCAGGGCTACTGTCTGTGTGGATTTGGCACATTCTATCCTTGTCTATGTGGCTTTCCTATGGAGACTTAGGTTTCGTCCTACAACCTAAAATACTCAGGTGAGGCCTGGTTGGTGTGGCTCAGTGGTTGAACGTCGACGCATGAACCAGTCAGGAGGTCGGGGCTCAATTCCTGGTCAGAGCATATGCCTGGGTTTCAAGCCTGATCCCCAATAGGGGGCCTGCAGGAGGCAGCCAAACAGTGATTTTATCGTTGGTGTTTCTCTCCCTTCCTCTCTCAAGTCAATTAAAAAATAAGTAAATAAAGTGTGTGTATATATATACATATATATATATATATATATATATATATATATATATATATGTTCAAATGAGGTAAATTGGCATGCCTGCATTGTCCCAGGCTGAGGGAGTGTGCGTGGGTAGTGAGTGGCCCTGTAGTGGAAGGGTGTCCTGTCCAGGGTGGATCCCCTGAGCTGCCTGGATAGATTCCAGCCATCTATGACCCTGAACTGGAATAAGTGGGTGGAAAATAATGATCTGATTTGTTTTTATTAATTTTTCTTTTCTTTTTTTAAAAAAATATATTTTATTGATTTTTACAGAGGGGAAGGGAGAGGGACAGAGAGTCAGAAACATCGATGAGAGTAACATTGATCAGCTGCCTCCTGCACACTCCCCACTGGGTATGTGCCTGCAACCAAGGCACAGGCCCTTGACCGGAATCGAACATGGGACCTTTGAGTCCGCAGGCCGATGCCCTATCCACTAAGCCAAACCAGAACTTACTAATTTTTCTTAAATGTAATTAGAGCTCACATTTATTTCATCTTTTAATGTTAGAAGTGTTTTGAGTCTTTATTTAGAATTTGAGCAATGTTTTTGTGACCAGAAATGCTGTAGGAATTTAACTCTTGTTTGTATCAATTAGTCTGTGAAAACATTGGTTTCATTACATGTTTTTCTGCTTAAAGTCACAGTTTTCAATAACTGATGATGTTAAGTGAGGACTTACTGTATTGGCTATTGTCATGCCATTGTTGGAGATGGGTAGACAGAGGCCTGAGGGGAAAAGCCATGAAGTTGTTATTATTAGCAAATGGATGCCAGGATCTAAGCGCAGGCAGCTGGCCCGAGTCCAGGTTTAAACTATCACGCTGCATGATTGAACGTGTGTAAGGAACAGAGCAGGTCCCTGGCACAGGGCGCTGAGGAATTGGCCCTCTCACTCCCAGGATGCTGATGTACCAGCACCAGCGGGTGTCGGATCGGTTTGATGTCATCGACCTGGACCCCTATGGCAGCCCTGCCGCTTTTCTGGATGCAGCTGTGCAGGCTGTGAGTGAAGGAGGTGAGGCCAGGCTGACCCAGGAGTATAGAGCAGGGCTTGGAGTGTTTGAAGGATCCTCACCCCTTCCTTACCTGCAGGGTTGCTGTGCGTTACCTGCACGGACATGGCAGTGCTGGCAGGGAACAGCGGGGAGACATGCTACAGCAAGTACGGGGCCATGGCCCTCAAGAGCCGGGCCTGCCACGAGATGGTGAGGACCCTTCCCCCGCACCCCTTCCCACCCCTCAGACCCGTTCAGCTTCCTCCAGGCAGCATATTAACGACAAGCACACCTTTAACCAGCATAGTTCCTAACAGCATGGGCTGCCAGTCATGGTCATGTGGGGGGCAGTGGCTTTGTCCAGGGTAGGAGCAATGATGACACCATTCTTTCTAGTCTCTGTTTTAACAACTTTGCAAAATTGTCTCTTTAAGGCAATTTTTCCAGGTCTGGGTTCAAGTCCTAACTTTGCTGGTAGCTTTGAGCAAGCAGCTTCCCCTTTCTGGGCCTCAGTTTTGGCATTTGTGAAATGGGCATGCTGAAGGTGGCCTGGGTACCACTGGGTTGCTGTGGGGATTCAGGAAGGCGGGCAGGCTACGTCAATGGGCAGGGAAAGGAGAGGTTCCATCCTTTTCCTTATGGGCCCTGTCACAGGTCAGCCTGGGAAACGCTGCCTCTTTTTCCTTGTAGAGTGTCACGGCAGCTCCCTAGCATGGGGAGGTCCCCAGCCATGCTGCAGCACCCAGTGTCCCCACCTCCTGCCGACAGAGCCCGTGGTGGCCGGACTAAGGTCCTTGTGGCCACGTCGCAGGACACGGCATGCTGATGATGCTAATCGGAGAGATTCCACTTACGGGCCCGAATGTTCCTAAGTCACGAAGTGCTCCCAGCAGGGCCGTAGAGGCAGAGACCGGTGCAGCTTCACCGGTGAGGGAACTGAGCAGTCGCCAGGGGCCACAAGTCAGAGTACTCAGGGCTGGACTTGGCCCCCACGGAACCTACCTGGACCCTGTGCTGTGAACACCTTGTTCAGAGGCAGGGCTGATGGCAGATGCCCACCCCGCCTTCTCACCCCCAGGCCCTGAGGATCGTCCTACACAGCCTGGACCTCCGTGCGAACTGCTATCAGCGCTTCGTGGTGCCCCTGCTCAGCATCAGCGCTGATTTCTACATACGTGTTTTTGTTCGTGTCTTCACCGGCCAGGCCAAGGTCAAGGCTTCAGCCAGGTTAGCAGGGGTGGGGCAGGCACTGGAGCAGGCAACAGAGCCTTCCCCTGCGGAAATGAGGTCCTACAGGGGACCAGGCCACCCTGAGGGAAGAGTTGGGGTGTGGTAGCCAGCCCTGTTTCCCCACAGCAAGCAGGCGCTGGTGTTCCAGTGTGTGGGCTGCGGAGCCTTCCACCTTCAGCGCCTTGGCAAAGCATCGGGGGCCCCTGGTGGCCGGTGAGCAACAGTGAGCCAGGAGGGAGGTGAGGGGTTTCTGAGGGGTGTGGTTGCCCCCTAAACTCCTCTCTCTGTGCAGGGTCAAGTTCTCTGCAGCCTGCGGTCCCCCTGTGGCCCCTGAGTGTGAGCACTGTGGGCAGCGGCACCAGGTGGGACCATGCCGGGTTTAGGCATGGGGTCTCAAGGGTCCTTGTGTCTCACTCCTTGTCCATCTGGCCCCTGTGTGTCTGCAGCTCGGTGGCCCCCTATGGGTGGAGCCAATCCATGACCTGGATTTTGTGGGCCGTGTCCTAGAGGCTGTGAGCACCAACCCCGGCCGATTCCATACTTCGGAGCGGATCCGAGGAGTCCTGAGCGTCGTCACCGAGGTAGGGGCTGGGCCAAAACAGGATGGGGCTCACCTGTGCCCAGCTTCCTCCATCTGCCCCATGCATATCCTGTTGTCCCCCATGGCAGGAGCTGCCGGACGTGCCTCTGTACTACACGCTGGACCAGCTGAGCAGCACCATCCACTGTAGCACACCCAGCCTCCTGCAGCTGCGGTGAGGGCTGGGTGGGGGAGGGAGCAGTGCCTGAGTGCTGGGTGCCCTGGGCAACTTGGGCCCCTTTTGGGCCAGAATCCCCCGTAAAATGGAGATCAAACTTCACTCACGTCCAGGGAGTCTCATGTACAAGTGCTCAGAGGCCAAGAGCCCTGGCCAGGGGGACAGTCTGACTGTTTCAGTCATTGGCATTATACCAGCTACGTAGTCACCCTGAGACATGCAGCCAGCCTCACAACTCACCGTGACTCCCACCCACACATGTCATCACTGGCTTTGGGATCTAGCTTGCCCCTCACAACCCCTCTTGGTCCCAGGTCAGCCCTCCTCCATGCTGGCTTCCGGGTCTCGCTCTCCCACGCCTGTAAGAATGCTGTGAAGACGGACGCCCCCGCCTCAGCCCTCTGGGACATCATGCGCTGCTGGGTACGAGCTGGCCTGACTAGATATGGGATAAGAGGGCAAGGCATGGGCAGGCGTGGCATCCCCTGGCCCCTGACCTTTGCCTCCAGGAGAAGCAGTGCCCGGTGAAACGAGAGCGGCTGTCTGAGACCAGCCCGGCCTTCCGCATTCTCAGTGTGGAGCCCAGGTAGGGACATCTCTGCCACAGGCGTGGATGCTCACATGCTTGCAGACGGCCCAGACACTTCCCTAACAGATACATGTTCATTCTTCAAGTGAGATCCAGAATCTACCTTTTCCCACCACTTCTACCGCTTCTCCTCTGCCCCCACCCTAGTCTGGCCCTGTCACTGCTCACATAGACCAGTGTGGTCACCTCAGCCCTGGTTCCCCAGCTCCCACCTTCGCCCCCCACAGACTGTTCCCCCCACACCTACCAGAGGGCGCCTGTGAGCACCTGAGTTAGATCATGGTCCCCCTCTGCTCAGCAGAAACAGAGCTCCACCTGCAAGCCCTGCCCCATTTCCCTGTCACTTTCCAGCCCTCACTTATCCCCCGACTTCCCCCTGGCTCACTCCACACTGGCCCCTCACTCAAGCTCATGAGACACAGCCCCATCTCAGGGCCTTTTTACAGGCTGTTCCCTCTACCTGGAGTGCCTGTCCCTGAGTGCCCCCCAGGACTGTTCCCTCACCTCCTTCAGGTGTCCCTGACTCTGTCCTGTCCTGCATTGAACCCCATCCTCAGTCTCCCCAGAACCTCTGCCCTGCTCTGTTCTTTTCAAAACTTCTCATGCCCTAACGAAACATAACTTGCTGATTCGTCCCGTTTCTTGTTTGTCTTGTACACTAGAATGACAGCTTTACCAGCGGCAGATTTCAGGTACACTGTAGGCAACAATAAATGTTTATTAAATGACTGAGAGAATCCTGACCCAGGCAGATGCCTTCCCAAGTCACCAAGGCGGGCAGGCCCCATGGGCAGTTTTGTTGTGCACGTCCAAGGGGTGGCTGCCCCTCAGCTGCACCACCCCCTTCTCCAGGCTACAGGCCAACTTCACCATCCGGGATGATGCCAACCCCAGCTCCCGCCAGCGAGGACTCAAGCGCTTCCAGGCCAACCCCGAGGCCAACTGGGGCCCCCGGCCCCGTGCCCGGCCAGGGTGAGTGAGAGTGATGGCAGTGGGATTTGGCCAGGGCCTGGGGTGCAGAGGCCTGATGGGGTCCCAGCTGCTCATCTCCCTGCACAGGGGTAAGGCAGTGGGCGAAGCTATGGAGGACAGGCGCAGATTGCTCCAGAATAAGAGAAAGGAACCAGCTGAGGACCTGGCCCAGTGGGCTGCACGGCTTAAGACGTTTCCTTGCAAGAGGTTTAAGAAGGTGAGGCACCCCCCACCTCCAACTGCAGTACACATGGGTCCCCCTTGTGACAATAGGGCAGGGTAAGGGGCAGGGAGGGATGGGAAAACGGGCTGGGCAAGTGTATGTGAGTGAGCTCCCCATCCAGGAAAGGAACCCAGCAGAGGCTGCTGGGCTTCATTCATATCCATCATCTTTCCACCAGGGCACCTGCCAACGGGGGGACCAGTGCTGTTACTCCCACAGACCCCTGACACCTGAGGCCACTGCTGAAGCTGCCCCCGCCGACTGTCCACAGACCCCCAACCAGAAGCCCCCTGGGTCTGGGGCCACCACTGGTCCAGGTGTAGATTGAACCAATAAAGAGATTTCACCTTGCCCTGTCATTTGTCTGAGTGCAGAAGCTGCTGGCATGTCTGGGGCCTGTTCCTCTGTCCATCTGAATTCACTCCCTGGGGGAGCTCTGCATCTAGAGGTTGGTGTGTCCCTGACTGACTGAGGGAGGTGGTGTCAGTGTTTATGAGGCGTTCTGTCTGTGTGGGGAGTGGTCTGTTCCTCTACAGCAGCGGTTCTCAACCTGTGGGTCGCGACACCTTTGGGGGTCGAACGACCCTTTCACCGGGTTCGCCTAAGACCATCGGAAAACACATATATAATTACATATTGTTTTTATGATTAATCACTATGCTTTCATTATGTTCAATTTGTGACAATGAAAATACATCCTGCATATCAGATATTTACATTACGATTCATAACAGTAGCAAAATTACAGTTATGAAGTAGCAAGGAAAATAATTTTATGGTTTGGGGTCACCACCACATGAGGAACTGTATTAAAGGGTCGCGGCATTAGGAAGGTTGAGAACCACTGCTCTACAGCAAGAAGCACTTAGGCGCCCGGTTGCTGGCGCTTGCTTTTCCCCAAGCGGCCACGGGGTGGCAGCCGTGCGCTCGTACCCACGGGGCCTTCCCCCACACCCCCCTCCACTGGTGTGCTCGGGAATATAGGCGCGCGGCGCACGCCGGTGCCACCAAGCTCCCACGTGGCCTCTCGCCGCCAGCCCTGGCTGCCTGGTTTCTCTGGCCCAGCTCCCCGCAGGGCCGTGGTGGCGGAAGCCAGACCGGAACCAGGCTCCTTGTGCATCCGCTCCAGACCAGGTGTTTCCTGCCCTGTGGCCCCTCGAGGCGGGGGGTGCACATAGAGGCACCAGCCAGGCTCCTGCATCCTCCCCACAAGGGCAGGCCTTAGCAACGTTAACAGCGAGGCCTGGGGCAAAGCCCCCACCCTGCCACACGGTAGCTGTGGGACCCGCAGGCACCCTGCACCTTGCTCCATCTCAAGAGTTAAATGAACCTGATCTCAGAACTGGCCTTGTGGGCACATCAAAGTTCACTGGGAGCTTAGTAGTGGACCCTTGCTTCCTTGGGGAAAGTGGGATGGTTGGTGGTGGGGTCCTGAAATCACCTGGTTCCTGGAAGGTGACAGCTGAGGGCCATCCTGGGGGCTCATGCAGCCACTTAGATAGACAAAGCACAACTGACCCAGGTGAGAGGGTGCTGGGGACCAGGAACAGCCTTGTCACTGCTACCCTTCACCACCCAGGACATTCTCCCAACACCTCTATCACCATTCACCCTGCAGTGGCCTGGCTCTGGGATGAGGGCCAGGGACCACCAAGCTGGGGTTATGCTATCCTATGACCTAGAGGACTAGGATTGTGGGGATTTCCTGGGCACCTACTGGAAGGTTCTAGCAATATAGGAAATCTCCCCCAGCTGTAGCCTTTCTTGTCACCTTGAAAGGTGGAGTGATAGCACAGGAGAGACCAGGACAACCACCCAGGCTGGACACCCAAGATCGGAGTGTCAGAACTGCTCTCTGCCATGCCTCCCTCCAGGGTGGGGGTGGTAGAAAGGCTGGGAGGGGCTCTGTAAAAAGAGGAACCAGTCAGGGGGAGGAGAGAAGAAGAAGGGGGCCCCCAGTCACGAGCCCCAGCAGGGCCGGAAAGGGCTCCCCACCCCCAACAAGCACGGACACAGCTGGGGTGTTCAAAGCCACAGGCCAGATCCAACCAACACAGGAGGCCACTGCTTTCCTGCCTCAATTTCCCCTCTGTGTAGCTGTGCACTGGGGCTGGTCCTCAGAGGACCAGGGTCCTTCCAGTGACTGAGAGGACGGAAGGTGAAGCCCTGAGGGGTCACTGACAGTCCTGCCCACTGGCCGGGGCGGGGGGAGAGGCCGATCTTGGAGATCCCCGCCCGCTGGTTTCCTCCGGGGTCAGCCTGGCTCCTTATCAGTCTGGGCCAGGCGGCCAGGCCCTTATCTGCGCTGGCCCAGCATCCTCCAGCCACTGCGCCAGGGGTAAGAGGGAGGAAACCGGCCACTGGGGGGGTAGGGGGGAGGAGGCGGGGAGAGGGCGGGCCAGCCGGCCCCTGAGCCGCTTACTTTTCCTCGAGGGACCCAGGCTGCTGCCACCACCGAGGCCCCAAGGCCCTTGAGAGCCCAGAAAGAAGTGAAGCCCAGACAGAGTGGCTGGCTGCCTGGGGTAGAGTGGAGAGGCTGGAGAGAGCAGGGCCAGGGAGCCTGGCCTGAAGCTGGAGCCATATTCCTGCCCTGACCGACAGAGCCAGGGGATTCAGCAGGCAGCAGGACCAGCGCTGGGGTAAGAGCGAGCAGCCTGAAGGTGGGAGGGATTCCCAACCCACCTGCATTCATTCATTCGTTCCCGCCTTCTTTCATTCATCCATCTGTAGGAACCAACTAAGAGGCCAGGCCAGCTTCCCCAGGACCCAGCTGGGGAAGACAGGGAAGAGGGCCCTCCAGGCCATGGGCCAAGAGTGACAGGGATATCTAAATGGGGTGTAAGGAGGTGGATGCTGATGGGTGGGGCAGGTGGGGGGTCACCAGGGCCAAAAGGAAGGTTGAGGCATGACTATGTACTGGCCAGAGCCAGCATTTGGCATCATAGTGTTAGCAATGGGGGTCGCAGGACTAGTGAAGGGGACATTTTCAGTGTGTGTGTGTGGGGGGAGGGGGGGTCACGAGAGATTATGGAAGACTTTCAGGGTCTGACAGGGAGGCGATGGGAAGAGCCTCGGGGTCCTAGATGAGGACCACAGGGTGGGCCCAGGCAGGAGGCGGGAGGTCAGTGAGAGGTCAGAGTCAATCATGTAGGAATTCCAAGGACACACTGTGTCAATGAAGGGTGTTAGGATCAGATCTAAGTGTCTCAGGGCCCATTATGGCTACCCTGCCTTGCCCCTCCCTCTGGACTCCAGGTGCGGGGATCCTGGAGGAAGGGAATTTGCTCATGCCCTCATGGGTCACAAACAGCTCAGAGACGACACTGCTGGGCTCATCGCTGCACAGCATCTCAGTGGGCATCTCCTGCCCTTGTATCAGATCCCCCATGTTCTGGTAGTTTCTAGGCCTCCCCCCGCCCTCCCCCCCACTATCCCTTCCATTTGAGGGTTCTGTTGGGCTAAGGGTGTGTGTGGCATCTGATTCCTCCTCCCACTGGCTTCCTTCCCTTCCACAGGTGAGCACCCCCTCGGGGTCCATGTGCCCGCCCCAAGCCCAGGCAGAGGTGGCCCCCACCATGACTGAGAAGGCTGAGATGGTGTGTGCCCCCAGCCCAGTGCCTGCGCCACTCCCCAAGCCTGCCTCCCCTGGGCCCCCAAAGGCAGAGGAGGTGGGCCACCAAGGTGTCTCATCCCCCAGGCTGCCCCCTGGTGTCCCGGTGATCAGCTTGGGCCACACGAGGCCCCCAGGGGCAGCCATGGCCACCACAGAGCAGAGTGCCCTTCGGCCCCCAGTGCTGCAATTCTCCGCCCTGGGAAGTGCCCCAACCCCTCTGGCCCTGCATTACCATCCTCACCCCTTCCTCAACAGGTTAGTGGGGGGCTGGGCCGGGGGCAATCCAGGGCCAGGGTCCTTGCCCACAAGGCATTAGTGACCCATGAACCCTTACAGCCTCTACATTGGGCCGGCAGGACCTTTTAGCATCTTCCCTAGCAGCCGGCTGAAGCGGAGACCGAGCCACTGTGAGCTGGAGCTGGCTGAGGGTGAGTATGAGTTTGTGTCTGCATGGGGTCCACGTCTGTCCCATACCTTTCCACAGGGAGAGGTGCTGCCAGGGCACAGACACACACAGAACAGCCCACACGGGCTCAGTACTCATGTTATACTCATGTGCAAAACCACAGTCCTATAGCCAGTCCCACACAACCAGTCACCCAAACAAACTACAAAGGGTCTTGGCAAACACAGCATGGCCCAGGGGCCACAAAATGACAGCTCCACTTGGATGCACAGCCACCCAGGAAGCAGCCACATGACAACCATCATGCAAGAGACAGCCATGGGACCACAACCACACAGGACACAGACAACCACAGCCACTTAGGACCATGGCCACACAAGAATCAGCCACACAACCACAGCCAGGCATGACACAGCCACATGGCAACGATCACACATCACCACAGCCATTCAGACAGACCACAAGTCACACAACCACCTAAGACACAGACAGGACCACAATCACAATACGAGTACTTCTCAGACCCACGAGGACCCGGGTCACACACAGGGACACATTCAGAATGAAGACTATAGGGCCAGCTCCCCAGACTGGCAGCGGCAAGGAAACATTCCGCTAGACAATCTCAGCCACTAACATAAAGGTGCAGCCAGTGGCTCAGAGGCCACAGTTCTGTGCAGCCCAGTCTATCCTTGTCTAGATGGTGGAAGTGGGGGGCGGGCAGGGTTGCTAACTAGCTGGGGAGCCACGTGGTGGATCCTACACGTGCATCCCTGGCGTGGAGAAAGCCCCGCTCACCTCCTGTGTGGAAGTCCCCACTAGGGTGCTGGGAGCCTGAAGTGAGGGCAGCAGGGGGCGCCACCTCGGTGCCAACCCCTCCCCTCCTGCGTGCAGGGCAGCAGCCCCAGAAGGTGGCCCGGCGTGTGTTCACCAACAGTCGCGAGCGCTGGCGGCAACAGAACGTGAACGGCGCCTTCATGGAGCTCAGGAAGCTGCTGCCCACGCACCCTCCCGACCGGAAGCTGAGCAAGAACGAGGTGCTCCGCCTGGCGATGAAGTACATCGGCTTCCTGGTGCGGCTGCTGCGAGACCAGGCGGCCGCTCTGGCAGGAGGCCCGGCCCCGCCTGGGCCCCGCAAACGGGGGGCGCACCGAGGCCCGGACGACGGCGCCCGCCGGGGGCCTTGCCACCCGGTCGAGGCGGTGGTGCGCCTGCAGCCCGCAACCTCGGCCTGCCCCAACGGCAGCCCCGTCGGGGCGGCCCGCCCCATCAAAACGGAACAAGCGGCTGTGAGCCCAGAGGTGCGGTGACCTCCATCGCCTCTGAGCCATGAAGGGCATGGGAACTCAGCCCTGGGCCGTCGAGGAAGGGGCGGACCACGCACCACGCGCACTGCGCTTATTTTGGAGCGAGGTCGCCCGTAGAGGGACCTGTGAGGACTTCCCTTGGGGGAAATGGCCAGGGATCTGGAAGGGCGGGCGACCAGAGGGTCTGGAAGGAACCCTGCAGACCCTCTTATCACCCACCGCCCGCTGGAAGCCGCCTCGCCCACCTCCTCCTCCCGCAGGCGAGGTCCAGGAACATCAACATGGCAGAGCGGCCGTCGCTAAGTGGTGCCTCTTTTTTTCCGGGTTAGGGCTCACGGAGAGGTGGGGAGAGGTGGGGAGGGGCTGGGAGGCTTCCTCTTCTCGCCGGCGGCGCCCCCTCCTGGAAACTCAGGGGTACAAGCGCCTTGACGCCTCGACGGCGCGCCTGGTGCGGGGACACAGGCGCAGAGCCCACGCGGGGCCCCACCCCACCCCAAACCCGACCAGGACCCGCACGATCGAGTTAGCTAAGGCTCAGGCGCTCTTGCTTTTGTTTTTCTTTATTTCTTTATTTCACATACACATTAGCCATTCAATGGAGAAGCCGGAGAGAGTCAGGCAAAGATGGTATAACAGAAGCGCAGTGACGGGGGCGGGGCGGGGCGGGGCGGAGAGGGGACAGACGGGCTGGCTGCCTACTTGCATTCCGCTAGGACACTGAAAACCCAGAAAACAAAACAGACAGTAAACTACCCTTGTTTCTTATGTATCTCAGTGCAGAGACGGGGGTGGAGGGCAGAGAGGGAGAGACCAGGCTGAAGGGGGAAGAGAGGGGGACAGGGGACGCTAAGGGGAAGCACACCAAATCCATTAGTACTATATATAGAGATACTCGTATATACTGCGTTTCTTAGCCTAAGAAGAAACTTGTTTGACGGGACGGGCGGCCTTTGCGGTCCGCAATGCTGGTGCTGGTCGGGCGCACGGATCTCCCGGGAGGGGCCGAAGAGGGGCTGGCCCAGGCTGGCTGGCGGGGGGAGGGGGGCGCCCCAAGGGTGGGTGGGGGGAGCAGAGGCGGGGCTAGGGTGCCCCTCGGGCTCTCGATTGGGGGGCGAAAGTTCTCGTGATTTTTTATTGCTCCTTTTATTTTTTCTCGCGTGTGTGTGTGTGTGTGTGTGTGTGTGTGTGTCGGGTGTGTGTGGGGGGGTCCGTTCAGCACGGTCGGGGTGGGGAAGTGGTGCGTCGTCTGAGCCACCCGGCCCCTCTGGGACCCAGAGCGCGGCGTCCGCTCCGCCAGCACGGGGTGAGAACAAGGCACTAGGTCGGCCGGCCAGCGCGGGGGCGGGTGCGTAAGGCAGTTGACAGGGCTGGTTGGGGGTGGGGAGGGGGCTGTGTGCGGGGCCGTGTGCGTGCGTGCGTGCGCAGGCCTGGGCGAATCGACCTGCCCGCTTGGCTGGTCCTGTCCTGGAGCGTCGAGCCTTTCCCGTGCTCCCCGGAGGGTGGCGGGGTGGGGGTGGGAGGAGTGATGTTGAGTTGGGGGCGCCGGGGAGGGAACTACCAACTTGCTGAGCGCGCTCCTGATAATGCTGGTGAGGGTCAAGTTGGCGTCTGGCTCAAAGAAGGGCGCTCAGGGGGGGGGGGGGGGAGGGAGGGAGGAAGGGAGGGGACATTTGTTCGTTGGCATTGACCTCTGCGGGGTAGGGACTGGGGGCCCCCCGCCGCGCCCCAGGACCGGGAGGGGGGGTGGGGCGAGGTGGGGGCGCTGGGCCCCGAGGAGGAGGCGCCCGGAGAGACCCGCGGCCAGAGCAGCCCTGCCGCTGGGCGCACGCCGCTGTCCCGTTCCGTTAAACTCAACAAAGAAGGGATATGCGTGTTCCTAACAAGTGCAGGATATTTAATTGATCATAAACTTATGTATAATAGTTTGTGGGTCTTTAAAAACGTACTTTATAATGTAAGAAGCACCAGGGTTTTATGTTGAATTATCTTAAAAATATTTTTCTCTCGTCCTTTTCCTTTGAGATCTTGTGTTGATTTTTTTTAAAATCAGGTGTTTTTATTTTTTTTAAATTCTAAAATGTGAACGTTTCCTTCAGCCCTCCCACCGAAACTGAGAACGAACGACGAAACAAATAAAAACCCCAGATCATCCTTGTCAACGCAGGAAAACGACTTAAAAAAACAGAAAGAAAAAAAAAAAAACCTGAAACGAACAAAACAAAAAAAAAGAAAAAAACACTCAGCTTTCGTTATCCCCGCAAAGGGCGGGGCAGGCCCGGTTCTTTTAGCGTCCCCAGAGCCGCGAGGACATTACAACAAAAATAGAATTTTTCTTAACAATCTCTTAACATACAAAGATAGGAAAACTCTCTGATGCATTGCACTTGGTTCAATGAAAAAAAAAAAGTTCATTTCCCCCATATATATTTTTTGTGGGTTTTTTTTTCGTTTGTTTTTCTCTTCTAACACGTCCCCACATCTCCTGTGGCCTCGCCGCCTCTCGCCTGAGCCTCACAGCGACCCTGGGGGACGGAGCGACCCCCACGCCCTGCCCGCCCCGAGCCCCCCGGGCGCGCTCCGTCCCGGCCCAGCTGGCCTGCAGCTTCCGACCTCGCCGGGCGGGCGCCCCGCAGACCCGGCTCCCGTGGCGCCCGCCGCCCGCCGCTCCGCCGCCCGCCGCCCCGATGGCCTTCGAGGGCACGTGCGGCCGGGCAGGGGGTCCCTTCCGCTCCCCTCTCAGCTCTGACCCTGTTTAGCCAACCAAACTGAAAAATCATTGCACTTTGACCGCGCGTCACGCCCGGCCCACCCGGCCCCCCACCCCGCCCTACTCCCCACGACCCCCGCCCCCAGGCTCCCGTGGGATCCCCGGTCCCCAGCTTCTCAGTCCCCGTCCTCCCCTGGGCTGCAAGCGGATGGGGGCGGGAGGAGGGCCTTTGCTCAACTTCCAACAGAAGCTACCCCCAAGGGCTCGCTACCTCGTGGCTGCCAGCTGGGGAGGGGGCGCCACCCGCTGGCCCCCTCGGGCCCCTTCCCAGCCAGCTCCCTCGCCGCCTTCCTGCCCTCGCCTGCTCTGCCGCAGCCTCACACACTAGATTCACAATAAATAAAACCCATAACCCACCCCTGCGTGCAATGTCGGGCTGATTGACTTCCAGAGGATCCTGACCTGTGCTTTGTGTTTTCACACAATTAAGAGAGAGAGAGAGAGAGAGAGAGAGAGAGAGAGGCACAAGGACTTAGAAGGGGTCCGAGGAGGGGCGATGCGGGGAGGAGGGAGTAAGGCACAGAAAGACAAGCCAGAGGGGCCAAGTCACACCCTGGATCGCGCTGGGCGTGCCCCTGCTCCCCTCCCTCCCAGGGCGGCCTTCTGAAGACCCTCTGCACAGGTCCCCAACCTTCCCTTGGGGGAGGAGGGGAGTTGGGGGGAGGGGGGAGCTACCTCCTGTGGTGTGTTACCAAATTGTTCCCAAGCTGCTTAACTGGAGGAGGAGTTCCCAATTGCAACAGCAGAAGACCCGAACAATGAATGCCCCACCCCAAAATAAAGAGTAAAGACATTACAGCTGAAATCCAGAGAGAAGTGGCCACAAGGGGTGGGGGGGGGGAAGTGGGGGTGGGGGGAGAGAAAACTCCAAAACGCTTTTGAAAAAGGACGACCGACACCCAACACCCTCCAGAGGAACGGAAAGTGGGCCAGCAGGACGCCTACCTAGAGCAGGTGGCGGCTGCCCTTCCTTCTCGCTTGGCTGCGGGTCCCCTTTCTGCTCCACTCTCCGCCCGGCCACAGCAGGGCTGTCTGCGTGAGGGGCAGGGGCAGGGACCGATGGGGTGGCACAAGGGCACCTGCATGCGGGCTGGGGTGTGGGGGCGACTTGGGGCCCGTCTCCCCTCACTGGGGCCATGGCGGAAGGGCGACCTCCCGGGCCTGCCTGTGAAGAGAGGGAAGAGGGGGCCTGTCCCCCTCGGGGACTGGACCTTGGAGAGCAATCTGACTCTTTACTGTACAGAGGGGTCTGGGGTCCTGGGAATCCCCCTGTGGCCCCGGGGAGGGTGGTGGGACACCCTCCATTCCGGGAGCAGGAAACTCGCTCCAGGAGATGCGCCCTGTCCAGGGGCTGGGGCTGCTAGCCGAAGGGTGGGGCAGGGGGACGCAGAGGCGGCCCTGCCTCACCGCCTCCGGAATAGGCAGTGAGGGAGGGCTGGGTGGGATCTGGAGGGGAGCGCCCCCTGGACCTGCACCCCTCATCTTTCCAAGCTAGTCCTCTGAGCTCCCTAGTGGAGCTCTGACCCCAGCTGAGGGTGGGGTTCCCCCAGGAAGGACAAGGGTGGGGGACAGGCCCCTTCAGCAAGGTGCTGGTGGACTTGTTTGGGGATGAAGTTCCTTCCCCGGAAGGAAGGCCAGGATGGGATGGGGAGGAAGTTCGGCTGCATCCTTTCTTTCTTTCTGCCCTCTGCTTGGCAGAGTCCGTTTTGCATGTTGCTTTCTGCTTGGCTGCTGGTGCACAGCTCCGCCCGCCGAGACCTCTTCTGAGGGCTCTCAGAAAACTGGGCTGCTTCGGGGGGCCTGCAGGGGTCCCTGGGCTGGAGGAGAGAAGGGCTGAGTGGCTGACGACGTTTAATTTTTGCTTTTCGGTGGGGCTGGGCTGGGGGATTTTTTTTTCCACGTCTCAAAATTTCTTCTCCCCCTGTTTGAGGAACCTCTTCTTTTCATTTTGTCATTTCTTTTGTCGATCTTATCAGAGGAACCAGGACTGAAGCGGGACAAAAAAGAGGCGATATTGAGAACAGCTGGGGCAGGGCCCTTCTCACTTCCACCTGGCCCTGTGACTGCAGGTGCTGGCCGGGGCCCCTGGAGGGTCCAGCTCCAGCGGAGCCAAGGATACCAGCACCACACAGAGCTCCATCCCATTCTGTCGGTCCCTCCTATGGGAATCCTGCCCCCCCCCCAGAGACCTTGCCCCCTAGTGCTACAGTCCAGCTGGCCTTCCCGTGGGCATCGTGCCCAGCGGGTAGGACCCCCGTGGCTGGCGCTGGCACAAGCACAGACCTGGGATCTGGCCATGTTTCCAATTGTTTAAGTTTTTGTGTGGGTCCTGGAGGGTGGAGAGGATGCCAGGCTAGAGCTTTTGTCCCCGGAGGGGTTTGGGGAGCGGGGGGCGGTTGGTGGCCTAGCTTCTTGCTGAGTTTTCTTTCTGTCTCTTTAGACTTAAAAGCAAAAATTCCCATCTGTACACCCGAGCCAAGGTCCCACAGACTGAAAGGCTGGTGAGGGGGACACACATGGCTTCAGTCCCTAACAGTGGTCGTCCTGGGGGAGGGGCCTGGTAGACACACGCCCCCCCCCCCAATTCTCTAGCCTAAGGCAGCAATTTTCAACCAGTGTGCCACAAGAATTTTTAGTCAGGGACACTGGCCTTTTTCTTTTTTTCTTTCTTTTTTTTTTCTCATTATAAAATATTTTTAATCTACAAACTATACAACTATGACTAATAACAGTGCTTTTTTTCTTAGACTGTCAATTTAAAAAAAATGATAACAGCCAACACAATAGTAAGGTGTGAATGAACCAAAATTATACCTTTTTTTTTTTGTCAGATTGGCAAAAATATGTATTTTTTTGGTGTACCGCAGAATTTTAGTAATGTTTATGTGTGCCATGAGATGAAAAAGGTTGAAAATTGCTGCCTTGCCCTGGCCGGTGTGGCTCAGTTGGTTGAGCGTCGTCCCATACACATGCCCAGATTGCATGGTGTGTACGGGAGGCAACCAATTGATGTTTCTCTCTCTCTCTCTCCCCCCTCCCCCTTCCCCTCTCTCTAAAATCAACAAAAACATACCCCTGGGTGAGGATTAAAACAACAACTACAAACAAACAAACAAAAAGAAAATTGCTGCCTAGGGCAACAGCACTGAGGAAGGACCTCAGGCTCCCTGGGGCACATGTCCCTTCTCTTATGATGCCAGCAGGGGGCGCTGCCTTCCCACAAACGGGCCTTGGTGGCCGCTCAGCGCAAAACATTCCCAGGGTGGACACCCCTTCCCCCTTCCCCATCATGGGCTGCCTGGCATTTTCCTTCACCAAAGGCTCTGGCCCCACCTCATGGCCAAGGGGTAGGGTCGGAGGATTCTCCTCGATGGTCTACAGTGCCTAGGTATGCCTGGTGGTACCCCTTGGGGCAAAATGGAGGTCCCTGAAAATGCATCTCAGGGCCTCTCCCAGGCTCTGGGTCACAGACCCCGATCTCCCGCGGCCAAAGAGAACTAACCACAGAGCACACAGCGGGACCTCACTCATTCCATCCTTGCTCCAGCCCCACACAGGAGCCAGGGACAGAGGGTGGCTGACCTGCCCACGGACTCAAATGCAAGGGGCAGTTCAGAGTTGAGGCTCCTGACTGCTACATGTGGCGTGCTCGTCCTGCCAAGGGCAAGGCTGCCAGCGTCACCGTGAGGGCCTGGGGAAGCTACTTCAAAAGAAGCCAAAAATCCAGACAGAATTTCATGTGGAAATTCCAATATTTAAAGCACTTGTGTTGGTCACACACTTCTGCCTGCAGGCCAGACCTGGCCCCCCACCTCCCAACCCCCGCCCAGGCTCTGGTTTGGGATCGCAGGCTGTTGTCCACTGTGAGATGGAGACATTGAGTTTTAGTTAGGAAAGGCCTCAGAGATCACCTAGAACTTCCTTCACAGTGGAAATGGCCTCTGTGCTCTCCATGACTGTAGCCACATGTGCCTTCTAAGCACTTGAAGTGTGGCTAGTGTAATGGAAGGATTAAACTTTTCTCTAGTTATTGAAATTTAAGCAGCCACGCGTGGCCATGGCTAGCTCATTGGGTAGGGCAGCTGGAGGGTATTTGGAAAAGTGGGGGTTGGGGTTGTCATAGTGACTGGGATGCTACTGGTGTTTACTGGGTGGGCAGAGATGCTACACTTCCTGCCACATGCTGGACAACACGCTCAGGGGGAGACCTGCCCGGAGTCCGACCCGTCTATTGACTGAAGGCCAAATGGAGGCTCATGGTGTGTGTGTGGGGGGGGGGGGGGAGGGGCTGGCAAGTTGTGGGGGAAACGAAGCATCCCCAGCGTGGGCCGTCGGGGGATGGGGGTGGGGGTCAACGGCCAGCTCCTGGGCTTCCTGTCCTGGCCTTTGGAGAAACTGCCTGGGTACCCCCTTTCCCCCACCTTGATGCGCTCTGGGACCCTCTTCCTAAAGAGAGGCTACACTGGAGCCCTACCCCACTGCCCTAGCTGTGAGCCTGCCCCTGCCCCTCCCTGTGAAGGACAAGAGGTTTTGGGGACAACCAGGTCCCTTCCAGACCAAGCCAAAGCCCTAAGCTGGACCCTTGCAGTGGTTCTCAGCCTTCCTAACGCCGTGACCCTTTACTACAGTTCCTCATGTTGTGGTGACCCCAACCATAAAATTATTTTCGTTGCTACTTCATAACTGTACTTTTGCTACTGTTATGAATCATAATGTAAATATCTGATATGCAGGATGTATTTTCAGGGGTCTCGACCCACAGGTTGAGAACCGCTGCTTAGGGTCTCCCGAGTTGCACAGCAGGGGGACAACCACCAGCGGCTCAAACTTGGGGACTCCCTCAGAGGAGGAAGACTTGGAGTTAGGGACAAAGGCAGCTCCAGCAGGGTCCCCAGCACCTCCTCACCGGCCCCAGGAACAGGGATCTGCTGCCAAGCACAGAGTGGCTTTTCTGCTTACCCCTCCCTGCTTCCTGAGCCAGGTCCAAAACTGATTAAAACTAAGTAAAAAGCGCTGCCCAGGGAATGACAAAATTGCTAAAATTCTCTTTTCTTCCCTCATTCTATTGTTCTCTCTCCATCTGGTGCTCCAGAGATCAGCTAAAGTCACTGGTTACTGTGGAAACTGACCCCCACTGCACCCCTGGTGCCCACCCGCTGCAGCCGCCGCTTGCCCCCAGGCCCAAGGGCTCCTGGCTAGGCTTGTCCAGCTCTGGTCCCCCACCGCCGCCGCCGCCACCGCCGCCGTGCACACCTGCCTGCTCCCTGCCAAGGCCCAGGCCCCTTTTGGGAACAACGGGGAGGAAAACTTGCCTCATACTCTGACTTGGCCCCACCGTCCAAGCAAAGTGAGCAGAGAAAGTGCAGAAGGGAAAGCACTGGGAGGCGGAAACGGGGTGAGCAGGGAGGGCTGGAGGCTGTGGTCCCGGAGAGCAAGCAAGCACGCAGCAAGCAGGGGAACAGCCAGAGCTGCAGGCAGCCGGCGGGCGGCAGGGGGGAGGGCGGAGGGCGGGAGCGCTGGAGTCCTGCAGCCCGGTGCCAGCCCCGAGCTGGGAGGGAGGCCCGCAGAGGTGCCTTCCTCTGGCACCCCCTCCCGCCCTCTGCCAGCAGGGCTCTCCCGGGCTCCCTGGCACAGAGTGGAGGGGGCTGGCTCCAGCCCCTGCTCGGAGCCATTGTTTTTCTTCTCAACACCCCCAAGTTCAAGTTCATCTGGGTGTTACATCATGTCTGGTTGCTCTTGGAAACCAGACGGGTCAGACGTGACTCTGGGGAAAGGGGGTGGGAAGCTGGAGGGGGCTGAAGTTCCCCTCCCCTCCCCTCCTTGCCACTAGGGAGCTCTGAAGTTTGCAGTTTGACAAAGTTTTTGGCTGTTGTTTTTTTTTTTCTTTTTCCGAGGGAGGGAAAGGAAAAGGGAAAAAACAAAACCTCAAAACCACACATACAAAACTTCTATCCACCAACTTTCTCCGGACTCAGGCCTCAGAGCAGAGAGGGAGCAGGAGCTGACAGAGGTGGCCAGGGCCCTGGGTGGAGGTGGACTTCCCCAGGGCTGAGGCCTCCTGGCCCTGGGCTCCCAGGGTGGTACTTTTATAAGAAGAAGTGCCACCCTATGCAAGCTGCCTTTGGCCTGCTCCCGAGGAGGGTGCTCTCTGTGCCCCAAGGGCCCTGGGCACTGGAGACTATTCCCGGCCTCTCGGGGACAGGCATGGGAAAGGCAGGACGTGTGTGTGTGTGTGTGTGTGTGTGTGTGTGTGTGTGTACATGCCTATGCAAAGCAGTGTCCAGGGTGTCCAGCAGGAGGGCTGGGGGTGGTTGGGTGTTTCCTTGTGAGAACTGGAGACAGATGGGAGCAGGACGGGGGGGGGGGGGGGGGCTCCAGAAGCTTGGTCACCCTTCTTTCTAACAGGACTCAAGGGGAATTGGGGGAGGAGCCTCCAGGGCACAATGAGACTTGCCCTGCCCCAGTGCCAGAGTCTCTGGGCACGTGGCCCACCAGGCCAGCTCTGTCCCTCCTCAGCCCACCCAAAGCCAGGGGAGAGGGGGGGGGCTGGGGACCAGGGCTTCCCGCAGAGCAGGAGGAGATCAACGAGACAGATGCTGTCCCACCCTGACTGGGCCTCGGCTTCCGTCTTTGCTTCTCTCAGGCCTGGCCCGGAGTGCCTCCAGCCTTGGGTCCTTGGCCCCTTCCCCAGGGCCGAGGTTGTCAGAACTAATTATCCAATTAGCTGGTTAGCCAGGGGGCCTGGGAGCTGCCTGGGGAGGCAGGTTCAGCTGGGCGTGCAAAAGCCTGGATCCTGCAGCCCGGCCCCAAGCCCTTCTCCCAGACGAACTCCAAGACCCTGGCCTCTTCCCTGACACCACGATGCCCCCGGTGCCTGCACCCCCTGCCTCCCCTCAACCCCCATGCTCGCCTCCACACTCCTACCTGAGACTGCTGTGGGATGTTCAGAAAGTTGCCGTCCCGGGGTCCGATGCTGACAAACCGGTTGGCAGAGGAGGCGCCTGTCGCTGCGAATGCTGTGGGAGCAGGAGAGAGAGGAAAGAGCCCCGTGAGGCCGGGGGCCCACCTGGCACTGCCCTTGTGGGGCTGCTGAGAGGGAGGCGCTGGGTTAGACCACGCTGTCCAGCTTTAGGCTGGCGGTGGGAAGGACCGGCCAGAGGGGCCCCTTCGTCCTCTTACCAGGAACACACACCATCCACCACCCCCAGCCTCTGCTGGAGCCAGGCGTTCTCTTTCCTGGCCAGGGGTTGGGAGGGGCCCTGGAGACTTCAGCTGAGATCCCACAGACCCAGTTCTCCCCCCCCCCACTCCCCCTCCCCCCACCCCCCGCCCCCCGCACCCAACCAGGCACTGAGCTGGGCCAGGATAGCCCTCCTCTCCAAGCACTGAAGGGGGTGACCTTGCTTTCCCACTGGTCCTCTCAGGTCTGAAGAGAAGGGAGGCGGAAGGGTGGGACTCTGGTGGACTGGTCCCACCCTGCCTGGGGAAGGCTGTTCTCAGACCACCTCTCCAGCAGGGGGGCTAGTTGGGTGCTACACCTCTTACTACCCTGGACAGTCCCAAGGACTGGGTCGATGGTCCAGGGAACCTGAAGGGGCCCAAGGGAGGGCTGGGCCAGACGGGATGGCTTGGAGAGGGATGTAGGAGTTGGCTGCCAGCGAGGGCCCAGGGGTGACAAAGCTCAGGCCTGGCAGGCATTCTCTTCCTCTGATGGGTGAGCCAGGTGCTATGGCCCTGGGTTTCCCCAGGGTCTGAAACAGGCCAAGGCACAAGAGGAAGAGGAGGCTGGAGGCGCTGGCGGAGCCCCCGGGCTTGGGTGCCCAGGGCAACTGTTCTGGGGTCTGAGGGGCAAATGAGCCCAACACCCTTGAGCTTTTCTCAGGAGGAGCTCGGCAAGCTCCTAGGGGAGGGAAGGGGCCCTGCAACCCCAGGAAGGAGGAGACCCCCACAGGGGATTATGAGGGTCACAGGCTGCCTGGGAGTCCCCCACCCCCTGCCCTGTACCACATACACCCCAGGGACCCCATGCTCACCAGCTTCTGTCCAGAAGTGCCACCCTGTAGCCTGGTCCCCTCTCCCACCCTGCCCACCTCCAATGACCATGACCATGACTTGATGTCTTATGGCGGATGCAGATGGGAAGATGGCATGAAGAGGATGGAGAGGGGGAAAGAACTCAAACCATGAGAGAGAAGGTGAGACAGAGAGCGCAAGACGGAGAAAAGTAGTGAGATGGGCCACCCCTCCCACCCGGAAGTCCTGGCCTGCGGCCTGCCAGCCCCCAGAGCGCCCGAAGCGCTGCCCACACCCCACCGGCCCTGCCCGAAGACGGCACACCGCCCACCCGCCGCCTCTTCTGTCCCTCACGTCGGGTCTACCTCGGGCCTCCCAACTCAGATTTTTCTCTTCCCTTGGACAAAAGTTGTCATTGGTTTAAACAAAAGAGAGAGAGAAAGAGAAAGAGATGAAGTAAGCCAAGGTCCAGAGCCCTCCCTCGTCCTCGGAATATCCAACCTGGGGAGGAACTGAGGGAGGGGAGAGGGAGGGGGGAGGGAGGGAAAAAAGAGGAACAACGAGAAACCAAATGTGAGGCTGAAGGGAGGGGTCAGGGCGGGCCTGCTGCACCTTCTCGAGGCCTGAATGGAGGGGAGGGGGGCGAGGCAAAAAGGGAATGGTGGTGGCGTCGCCTTGTGGTCACATTAAATTTTCTTGGTGTGGGGGGCACGACAAAACAACAAAAAAAATCAAAAAACAACAAAAAAACGAAAAACAAAAAATACAGCAATCAGGCATGAAGATGGCATGGCTGCGCCTCCCGGTCCCTTCCCACCCCGGCCAGCACCCCGGCCTGCGCCCCACTGTGCTCCCCCTCCCGCCCCCCAGGGGCCTGGGCCAGGGGCCAGGGCCGGGAGCAGCGGGCAGGGGGCCTAGTGGTGTGCTGGCTGGTGCGCCTGAGGCCGGGGTGGCCGTGGTGGGGGGCTCAGGTTTGCTCTCATCCGAGCGGGAGGCTCCGTGGCCGTCTCGGTTGGGGGAGACTGGATGATGGGCAGGGCGTGGGGGCTTGTCTGTTTGCAGTGGAGGCTGTCTGGACGGGCTGGGGCGTGTGGTTTCCGTTTCATCGTCCACTTACAAGGTGATGGAGGAGTCAAGACGGCGCCGTCTGGGGCAGTGCTGGTGGATTTGGAATCAGGCATAGGAAGGGGCACAGGTCTGGCCACTGGAGGCGGCGGCGGTAGCAAAAATGACCCCGGGACTTTGCCCTGGCCGCTACCGTTGGGCTGCGAACAACATAAATAGAGTGACGCATGAAGGCACATCACACACAGACACACGCTCCCCTGCGCGGCCACGCCAGCTCGCTCCTGAGAGCGGGCGCTCCCGGCGGACGGTGCGGAACAGGGTCCTCTCCTCCGGGCACAGGGTGGGTGAGGGCGGGAGGCCTTGGTTTGGTCTCTCTGGTGTTTCTCTCTCTCTGTTTTTTTGTTTTGTTTTTTTTAATCTTTCGTGGTCCTCTTCTGAAGTTGTGGGAGGAGGAAGGGGGTGTCCGACGGGTGGTTTGTTATTTCTTAGGGAATGTGTTTTCGGTACCAAAAACGTGCCGCCTACCCACAGACCAGCTGCACCTAGACTCTCACTCCTGAAGACCTTCTCCTCTGACAGGAAAGATGCACCAGCTTTCCTCCTCCCTGTGTCCCCCCAACACACACACGAGCCCCCCCTCTGCGGGGGCAAACAGTTACCCTGGGGTGGGTCTGGTTGACCCAGAGAGGACTGCCATCCTCCACCCCACATCATGGCCTGCGGGATGCTGGGCACTGGGGGGCTTGCCCTCAGCTCCAGCAGCCCGAGGACGGTGGGGAGCTGGTCCTTTTGCTATGGAAGAGCCCGGGAGGAAATCCATTGCTGCCATTCATTCCTTAGCGGACATCCTTGTACAAGGCTCTCAGACACCAGGGTGCCAGGTCACTAGATCCGTTCCTTGTCTTTCGTTCCGTCCTGTACCTCAAACTCCTGTGCGTGGCCTTGCGTGCGTGCGTCAGCCTCGGAGCTCCCAAGGACCTAGGCGCCACAGGCGAGGCAGAGGTCCCTGGAGAGACCTCCCTGAGCTGGGGGCACGTACCTCCCCCTGCTCTGGGCAGTATCCCCGAGGACCACCAGCAGCCGGAGTTCAGGGGAGCTGGGCCAGAACTCTTCATCCTAAACTGGCCTCTCTCTCACGGGGCAATGCTCTGCCCTCCCAGCCAGCCAGGTGTGAGAACTTGGGAAGTTTCCCTGCTCCTGCTTCAGCTGGTAGGCCACCCCTGCGGAGCCCACCCCATGGATGTCTGCCCATCTTTCTGTCATCACTGGTTGCGCCTGGACAACGACAATGAGACTTGCAAGAGGTCTCCCCTACGCCGGCTGTGCTCACCCGCTCAGTGCCCTGGGTGCCTAGCTCTGTGCCAGGCATATTACTCATCTTGTGTTCCGTCCGCCAAGGAACCTGTCCGGCAGCAGTTCTCGCTTGGGGGCAGTTCTGCTCCCCAGGGGGCACTGGCCGTGTCTGTAGACATCTCGGTTAGCACAACTTCCGGGGGCTGCTGCTAGCCGCTGGTGGGTGGAGGCAGGGAGTGCTGCTCAGCACCCTATAATGCCCAGGGTGCCCCCCAGGACGAGGGCTCATCGGTCCAAAGGTTCCCAGTGCTGCAGGTGGGAAACCCTGCTGCAAGGGAAGCTCCGCCCTCCCGCCCCCTTTCACAGCTGGGGAAGCAAGGCTCTGTGCAGCGACGTGGTTGATGCAGTCGCTGGGCTGTGACTGGTGAGGCCTGAAGTTCACAGCCGTGTCTGTCTGACTCCATGTCCTATGGGTTTTCTCCAGCAGGTGCAACAACCCTCCTCCTAAATCCCAAGGTGCCCAGATTCTTCCTGTCTCCGGAAACCTTCCACGGCTCTGACTGCATCTGACATAAAGGAGGGTCTCCCCAGTTGGGATTTAAGGACCCCATGGTGGAGACCCTCCCAGCACTGGTGCCCCTATAGCCCCTCCTCTCAGGTACATCCCATTGCAAACCGACTGGGGCTTCCAGACGCAGCCTCACAGTTGGGCTGCGCACCTGCTCACTGCAGGGCCCTCTGTCTGCAGTGCCTTTTCCTACACTTCCCAGGCCTGCTCACAAAACACTGTCTCCCACGTGGGGACCAGCCAGATTCCCTGAACCACCATCCACCTCTCTCTGCCCTGTGGCTCCAGGATGCTCTTGACCTCCCCTGGGACCTTTAAAGCAGACTGCCTGCCACCCAGGCTCCCCAGCGAGTCACAGGCCACCTCTGTGTGGCTCAAGCCTGCGGCACTCAAGTCCCAGTGACTGAGTTGAATCAATAGTCACCCCCCCCCCCCCCCCCCCCCCCCCCCCCCGGCCCGCTGCACATTAAAACCACAGAGGCCCATGCTGACTCATGTAGGCCACGCCCCTCTGAACTCTGGCCGTTCTGCCCACCATCCTTCACCTCTAGTGACCAGCGTAGGTCTGACATCGTCCCTCCAAGAGATCCCTCCTGGACTTGGTTGTTCTTGCCCACTCAGAGGCCCTGACAAAAGCAAGCAGTGGCTGCTGGTCCTGGGCTGGAGACCCTCGGTGTCAAGTGTCCTTTCAGAAACGGTCCCTCCAGTTCCAGACACGGGCCAGAGGGCTCTCCAGCTCTGCAGGGTTGATGCTGAGACACGAGCAGCAACTGCCTTCCCTCCTTCACACGGCCTATCTGGTTCCTATCTTGCTTTTCCACCAGGGCAAGAAACTCCACAGATCACAGCCTCTCTCCTCTTCTCCAGGCGCCATCCTGAGCCTGGGCCCCGGGGAAGCTGGAACATGGGGGCTTCCGCGGCAGCACTTGCTCCCGGGGCAGCTTCTACCTCCTTCTCCAAGCACCCGAAGGGCATCCCCAGAGCCAGTCTATTCCCAGGAGGATCTAAAACATGAATCCTACCCAATAAAGCTAATCCCAGCTTGATATGGCTGAACATCAAAACCTGCTGATTTACAACATTCGGTCTCTAGAAGCAACTTCCAACCAGGCTAGGATGTCTCTGCTCTGGTTGGGTTATAGGTGGACGTTGGTAAAATCTCAAGGTCTTGACTTGCAGCAGCATCTTACAACCTCACGAGTTAAGAGCTATAAGCGCAACCCGGCCGGCGTGGCTCAGTGATCGAGAGTGAACCTATACACCAGGAGGTCACGGTTCCATTCTCAGTCAGGGCACATGCCCGGGTGGCAGGCTTGATCCCCAGTGTGGGGCGTGCAGGAGGCAGCCAATTAGTGATTCTCTCTCATCACTGATGTTTCTCTCTCTCTCCCCATCTCCCTTCCTCTCTAAAATCAATATATATACATTTTAAAAGAGCTAGAAGTGCATGCTAGTGACAGATGAAGAGGAGGGCTTGCCTGGCTGCTCCAGCATTGCTGGTGGAAGCTGAGCCAGAACCAGGCCTCCTGCCCCTCACTGAGCCCTGGGACCTCTCCCTTGCACTGGTGGTCTCTTCTCTCTGACAGAAAAAACAGCTTTCTGTTCTTTGCATCTCCCCTGAGCGGTGTCTCCGTTTGGCCTTGGCCTTGACTGATGTGGTTCTTCTCAGTCGGCCTCACACTGGGGTCTGAGGCTAAGCCATAGGGGGCACTGGGCATGCCTTCTGCAGATCATCTGTAAAACCTTTGTACGCACACACACATTTTTCTGTAAAGATGACCTGCAACTTCAAGCTCTCACGGGAGTTAGTCATTTACTCCTCTGGGCTCTGGATCAGTGGTTCTCAAAGTGGTCCTCTGACCAGAAGCAGCAGCAGCTGAGAACTGGGAGAGAAACGCAGGTTCTCAGGCCCACCCAGACCGGCTGAATCGGGATCAGGTGAGACCCGGCCACCTGCGTGCCCGCCAGGCCTCCGGGTGATGGGTGACGCCCTGCGTGCTGGCTTCTCCTCTGGAGGTGGCCAAGGGGCAGGTGCCGCCTGTATGGCCACCCCCTGCCGCGAAGTCAGCTGCAGAGCCTGGGCCTCCGGTGCTCCCCTCCCCCCCCAGCATGGTGCCGTCTCTGGCCTCCTCTCAGAGGCTGGGCCACCTGGAGCAGGCTCACTGCAGACACCCCCCCTCCTCTCTTGGGCACCACAGGCCACAAGAAGAAACCCAGAGAGGCTGATGCCCAGCCAAGCTAGCCTCCCTGTCTAACCAGGGTGGCTGTTCACCCCCGTCTGTAGCTTTTTGTCCATCGTCTGTTTGGAGAAAGCACCTGCCTTGAGAAGAGAACCTTCTAGGCCAAATGAGACCTTAATCTTGAACAGTCAAGTCAAGGGAGAGGGTCAGGACTCAGCCGTCAGGATGCCCGGGGGAGGGACCAGCTCTCCGGGCTAAACTGGTCGCCCAGGTTGGTCTCACTGAGTCCCAGCCCCGGCTGTCTCTGTAGGTGAGAAGGCAGGCAAGGCAGGTGGAGGGAACACTCCACACCCCAGAAGTCCCAAAGGGCCTGGTACAGGGGCTGGCAGTTCCCAAGGACTCTGCCGGCATCTCTGGAGAAAGTGCAGTAGCTGTCGGGGGTCACGTTCACTTTGCCCTGAGTGCCCCTGAAGTGAACAGAGCTTGTCCAGAGAGGTGGGCAAGCCTCTGAGTGTGCTAAGGAGCTGCAGAGCCAGGAAGAGAAACCCTTAAAGGGCCCAGGGGGAAAGGAGCTGGAAAGCAGAAGGAAAGAGAGCAGGAGGGAGGGAAGACGGAGTGAGGAACCCCCCATCAATAATGCCCCCGCACTTAGCAGATGTCCGCCCTGTGTGGGGCACCTGAAGGGCCGCCCCTGCTCTCCCTGGGTGTGGTCTGGCATGAGTCTGGCCCTTTGAATGGCCTCCCCCCCTAACCTCTCACAGGGAGCTCCAGGCTGGACCGGCTGGGGGACAGGAGCTGGGCCTTCTTGCCATGCAGCATGCTGCTGGGAACCAGCACCTTTCCAAAGGTCGAGAGACCACTGTGCCCCAACCCAGCGCGGTCTCCCGGGGACGAGGTGAGGACCACTGTCCCCCTGCAGGGCTGTCTCTGGACCACCACTGTTTGGAATAATTCCTTTCCTGAGTGACCCCGAATTTCTGCTGGTCAGTGACCTGGGTCCTAGGGCTCAATGACCGAGAACAGCAGTGCCCCACAGCCCCCACAGAGCTCCACGGGAAGCCAGTGTCTCCCAGGCTGAGGAGCAGAGCTGCACTACAAACCTAGAAGCAACCTGGAAACCGCCTGTTCAAAGTCCTGCCAACCGGAGTCTCCATGCCAGCCCCCGTGGCCAAGGACGCTGCCCAGCACCCCACGCTGCCCAGCACAGCCTCACACCACAGAATGATGAGCAACCCCAAATGCCAACAGTGCCACCGTGGGGAGATTTTGATCTAGAAAATCCTTGCAGCCCCGAGGCTTAAGAGGGGTGTTAGGAGGTGAGGGTCCTGGTCTGGGTGGCACAGCTCATGGGTGCCCTCCTGGGGGAACAGAGACTGAAGAGAGGGCCGGGAGCCTGAGCAAGGTGTGGGCCCTGCTGCTGCCCCCGCCTTTCTGGACGGTGACAGAGAGGCTCCGGCACGATACACAAACCCCTACCGCAGACCAGAAAACTAAGGTGTCCGCGCCACTGGCTCCCTGCTGCTCCCGTCCCGGGTGGGCTCGGCTCTCGGGCCCTCTCCCTGTGATCCTGACACAGACGGACAGACGCAGAGATGAGCTGTGGTGGGGCTCCGGGGCCTCTGGACTCACCTGTCCGGTGGCCTGGCCCGAGCCATCTGAGCACACAAACTGCACAAACTCCTTCAGCGAGTCCTGCCCGTGGTGGTGGTGGTAGCGGATGGTCGGGTGCGTGAAGTACGGGCTCGACTGCTGGATGATGGATGTGGAGGGGAAGTGCAACGCTGACGCTGTGGCCCGAGGGCTCCCTGCATGCACGTGGGCGGGAAGAAAAGGGCATCAGGGTGGAGAAGATGAGGGAGACGCCCTGAGGAAAAGGGAGAGTGGGCGGGAGCAGGGCCGGGACCAGGGTAAGGAGAGTGAGGGTCTGGCCTCTGGCGTGGACGTTGAGACAGCGCAAAAAAGCCCTCAGTAATCAAGGTAAGGAACATTTTGATGCGTATTTTAAAAAATCCAATTGGCAAACGGGGGCTTGCACACCCATCAGCTGCTTGTCTTGACAAATAAAGTTTGATTGGGACCAGGGCCAGCGTTAACGTGAGGCAAACGAGGCAAGGATAGCATCAGATCCATCTTTTGTTTAAAATGTTTATATTTGCTCTTTGGTGTTTTTTTTTTTTTTTGCGATAGTTTTATTTTTTAAGAATATTGCATTAGCTCTAGCTGGTTTGGCTCAGTGGATAGAGATTTGGCCTGCGGTCTGGAGGGTCCCGGGTTCGATTCCAATCGAGGCACATGCCAGGGTTGTGGGCTCAACCCCCAGTGTGGGGCATGCAGGAGGCAGCTGATCAATGATTCTCTCTCGTCACTGATGTTCCTATCTCTCTCTCCCTCCACCTTCCTCTCTGAAATCAATAAAAATATATTTTGAAAAAGAACGTTGCATTAAAACATCATTTATCCTGACGACTGAATTTTGGGTGCCCCCTTAGAGTTTGCGCCCAAGGCGAGGTCCAGGGCTAGGATGGGAGCCTGGATGAGGGAGGAGAGGAGACAGACACGACCCCCGCACCTTGCAGGACGAAATGTGCACATACATCTGCGCGTGAGCAGGTGTGCACCTGGCCGCTGCTGCCTCGGCCACGTTCTTGTGTGCTCAGCCCATCACCCTTGCACATGCGTCCTTGCACACGCAACTCCCTTCCCGGTCCAGGCCCCAGCTCTCCCCCAGCCAGTCCTCTCCCTCCCGTCTGTTTCCAATCAGCTTGCTCTTGCTCTTGGTTTCATTAGGGGGCTGAGGAAACTTGGCTTTTCTCTGGAGTTCATAAAAGCTGAGCAGAGCTGGGCTCCCTGCCCCCACGCTGAGGCCACCACGCCCTGCCCCAGCGCAGGCTGCCTCTGGGCTCCCAGCCAGGAGGCCCTGAGGAGGAAGCCGGGAGGGTAAACCTTGCCATTCTCTGTGTCCTATAGAAGGGCCCAGGAGATGGTGGGCGGACACAGGGTTGTGTCCAGAAAAAGTTCAAGCCTCTTTCTGCCAGATGGGTGCCGAGGTGGGGGTAGAAACAAGAGCGGGAAGAAGCAAATGAGGGGGTGGTGAGGACTCGGCTCCCACAACTTCCTGCCTGATTCCATCCCCTGGGAAACATCACGGTGTCCTCCCTGCCAAACACCTTCTCCCGAGGCTGAAGCAAGAGAGCCCCCAAGTCAGCAGCCAGTTCCAGTCCTGGGAGAATAGCCCAGGTGCCACGGGTGATCCCTGGGTTCCCAAGTGCCCTTTCAATCTGCGCCCCATGCCCACCTGGGTTGGTGCGGGGAGACCGGACCTTTGCCCAGGACCCGGGAGAGCAGCTGAGAGGAGGGCGGAGGGAGAAGCTGAGCTTTCCCAGCCACAGCTGGCGAGAGGAGAGGAGAACCCGGCAGGCCTGAGGGCAAGTCAGGCCTGTGCACACATCCATGCACACACATCCCAGCACACGTTACGCAGCCATGTGCACACATGCACTCAGTGCATGCATACACACAGGCACCCGACACACATGGAAGCATGCACACACAAGTGCACACGGGGAGGGAGAAGCAAGTAGGAGAGCACTTGGGAATGAGGTGAGGAGGCTGGGTCTCCAGTCAGTGCTGCCGTGGGAGGAGGGCCCGTCCCCTCGCCCACCCACTGTCAGACCACAGCCCCGTAGAGAGCTAGGGGCCCTCACTCTGATGGACCTGGCCCCTTCACCTGGCTGGCTGCCCCTCGGTGCTCCGCCACCTCCCCGAGAGTCCCCCTCCGGGCCCTCATGTCTCACCTGGTCTGACTCCAGCAAGCACAGGCAGCGGGTGGTGAGTGAAAGCCATGCGCGGGGAGCTGCCCTGAGAGGAGAGGGCACTGCAGAAGTCCAGCTTTCCTGACTTCTTTAGAGAAGCCGGGCCTGGGGGGAGGAATCAGCAACACAGGGCAGGTTTAGCTGGGCCAGGGCGGGAGCGGGGGAAGGCAGGAAGCCAGCAGCTCACTCCTCTCCTCAGCCCCCTCCTGGCTGCCCCTTCCCCCACCGTGCTCCCTCCTGCCACCTTTGCCCCATCCGGCTGTTTCTCAGGCCCCGTGTGCAGCCCAGCCGGCACTGGGTGCCTCTGACAGGAGAGGAAAATGAGGCACTTGGGTGTGCTGGGCCGGAGGTCCATCTTGCCTCCTGACAAGCCGATAATGAGCTCAGGGGGCACAGATGAAAAGGTGGGATCCAGGAGCAGGGGATCAGGAAGGGCCCTGGGGTCAGAGCTGGCCAGGCAAGGATTGCCTTGGCCAAGGAACCCAGAGGTTGGACTGCCTTTGGATGGGGCATTTGTTTTGCTGCCAGTGCCAGAGATGGGGTGGCATTCAGCAGGAGACAGGGGCACAGAGGACACCCCTTTAGGACCCTCTGTGCCCAGTGAGCACCATATCCAAATGACACTATGTCAGAGCACAGCCCGGGGCCAGGTCCTCTGTGGGAGTTTGATTCTTCTCTGGGCTGGGCCTCAGAGGCTGTGCCTAGGCTGGGAGGGAGGGGTAAGGTGGAGCTGGAGCAGATCTCCAGAGCTGCCATCTTTGATGCACAAATCAAGTCAGTTTGGGTGGGGGGTAGGGGGCTGCAGAACAGAGAAATAAGAGCCACTTTAACCACAGAGGGAAGAGGCGGGGGAAGGGCGAACTCCCAGCCGCCAGAAGAGGTGTTATCTGGCAGCAGCTGTGTGCCACCTGATAGCTGGCACAGTGAGGGGGGGAGCGCCCCCACCAGCTGTGCACAGCTGTCCCCTAGGCCACACAGTGCCTCCCCAGCTGTTCCCTGTCCTGCAGCTGGGCTGCTTAATTGGCGATTTGTCTCAGCGCAGGGAAACAACACAGGAAGCGGGTGAGGAGGAAAAGAGGGGAAAGCGAGGAAGCTGGGGTGTGCCGCAGGACGATGTTGAGAGCCGTGTGTGGCAGGACTGCAGGAAGCAGAAATGGTGGGCTCTGCAGCAGACAGCCAACAAAGAAGAGAGCAGGGCCTGGGGAGGAGGGCTCCTGGGAACCAGGTGTAGGCCGAGGGGCCGGGGCCACCAGCCGTGGTGGATGTGCCCTTAAGGCACCTGACAGAGCGGCCACTTCACTGAGGCCGGCTGGGGTTTCCTCAGGGCCCTCAACTGCTTCTCTCTCCACCTCCCGGGGTTCCCCAGGGAAGCATCTGGACGCTGCTGGCCCACATCCCCCGCCTGCCTCCAGGGAACCCTGGGAAGAGCACCCCAAGTCATGTGGAGCGATGTCCGCAGAGGCGGGGCTCGATGGTGGCCCAGAGCCTGGTCCCTTAGCCCACGGCCCGGCCTGGAGGAGCCCTCCTCCCTCCTCCAGTGCAGTCAAGAGCAGAAGCGGATTCTGTGTCTGGGGCAGCGCCCTCCTGTCCTTTGGCCTTTCTTCTCCCTCGCCCCAGCCCCTGCCCATCCACCTGGCCCTTCCCAGTAGGGCCACATCTGGAAAACACCAGGAAGAGCACCGCTGGAACCCAAAGCCCCCCCGCCCCCAGGCCTAGCAGAGCAGAGGTACCCTGTGCACATCCCACACACGCACGGGCAGTACTCCCTGCCCCCCCCACCCCCACACACACCTCAAGGACACACACAGCTGACCAGCAGTGTGCCAAGAAGTATCCTGCAGCCCGCTTCCTCATCTACACCTGCCACAGGCGCACACACACTCGGGCTCTCCGGGTCTGCCCAGGCCTCCCAGCAAGACTGGAGTGACCGTGGGTGGGTTCACCAGGAAGCAGGTGGCTAGAGGGGGCTGGGAGGCCTGGGGACAGTTCTGCTCACTCTTGAGTAGCCTCTACTTCTTTCTGCAAAGCTGAGCCCTTTAGCCCAGCAGTTCTCAGCTCAGTCAGCTGGGGAAGAGTCTGCCCTCCCCCAACCCTAGGGGACATTCAACGATGTTGGGAGACATTTTTGGCCATCACACCCAGGGTGTGTGTGTGTGGGGGGGGGGTGCTACTGGCATCTAGTGGGAGGAGGCAGGGCTGCTGCTCAACACCCCTCAGTGCACAGGATGCCGCAGCTCAGAGAAGGACCCAGCCCCGGTGTCAGCAGTGCCCAGTTTGAGAAGCCGCTTTAACCCTTTGCACGCCATAGGCGTCTAGGGACGCAGGGATGGTTTCTGTTTCGGACGCGTGGCAGTTAACTGGTTATACCACCAAGACTCTAGAGCCAGGGCAACCTTTCTACAGAAATGCCAGGAGAAGGAGCCTGAGAAGGCTTTGAAGGGAAAGCCCCAGCCCCACTGCAGGGCACCGGAGGCCTCCGCCTCCCTCCTGCCACGCCCGTGGCTCTGCTGCCCACCACGGCAGCCAAGCTCCTCGCCTCGGCTCCTTTCTTCGGCCGGCACTGCCTTCCTCTGGAAGACGGGGAGGCGAGAAGCCAGGCAGTGCCACTGACAGTGGGGGAACCGGTGGGAGAGTCGCCAGGTAAACGGAGGGAGGAGGCGAGGTTCAGGGCTGCCCTGGCTCAGGGCCAGGCCTCTCGGTGCCCATACCTGCATCCACATCGTTGGGCCACCCGCTGGACTGGCTGCTGCCAGCCGCTGGGGAGCGGCCTGTCCCGGGATAGAAGACATCGTCGACAGGGCTCTCCATCTCGCTGTCATCAATGGACTTGGGGCGCTTGGTGGTGCTGGGGAAGGAGGAGCGGGATCAGGCGGGCCCGGGGTGGCCCAGGTACTGGTACTCAGGCCGAGGAAGCCTGCCCTGACGGCCCTCTGAGCTGGGAGCAGGTGCCCCCTGACAGCAGCACTGCTGGGCACTCATTCATGTCCACCCCCAGGACAGCCCTAGAGCCCTTGGCCCCGCCTGCCTGCTCCTCCTCCTCGATCACCTTCTCCATTCGTCCCTGATACCATCATCCATCGAGTTGCTTAAGTCAAAGGGGTGGGCAACACCCTCAAATGCTTTCTTGGCCCCACAGCCCCCAGGGTCAAGGTGAGACAACTGAGGCACTCACCAGGGGGTGCCACAACCCCCACCATCAGGATAGAAACACGAAGATATTATAATGGTTTGATGCAATAAACAGATCAAAATGAACACCCCAACCCTCACATGAACCAAAACGTCCAGTTGTTTGTTTGTTTTTTAAAGGGACAGGATCCCACCCTGCCCTGCACGACTGGCCCTGACCAGGGCCTACTGTGTCCACCCCCAAACATCTCTCAGCTACACCCGACCCTCTCATGCCACTGCCCCACCTCCAGGACTCGGGCCCTCCTCCAGCCTGGCTGCCGGTCCTGCCTGGCTGCTGGAGGTGCTTTCTTGAGCACACAGCCCCGGCATCTTCTGCTGAAAACGCGTCAGTGCATTTTTAGTCTAAACACCTTCCTCTGGCCTCCAAAGCCCTCCAGGGAGTGGTCCCACCAGCCTGTCCCACTCGGCTGGGACGGAAGCTGCTCTCTCCAGCTGGAGCGTCCACCCCGTGCCCTTACTAGCCCCCTGTAGGTCCATCCCCGAGAGAGAGACCTTCTCGGACCCGCACAGGGAGTGCCTTCCAGGTAGAGCCAGGCCTTGTGTAGGTCTCCATTCCCAGGGCCGAGTGCCCACAACAGTACAAAGCAGGACGTTCAGGGTAGAGGGCCAGTGCCCTCCACAAGGGGTGACGTTCTGAAGTACCCAGGGCACTGTGGCACAGCTGCCCACCACATCCGAGATGGCCCGGTCGGGGTGGGGGGAAGGGAGGAGGGAGGCCAGGGGTGCGGGGCTTACCTGGTGGAAGGAGGGGAGGTGATGGACCTCCGCCCCAGCGTCACCTGGTTTATGTTGTAGTAATTGGGACTCTCCAGGTCCGCCAGCGAGAAGTTGGGGCCTGATGCTGTGGCGACAGGAGCTGGGAAGAAGCGAGAGATGACGGGTGAGCCTGCAGGTGCAGGAGGCCCGAGGCTGGGCTCGCTGGAGAAGAGCCCTTCGCTGTTGTTTTTTCCTCCAAAGTGGAGATTAGACATGGGCCTCTCTGGACACCTCTGCTCCCCTCAGCCTGGTGCCCGGGAGGCAGGCAATGTCCCAGGAAACCCTGTTGGCCCCTGGACCCAGCAAGACCCCATCCATCCGCAGGGGGCCATCTCCTCACCCCATCCCTGCTGGCTGGGCCCTGGCCAGGAAGGAAGGACTCACTTACTCTGTGAAACTCTGACCAGCTCTGTTACGTTCCAGACCCCGGAAGTCACAAAGCAGTCCTGGAAGCTTAAGTGCCCTGAGGAGGGAAAAGAGCCGTGATGAGTGGAGGCCAGGTCAGGAGGGGCTGCCTGCGTTTCCTCACAGCTCTCCCACCTCCCATTGCTCCCTCCCAAGCCCCAGGATGGCCCTCAGGGCCCCTTGGGTCTCCAGGGAAGAGGGGGTGCACTCTAGGTGAGTCCCTTTCCCTCCCCTCGAGCTGGCAGCCAAAATTCAGCTGAAGGACAGCTGAGTAAAGGGGAGGAACTGGTGGGAGGCACAGGAGGGCCTGGGGGCAGGGCAGTCAGGGAGGTGTGGGCAGCAGGGCAGGTGGGCAGGGCACTGACCGTTGGGCAGTGGTTTGATGTCCGCATCTCCTTGCTGGTTTGAACTATCTGATTGTCCGGATTCTGCGGGAGACACAAAGGGGAAGATGGGTCAAGACCAAAGTGCCCCACACACGGCTCCCTCGCCAGCCCTGTTTCCAGGGACACCCTCCTGCAGTGGGGATGCCCGGGCACTGCAAGGGGTTTGGCAGCACCCCCGGCCTCCACCCACTAGATGCCAGTAGCACCCCAGTTGTGACAACCAAAAGTGTCCCCAGACACTGCCCCATGTGCCCTGGGGACAAAGTTGCCAGTGGGTGAGCAGCATTGGCCGACAGTCATAGCCGGGAGGGCTCCTCGGAGGGAAGCCAGCGACCATTCTGCACAGCTGGAATGAACCCAAGGGCTCCCCGTCCTCAGCCCGCCTCAAGTGCCCAGAGAAGCGGCCCCTGGCTTCCCGCACTTCATTAATTAGAGCCAGTCCTGTCTGCCTGAGCCACCCCCACCTCACCTTTCTGCTTACAGGCAGTGCCTGGCAACACGGAAGGGGGAGGTCCACCCTGACTCTGTCGCCCGCTCTGTGCCAGCCTGTCTGGGCTGTCTCATGCCCCAGTGCCACAGCTGCTCAGAGGGAGCCCCGAAACAAGGGCCCATTGTGCAGCGGGAGCTCACAGAGGGCTGGGGGCAGGGTGGAGTGTGTGTGTGAATATTTTGCTGAGCTTGGGAAAGCCCCCCGCCCCGCCCTCCAGGTCCTCAAAGCTTTGTGTGCCAGGGGCACAACAGGGACCTCCAGAATGCCTGCCTGGGCACGACAGCTGGTGAGAGGGTGGCAGAGGGGGGCCAGGGCAGGTTGTGGGGCAGGAGGAAGGCAGGCGCTGGGTAAAGAATCAGCTGCTTGCTGGGGGACAACATGGGGGTGGCACTGGGAAAACCGGGGACAGGTGTTGGCCAGGGCTTTGCCCCACTCTTTGGAGCAATCCTGCCTCTGGGTCTCACCCATCACCCCACGGTCAGTCCACTGGCCGGGAATCTGGCCCCCACCAGCCTCACTGCTGAGCTGCTCACACTGGGGAGTTACCAGCCAGGAGGTTCCTGAAGGGCAGCGTGGGCCCCCACCGGGGCTGGAGGCAGCGCAGCAGCTTCTCAGAGCGAAGGCCCGTCCGCGGCTCCGCTCCTGGCCACCTGCCTCAGTGTGGCCAGCGGGAGAGGACAGCTGCCTTAGGACGGCCTCAGGCCCCCTCCCCCCATCCTCTACCTTATTCGATTAAGAACATTTTTTGATTGATTGATTTTAGAGAGAGAGAGATAGGAAGGGGTAGGGAGAGGGAGAAATATCCATTTGTGCCACTATGTATGCACTCATCGGTTGACTTTTGTATGTGCCCTGACCAGGGATGGAACCCGCAACCTGTGCATAGCGGGGCGCCGCTCTAACCACTTGGATACCCGGCCAGGGCACCTTGTTAGATTTTTTTTTAAGCCCCCAAAATAATCCTAGCCCTAGCCAGCCGCTGCCTCTCAGGGCCGCCCTTTCCCCAGTTCCTAACGCGGGAGGGGCAGAGCTCTCAGACCAGCTTGTGGAGCCCAGCGAGGGCACAGGCTCCAGCCCTTGCTGCCTGGGGGTCCCTGGCACCCACCCCTCCAGACCTGGGCCAGTGGAGGAGACCCTGATGTCCACCCCACGAAGTGGCCTGGTCCCCCCACAGCGGCGGCGCTGGCCTGCCTCCCGCACGCGCACACCCAGCCCAGCGACGGGGACCAGAGAGAGCCGGACAAAGAGATGGCGGTGGAGCAGGACGGAGGCAGACACACGGGCTGCAGGCAGGGAGACAGACAGGAAACCTTTCTACACCGGGACATGGCCCCAAACGCTGCTGCTGTTCTTCCTATTCGCTCCATGTGGAGAGGCGGGCAGGCGGGGAGAGGGGGCGAGGTGCCGCCACGCGCCTCGGGCGGCGCTGCCCGCTGCTGGCAGCCATGTTCGCCTTGGCAGCCATCTTACGGCTGGCGCCCGCGGCCACCGCCGGCCTGGCGCTCGGCTCCGTCCTGGACAAAGGCAGACCCTGGAAATCTGGACCCAGGCTCCGAGGCACAGAAGCCAGCCCTGCGGCTAGGGCCCCGCCGTCCTGCTCCAGCGCCACCAGCTGCTTCCTCCCGACCAGGCCGAGGAGGGGACCGGGAGGGCCGAGGCCGGGGCCTGGGGACACGCTGCTCCACTCAGGGCGGCTGAGGCCCCCACGGGCAGCCCCCAGGCCCAAGGGCTCCTCTAGTTCAGCGAAAGTGGACCCCTGCCCCATGGGGACAGTGCTCGATGGCAGCCGCCTGTGCCCACCGTCAGCTGGGGAGTGTGCCTTGGACGGAGCCGGGAGGGGCTGGCGGGCACCCGGCCAGCGGCTGCGGGACGCAGAAGGGCCGTGGGCTCCTGGGGCCCAGGCGCCCGGGGAGGGCAGAGACACCTGCCCCGCACAGAGGGGGGCCAGCTTTCTCGCCCCAGGGGCGCTGGGGAGCCATGCCCTGACGGCAGGGTCTGCTCTGGACAGTCCTTGGAGCACACAGCACCCCAGCACCTGACACCCCTCCATCCGGGCTCCCCAGGCCTCAGGACAGACAGGAGGGAGGCTCCAGGCCCCGCCTCACGGCTGCTGGGCTTTTATCTGGCAGAATGGGGCTTATCGGAACCACCAGCTGAACAAACACACAAATCCACGGTTAGCGAGAGAAAACCCTGTGCCTGAACCCTTTATCTCCTGTTCGCAGGCCCCACGCACTGCCCCCTGCCAGCAGCACCGGAGGAGACCTGACTGCTGCCCTGCGGCTCCTCTCTCCGCTGCCCCCCCCCTCCCCTCGCCCGGATCCAGCGTGGGGTGGCTCTCCTCTGGAAGTCCCTGCCAGGCAGGCGTGTGTGCCTGAGCGAGCTCCTGCCACCGGGGAGCCCCCCTCCAGTGTCTGCTTTCTCACGGGGGACAATGGGCCAGCTGGTGGCCTGCGGACCAGTGGAGGGGCAGGACGGTGTTGGCTGGCACAGGGCGGGCAGGTGCCCGGCTCCCTCTTTTATTCTCTCCCACCCAGCCCACGTCCCGGAGGCTGCCACTCTGATTCCTCAGCCGTTCAGGGTCACGTTCCCTGGCTTCCGCCTTCTCTCTGGCCTGGTCACCAGAGCAATGGGAACCCTCAGCACCGACCCCCAGTGCAGGGCCCCCCTGACTGAGGCCGGCACAGAAACCCAGACCCCCTGCCTGAACCTCCCTTCAGAGACCACAGCTGCCGTAAATTCCTGGAGAGACTGGAGATAGGACAGGGGGGCCGTGGGCACTGTTACCTCCCTCGGCCCCGGACAACTCACCATTTTCCTCCTTCCTGCGCTGAGGACCAGAGAGCACCTTCTGTGTCTACGCTTCCTCCCACGATGACCATCCCATGAGGCCTCCTCCAAACCAAGTTCAGCCACTGTGTCTGGGTGGGCAGGCACCAGGGCCCTGACCCGGGGCCAGGTTTGGGGATGGAGAGACTTTTGGAGCCCACAGCCTGTTCCGGATGTTGCCAGGGGGTCAGACTGGCTTGTGTCGCACACCGTCCTCCATACGCCCTCCTCTTGGGACCTGAGCTACTCGTGCGCTCCACACCTCCCCTCCCAGGCAGAGCCCTCTCCCGCCAGTGGTGCCTGGGGATCTGGCCACCCAGGAGACTCCCGGGAGGGAGGACTGTGCGGAAGAAGGTGGCCAATCGGGACTGCCTCAGCATGGGCCCAAGTGGGCTCCCCAGAGCAAGGCTCTGGAACTGGAGGGGCTGTTCCGCATTCACCTGCACACATGTCATTGGTCACCACGTGTCGCTGGCTTGTGGACGGGCAGGTGGCCTGGTGCAGCCCAGACATGGTTGGTAGTGTGGGCCCCTCTTCCTCAGGCCCCTCCGTATCCCCTGGAACAGCAGCAATGCCGCTCCCATACTGTCTTTCCTACCCCCACCAGCTCTACCCTCTCAGCCCTTGAAGCTCCCTACTTCCTTCGTTCAGCTCTTAGCCTTTCTTTCTGACTCCGCGCCCCCTCGCTGTCCTTCCTTCTCCTTCACTTCCCCTCTGTCCAGCCCTGTTTCCTCTCCCGATCCTGCCTGTTGGCACATGTGTGCGTGTGCATACGTGTGCATGTTTCCAAGAGTTCTGGAGGGGGAAGCTCCAGCTGCCAGGAAGAGCCCCGTGCTGCACATGAACCCCGACTGACAATGTTTTTATATATATTTTCCAGTCACAGGCAGGGAGATATTTATGGCTCCCGCTAGGTGAGGGAGGAGTTCCTGCAAGCTGCAGCGAGGAACACTGCCTCAGCTCTCACCCGAGACAAACTCTCTGACAAAAGGCACATGTAACTCGCTGGCCGGCCTCCCCCATGCACATCGCGATGCAGGGAGTTTTCAGGGTTGAGAGGGGCACACAGACTGGGCTCAACCACACCCACCCGTGCGTACCCCAGCACATGCAAACACTCAGGGCAGCGCAACTCGGAGATGCCTCCAGCCACTTCCTACTGTCCTGCAGGGGTGGACTGCGCCGTGCACCCAGAGCTGTCATCCCACCGTGGCAGCATGCTCTGGGCTAAGCCCCAGGCCAGATAGGAAACCCCTCTGGCTCTGCCCTGAACGCTGGCTTTTGGGGGCCAGGGAGGACAGCCCTCGGGGTCCACCTGTCCTTCCCCTGGCTCTCCCCAGGCCTGAGGTTCAAGAAGCAGGTGGGGGTGTGCTCTGTTCTGGGGTGGCCGTCCTCTGAAGGGCCTGTACCATTCAGGAGCTGCTTGGCCCTCTCCAGCGTGGCACAGCCCCTCCCCCTCTCCTCTGTGATTCCGGAGCGTCCAGAGCACTGGAAACCCAATCTCAAGGGGAGCCAGAGGCCGGCCTGCAGCAATCAGAGCCGGAGAATATAACTATTGTGCCTCTTGAAACCTAAGTCCCAGAATCTGAGACACCCTGAGGAGGGGAGCAGGGCGGATGGGGGGCTAGGAGGACGGGTCACAGAGGGGTTCTCCCCATCTCAGCAAACAGGAGACTAGGGACCAGGAAGTCCTTGAGAATGAAGGGCAGCCAGAGGGCAGAGGGGGGGTGGGGCTCAACCTGGGCCAGGTCCAGGGGGCTTCTAGGATCTTCCCCTTCTTCCTGCCACTCCTCGCTCCACCCCCACAAGCCAGCTTGCGTGGCACAGGCCCCGGAGCCACCGTGAGGTTTCTCTCTCCTCTGTCATCCCTAGACCCCGACATGGAGACAGGAGCCTGACCTGAGCACAGTCCTCAAGCTGAGGAGGAGGGGCTAAGGGCAGGGCAGGGAGGCATGTCCCCCATATCGCCCTCATCCCTCCTTTTCTCATTCCCCCTCCACTCACAGATCCAAAGGGGTTTTGAGCCTTTGATTTGAGCCACCTGCGGGGAGGAAGAGGGGCTACGTGACAGGCAAGAGGCCCAGTCCCATCAGGAGCACACAGGTGGTCTGGCCTGCTCTGGCTGTCCCTGGGGCCTGGGCTCCAGGAAGGTCCTCAAGGGTAGGACAGGGTGGGGACAGAAGGTCAGGCCACAGGGAGCTGGCAGGACAGGGACAGCATCTGGATGGGACATTCCAACTCTTGGTCCCTGACACCAATAGCACTTCCTTCTCCACCTCAACCCAGCCCACCTCCCTGGGTGCTGTGCGGTCCCCAGGGCGAGAGGGACTGGGCTACTGCAGGGCTTACCACCCTGCAGTGGAGCTACGGGAAGGGAGGAGAAGGCAAGTCCGTGGGTCCATCTGGTGCCCAGGAGACCAGCAGAGTGGGCCCAGATGGCTGGACGCAGGCGAGCATCCCTGGGACCTCAGGGTGCTCCCGGGGAGTGAGGGGCTCAGCATGCTCTGTACCTGCCGGGAGACCTTCCTCAGACCTGCCCCAGGGAGAACCAGAGATGGGACTTGGGCACTGAAGCCGGGGCAGCTGGGTACTCAGTGGCTCTCCCCATGGGAGGACACAGTGGCCGGCGAAGGAGAGGGGAGGGACACAGCTCCGTGCAGAGCACAGCACCCAGGAGCTGGCTGGAGCCCAGGCCAGTGTTAACAAATGAGAGCAGCCTTCCCACCCGCAGCAGCACTGGGAGATACAGGTGGATCTGCAGGAGGCCCAGGGCCGGCCCCCAGCACCGCAGACATCAGTGCTCCATGGTCGTAGGTGGAGTGAACGGGCCTGGAAGTAACAGCATCTGGATGTTCTAGAGGTGCCCAGAGGCTAGGCAGTCACCAGAGAGGGACGGAAGGTGAAGCAGCCTTTACTGAAGGAGGCAAAGGGAGGGGCCCAGAGGGGGATGGAGGAAAGCAGGGGGCCCAGCCCTGGGTCCCTCTCCACCTCCGCCCTGAGCTTGCCCTTGTCCTACCCAGGGAGGTGTCCTTGGTCTGGACCCTGTGCCCACTGAAAGGGGGGCACAATGGTGCTCTACCACTGAGGATACCCCACCACAGGGGGGTCTGGCCTCACCCCAGCACAGAGGGGGAAAAGGGGGCACAGCAGCAGCAGGGTGAGGGGAAATGGAGGTGAGCAACCAGCAACAGTGACAAGGGGTTCCCCTTGAGCTCACATTGTGAACTCAACCTACCGGCCCAACAGTGAACTTGGCCAGGTTCTGAACTGTTCCTCATCTGTGAAATAGAGAGACCACGCACCCACTAGGGTTCCTGGGCGATGAATAAATGAGAAAACAGGTAAAAGGTGCTTAGCCCAGGGCCTGGCTCATAGTAGGGGTTCCTTGAACACCAGCTGTTCTTCCGCCTGGGCCACCATTTCCCTTCACACCTCCACTGGCTGAAATGCTACTGCTCCCCGGGGCTCAGATCAAATGCTGACCCTCAGCTCCCCCCCCCACACACACACACAGAGCTCATACTCTTTATGACACATTAAGCTCACCCTAGAGCAGTGATGGCGAACCTATGACACTCATTTTTTTGGTTGATTTTTCTTTGTTAAAAGGCATTTAAATATATAAAATAAATATCAAAAATATAAATCTTTGTTTTACTATGGTTGCAAATATCAAAAAATTTCTATATGTGAAACGGCACCAGAGTTAAGTTATGCTGACACGCAGAGCTCAAAAGGTTCGCCATCACTGCCCTGGAGTAGAGTTCTTAGAGTCTCACACCAGAGACCATGGCCAGTGAGCTGAGGGGCTCCCGTGGGGCCTGGCCCATTACCATCAGCCAAGAGGGACAGAGAGGTTGCTCTGCAAGTAAAAGGCAGAGCTGGACACCGTCTACAGGCGAGTCCCTCCACCCCAGCAGCAGCTGCAGTAAATGGTCTCAGGATGGTCACCATATTGAAAAGGGGGGACGAGAGGCCGGGAACGAGAAGGCCAGAAGATGGGCCAGGCCAATAGGGAAGGGGAGAAATTGCTTGTGCCTCTGGATTCTGAAGGTGTTGGGGCCAAGGCCCTGTTCTTCCTAGCCCAGCCCTGAGGCTAGAGAGAGCTGAGGACCACGAGCACAGGCGCTGCCCCACCGATGGCCGGGCAGCTCTCCTGGCAGCGCCTGCTGGTGCCACGACTCAACTGGCAGTTGGAGCCAGCATTCCCAGGAGGGCCTGGGGCCAGAAGTCATGTGATGGCGGGTCCAGAAAAGTGGCTCCAAGCCCCTCGAAGCTTGTCCCCTCCCCAATCTGATGGATAGAGAATGACATTGGAGAATGCCCCCTACACCCCACATGCCAAGCAAAGATGGGAGCCCTGAGGAACAGGTGCCCACATCCAGCCTAGGGGCCTGCAGAGCTGCTCGCCCATCGCCACCCCCACTCATTCTATTTTTGGTGCTGCCCTTGCTGGCCCTTTGAGCTGCCCAGGCCAGGCCAGGCTAGACAACCACCCCCACCCCCAGCTGATCTTAGGACTATTAATAGTGTCCCTACCTCCCAGGACCAGGCATTACTCCCCATCCCCTAAATACACTTGCCCTTGGTCTAATTATTTGTAAAGGAGCAGCGGCCTCACACGCTAATGCCAACCCCGGATGAGAAAGGGGAGGCAGAAGTTCTGGAGACCACTTGAGTGACAAGTCTGGGATGGGCAGGAGTTTGGGGAAAGGAGAGAAGGAGGCATTAAATTCCAGAGCAAGAGACAGACAGAAAGACAAAATTAAGACTATAAGAGAGAGAGGGAAGGGCCAAGACAGCAAATCAGAGCCAGAGGAAAGCAGTTCAAAGAGAGAAGGCTGCCATAGAAAGAACCAGAAGAGAGGAGGGTTCCCAGAGAGGCGAGGAGAGGGGGAGGAAGCGGAGAGAAAGAGAACACAAAGGAGAATAGGACTCCTTTTTTTAAAAAAAAACACCCCAAAGGGGGAAGACTTTCCTAAAAACACTCAGGAGTGGCTTCCTGAGCACATTGCTTGGGCTGCATCCAGCTGCCAGCATCTGCCTGAAGGTGCTCAGCAGGGCGAGGGTCTGGGGAGACCCTCTGACAATGTTTTGGGGAAGCAGAGCACCAGGAGGAGGTGCAGAGAAGGAAAAAATAATTAAGAAAAAGAGGGTGGTTTGAGAAGCAAGTCCCCACGGAGAGGAAATCCACTCGCAGGCCTGTGCAAGGGAAGACCCCGCACTCAGTACCGCCTCGCCTATGGAAAGGGGGCTGGGTGGGCCAGCGAATGGCAGGGATGAGGGAAGAGAACACACCTCTCTCCACTGACCCACGGGGAAGCAGGAGCAGGCCAAGGCCACCTGCCTCCCAGCCTCAGATGCTCTACCATCCTCAGCCCCCTAAAGGCCAGCATCTGCCTCCCAGGCCGGCGGCCCTACAGGAGCGTCCTCTGCTAGGGACTTGCCTTGGAGGGGGAGAGAGACTCTGACTCACAGAAGAGTAACGACCATGAATGCATGCCACAATCCCATGTCCAAGTGGAAGCCCAGCAGCCCTTCCATTCCAATCCCACCCAGACTGAGGGCCTCCAGCTGGCCAGGGTTGGGAGAGTGGGAGATGCCCCAAGGACCTGGCCACCAGGCTTCCCAAGCTGGGGCGTCCTGGCCAGGAGCACCCCGTCTGACCACAGCCCTTTTGGGGTCATGGTCTGTTGGTGTTTTTTACTACTGTGTCCCTCACACCTCAAAGCACAGTGGCAGTGGGTAACAAGACTCTGAAGAGACCCTTCTACATCCTTCGTTCAACCGTGGCTACACTAACCACCCAGGGGACAGACGCACCAGGTAGCTGGCACCTTCCCCTATGAGGAGAGGACATCTTTCCTGCAGACCCAACCCTTAACACTCACACCCAAGGAAGTGGGCCAGTGCACAGGGCTGAGCACACTGGCCCCCATGCCCGAGAGCTGGGCTGACTTGAGGAAGGACCCAGCGTCTCCCTGTGAAGGGAAGACACCCCACCCTGGAGGCCTTCAGGCAGCCACTGTCCAAAAGAGACATGAGGAATTTGGACCGTTGGCTCCAACCCGGAGCTCTGAGAACCCAGGCTGGGCAGAATGGGGTAGAGTGGGCAGGTGGCCTCCCAAGACACTGAAGAGCTCTGGGTGCTGGAAGGAGCCAGTACCTGGAATCAGGAGCCTGAAGTCCAAATCCTAGACCTGCTGCTATAGGGCACCCAGCAGGTCCCCCGGGACTCCCCTCACTCCCTGTGCCGCACAACTCAGGCTTGCATTGCCTCTGGCTGCAGGGCGAGATGAACGATGTGAGCAGAGGATGAGAAGTGACGGTGTGATACACTATAAAGCGCCAAACATACATATGGAAGGCATGATGGGACCAGGCGGGGCAGCTCCCAGGACCCTGTATTTCAGGGTTGCTGCGAACCTGAGGAGCAGCCCAGGGGCACCTTCCGGAAGCCTGGGTGCCCAGTATACGGAGCCTAGCACCTGGGAGGAGGCAGCTACCCAGGATCAGGACTGGGCAGTCCAGGCTGCTGAAGGGACAGAAGCGATATCCACGTTGTGAGTGCCAAGTTCCCCACTCACCACGCCCTGAAAGACCAAAGGCGGCTTCCCGGGGCAGCCGGGCGGCGGGGCTCACGGGCCGCACCCCAAGGGAGCCGCGCGCTGCACTCCCGGACGCCGCGGCTAGGTGGCGCAGCGAGTTAACACTAGCTGCCCAGGGTCGGCAGCGGCGGGCCGGGGGCGACGAACCTGGGCACCGCCCGCTCGGGTCTCCAGGGGCCTGGGTGCCCTTTGCGCACCGTGAGGCCAGAGTAGGAAAGGGAAGGACCCGGACAAGCCCGGGCCACTCGCACCCCGGGTTGTGCTGCCCGAGCGGCTCCCGTGGCTGCGGCTGCCAAGCACATCCCGTGATGTGATGTGAGGGCCGAGCTTCCCGTTCTCATTGATTAGGAACAGCTTGCGGTGCGGGGGCCGGAGAGAAGGGGGCCGGGGAATGGCAGGCGAGGAGAAGCGGGAGGCGGGGGGCTGCCAGGTGCACGGATGGGGGCGGGGGGTGTAATCCACGGAGCCCTGGCCCACTCTGCGCAGCCGCCACCGCGGCTCTGAGCCCCCCGCCCGCCTCCCCCAGAGCGGGGGCTGCCCTGGGTGTGGGCGAGCCTGCGGCTGCAGGACTCCAGGAGTGTTCCCCACACGCCCACACAGTCCCCACCTTTGGGGGACCTGCCTCTGCGTTTGATAGACGCTGGAAGAGGAATAGTTCCTTGTCCCCTCTACCCTCTCAAAGAGTGAAACATGGAGATTAGAAGTCGGAGATCAAGAACCAAAGAGAGGGAGCGAAATGCGAAAAGTCAGGAAGGGAAAAAAGAACACCACACCAGCGCGCTCTGCAGTGGCGGCGGCCGGGCAGGCACACCCTCCCCGGCGGGCACGGAGAAAGGTCCCTTTGTTTAGCGGGGAGGTTAGCTGAGGTGAGGCTACCCGCACCCCCCCACCACACCCCTCTGACCCTGGCCAGTAAAGATTGCTTCTCTGGACTCCGGACTGAGCCTGACCGCTTCTCTGGCCCCCCAATCCTTCTCCCAATCCTCTTGCCAGCCTGCGGAGCAGCCGGTGAGGACTGCCTTGCCCAAGCACCACGGGTCACATATATGGGGCTGGGCTGGGCTCCTCCAAAAGGCCCCCTGGACACGACGCTGCTGGCCACTCGCTGTTGGTCCAGACTGCTCTTAAGCTGCAGGGTTTGAGGGGCAGGCTCTGCAAGCAGCAGGCCCCCACAAAGGCATGGCCTGAGAGGGTGGCACGCGCTAGGAAGTGGTGCCCAGGAGGCACAGGGTGGCCAGCCGCCCCTCTTGCCCACAGGGAGGCCCTGAGGCATCTCCTGTACTCATTCCAGATGGCCCTCTCCAATGCCCTCAGGCTCTGGGCTCGGGGAGGCTGTACAGGGCTCCCTCAAAGCGAGGACAGGGCTCTGGTGTTGGGGTCACTCTCAGATGAGAGGTAGGGCCTGATATCACCTCTTGGCTCCCTGAGGAGGGACCAGAGTGGGGTGATAAAGGGGGGCTGAGAAGTCCACCCCCAGAGTCTATCAAAACCGAGACCAAAGAGGGAGTGGGCAGAGGTGGGAGGGGAGAGATGCTGAAACGCATCCCCTTTGCTCTGCTGCACACCCCGCCCCCCATGCCCCTCCACTGGCTCAGGTGGGGGAAGGGAACTGAGGGATGGCAGTCCCCCAAGCACTGTCTGCCTTCTGCTGGCACCTCCTCCCTCTCCACTAGGGCTTCTAGCCACTTCTGCAGGGACACAGGCTCCCCAGAGCCCTCCAACCTTTCAGGCAGAGCTCAGTGGCTTTACGCTGGGTCAAGTGCACCCCATTTCCAACTCCTTCCCGCTCCCTCCCACCCTATGCAAGGGCAGCAGAAAATCTGGAATGGGGGATTGACCGGGACCCTCTGCTCCAGACAGTTCACTGGCCTCATGCTGGGTGGTTACCTGCTCCTTAGGAGACCCAGCCTCCTATCAGCAGGAATGGAAAGCGAGGTGGTTAGAGAAAGGGGGAGGAGGAGTGGGGTGTTGCCAACCTGGCCCTCCCTGGGCCTCTGGCCTAGGAAGTGGGGGAAGGGGAAAAGGGAGAGGAGCAGCAGCAGCTGGGATCCCAGGGAGCCTGAACTATCCTGCAAGAAGCTGCAGCTCAGATACACAATGTCCTGCCAAACCCCAGGCCTTTTATTGAATTAAGGCAAGACAGACTTCCCAGATTTTCCTGTGTGCGAGTGCATGTGAAAACCCTGCTGTCTGTGGATCCTGGGAGCTGGGAGCATGTGTGTATGCGTGCACACATGTGGATGTGTGAATGCTGATGGTGGGGGAGGAAGATGAGAAGATGCAAATGCTGGAAGGATGACAAAGGTGGGGCAGGAAGACTTAGGAGAGTGGGGACCCAACTATTCTGGAAAAGCCAAACTCCAGACCAGGGTTCTCAACCCCCAGCCCTGACCATCCTCGGCGGCAGGGCTGCCCTGTGCACGGTAGGGTTTGAGCATCTCTGGCCTCCACCCACTAGATAGATGCCAGGAGCATCATGCCCCCCTCAGTCTCCTCTCATCATTGCCAGCTGTCCCCTGGGGGCAGAATCAGTTCTGGTGGCACCCTCTGCTCTGAGGCACCAGATGAAACCGCTTGTGCATTTATCACCAGTGCCTCACCCCACCTCTCCTGTGTGGGGCTTAAATGGCATCCCAGTGTGCTTGGCTTCCCAAGTGGCTCACATCTGGGTCTTTTTTTCTGAGACATTCTCCCCACCTGACTCATCTGGCCAGAGGAGACCTAGAGCAACCCCTGTTTGGCGATGGTTTCATAAAGCCGCCTTAGAAAGGGGAAACGGGAAGCTCAGAGCACCTGAAGTCATGAGCCCGAGGTCGCGCCTGCGTCCAGACGGAAGCCTGAGCTCTCCATCGCTGGGGCAGAGACCACGGAGAGGTGGGGACCTGTCCCCAGGAGACCACCCCTCCTGCATGGGGGGTTCAGGGAAGCAGGCGCTGGGGGCTGGGGACAGCTCAGCCCCAGTCCAGGCCGGAAGGGAGTCACCTGTGATTGTCGTCCTGGCAGGGGTGGGGGAACCTAGTCCCAGCAGCCCTTCTCCTCTCAGGCCCAAGGAGCTCGCCTCTCTCCTGGCCTCCAGGAGCCCTGAACAGCCCCTTTCTGGGAAAAGAGCCAAAAGATGGGAGAAGGATGTTTATAAGCTGCTAAAAGGAAAAGCTGGAAAAGGAAAAAAGTGGGAGGTGGGGCGAAGAGGCCCAGGCCTCCAGGTAGTGTGGACTGGGGCCTCAATTGGGAGGAAGGCGGCCTTCCCCAAGGAGTCCACCATCCCACTAACCAAGCAGGGTAGCACCCCCTGCCCTGCCCCGTTGCAGCACAACCAGGCCTAACTATGCACACGCAGGGGTCTCTCGCCCCAGGGTTCTCTGCCAAATAACAGTTTCTTGACATTCTTATCCTGACACACAGAACTCAGACACTACTGCTGCTAGCGCCCCAGGTCAGCCTGGGTAGGGCAGAGCCGGGAGAGGGCTCAGGGCCCTGGAGAGCCCCGGGTTGGGGGTGTGGCAACAGGAGCCAGCGTCGGAGGGAGCTAAAGCTGAGTCCCCAGCTCATAGGGCTCAGCACACAGCTAATGGGAGGCTGGCAGCAGCAAATTGTTGTTTACTTTTAATTAAGTAAACAATGTCGGCTTTCCGCCTCCTCCCCTGCCATCCCAGCCAGTAATTTGGGGGATGAGAATGGGGTTGTTTCCTTCCTCCTGCCGTCTTCCCTCTCTCCAAGCACTCCTGCTTGCTCCCTGCTCTGCATTGCCCGCTGGTGCAACTTGCAAGTGCAGGATGGAGCCCCACCCCAGGGCTGGCTGACCCTCGGCCTGCTGGGCCCAGCGTACAGCAGGTTCCACCTCTGGGTTTGCCAGAGGGTGGCAAGGGCCACCTTGCCCTGAGAATCTCTAGGCACTAAAGATGTGACCCATTCTTTCTCTGCTGCTACTCCCTACAGCCACCTCAGAAATCCAGAAAACGGGTCAATGGAGAATCTGAGCAATGCAGCAGCAGAGACCAAAGCCCCAGGTGAGGGAGAGATTTTCCCAGGCGTCAGCTAGGTCTCCCGCACAGGTACCCAGCAGGTGGAACCTCTGGTCCACTCCAGCAGGCCCGTGGCTGGTGGGTCTGTGGGCAGGAGCTCACTGAATCACTGGGCGGTTGGTACCAGTTTTCCTTGGAAGCAGGGCTGACTTCATGGCCGTTATTTCCGCTGTTCCTGTCTGGAAATCTTTAATTTTTTGAATGAGGGGCCCTGCATTTTCATTCTGCACTGGGCCCCACAAATTCTATAGGTGGTTCTGCTCAAAGGCCCGAGTGAGGAACAGGAAGAAAAGAAAGCTAGTGGGCCTTTCACCGCCTGCCCTGGCCTGGGGTGTGAGTGAGGCGGTCTCCTGAATGGAGGGGCAGGGAAGAGGGGCTGAACCCTAAGTCTGGAGGGTGGGGGGAAGAGGCTGAATTTCAAGTGACTCCACGCAGACAGACAGACAGACAGACTGGGATCTGTGTGGAAACAAAGTGCTCCTCATGCCCCTTCTCAGTAAGCCTCTAAATGAGCCAAATGCGGCTGAAGTGAGCGGAAGGGAGAAGAGGGAATTCGCTCCGTCCCCTCTCTGCTGCCTCTGCCTCCCCAGGATCCAGCAGTGGGGTCCGGAGCCAAGCCTGGCCTTGGCACTGACTTGAGTCCCCTCCTCCCCGAGAGTCTAGGAGTCTCTCCAAGGTGTTGGGGTGGGGGGAGCTGAGTCGTGTGCAAGCCCTGCTCCTCCCTCTGCTTCCCAACCTCCTTCCGAAGGGCGGGGCCTGCAGCCGCAGAGTTGGCTGGGGCTGGATGCAATTTCAGCTCAGAGCCCGGCTTCCTGGCTGGAAGCAATTTTCTCATTAGGACCCCAGGCCTGCCTGCCTGCCCGTTGGTTCTCAGCCCTCACTCCCCTCCTGTGAAACCGCACCCCACAGGCCTCCCCACAGACCACTCACACGCACAGGGAACCACACGTGTGCGAGCTGGAGGGGCGACAGTGGGGTCACTGAAGTGGGGCTGGGTGCAGCAGAGGTGCTGGTGGGTGCACAAGCCCGCAGCTGGGAAACTCGGGGCAAGGTCAGGGCTCCTCGCCCGGCTCCTGGCCGCCCACTTCAGGTTCCTGCACCCGCCCTGCCTGTCACGGGGAGAGAGAATCCCAGACCCCAGGATCCACAAGGGAGCTCGGGGAACCCAGAGCCCCGCGGAGCACGACACCCCCAAGAGAAAGCCCCGCGCGCTCCGCCGGCTCCAGCCCATCCCCTCCTGGCTCCGCGGGGCCGGGGTGAGCAGATGGGCTCTCGGGAGGCAGGCCCCCTCCCCCAGCCCAGGCTGCTCCGAGTGGAGGGTGGTCTCCAGCAAGGGAGGGAGCACCGAGGCCCTGCGAGGGGCGGCTCCGCGCTCCGCAGACACATGTGGTTGGACTTAAAAAGCTATTAGGGAGCGAGGCGCTGGCGGGAGCGCGGCGGCCCTCGCACCAGGGGCGGAGGGAGGGCAGATGCCGAGGCGGTGAGCTCAGCACCTCCCGCTCCCTCCCTGGCGCCCCCCCTACACACTCCAGAGGACTCGGGGGACCCTCACTCAGCAGGAGAGCAGGGCAAGCCCTCGGGGGAGGGTAGGCAGGCTGCGCAGCCTGGGTCCAGGCACGGAGCTGGGGGAGCGCTGCCATCTGAGGACTCCAGCCCAGTGATGGCAGCTGCAGGGGCAGGGGCAGGGGGCAGGGGGCTTGGCTGGGGCCCCGGAGGCACAGGCAGGGCCTCGGCCTTCCTTCTGCTTTTTGGGGTGACGGCGGCTGGAGGTCCCGTAAAGGGTGTGCGAGTGTGCTTGGCAGGGCTGGGAGGGGGTTATTAGGAGAGCAGGAGAGGGAAGGGAAAAGTGGGCCCCACCCATCACGAGGCCAGAAAGACCGGCAGAAAGTTCCCTAGAGCGGCCAGCTTGTAAAAAGCTCCTTTTCTTTCCAAATTATGAACTTTTTTTTTTAACGAGAGAGGGGGAGGGCGGTCAACCCCAGAGCAGCGATCTAGGGCTTCATCAGGACCCTGTGTGACCGTGAGTGGTTGGTGACTGGAGGCGACAGGACCCATCAGCAGACTTTCCACAGTGTTCTCCGCGCTGGGGCCCCCCCCGGCCCTCACCCTCCGCAGGTCCCCTTATTCTCAGAGACTTAACCCCCCTACCCCACGCCTACCCCAAAGAGGGCCCATCCCTGCAGTTATGGATCAAGGTGGGAGCCAGGAGGGGCTGGGGGGGGCATGGGGAGCAGGATCAGATGTGGGATTGGCAGGCCACTTGCTAAGAACCTAGCTCCATCCCTTAGGCGGGGAGGGACTCCCTGGGGTGCTAGTAGACCTGAGGCTCTGAGTCCCCAGGGGACCTCAGGGAAATGTCCCACCCAAAGCTCTTGAGACCCTCTGAACTCCTCAGCAGTCCATCAGGCTACCCCCCATCCCCCCAGGAAGCAGTGCCGAAGGGGGAGCGGAGTTACACAGCGCCTCCGCGGTGTGGCAGGCAGGAGCTGGGTGTTGCGAGACTTTTAATCGGCCCGACAGCCCCATAGGGTGGCTGTGACTTCCCCCATTTTAATGGATGAGAACATCAAGGCTTCGGGCTGGACAGACCAGATCAGCCAGAGCCCTGATGGATGGACTCCACTCGCCCTCGATGGCTCCGCAGCCCCAGGGGCTGAGCTTCCAGGGCTTTCCTTTCTTGGCCCAGATCCACCCACAGGAGGGATGGGAGCTGTGGGAGGACCCTGGGCAGGGCAGCAAAGCAGGGACAGCTCTGAGCCCCCGGAGTCGGCTGGTGGGGGAGGAGCTGACCACGGAGCCTGAGCCCCCATTGCGCTCAGGAAACACGCAAAGAATGTAGCTGGCAGCGAGCCAGTGGGCCAGGACCACAAAGAGGCCTTTGTTTTAGGAGGTGTCCAGGGAGTGGATGGACAGAATGGCAGAGGTGGGGGCAGTACCCTTTGGGGTGGGACTGGAGGATGGCAGCAGTGACTGTGCTGTCCCCACACACGGTCCCCCCTCTCTCTCCCCCGCTCCCCTGGCCCCCAGAGGGTTCTTGTATCAGGCCCCAGACTTCAGGGGAGGGAGCCGGTGGGGCCAGGTTCCTCCCCCTTCTCGCTCCTGACCTCTCTGGGCTTGGAGGGGGTTACTCTTTCCCAGTTCCACCTTTCTGAACCCCAAAAGTCACTTCCCTTATAATGCGATGCTGCAGTTCCTAGGGCCCCCCCTGACCTTCTCCTCTGGCTCTGCCTCCCCACACGTGCTGGGGGTTTTCAGAGTGATGATGGGGGCTTGGGGATGGTGAAGGGGCTCCCTGACCCTGCTCCCCGAGGTGTCCCTCCTTTCCACCAAGGCGGAGGAGGGAAAGGCTTGGAACTCGGTCCCTTCTCCTCCCTGCTCTGCAGTTGCAGGGTTTCTCTGGCCCCTTCTTGGCATCTGGAAAAGTTTGGGAAACTTAAAAAAACACACGTTTTTTGAAGAGTTTGTCTCTTGCTCCCCAGCCTTGCCAGGGAGCCACAGCCAAGAGAAAGAAGGAAAGGAGGGGCCTGGGGGAGTGGGGGACCGAGCAGAAAGTCAGAAGAGAAGAAGAATAGGCGGGAAGGTGGAGAGCACCCTGGGGTGCCCCGCCAGCCAGCTAACCCCCAACTGGGTTTCCTGGGCCTACTAGTGACCCCATAGTCCCTAAAGTCCATAAGAAAGACCCCCCCCATAAAATGATGGCAAGCCCACTCAAGAACACCAGTTCCCCTTAGCATTCTGCTCAGCACCTTCTGAGGGCTACCCCATGCCAGACACTGTGTACCCCCGTGGCTGTGGCCCCCACAGACGGAGGATGGGCCCTCATGTCTTAGGGTGCACAACCAGAGGCAGTTTCTACTTCCCAGTGAGCAGGATGAGGGCAACATGGGACTCTAAGGACCAGCAGCAGGACAGGCACAGGGATCAATGTCTCTGTGCCCAGCATTCTCCCTCCTCTGGGGTGTGTGTGAGTGTGTGTGTGTGTGTGTGTGTGTGTGTGTGTAAATGGGGCAGGGACTGCCCCCAGGAGCACAGAGCAGCCTGGCTGGGCTGAGATGGCCTCCAGTTCTGGTTGCTCAATGGATAGGGTTAAGGGTTTGTTTGTTATAAGCAGAATTCTGGGTTCGTCCCAAGAAAGGGTCACATGTGACACATGGCCGTTTCTCTAGAGGACCCAGATCATCTTGCCTAAGTCCGGAGGGCGTCCCCCTCACCCTGACAGGGCCCGCCGCAGAGTCAAGGCCAAGGGTGAGGCAGGATCCTGCCTTGCATGTCCCCACCTGGCAGCCCCTGAATCGTCACCAGGCCGCCCTCAGGTGACCCACCCCTGTGCTAGCGGATGCAGCGTTCAGGGGGGTTCACCTGGAAGGCTCCCATCTGAGCTCTCCGCCCAGGTAGCCAACACGGTGCCTCCCCAGCAGCACCTGGGAGCTACTTGGAAATGCAGATACCCTGTGGGGCGGCCCAGGGATCTCTGTTGTAACAAGCCCTCCGGGGGACTCTAATGCAGGCTCTGGCTCTGGCTCAGGGGGAGGATCCTGACTGGGACTGTAAAGGAGGGAGGAGAGAGAAGCAGAGAGGGTGCGCAGAGCGGCAGGGGTGACCAGGGCAGCGACACGTGGGCGCAAGGGGCGTTTGGTCCTAAATCCTACAGGCAGAACGGGAAGCAAAGGACAGACAGACAGAAGGGAAGTGGTAGCGGAGAGGAGGGCAGTGGGCGGGAAGGGGTCTGCAGAGGAAGAAGAGAATCCCCCAGAGGATGGGGGTGGGAGGGCTGCCGCGGTGGGGAGGGGGCTGTGTGCTGGGGAAGCTCCTCGGGCTGCATGAGCTCCCGGAGCCACCCCGCCCCCTCCAGGCACCTGCTAAGGCAGCAGCAGCGGGTTGTGTTTCTTTAACCCCTGGGGCCTGTTGACACAGATTAGTATCGCTGGTCAGGGGTCAATAGGGAAGGCTCTTGAGGTCAAGACCTGAACAACTGGAGTTGTAATGAGCCACGTGGGGAAGAGGCCCAGGGAGAGGAGAGGGCGAAGTGGGAGGAGGAGGAGGGCCTGGCTGCGCCCAGAAGGCGGCTGTCGCCAGAAGGGGGGCGGGCCACTGTGCCTCCAGCTCGCCTGGAGAACCTGCCCGCTGGGGGCTTGGAGAAAATGGCTGTGGGAGAGATTCAGTGCAGAGAGGATCTAGTTGGAGGAGAAGAGGAGAGATGAAGGATGGCCGCACGGGGCCACTGACCGGTGCAGATGACATCCCCTCCCTGCCTCTCTCCATCCCCCTTACCAAGTGGGCGGGCACACCCCTGCTCCTCCCTGGGCCTGCGTGGGGTGGCTGGGGTGGCACTGCACCCACTTGAGCTGCCTGCTTGCCCTGGGCCACCTGGCAGAGCCTGTGCTGGGTGATTCACGTAGAGCTTGAGTGAGGCTGGTGTGGGGTGTGTGGGGGTGTCGGGCATTGTCCCAACACCCGGTGGGACGGCTTCAGCCCCACCTTCTGCAAAGGGATCTGAGGCACAGCACCCACCCAAGCCCGGGGCAGCGGCTCCCCAGCTCCTCTGCTCACCCCCACCCTGGCCGCAGGAAGGTCTGGGAGGTGCATGAGGTGCTCCAGGCCAACGCCCCTGGGCCCTGGGGCTACCTCCAGAGGGGCTGGTTCGGGTGGGAGGAAAGAACCACCCCTCTGCATTGGAGGAGCAAAGGAGAACAGTAAGAAACTAGGTCACATATGACCTGCTGTTCACCTATTTGGGTTAAAGGGGGCTGGATTCTCTCAGAATCGCCTCTGGAGTCCCATAACATACGCCTCCTTCCATTGCTCCTGGGGAGCCGCGGGGAGCGGATGCGAGGACCCTGACACCCCGGGGCCCAGTGGGTGATGGAGGCACACTGTGCACGTATGTTCGCTTGTAGTTCTGCACAGGGACCGGAGTGGGTACACACAGATCTGCGGCACTCGGGAAAAGCGAACAGGGGGCCTCAACATTAATCCCACACGTTTGCTAAACACCTTTTACCTGCTAAATGCCGCAAACACAGAACCAGAGAAGCTGCCCCGAGCAATCTGCCTGCAGCTGAAAGCTGTGTGTGTAATAGACAAAACGCAAGCCCCACCACCACCAAGAAAAGGAGGGCTGGGCTCCAGGGGTGAGAAGTAAGGTGGGAGAAGTCTGCACCAAGCGGGGTGGTGACAGCTGGGCTGGGGTGAGAAAGACGAGGTGTTTGGACAAAGGGGGAAAGAGGAAGGCAGACTGGAGAGAAACGTGAGCAGAAGCCCGGAGTCACGGAACAGCACGGCACCCGCAGGGCCTGCGGAGAGCTCCGCGTTGAAGAATACATGGTACTGAGGGCGCAATGGGAGGTGATGCTGGATGGTCAGCAGAGGCCTGACCGTGAGAGGCCCTGGGTGCCTGCCTGAGCACACAGCACCTCTGGGAGAGGGTGGGACCAGCTGCCTATGTGAAAAGGGTGACAAAGCTTCAGACAAGGACAATTCCCCTTCTAAGTATATACTCAAGAGTCACAGTCGTATGTCTGCATAAACACTTGTTCACACGTGTTCACAGCAGTGCTGTTCACAATTGCCAAAAAGTGGAAACAACCCAAATGTCCACCAACGAAGGATGATGAACAAAATGTGGTCCATTCATACAGTGGCATATTACTCGGCCATAAAGAGGAAGGAAGCTCTGATATGTGCTACAAGGTGGATGAACCCTGAAAGCATTAATCTCAGAGAATGAGCCAGATACAAAAGACACATGGTGTATGACTCCCTTGATATGAAATGTCCAGAACCCGTAACCCCAGAGACAGAAAGCAGATTAGTGGTTGCCAGGAGCTGGGAGGAAGGAGGAATTGCTAATAGGTATGGGTTGTTGTGGGGGTTTTTTTTGGCGGGGGGAGGGTATAACTGTTCTGGAATTAAACAGTGGTAATGGTTGCACAGCATCGTGAATTCACGACATGCCACTGAATCATACAATTTAAAATAGCGGATTTTATTATGTGAATTATATTCCAATCGAAAACAAATCCGGACGAGAGGAGAAAAAGCTGGACTCGGAGAATGAGGGTGACGGCGAAGAGGCAGGGATGCTTCAGAGCCACCACAGGGCCACCTTAGCTGGGCTGTGAGGGCTCATGAGCTTGGGTAGGCGGTACCATCCCCAACTGAGACAAGTCGCGGGATGGAGAAAAAGGAGGGGAGCTGGGGTGTGGTGAGCTCACTTACGGACACAGGGTGGGGGATGAGCCAGATGTCGGCCTGGAAGCTAGCTAGAGAGAAGAGTTTGGCGAAACCAGGCCTCAGACAAGCCAGGGCATCAGCCGAGAGGGGCAGATGTGCACAGAGGGGACAGGCCCCCGGAAGGCAGTACCCAGTGCATGGCCTCCGGCGAGATACTTCTGTCTACCGAGGCCTCCGCGCATAACCTGAGGATTAGACTGTCGGAGCTGACTGCAGGTGAGAGCGCAGAAAGAAGACAGAGCAAGAGCACCCGGGCAAGGCACCTGGAAAGAAAGGTGTGGGCACCCAGGGACAGAGAGAGTGGCCTGTCTGCCGTGGGTCCGGAGACCAACCAAACCACGGGCACCTGCAGATGGGAAGCCAGGCCTGGGAGAGCAGGCCAAGGGGCAAGTTCTCGGGTCCCTGACCAGGGACGGTGGGATGTGTGGAAAGCGAGCTTCTCATCCTCAGAGCCTCCTGAGCCTACACTTTCCCCGAGCAGCAGCCCTGCCCATGGTGCTGGGCCCCAGAGCTCAACACATGGCACCACTCAGTGGTTTCTGGCACCGGAGAGGAATTTATTTCCTGGACGAAGCAGCCAAAATTGTTCTGCACCTTTGTTCGCGAGCATGGTGCAGTCGGAGCCGACATTTTCTAACGGGGCCGGGGAAGAGCAACTCAAAATGGATTCAGGGAGGGTGTTGGCTGAGGAGAGAGAGGCTGAGAGGCAGAGCATTCCGCGGTCCTGGAAGGCGGATGGTGGGAAAATGGCCGTGGCCCCGTTTATAAAGCCCAGCACCCCAGGGTTTTTAGTGAGTTTGCTGTAAGTCAAATCCTGGAATAGGTGAGCCACCTGACACTTAAAAGGGGGCCAATCCCAGGCAACAAGTCTTACTTTAAAAATAAGGAAGGAACAGGGAGTGCGTTTGCAGACGGTGCTACTTAAGAGACAGCCTCGCGTCCAGGGAGAAAGGGGCTCCTGTTCGTGGCTGGAGGAAGCGACGTTGCTCCGGGGAATCTAGGCCGATCGGCCCACGCTGGGTGGGAGGAATCCTTCGCTCCACGCCCCACCTCTCAGGGCCTCAGCGGCGAGGACAGGCCCACCGTCCCTTTTCAGCCTTCTGAACGGCCAACCCTGAGCCACTGTGACCACGGTGGCTTCTCTTCTGATGTTTGCCTTGGCCCTTAAAGAGCCTGGGCCTTGGGCCCTCTCCTGATCGGGGCCTGTGACTTAGGCCAAGACACTGTCCCAGAAGCCATCCCTCGCCTCTCTCCTCCCTCCTTCCCCTCTTCCCTTTCTCTCTACCCCTGACATTCCCGCGCGGAGACGTGCACAGACACGAGAAGATGCCCTCGTGCACAGGGATCCACGTAGAATCACAGCCTCGCAGCCTATTTACAGACGTTTTACCAAACAAAACATCAACTCCAGTGTTTGACAGGGGGCTCCTCCTCTCTTGTCAGGAGCGCTCTCTCCTTAAAGGGGGTTTCCTGCGATGAGCAGCAAAAATCTCAGGAAGGAGAGACGGAAGAAAAGGAGCACATGGGAGGCTGGAGAAGGTAAAATTATAAGGTTGAAGCTGTCAAGGCAAAAGAAAAAGGGGGGGGGGGGGAGCGAAGCGACTCCACTATTAGGGACTCGGTGTGAAACCCAGAATTCACAACAGCTGAAAATCACTGTACTTTTCAGAAAGCAGACGCGGTGGCCGAAGGGCTGGGCGGGTATCAGAAGCCACCCCATGCACAGCCTGCACACAGACAGCGCACACGCCCTAAGATACAGGACCGAGTGCTGCACCCACCGGGCCCAGCCCGAATCAGCCTCTCTCCCGGTCCTCTCTCCCAAGGGGCACCTAGGATGGGGCCAAAATTGGAAAGAGAAGTGGGAAAGGGCCGCCGTGCCGGCCCATAGCAGCGCCCCTTTTGTGTTCAGGCGTGGATGGTGGGGAGAGGCTCCTGTGCCCATCCAGAGAAGCAGGCACTGAGGGTTACCTGTGAGGCCTCCATCCAGCTCAGCTCCATGCCTCAGAGGGGAGGCCAGACTAGACGTGTTTTCTGGAGAAGCCATGGTGTAGCCGGTGCCTTTGCAGACGGGAGTGGGAGGGTGAAAGCCCTTCTCAGCCATGCACCCCTCCCCGTGACTCCTCCCACCCAAAGGGGCCGATGAGGCTGGAGCTGGGGCAGAGGGTCTGCACCCTTAACGCCCAGATGCCAAGGTGGGCAATGAGGATACAGGCGGTTGGGGAGCAAGTGCAGGGTCTGCCAGGAAAGCGAGGGGAGAGGACTGCGGCCACTGATACCGACCACGAGATCACCGCGCCAGGGCTGTTGGCCTGGGGTGCCTGTTCTGCCAGCCCAGCGACAGTGCTCTCTGCTGGGCACCCTGCACTGAGATCTCAGGACACAGCACCAGGGAGTCAGCGAGCCCTCTTGGGGCCTGCCTTGCCCTTCCCACTCCTTTCCTTCCCCACAGAGACACCCTGACATGAGGGCAGGATCATCCCCTGCTGTGGGGAGCCGTCCCTTTTGTTGGGGGACAGCGACATCCCTGGCCTCAGCACTAGATGCCAGTAGTAAACACACACACACACACACACACACACACACACACACACACACCGCAGTGACAACCAAAAATGTCTCCGGACACCACCAGAATCGCCTCCACCGAGAGCCTCTGTGCTACAATATCACCTGTGTCTCCTCCTCCTGGGAGCACGTTGCCCACAGCTCTGGGCTGGTGACGGCACAGACCAGGCGCTTCTGTTTGTCCACACCAATCAGTGGGGGCTGGCGGCTGCAGAGCCCCCTCAGAGGACAGCCATTGCCCCACTCTGACAAGGGCCACCTTGTCTCCGCCATTCTGAGCCTGGGAAGGCCTGTCCCTGCAGCACCAGCCTGGGGCCTGTGAGTCAGGGGGCCCGGGGCTCCCCTGCCTTCCCCGTCCTCAGCCCTGTTGACCTCCTGTGTCATGCCCGAGCCTGGGTGGAATCCAGCCCCCCTTCAGGGCCTGCCCAGCACCCAGGGAAGGGCCGCTGTCCCTGCACTATATCAAAACACGGGGCTTTTAATAGCAGCTTCCTGTGGGGCTGGACTCCCCCACCCCTTGCCTCTCACTCAACCCTGCTCCTGCCGGTGGAGCCGCAGCGCCCTGTAATTATGGCAATTGTAATCTCTTTTACTAACAGGTAGATTAATAGCGAGGCAGGTTCACAAAGAGCCCCAGAAGGAGCTGCTCAGCGGCTGAGCGGGCGGGAAGGGCCTGACGCTCCACAGCGAGCGCGTACACAGCCGACACAGACACTCACTCCATCACTCGAGGCCCGAGGGGCCCAGGGCCTGGAGCCCGTGGCTGCGTCCCTGCGTGACCTGAGTACCCCCTGGGTGACCGAGGGCAGGCAACTGCACTCTCCCTGGGCTTGCTTGTCCTCGTGGGAGCAACGCGAGTTTGACCACCCGTCGCCAGCCTCGAAGTTTCCTCTAACATCCTCAGTGTGGTTCGCACTGACATTTACACACGCACCCAACCAACACTGGTACACACACACACACACACACACACACACAGACACCCACAGGGTATCACATGCTGAACACCCACCGAGGAAGAGAATAGACCAAGCTTCATAAACACCCTTGTCCCACCCATGGCAGGCCCTCTAGGAGCAGAATGCCTGGCGCTGCTGCCACAGAGAAGGCGGGAGGAAGCTTCTGTTGTCTCTCCTGACCCGCAGAACCCCCTCCCTGCTGGGCCTCAGGGGTCAGGGGCCAGGGACCGGCTCCCACCTCGCAAGGCCTGATGACAGTTAAGTTCTGGGAAGATGGAGCATCAAGTAGATGGGGTGAGGGACAAGGGACACCAGAGACCTGAGACGCTGCAGCCTTCACGGGCCAGAAAGATGTAGAAAGTGAGGGAAGGCCCGTGTTTAAGGGAAGGAGAGCACGTGTGCATGTGGGATGTGAAGGTTACACAGCAGGAGCCAGGGGAGGGAGCCGAGAGAGCATACTGACGCACACAGGCATGCCTAGAGGGAGGGCGGGAGGGAGGGAGGCCTTTGCCCTCCCTTAGTCTCCCCTTCAGTCATAGGAGGACGCACACCTCACCAAGCAGGCCTACTGTCCTGGCGGCAGACAGACCTCAGGGGTCAGCTACTTCCTCAGGAGCTCTCTGGATGCACACTGGCGGCCACCATAGGCCTGCACCTCGGGGGTGGTACTAGGGGTGACTGCCATTAGGACACCACGGGCAGCACCGGCTCACTGCCAGGAATTGCCCGGGCTCCCCCACCAGCTCCTGGGGGCCCCGAGGACCCCTTCCCTTGTAGCAGTGCTTACAGAGAGAGACCTGAGAGGGGGGAACCTCAGACTCACATAAAACTGGGGGTTTGCGGGTACAAGTGTGTGGGGTGAATCCAAGGTTAGTTCTTACAGAGGACGAGAGCACGTGTCCATCGGAGGACATGTGAGCTGATGCAACCGACATCCACCCATTCCATGGGTGGAGCCTGGGCTCCTAGGAAGCGCATCCTGATGTGATATGACAGGATAGGTGTGCGACGAGTGCGAATGACGCAGTGTCTTTCTGGGGCTCTGGCCTGAACAGGGTGCAGCCGGGGATGTGGCAAGATAGGCCCTGGCGTGCCGTCCGCAGGAATCACATTTCCAGACGGCAACTTCACAGTACACACGAAGCGTCTTCACACGAGTCTACACCCTCGGCCTGGAGATTCGCTGCTGGGAAGCCTGCGTCTGAAGTTCATAAACAGAGCCCCCAGACCTGATGGCCCCCACAGAGGGGGGCTGCAGCGGCTCTGGCGTGCTGAAGTCTCAAGCACGGTGGTTCGCTTTTTAAATAAGCAGGGTTACCTTTAATAACAAAGGGTAGTTTATCATTGTCAAAACGAGAAGGGGATAGACGTTACTAGAAATTTCGAGAATTAGGGCCAATGCAGCTAATTGGAAAAGATGCCAAACCACCACAAATCAGTTTTGAAAAATTGTGACGTGGCAGAGTACACAATAGTGTTCCGTTTTAAAAGAAGCACCCCAAAGTGTTTTTTATCATAAACTCCAAATAAGAAAAATAAGCCCTAACCGGTTTGGATCAGTGGATAGAGCATCGGCCTGCGGACTGAAGGGTCCCAGGTTCGATTCCGGTCAAGGGCGTGTACCTTGATTGTGGGCACGTCCCCAGTAGGAGGTGTGAAGGAGGCAGTTAATCGATGTTTCTCTCTCATCGATGTTTCTAACTCTCTATCCCTCTCCCTTCCTCTCTGTAAAAAAATCAATAAAATACATTTTTTAAAAAAAAAAGAAAAATAAGTATGTACATGAATAGGTATAAAAATGCAACAAAAGGTTAATAGTGGCTCTTTAAGTGGTAGAATTTTGATAAGATTTATGTATCCCTCTAGGTTTTGTGCTTATTTGGCATTTTTATGATGATATAAATATGCACTAATCTTATAATGAGAAAAAAAATAGCTTTTTTAAAAACAAGGGATGGAGGAGAGACTGCAAAAAGATTCCCCAGTTGCAGAAGCACATAATAAAGCGATGGCAAACCACAGCTGAGGATCCAGCCGCATTCCCGTGAGCCAGTCAGATTTCAGCCTCCAGAACCTGCATGCTCAAGGGGACTCCAGGCCAAATGCCACAGAGCAGGAAGGAGGGTGACACCCCCAGCCACTGTCACGCTGGGGCACGTCACACTCCTACAGGCCACCTCCCGGGACCGGGCACCGGGCCGTCCCTCCACTGGACAAGGGGGGCTTGGGAGGAGAAAACAGCTTTCCAAGAAAGTCCAGGACAGGCACGTGGGGCCTGAGGAAAGAGGCTCAGGAGCAGAGAGGCGGTGGCTGGCTGGAGTGTCTTAAGGTGGAGACGCGCGTGCCGGGAATTCACTCAGAAACTAGTAAGACCGACTCTAAGGTCTGAGACAAGCGAAGGGGCAACCACGGCGGAACAGGCTTTGGGGTCGGTGCGGAGCCGTGGCTGTGTGCCGCAAGTGTGTGAGAAACGCACTGTTCGCATTCCTTTAATAATGCATTGCTAAGAAGCAAATCCAGCCGCCAGAGCCGGGAGTACATGTACCAGCTGGGGGACGGCAGCCATCTTCGCCGTGGGAGGCGCGGGCCAGAGGGGTCCCCAGGAGAGCCAGGGCAAGAAGAGCCAGCCGCACATCTTCCTCCGTCCGCAGGAGTCACCGGAGGCCCGGGCTTCTGGCAAAAGGGGAGGCTCAGAGCAAAAGGCAATCCTGATCCCGGGCTGCTCCCTGCCAACCCATGCCCAGGGCATCTGTGAGGCTAGCGGAGGAGAGGTTCTGACACGGAGCAGACCCCTTAAAGGGTGAACTCAGGGGACACAGGCCGTGTCTGTGGAGGACGTGGGCTGGGGGCCTGCATGCTGCAAGGCCAGAAGTGGGGACCCCCCTCTGTCTCGCAGGCCCAGCCGAAAAGACAGGAAAGGTCTGGTGGTGGGCAGAGCGGGCTGAGGTGTGGCCTGTGGCCCACCCAGCAATGGCTCCTTTAACAAGGGGCCAGGGAGTAGAGGGGGGAGGGGGGCCCAGGAAGAGGGCTGCTCTTTCCCCATTTTCCTGACACCTCATTCTCAGAAAGGGGAAAAAAATATTTTTGCAAAACCAAGTCCCTTTCAAACCATTAACCCGTAGCTTCTCACTTGCAATCCACATCCCTCCCAGCCTTCCAGAAGCTTCCACCACTCCTCGTCTATCAGGATTTTCCCTGTGCGATCCCCACTCAGAAAGCACACCAGCCACTCCCCCTGCTGCACCCCCTTTTTTCCCTTAGCCCCATTTCTGATCAAGACGTTTCGTGCCTTTACATCCTCTCAAGGATGGGCCCTCCGCTGCTCCCCATCTGAAGAGAGCTCCCTATTCAGAATGGGCTTGTGGGCTGGTATAAAACCACACGCGGGTGAGAGACAGATGCAAAGGCAGGTAAGAGACGGTCCCAGCTCCAAGATTTCAGCCGAGTGAGAGAAATCTACAACAGCGAATACCAAGTGTCACAGGGGAGCAAAGCCTCCCAGCTCCCAGCCAAGGCCCGCGACCACCTTTCCGCGCCTTTCGTTCGAGCCGGGCTTCACCCAGCTGACGGCCCACTCCTGCGGCAGACTCTCCAGGGGGGCCTGCCTCCAGACGAGACACATGAAGGCAGGGCTCGCCACCCTGGCAATGCCACCTAGGGCTGTGCACCGAGGCAACCCACACCCGCCTCTGCTCTCTGTGCGTAAAACCAGGGAGTGGGCTCCAGCTCCCCAGGGCATCCCTGCAGCCCGAGCTCTTTGTTGGAGGGGAACACAATTCAAGAGGCCTTGCCAAGCCAGGCTGGCATCTGAGTAATTATATTAATGAATCTCTGAGTTACAAAATCTAATATTAGACGGTGGCTGCAGGACCATCCTCCTCAGTGACTGTCCCACGTGGCCAGGAACACTCCTGGGCAGCAGCAGCACGGCTTGAACAGACTGTGTGTGTGTGTGTGTGTGTGTGTGTGTGTGTGTGTGTGTGTGTGCACGTTGTTTAATTTAAAAGAAATGCATGCTTTTGAAACTATGCCCGGAGATCTGTGCGCCGGGCCCACTTTATAAACCACAACACCATAAATAAGTGAGAGAAATCTGGCCGGTCCTAGGGCCGGGGCCTCTCATTTGGCCCTATCTCTCGGGCTGGCAATCCCCTGAGGATTACTACTTCGTGGAGCAGTGGCCTTTGTGTTCGAAGCCAGCACCGCTCCCCGCTGAATTCCCCCTGGCGCGGCAGCGGGGCCTGGCCTGCAGACCGGCGGGCCTGCCTCCCCGTCCGTGCTCATTAGCTGTGTTGATCCCAAGTCCAAATTCAAAAGTTGGGCTTGACACACAAAGGGGCAGCCCAAGGCCCAGCTGATCCTCCTCTCTGGCCAGCTCCCCAGTGCAGACCAGCGCTCCGCACCGCCATCTTGGCCATTGTCTGCCGCCCCGTCCCAGGCAACAGGAACGGTGACCCAGTTGGCCACACGATGCGTGTCGTTAGGTCTAGAAGGTGCCAAGCAAACTGCAGCCGCATAATAAACGCAACACACCCTAAACACAGGTAGGTGTTAGCCACAGGCCTGCAATGACATTTCATGTATGTTAGGCACAATGTAATCGACTATCGGTGACATAAGGTAGCTTATAACCCAGATCCTGCGAACTCCACATGCCAGAATAGGATTCAGCTCATTCATCTGTACCACTTATGAAGTCTCCTTGGGTGGCAGAGCCCTGCCCTGGTGGCTGGGTCTGGGAAGTGGGCTTCGTGGACTGGTACATTCAGAGGCCCCCATGGGCCTGGTGGCGGCAGTGGCCTGCTCGCTACTCAGGAAGAGCTGGCCTGAAAGGTGGGGAAAACGGGTAGGTCTTATCTCTCAGAAACAATAAGGGTCTGTTGTTTAATGATTTTTCCATTGCTACTTTTTTTTTTTTTTTTTTTAAGATAACAGGCAAAAATGCCCCATGCCTGGCAGGGCGCTTGTTCAGCACTGTCTTAGGTTTGAAGGGCTTCTGAGCTTTGAGAAGGAGGAAGACCCTCTCAGAAGCCCCATGATTCCCTAGAAAAGATCCCTCAGCCCGAGAACCCTACATGCAACCAATCAAAGCACAGGAAAAAAAAAAAAAAAAGAGCAGCAAGAAATTCAGAGACGAGGCCAGGAGACCATTCTGCTAGCAGGGGTGGGGCATTCCGTCCTGAGGAGACACATGCAGGCTCTGCTCACCCTCCCTCCCAGGCAGGCCTCTCCCCCTCGCCACTAGTGATTCCTTGTGGAAGAACTGTCCTGTGCCAGCAGCACCCCCCACCCGGCTGTGACAACCAAAAGTGTCTAGAGCAGTGGTTCTCAACCTTCCGAATGCTGCGACCCTTTAATACAGTTCCTCATGTTGTAGTGACCCCCAACCATAAAATTATGTTTTTAAATATATATATATATATATATATATATATATATATATATATATATTTTAAATATATTTTATTGATTTTTTACAGAGAGGAAGGGAGAGGGATAGAGAGTTAGAAACATCGATCAGCTGCCTCCTGCACTTCCCCTACTTTGGATGTGCCCGCAACCAAGGTACATGCCCTTGACCGGAATCGAACCTGGGACCCTTGAGTCCACAGGCTGACGCTCTATCCACTGAGCCAAACCGGTTAGGGCTATAAAATTATTTTTGTTGCTACTTCATAACTGTAATTTTGCTGCTATGAATCGTCATGTAAATATCTGATATGCAGGACGTATTTTCATTGTTACAAATTGAACATAATTAAAGCATAGTGATTAATCACAAAAACAATATGTAATTATATATGTGTTTTCCGATGGTCTTAGGCGACCCCTGTGAAAGGGTCGTTCGACCCCCAAAGGGGGCGGGACCCACAGGTTGAGAACCGCTGCTCTAGAGACTTTGCCCAACGTTCCCTGGGAGGTAGAGAGCTCCCGTTTGAAAACCGCTCTTCTAGGGTGACCAACAATCCGGTCTGCGGGAGACAGAGGGGTTTCCGGAACAAGAGTGCTGAAACCAGGAGACTCCTGGGCAAAACGGGACGAGCTGGTCACCCGCCCTGCCTCCTTCCCAATTTCACCTGCCAACAAACCTCATTTCCTCTCTACCCTCAGGGATGAGGAGCGGAGCTTTACCATCCAATATGAAACTACCTCTCACACACCGACGAAGATTACACCCCACCCCACAGCTGCTTCTGTGACCAACGATTCTCCTTGTCGCCTCCTTCTCCCCGGTGCCATTTCCCAGCACCATGACTTCCACAAGGCTCTCTCAGCCGCTCACCAAATTGCTCACATATTTCTTCGGTTACTGAGGCCAAAAGTGGCCTAAAACCTCTGGTAGGGGAGGGGCCCCGCCCCGGGGAGGACAGACGGGGGTGCAGAGCTTTGGTGTGCCCACGTTCAACTCCCCTTTGGCAAGTGGTCCCAGAGCCACGGAGAGGTCACCTGGAGGGGGAAAGGGCAGAGAGAGACCATTTGGCTCCCCTGTTCTCCCTCACACGGGGCTGAGTCTCACGTGACCTGCTACACTCGGGGAGGGGACCCGAGACCCTCGAAAGAGGAGATGAAAGGCACCTTTCCTGCCCTGGCTCCAGCAGAACATCTGAGAGTAGATGGCCTGTCTCACCCTCCCTGTCTTCCACCCAGGGGACCCCACCCCACTCATCCCCGGCTCAGAACCTCCCACCCAAGCTTTCGATCCATTTGCCTCCCTCCCTTTAAAGGACTCTCTCCACTTGGTCCCCCGGGGGAGCATTCTTGTTACTATGGAAACGATGATGTCATGTGGCCTGGTGAGGCTGCAGGGCCCTCCTACTACCCCCTAACTAGGTACCATGGCTGCCTACGTCATCACTCAGAAATTTATAGCCCAGCACTGGGTATTTATAAGGTGGCTCTGGTGTGACCACAGATACAATGTAGGGCTGGTGGCTATTTATAGCCAGAGGATATACACTTATTACACCCCCCTCTCCTGTAATCTGGGCCACGTGTTATATAACTGCCATTATGCAATAATGCCCATTATATAATAATTATGCTCTAATGGGGATATAATCTGCCGGCATAATAAGGACACACTCCCCGAGGGCTGTGCTCGGTCGGCCTCCTGCAGGCCACCTCCAGGGATCTCCTGATCTCTCCGCACACGGCACCCAGTCCAGAAGAGTCACCAGGTGTCACCCTACTCCCGCCTGTCATCTGTAGCCTCCCCGAGACCAGGAAGCCCAGCCGCAAAGCTCTCTCCAGATTCCTTCTCCCTGTCCCGTGCCTGCCCCTGGCCTGCGGGGAACAATCTTCTCTCTGCCGTATCTTTAAGCCCGCCACAAAGAATTGTGATGGGATAAATCCTGGAAGGCGGAGGGACACTTCACCCCCATTTTAAGAAAAGGGTACGAGCAGCAACCACCCCTGGAAGGAACCTGAAAGGCCTAGAAAAGCCTTAGGACGACGGGCCAGTTGGTGGAGGGACGGTCCTATGGCAAAAGCTGGGAAGCAGGCTCCAGGGGTGAGAGGCCAGAGTCAGGCCTAGTGAAGCCGGACCTGCCACTTACCAGTGGCCCCTTTTCCCCTCAGCACCCGCCCACCCCCATGCCTTGATGGCTGGGCCTTCGGTGGGACCTCAGCACAGGCTGAGGCCTGAGCCCGGACTTCCACGGTCGGAGTACCTCCATTCCACTGGCAGCGGGAATGCCCCAGAGCAGGATCCTGGCCACTCGGACACCAGCACACGCTGTACTACTCGCCCTGCTCCCAGGAAGGAATGGCAGAAACCGCCACCTCGGGGGCCAAGAGGACAGGAGCGCTGGCTCCGCACCTGGGGTGACGGGACACAGGTGGACTGGGCAGAGGCAACGTTACGACCACAGTGGCACTGGATGGCGCCAACTCAACGAGCTCACACGTACCATCTGCTCTTAAACTAGATTCTCTTTATGTTTAAGTTATTTGCTATATGAACTGATGAAAAATATTAGAAGAACTTACACAGATTAGGGAAGTAAGTTTCTCTCTGATGCAGGAGGGTGGCTTGGGAAGCTAGCCGGCCTCTTACATTTCTCTATTGTTTGCATTTTTTACAAAGAGTGTGTCTTACTACAGTAATTAAAAAATATATATATATCAATCACCCGGCCGGCATGACTCAGTGGTTGAGCGTTGACCTGTGAACCTGGAGGTCACAATTTGATTCCCAGTCGGGGCACACGCCCGGGTTGCAGGCTCGATCCCTAGTGTGGGGTGTGCAGCAGACGGCCGATCATTGATTCTCTCTCATCACTGACGTTTCTATTTCTTTCTCCCTCTCCCTTCCTCTCTGAAATCAATAGAAATATATATTTAAAATACATCGTTCAAAAAAGAGAAATGCTGAGGCTCAGGCCACACGTCTGGGCTCTGCATCCCGTGCAGAAACGAATGCCTGCTGCTCTTCGGGTCCCGGACGGGCCTGGTGAGGTCACTGCCTCCACACATGGGCCTGAGTCCCTGTTCCAGCCCCCAGACCAAGACCACGACGCAAGACATCAGGAGGGACATTCAGTCGGAGATTTGGAGGGGCTCATGATTCCTGGGGGTGGGGGGAGCCCCCAGTGGCTTCGTCCCAGGATCCTGCTGCCCAGAAAGGGGAAAACAGTACAGGACGTGCAAGGGAACAGCCAGGGCGCAGAGGTTCCGTCACCGTGTGAAAAAAGGTCACTGAGGTCCTAACCTGGAGGGGAGGCCAGAGCTGAATACGGGCGACATTCTGTCTGATCCCTCTGCTTCTTCCGGGCCAGGGGTTCTCAGCCGGGACAATTCCCTCTGGAGCTATTTCGGTTGTCACACCTGGGGTGGAGGGTTGCAACTGGCATCTCGTGGGTGGAGGCCAACGGATGTTGTTAAGCATCCTGCAATGCACAGGACGGTCCCGTGACAGAATGATCTGGCCCCTGAGTCAACAGTGCCACGATTGGGAAACCCGGCTCTACGGAGGCTGCTATCCCTGGTTTAGAGGGTAAGTCCCTGTCTTATTAGCCACGGAAACGAGAAAATCTCTGGCCATAAACTAACCTCTCCACAGCCCAGCCCAGCCCCTCGACACGCTGGGAGAGGTTTTATGCACACACAGCCCCAAAGTTTGCAAACTTTAAGAGAGGGGTCAGGGTGAGCGTCTACGTGGAAGAGCATATCAGACAACGAAGAGCAGATGACTGCAAAAGTTCCATCGATCGGCTAGTTAATTAGGATAACTACCTGCATTTTTATTTCAAACCACAGCTCCAACCAGGCTCCCAGGAAAAGGGCATGACAGAGCAAGGATCAGGGGTCCCAGGACCCAGCTGTGCCCGCCTGGCCCCACGCCTGGACTTCCTGCACCCTCTACCTGCCCTCTCCCATGCTCCAGGCCGGGGACCAAGAAGCTGAGCTGGCCGAAGCAGGGCAGGCGTTCAGCCGACAGGCCCTGTCTATGGAATGATGCTTCCTCCCAAGTGGGAGGCAGGGGCTGGTGGTGGGGAGGGAGGCCACTATCCAGGCCAGGCCAGGCGCCCTCTCTCTGTCTCCACCCCAACTGCTCAGCCGACTGGGGGAGCCCTTGAGCTGGCTGAGCCCCAGGCTGGGCTTAGCCCCTCCATCACAGCTCTTAGAGAGCAACGGAGACCATGGGGACCGGCAGTGAAGTTCAAAGGCGGCAAGGCCCATGGAGGAAAGCCGAGGTGCTCACTGACCTGGAACTTGGGGTCCTTCTGCCAGAAACTCATGGTGTAACCTGGGCACCTCGACATCTGTGTACTTGGGTTCCCTTCTCTCTACAGTGGGGATGATAAGACCCGCCTTGCCTATATCACCCGACCATCGTGAGGAGGGACGCAGCTCAGCCGGCTAACAAAACCGGGCTAATTCTTCCCGTCTTTCCAGGTGTGATTCGAGCAGGTCATCTTCCGGGACGCCTCCCCGGTCCCCGGGTCTGGTTCACCACCTCCTCACGACACACGGAGACCCCTGTGTGAGCCTCCTGAGCACGCACACACGTGGCTGGGAGCTCGGGTTTGAACCTAGAACTGGTGTGAGCATCTCAGCGCGTCACATACGGACAGGACTCAGCACGGAGCCTCCGTCACACTGGGCCTTCGATGGAAAACTGGAATGAAAGCAGGACACGGAGACCACGGGTCTGCCTCGCCTCCCTTGACAGGGGACAAAGAGCTTTGGGAGCCTGGACAAATGGGTGCCCCTTAAGTTACTGGATGCCCCCAAATAACAGCAACGCTGGCCCTGACCCGGGCCGTGGCCTGCTAGGGCATCATTAAGACATCAAAAGTGAAACTAGAACCCGACCCCCACCCCCAGCAACAGACAGGCCATGGTGGTGGGTAGGGGGGGACAAGTCACTTGGGAGCCAGGCTCACAAAGGGCAGCCCCAAAATATTAAAGAAAAACTCCCCTGAGGGCCAGGAAATGGGGAAGTAAGGAGCCCAGGCACCTAGGGTGGCAAGGTCCAGTCCAGCCAAGCCTCCCTCCGCCTCCGGGACCCTCCTGCGATGCCAACAGCCCTTCAGCTCAAACACGCTTAAGATGGCGCCGGCGGCCTGTGGGGCCAGGCGCTTGTCATGCTATTTTCCACGGTGCCCTCGGTGCCAAGAAAAACCTATCATCAGAAATGCCATCAGCTATATTTATCTATCGCTCAGCCCCCCAGCCTCCTCCTCCCGTCTGCCAGCCAGGCCCTGCGGAGCCCCCCTCACCCAGTGGGCACACTTCCCTGTTGCTGACGCCCGTGACCACCTGCCCGAGCCTCGCTCCCCAGCGCTCTCTTCCCGAACCCCTGCAGTCAGGCCTCCACGCGGGCATGACAACCTTCTTCCTGGTATGTCAGGGCACGCCCACGTGGGCTCCCGTATGCACCTGACAGGCACGGGGCTGGTGTTTCTAGTCCCCAACCACGGGCAGGCAGGGCTGCCTTTGGCCCCCTTTCAGCCGTAGCTCCTTCCCTGCTTGCCAGAGCCCTGGCAGTACTGGCCTGTCCCCAGAGTCCCCCACAGGCCATCGGCTGGGTCCACTGGGAGGGGTGCCCATGCTGAAGTGTCGCACAAACTGGCCATCCTGGAGAGACGGGAGGCACAGGGGGCAAGAGCAAGACTGGGGGCTCGTCCCAGGCCTGTGGGCACCATGCTGCTGGGCTGACCTTTCACGCCCCCCCCCCAACGACATCACTCCCTGAAGGAAAGTGGGGAGCCCCTGTCTGCATTTCAAGGTGCTATGAATATCAGAGGAGTGTGCAGGCTGGAAGGATGCCCACCCCCTTTGCATCCAACCAAGAGGGAAACGACAGAATCTGGAACGAGAAAGAAAATGACAAAGCCGAGGGTCAGGATGACTCCCGTCCTACCGCCGTGAGCAGGCCTCTGCGAGGGGCATGTCCCTTGGGACCAGGCACTCCAGAACTTTCCCTGGCCAAGCAGTGGGACTCCCTCCTGGCCCTGCCCACCCTCAGGCCCAGCACAGAACATATGAAGGTGAATCAGTGACTATATCCTACCCCCCCACATACACCTACTCCTTACTTGCAGGGGTACCCTCACTTCCCACTCCAGCCCTCTCCACGGAAGGGTGCCCCCTGCCTCCGAGCCCCCAACTCAGAAAGGAGTTCCAGGGAGCCGACCCCTCTGAGAATGAAGCAACCCAAATAAAAATTTTAAAACCCAGCAGCTCTTTCTCTCCTGCCCCCTCCCCCTCCATTGGCAAATGAAAACAAACAAGAAATCAAAGAGGCCTTTTGTGCGAGCACCGCTCTGACACGGCTGGGGCCTTTGAAAGGACTTTTGAATCGGACACTGAAGGATAAAATAACTGAAGCGTGGCAGCTCCTGAGACGGGGGGTGGTGGGACCGACGGAGCAAAGAGAAAAAGGGGTGGGGAGGGAGCCGCCTTCTTCCCTGGGCAGAAAGGGGGATGTTCAGCTGTGCCCTCCTCCCCAGCTGCCTTGGGACACCAGAACAGAGGGGGACCATCCTTCCTAGGCACCCCAGATCTTTGCAACCCTAGAAGATTGCCCAGATGGGCCCTGCCTCCCTCCCCTCTTCATGGCCCACTGGGCGCTGCCCCCGTGAAGCTCTGCCGGGTCTTCCCTCCCCTCTACATGGGTCAATGCACGGTCCTGGTCGGTCGGTCAATCGGTCGGTCGGTCGGTCAGTCAGTCATGCCTGCAGGATGGTGCCTCCTAGAAGTCATCACCAGGCCTTCACCCAAACCCTGCTGGCCGCACGCAGGACTCTCTCATTCTCAGACCGGGCCCTGCTCACAGTAGGTTCACCAAGTGCACATTCATGAATAAAGGAAATTCGACCATCCTTCAGCGATGCCAAAAAGTAAACCAAATCCTCAGGAAGTCCTTCTGCGCGCCTGGACCCCAGCCCTCCTGCCGCAGAGTGGGCCCTTTTCCTCCGGGCGGGCGGTGCGGCACAGCTGGTCACCAGGCTGGGGTTATAGGTACCCTCCCCTCCGGCTTATTCGTGGCCCATCCTCTGCCTCACACATCCCTCAAGCTCACACAAGGGCGGCTCTTTTCTTCCTGGAGCTACAGCTTCCAACTCAGCCAGCAGAGTAAGCACTCCCCCAAGACCCCCTGTGCATCGCAGCCAGCAGGGACCTCTACCTGGTTGGGTGGTGGATATGCAGCAGACGAAGGGAGGGGAGCAGATAGCCAAGGGGGTTCCACCACAAGACCAAGCTCAAGGGCAGGGTCTGGGCATTTCGATCTCCTCTCTGAAGTCGGCCTGAGCCCCATCACCTTCCACACCACTCAGGGCCAAGCACCCCATGTCCCGTGAACAGAGCAAGGGCAGCCTGGGTCAGCTTCACAGGCGTGCGACATGGGCAGCTGCACAGGCCCACACTCTAACTGTTGTCGCGTTGCAATCCCTAATCATTTTGAACGAGGAGCCCTGCGCTTTCATTGTACACGGGGCCCCGCAAATGACATAGCTGGAAGGCCCTGCCAGTCTTGGAGCAGCTACCATGAGATCTGATCACGCCTGCCGTTTCTGCGTTCAAGACAGAACGCTCCAGCCGAGACCGGTTTGGCTCAGTGGATAGAGCGTCGGCCTGCGGACTGAGAGGTCCCGGGTTCGATTCCGGTCGGGGGCATGTGCCTGGGTTGCGGGCATATCCCCGGTGGGGGATGTGCAGGAGGCAGCTGATCGATGATTCTCTCTCATCGATGTTTCTAACTCTCTATCTCTCTCCCTTCCTCTCTGTAAAAAATCAATAAAATATATATATAAAAAAAAAAAAAAAAAGACAGAACGCTCCAGTTTAAGAAGGCCTCCAGGTAACCAAAAGGCAAGGGCGCAAGAGGCTGTGCCAAACGCGGGCGGCGTGAGAGAATGGCAAGTTAGGTCTGGAGAAGAACAGCTTCCAGGGGAGCGAGGTAGAAAGGAACCCCGAGGGCTGCCTTAAGCATTTGAAAGGCTGCCCTGTTACACCTAAGTTGTCCCTTAAGACAGAGAAATGAGACCTACAGGTAAAGGGAAGAAGACAGCCTTGGGCTCCTGACATCATGGCAGTAATTGCAACAGTAACCCACTGCTTGCCTACTATGCCCCCCCCACCCCCCACCCCCGGATTAGACGAACAGAAGAGTTTTACAACCAAAGCTGAACAATAGCGACATCTCTTCCAGGATGTTCTAGGGGTTAAACGATAGCCTGTATTTCTTGCATGGTATGAATCTAGTTCCTGGGCCTTGCAGTCTTTGCTGGCCCTGACACCAGATGGCGCTGCCTCGAAGCCGCAGACCAGTGGCATTTCTGGGGCTTGAAAAAGGAGGCACAGTGGCCACGGCTGGAGTCCCCCCCACCCCCACCCCCACACACACAAAGGGCAGCCGGTGCTCCTGTGACCCTTCCCACGAATTTACACTAGTGCCACCAGACGGACTGGGCGTCCAGCAAAGGCTTGGGGGAGCATTGCTGGCATCAGCCATATCTTGGCATGGCTGACATAGCCAAGTGATGGCCTCCACTACCGAGGAAGGGAGGAGACCAGGAGCCCTCCCTCAGTCCCCAAAGCCAGTGCTTCCCGACCAGTGCTTATGGCAAAGTCCCAACGCCTGAAGCAGAATGCAAAAACCGGGGAGATGCTCTACCTGAGGGCGACCCTGACCCTGAGAAAGTTCACTGAGACACATCCTCAGGTGCTAAGCCATTTCCTTCCACAGGTAAGGCCTGGCGGCGAGGAGGGGGCAGATCTCCTTTCGTAGCAGCGCACTGACTGACGCAGGGAACCGGAGCCTGCAGAGTCAGACGGGAAACCCTACAGGACAAGTGACCTGGTTCCTTTAATGACAACCCAAAAGCTGCTAGAAAAGAAACCAAGAGAAAGAGGAAGAGGAGGAGGGTCACCTAGAGATTATATCTTGAAAGACGGATCCACCCATTGCCATGCATAGACCTGATCTGGATCCAGATCCAAACAAACAAAATTAGGAGATAATGAGGGACAAGTGAACACTGACGATCAGATCGCACTAAAAAAAAAAAAAAAAAAAAAAAAAATGCTGCTTTTCTTTAGGTGTCATGGTGGTACGATGGGTACGTTTTTCAGGAATCCTCTTCGGAGATGATCCAGAAATTACATTTACAGATGAAAAGCTCCACTGCCTGGCTTTTCTTCCAAACAACCCAGCGTGGGTGGGCAGTGGGGGTTACGGATAGACAGAGACTGGCCACCAGGCGACAACTGTTGGCACGGGTGGTGTGGGATCCTTCTACTGCACACGTCCCCGTAAGGAAAAAGCTGAGATAGAGAAAGGACCCACCACCCAAATGCGTGGACTCCGCGGGCCTCCACCGCGGGCCTGTTGGAAGGACCTGATGGGGAAAGGCTGACACTTCCATTCGGTGAAGCAACTTATTACTTTCAGGTTGTTCTTCTTTCCTGGGTTAGGAAAGGTCTGGAGATGCCGGTTCACCTTCAGAACCTGAGGAAGCTTTGGAGATAGTCCGCCAGCGCTTCCAGACCAGCTCGGCCCTCCTTCCTCACACAAGTGGAGGCCTCCTGGCCTCACGCTCATCTCCACCTCTGGCCACCTGCCCTGGGACACCCGCTCTGGATCGAAGGACATCACCAGACATGCACCACCTTCTCCTCCCCGCGGCAGTGCTCTCTGACCCTGCTCTGCCTCAACTTCCCCTCCTAAGTGCGGTAAACGGCAAGATTCCTAGAAGGAAGGATGCCCTCACGGAGGACACAACACACAACCTTTTGGACCCCGTATGCTGGGAGCAGAGCTCCCGACATCACACTTGCGTCCTTTGTCCCCTCTCAACCATGCCATCTCTTGAAAGCGTCATGCGAGGCAGAACAAGGGCTCAAGAAAGCCGCGATGACAATGGCGGCCAGAGGCGAAGCCACTCCCCCACACTTTCCACCATGTCAAGTTGGCTTGTCATCAAACCCGGCACCATCCGCTCAGCCCAGATCAGGTTCTTCAGCCCAGTTTTAAGGAAAGAAAACACTTCTTTTAGAGCCCAAAGTAATGCTTGTCGGAGCCCTGGCCACCCCACCCGTTCCCCCAGTTCATACTGGGAGGAAGAGCAGGCCTGCGGGTATGAGCGTGGAGAAGGCTGGGCTGCCTCACTGATGCCATTTGGGGGTTCGGCCAGAAGACGTTTCCTAGCAAACTGGGGTGACTTGGAGAAGCCGTGCCTGCGTCACACCATCCCGAGACCATCTACCCAAGGCCCAGTGGTGGCCCACGCCACACCAACTCACCCTCACTCTTTCAGGAAAGCGCCCTTGAATTAAAGCAATTCCAGCAAGAAAAGCCGTCATTGAAATTCCCTGGAGTTCCAGGACCTGAATTATAGATACATTATTTTTAAAAATCCTTAGTTCTCCGCTCAGCTTTTGCCAAGGAACTCAGCCAGGACAGAGGTGGCTGTGGCTGCAGCATGTGATGGGGCAGCATGAATTCACTCATATTCCTGGGCTGATGACCTCATGACAGCTGGGGGCGGATGGGGACACCTCTCTTCTCCTGACATCTGCCTGGTCAGTTCAGGAGAGAGGAGGCTGGCCCCGAAACAGCCTCTTTCCTCGCACAAACTTCACCCGACCTCGGCCCCATCCGTGGTGGCAGCAGTCAAGAACTTGGCCTAAAATAAAGGAGGCCAGGAACACAGCTCAGCTCCAGGGGCCAGCGTAGAGAGCGGGCAGGAGGAAACCAGCGCAGGAGGAAGATGCATATTGATTTCTGTCATAGAGACCCTGTTTCTAAAATCAAAAGGTACAGAAACCCGCATGGAGGAGGTCCCTGGCAGACACAAGCTGGCAGCTCTAAGCCTTCCCCAAGCCGCCTCCACCACCACTAGGCACACACACACACACACACCCCTCTGACTTGCTGTATAGACAGAGAACGAGGGAATAACTTTTTAAATTTCTTTGGTCTCTTTTTCAGAAAGAAAAAGGATGAACAAGGGAGAAAGCTCGCAGTTGGTCATTCTTCATGAGGATTCATGATAGTCACAGGGGCAGGTGCAGGCCTAGAAAGACCCGCAGAGGGAGGTGGAGTTGGGCGGGGGTATGGGGGCCTTCTGCCTCTAACCAACTACCAACCCCACCTTTCAGGACAAGAGACAACGAGTAAGAAGAGAGGCCTCAAGCACTACCTTTTCCTCCCCCCGCTTAATTCCACATATAAACTTTCAGTCGAGGTTCCATTCCTGACACAATGCTGAAAGCTCCCCAAAATTTCATTTCTGGATTAAGTCACACCACTCCTCCCAACTTCCCAAAGAGGCAAAGGGGTGACCACAGCAGAAAAGTGAGTTGCTTTTCTTTTTTGTGAATGAACAGGAAGGAAGACACACACACACACACACACACACACACACACACACATACTTGCGAGGAAAGAACATTCACTCGAGTTGAAGTTAAGCCACATTCTCTTACATTCGCATAAAGAGAGAAAGAAGGAAAAAATACTGGGATGGTGGAAAGGAAAACACACACACAGAGAGAAAGGTTTGGTAGCCCTCTCATTACAAGTTGGTTGGGCATAATGTAAACACACTTCTGCCTTGCTTAATCACAGAGTGCCGCCCATTTAGGTTTCAAAGGCGGCAGTAAATTGGGCGTAGCTGAGTGGAGGCTAAAAATTAACCAGCCATCTCTGTTTCAATTTGTAAGAAAACAAAAGCGGAAAGAAATTATAAAAAGGGAAAGGGGGGGTAGGGAACAGAAGGGGAAAACTGAACCACCCTGACCCAAAATGCAGAGTAAAATTGGAAAAGCAAAGAGAACTGGAACTACTTGGAACAGAAAAAGAAAAGGAAATTTTACAGTTTTTTTGTTGTTGTCTTTTTTACTTTCTTTGCTTCTTTAAGATCTCTTCCGTGCTCCCTGGCATGCCTGTGCCCCAAAGCCTCTCTGCCCGCCAGCAGAGGTGCAGGGGGTGTGGGCACCCATCCTGTTTTCTGGTCACTTCAGCGGAAAAGAAATCAGGTGAAGGAGAAGAGCATAAGACACCTCATGCTCCTTTTCACTCTCTATGCAATCAGATGACTTTCTTACTCTCCGACAGCCAAACCCCAGCCCAAAGAGCTCCTGCCTGGGCATCTGGGCCCCAGAATCTGCCCACCTCTGCCTTCGCTCCTCTTCTCTATTCCTTCTGTCTCGTAACCGGAGGTTTTACACACCCCTCTCTCCACCGAACTGCTGCCCACCCCGCTTGTGCCAAATCCGGCCTTCCCTGAACTTGAGGGGAAGCGGCAGGAAAGCCAGCACCTGCCCCCAAATACTTCTTTTGGCTCATGTTAAATCAGAGCAATGAGTGGATTTTTTTTTTTTTTTTTTTTTTTTTTTTTTTTTTTTTTTTGGTGGTGGTGTTTATCACAAACTCTCACCATTGCAGGTGATTCTGGGACATCATGGCCCCAGTCCTAAGCCCTGCAATGTCTTTTGGGTAACATGGTCCTGCAAAGATGCAGATGCACGAAAATCGAAAATCAGAACATGGCAAGGGAGCCAAGGAGACAGAACAGAGAGGGTGGAGGGAAACAGAAGGAAAACGGAACATCCGGCGTGCTGCAGGCCTGGGCAGGACAGGACGGGCGCCCTGGGTCGGTCCTTAGGGTGTATCATTCGGAGAGAAAAGCAACAATAAACAGGACAAATGCCAGCAAGTAAAATAAAATGGGGGTTGGGGGTGGGGGGACCGAGCGTGACCTACCCGGAGTGTGGACAAAGTAAGCCAGATAAAGATCCAGTTCTTTGATTGTGACTCCAATGTGGTGTGGCTGGACGCACAGGCCGGGGTTCGAGCACTGGGGCGACTTGTAGAGCCGCTCCCCGTCAGTACTTTCCAGGGGGATCCCCTTAAACAAAATCACCATGACCAGGTCCAGCCGCCACACCTTGTCGGCCTGGCGCAGGCAGTCAATCCGCCGGATCTTGCCCTTCTGGTCGGGGTTGGAGAGCACGCAGCACGGGGGCTTCTTGCCGGTGATGGTCAGCACGAAGTCCTCGCGGAACTCGGGCCGGATGTCTTTGCGCAGCTTGGCCAGCAGCCGGGACGCCCACTTCTGCTTGATCTCGGGCTTCTCGCCCAGCAGCTCGTCCTTCACCGCTCGCTCCTCGTCCTTCGACATCCGCTTCTCGTGCTTCTTGAAGTACTTGCGCTTCCGCGCCTGCAGGTTGAACCAGGTGTAGGAGAACGCGCGGACGTGAGGCAGCAGCGCCTCGATGAACGGGTGGAACTCATCCTGCAGGCGGCAAGCCGGGAGCATGCGGGGCGAGGGAGGACGGGACGGGAGGAGGGGAAGACGGGGTGAGGGGGAAAGAGAACGGGAGACACGCGTTAGAAGGGGACGCAGGAGAAATCCCCTTCGCCGCCTCCTCCTCCTCCTCCTCCCACCCACGGCGATTTCCTCTTGCGATGGTTCTACGAAAGTGCAGTCTGGAGGCACCACCAGCCCGGCCAGCCGCCTGCGCCCATCGCAGCCTCAGCAGCCAGACAGAGGCACCGGGCGCCTGAGCGCACACCTATTCTCTCTCTCTCTCCCCCTCACTCGCTCACACACACGCGCACACACACGCGCGCACAGACAACGTTGCGGTCCACACACACACGCTGCTGGTATCCGCGCCAGGCTCTGTCGCGCCCATGACATCTCCATGTTCTCTCGCAGCCTGGAACGCGTGTCGGCGCGCCCCGACACGGGGTCCGGTCTGCACGGGCGCCCGTGGACGCGCACTCGGGGCGTGTGGGTGCCGCCTCGCCCCCAGCCCCAGCCGGCTCGTGGCCACCCCCAAGGAGAGAGAACATGCCATCCGCCAGCGAGCGCGCGAGGAGAAGGCGCTGGCTGCCCCCTCCCCAGCTTGTTTTCATTCTCTCTTCTCCGGCTCCCATTGGAACACCCACCCCAGCATTAAAAAAAAAAAAAAAAAAAATCAGATCGAAAAGCCTAAATATGTGATTCCAGCTTTGTTACCGACACCGATACTAATGTTAATCGCAGTCATAAGGAACAAAACACTCCTTGTTAGCACAAATAAGGTGGTTGTCTCGGCCACATGAGGGTTAAAAGCTACGTGGGGCGTCCCGCGCCCCGTCCCTACTGACCCCTTCACCCTCTTTCCCACTCAGTCAGGTGACAGAGGGCCGGGCTCTCGCTTTGGGTTTTTTTTTTTCTTTTTTTTGCTTGTTTGCTTGTTTGAAGTTTAAATAATAATGGATATCTGCTTACAAAAATAAAACTGGAAAAAATTAAATAATTACCATGGATCTGAAGCACCCGGCAAAGCCCAACGCCCGATTCTGAGCTTCTGGACTCAACAGAGTTGTGAGTTGGGGGCGGGTGGGGGGAGGGGGGAGGAGGAGGAGCAGGGGAGGAAGGTAAATGTTTTAAAGGGGGTTATTATTGGTGTTCTGGGGAATAGGGGCCGGGCTTGGGTGGATTCTCAAACCCTTCCCCCCCCCCCCCCCACGCTCCATTGCACAGAAGGGGAAAATTAATATTTTTTTTTGAAAAGGAGCAAAAAGAAAGAAAGGTCAGGGATAGCAAGCAGAGAGAGGGAGCAAGCCGGTTGCCACACACAGCAGGTAAACAAAAGCCAACAAAAAAAAATTCTTTTTTTCAATTTCACCCCTTGTGCATCCCATTCCAGTTTTGTAAAACAGAGAGAAAGATGCAAATTTTAAAAATCAAAACCTACTTCCCGACACCCCCCCCCCCACCCCACCGCATAACACACCCTACCCCACCCCCCTGCAAAACAAAACAAAAACAAAAACCAGGAGAGGGAAAAGCAGCAGCTGAAGAAAAAGGCTTTCGGCTTTGGCAGCCGCACAGGGTGTAAACTTGGAGCTGCTTCCCTCCGCCTCTGAGCCTGATCGCAGGCGAAGGGGGAGCTGCAGATCCCGGGAAAGGGGACGAGTTCGGACCGGCTGCAGACCGTGGCTGGCAGACGGATGCCAAAGAGAGAGGGAGCGAGGGAGGGAGGGAAGAAGAGAAAGAGGGAGAGAGCAAGGGAGATGGAAATGGGATGGGGCCGTGTGAGTGTGTGTGTGTGTGTGTGTGAGTGTGTGTGTGTGTGTGTGTGTGTGTGTGTGTGTGTTGGGTTTTGGATTTTTTTTTTTTGCTTCCTTTCTCTTTCTCTCTCAAACTCCCTCTCTCTCCCCTTTCATGCTCAATCCCCATCCATTTGCTCTTGCCAAAGCCAGTAAAAGGGGGGGAGGAGGAAGAGAGAGAGGGGAAGAGAGGGAGAGAGAGAGAGGGAGAGAGAGAGAGAGAGAGAGAGAAGGATCCACCTATTTGGCAATGAGACACCCTCGAGCAGCCAATGGCTGCGTCCAAGGGGAGGAGGCGAGCCGGGAGGGTGGGGAGAGCCCCCGGCAGTTGGAGACCAAAAACAATTTGCCCAATCGACAAGTTCACGTCTAATGAACAAGCGAAGTCCAGCAGTTATGAATTTTTCATTCCGGGCTCACCCGGGTCCATTTGGCAGTGGCCACCCAGCACATTTGGAGGGGGGGGGGGGGGGGCTAGGATCAAGGAAGACTCGGAATTTTTTTCTTTTTTTTTTTTAAGCCAGAAAAATAAATAAATAAAGGCTTGACTCTGAGCAGGCTGGCGGGCGGGCGGGCGGGCGCCCCAGAAGGCCTTGGGGAAAGCAGCTGCGCCTTCTCCCTGTGTTTTGGTTCCATTCTCTCTCAGCCTGCAGACTCTCCCTTTTTCTGGTCCGATTTCTTTTTTATTTATGGAGAGCACAGGGGCGAGTGGAAGTTCTCCTCCTTGGCCACACACACGAGCGGGGCTATGAATAGAAAGAGACGAAGAAAGGGAGGGAGCTCGGAAAGTGTCGATGCCAGCAGCACTTCCAGGGCAGGGACCTGGCGCCCAGGGGGCAGCCATCCGGGCCACCCCTTCGTCCTGGGGCTGCGGCTCTCAGGAGCACTCCCAGACCAGGCGCACCCCCCCCAACCCCGGGCCCCCTGAACACCCCCCTCCCCAGCCCCCAGCGAAGTCGGCTGCCTCCCTGGGCCCACACCCAGCCACGCAAGCTCCATTAACGGTGGCAAGGGATGCCAACGCAATGCAGCTCGGCTGGAGAAACTGCAACAGTTTATGAAAATAGCCTCCTGTCACAGCGCTCCACTCCCGCCGACAAGCACTCCGTGCAGCCACAAACACAACAGCCAACCCCGGGGAAGTGACAAAGGCAGGAAGATGGACACTACTTCCCAACAGTCATCGAGTCCTACTGACACCTCCCCCCTCCCCCCACCACCCAGATGCTCAATTCTTTGCTTTTCCAGCTCTGTCCCCTCCACTAGACCCATATTTAGTGTTTCTTGGTTGGAGGAGGGGAACACTTACCTGTCCCCCAATTCAGTTTATACTAAAGGGCCCGAATCATATGGAGCAAGGTGCAAGAGCATAAAGTAAGAGATCTACAAGACGGAGAGAGGGCTAAAAAAGGAAACAACAGCACAGCAAGGAAAGGCTCCGGCAGGAAAAGTGAGACAACGTTGGGGAAACCGAGTCACAGAGCAGAGGCTGATGGGGAGCTCCTGTCCCCCCTCTCCCCCCCCCCCGCCCCACCCCTGCTCTCCTCGCAGGCAGGAAGGTCAGAACGAGGGAGTCAGAGGCTCCCGGGGAGGGACGATTGAGCAGCCCTGCCGTGGTAGGCCCTGGAGAAGCAGTCAGGAGGAGGCAGTTATTAAAGGAAGAGCAGAGAAGGAGAACACGGAGAGGGAGAGACTGTCCCTGCTCTAAACCATCCCCATAGCTGCCCTCTCCCAAGGTGAGGCTCAGCCCTCGGCCGGCCACGGAAAAGAAGGGTCGCTGCCCACTCGTGCCCCTTTCTTCCCCACCTGAAACCCTGTGTCTGCCGAAAGGTTGGGGGGGGGAAGAGCGGGGTGGGGTGGGGACACACAAGTAGCCAGCCCCCAGACTTCCACTGAACCCTGACAATGGGAAAGGTGCCGCCCAGCACCTGCAACCTCAGTCTGGGCCCTGAATGGTGTGACAGGAGCTCTGCGGTGGCTGACCCCGGCTGCCAGGAAGAGGTGAGAGGGCAAGAGGCAGGCGTCATTGCCGACAGGCCCCTGGGGTTGGCATTCAATAATTAACGTCCTGTTAATAACCAGCTTTGGTCCAATTAGCCAAAGATGTTAGCCGGGTGACATAAGATACTCTCTACCTTGAGAGAAGCAACCTTATGTTCTAAAGTCAAGATGAGATGGTAGAAACTACAAGTGAGTTTATGTTTGTCACGGGGGTGTTTTCTGGTATTTTGATTTACACTAAATATTAGGCACTAGACAGAAAATGGCCAACGTGAGCCTCCTGGAGGATTCTGGCATGTTCTATCTCACAGACCACAGTGCCGGGTGGAGGAGACACGCGGAACATGGTTGTTTCTGAATCTGGTGGTACAACTGGGTAGGTGGTAGGGAGATGGCAGATGGACGGATCCACATAGAAGTTGGGGAGGAGATCCATGATTCACTCCTGGCTGGAGGGAGGGGTCAAAGGTTGATGGAGAGATGGGACATAGAAGTGGCTCAGGAGGGCCAGGGGAGGGTCCCAGGGGAGCCGCAGGGACCCACACAAAGCCCACGGCGCCCCTTCAAGGCTCCTTAACCCGAGGAGCCACAGGCCCTTCCCAGGGAAGCAACACGGAGGGAGAACAATCGTCAATTGTCCTTCTGCCCGTGGCCTTAACCTTGAAGGTGGGCAGAGAGGATTCCCAGGCGTGCTCTTCCCTCACCCGGTTCCCCCAGTGTGGAAGAGCAGCCAGGGTCTTCCGGACGCTGGGGGAGGGAGGGCAGAGGGCTCCCTCTCTCTCCTGTGGGCACACACACACGGAGAATCTCACTCAGGTTCCATTAGAAGCACTGGGCACACCCCTCCCCCTACTGCTGCAGCCCCCCCCCCCCCCCCCCCCCCCCCGCATGCCACTGGTGGCTGCTTTGGGCCCTGGACACGCCCCTCAGGAGCGCCAGACAAAAGGGGACTGTCCCCCTTTTGTTAAGAGAGTGGAGGCTCCTGTTGGAAGATTACCTGTCCCAGACCCAGACTCCTTCCCTGCTCCTCTCCTGCAGCCCCTTCCCCCTGCATGGAGCTCAGGCTCTCAGTACCCCCACCTGAGCCAAGACAAAAAAAAAAAAAAAAAAAAAAAAGCTTCCAAGGAGTCCAGGCTTCTCCAGGAGTTCAAGGGTTCAGGGGATGGAGGGAGCAAGGGAACAGCCAGGCCTTGGAGGAGGAGAGGAGAAGGGGGAATGGAACGAGGGGAGGGGAAGCCAGTGATGCTGGCGAGAATAGTGTGCGGAAAAAGAAAATTAACCACGGGCAAGCGGAGAAGATAAAGGAGAAGCAGGGATATCTGGGGGTATTTTCCCCATTTAAAAGAAAAATCGGGAAGCCAGAGGCGGGACGTTACACATTCGCATGGGCTTTGGTTTGCGGAAAGCAAATTTTCTGCCTTTGTAAGAGAAAGGCCTCTCTTGTTATTGTCCAGTATATAGAATTTAATTTAAAAAAAAACAGCAACGGTTTCAGTAAAACATTTCTAAAATAATCCCCATGCTGGTTGCAGCCATCCCTAGGAGAAATCTGGCCCAGAAAGAACAGGACTGAGCAGGCCCAGGAAACCAAGCCTGGAGAGAGAGAGAGGGAGAAGCTGGGCCCAAAACTGCAGAGAGAGAGAAGCACGAAGATGGAGGGGGAAACGAGCAAGGAGAAAAGACAAGGGCTCCGGACAAGGGAAGGGGAAAAACCTCGCTGAGAAAAATGACTGCTTCTGTCTCAAGAAAGTGAAACATGTGGTTTTCCAAAACTCCACAAAACAAATGAGGCCTTGTGGGTTATTTAAGGGAAAACAGAAAAAGACATACAGAACCTCACTCACATCTACAGGATTCAAACGTCTCGGAGGAAACAAAATAATTTCCCCAGTCTGAGATAGGCTTCTTAACTGGCCCATCCCCGCCACTGGTGGGGGAGACCTCTAGAAGCACGAGAAATTATATCTTCAAAGGCAGGGCCTCTGTTTAGAGGGCTCTTTAGCTTTTAAAAAAAAAATCCTATTTATCCACATCCTGATTGCTTTAAGGCCTAGATTTATTTTTTTTAGAGCCTGGACACATGCTAATTATATATATATATCCATGCTAATTTGGATAACTCCACACAGTTAGTGCAAATAACTGACAAAGCCTACATAGAAATTACCAGATATTTCAGTATCCATTTTACTGCCGTATATCGCGTATAGGCAGCCTGGGTGAAAAGGGACGCAGGAAATTTTAAAAGGCCACCAACAGAGCCCCGATTAGTTTTGCCCAATTCCTGGCATTTTATAATTCGGCCTTGGCCCCAACCAAAAAAGCAGACTCTGACTTTGTATCTCTGAGATCTCCCATCTTGTTCCACGGCAGAAGGGGCGCAAGAAGGCAGTGGCCAGACCCACTCGGAGACAGAGATGGAGAAAAAGACAGAAAAAGGAAGGGGCTCCCGGCTGCTTGTCCTAGATGGGGGTGGGGCCTCCTCTCTGGGGGGGTGGGAGGGGGGCAGGCTGGAAGGGACTCCTCAGCCAGAGCAAAATCATCCAAGAGTCTGGAAAAGCCAGGCATGGAAACCAGAAATGCACATTGCGAGGAGGCTCCGAGAATTTGGACAAAGCGGGTTTTTGGCTGCCTTGGGCCTGTTTTTCTCTGCTCAGGAAAGGCGGCCCCAGCACGGCTTCTCCAGCGTCCTCAGCCGCAGGCTGAATGGATTTGCCCCACACCCCAGTGCTGGGTCTAGGACAGGGGCTGCCTCGGAACCAGGCTGCACACTCCTCTCCTATAAAACCGTCCCCCCCTTTTCCCTTCCCTTTCTCCTCCTGACTGCAAACCGGGAGCGGTGGTCTGGGATCTGGCCAACAGGCAGCCTCGTTCTGGCTCTAAACACCACCCTACTCCAGGCACATCTCCCCTCACCCTCCTGGCACCGAATGAAATAGGGTAGGGACGGGGGACTGAGGGAGACAGTCTATTCTCTCTAGTGCAACTGGAAATTGTTTACTTTCATCCTCTACAGGGAATAGGAAACAAAAACCCTAGTCTTTAATTCATTATTTAGCTTGAAACTTCCTTGTGTCACCAAATAGAAGTAAAAGCTGGGAAGGCCAGAGCCCTCTCCTGGGGTGGGGGTGGGGGCTACACGGGGATGGGGTCCTCCCAGAGCTAAGAACACACAGGACAGATGACAGACAAGGGCTGTGAGGGGCAAGGGCCGTGGACAGCCTGAGCCTCGTCCACCTCTTGAACCTGGAAAGACTCCGTCCATGGTGGCCAAAGACTGGGGAAGAAGGAAGAACCCCACAGCCTAGCTTTACAAGTTTCTCTAAAAAAAAAAAAAAAAAAAAAAACTAAAAAAAAACCCTGAAAACCTGACCAAAGGCCCAGGAAGGGGAGATGAGCACACGAAGGTGAGGTCTGTGCCCAGCAGTGTGTTAATATCTGTGGGGCAAGAAAGAAGGTCAGAGCAAAAGGCAAAATGTTGAAAACTCCCAGGAGGCCCAGCTGCCAACTGCAGACCCCAGAAAAGGCTTAGGGATGGATGATCCAGGGAAGATGTTCCCCTTCCCCCCACCCCCCAGTCCTGAACCCCTGAAACTCCTCCTGCAACCTTTCCAGGCCCTTGCCAGAGCTCCGCCAGGACCTGCTGTGACACCCCAGTTGCTTTGCTGGGTCTATTCCTCCGGCCAGGCCACCGGAGAGAAGGCCTGGGTGAGAAAGGAGTTTCTCTCAGCTCCCTTGCCATCGCCCGTCTGCACTCCAGTGCCCTTGGCGGAGAGAGCCTCTTTCTTGCAGTTGCTTCGGCAACGTGCAGTGCCCAGAGCCCCCCAGGCAGAGTGCTGGGTGGTCGGGATGGGAACAGCCGGGGGCTTTTACTGCTCCAGGGCCCAGGGGCTCTTGCTGGGTAAATGGCCTCCCCAAAATGTACCATTTTAAAAGTTGGAAGGAAGACGTTTTTTCAATCCCTCAAAATGTATTGCTCCCACAACTATTTTATTATCAGGCTCATTGCCAGGGAAACCGGAGAATCCTCATTCCCCTGGTGTCCGGCCCCTGCGGAGGCTGGCACCCGGGCGCCCGCTCGCCCGCTCGGACCGTGCCTACCTCTCCGCACAATCCGCTGCTCCCCGGCTCCCTTTCTTTCTCACCCTCTCTCCCCCTCTGTGTCCTCCAGCTCCAACACAAACTGTTTGCACGGGAAGTCTCCTTCTATGACCCGATTCAGCACACACAAGAGAAAACTGTGGGCGACAGACCCGACGTCCTAACGAACTTGAGTTAATTAATGCTAAGGAAGAAAAGAGGCGCCCTCGCTCTGTTGAATCACGGTTCACTAGCCCTTTCAGTTTGCTGTGGGTGGAGGAAAAAAAAAGAGGCTTTTTGGTTCAAATATTTTTGGGGGGCGAAGGGAAAACAAAAACAAGGCAGAAGGGCCGGGGAGGGCGAAGCCGTCAGTACCTGCCGGAGGAGCAGCGGCGAGGGCGGCAGCAGAGTCCTCCCCCAGCTTCTGACCCGCTGTGCTGGGAAGGCCAAGGTGGGGGCCAAGAAAAGGGAGGGGGTCATCAATGGATTTGCAGGCCTGTTCAAATGCATCGCTGCAAAAATGATGGTCAACTAGAAGATACATATATATTTTTTAAGTCCAAACCCAACAACTCGATTTGAGCGGAGCCGTGAAAATGTTTTAACAGCGCAGAAAACTGAAGTATGGATGGCAGGCATACAAAAAATTTAAGTGTGCGGAAAAAAAGAGGTGGTAATGGGGGGGGGGCAGGAGAACAGCTGCAATTTTGCTTTCCAGATGTTGACACCAAAATGTAATTGGCAAGAAATTCCCTCCTTACCACTTTTTATCCTTTGGTTCTGAGACGTTCAAATCCTACAGCTAGCCCTGGGTCTGCAGCTAGTCTCTCGGCACCGGCACACGTGGATGGGTCTGGAAGCTTTATGATCAGCCCACTAATTTTTACAAGCCCTTCCACCCATCCCTCAGCAGGGAGGCCTGGAGGACATTCTTTATTTTAATTATTATTATTGTTTTCTAACGCACAGCCTTTACTACTGAGGCTGGGCCTCCCCCCCCTCTTTTTTTTTTTTTTTTCCAAAAATAAACTCTTTCACTGAAGTGTGGCCCATATAAGGAAGAGTGCACCGGTCTACGTCGGCCGCACAAGACATTTCCACAAAGTGAACACACCTGTGTCACCCCACCCAGGTTCAAAACTAAAGCATGTTCAGCACGCCGAGTGGGCCTTGCGTTTTTAAGCCGTGGAGTTCTCACAGCATGTATGCCTTAGACACAGCCCCTGCCCACACCAGTAGTTTCAAATTTGAGCACCTAGGCCCGTGCACGTGTCAGAGAGCACCGTGCACTCATAGGATCACAGGGAGGGGTAATGAAAAGACGCCCCGGCCTTCTCACCGCTGCAGAGGGGTTTCCAGGCCCCTCTGTGCCTGCCCAACTCGGACCCCATCAACAGGAGAACCAACGAAGCAGCAGGGTTAGCTGATTTGCAGGTTGTGTGTGTCTGTGTGTGTGTGTGGGGTGGGGGGACAAACAGGGACCACCAAGCAGAAAAACCCCAGTATGGACGGGCATACACTTGGATGGAAGGGGAGAGGGGCTCTGCAGTCAGGGAAGGCTGCCCTCAGCCCAGTCCATAAAAGCCGTGCATGGAGTGCACGGAGAGGAAGGGGTGGCAGTGGTGAGAGGGGGACCTAGGGAGCGAGGGAGTCCTGGGCTGGGGCTGCCGGGAGGGAGGGAGGGAGGGAGGGAGGGAGGCCCAGCCCTGTGGCATCTTCCTCCCCCTTCCCTGGCTCCAGCCCCAGCTGGCTCCCCCCCCCCTCACTTTCACTGGCACTAAATTTACTTTATAATTTTAAAATTAAGTTTCTTAAAAAAAAAAAGCAGGAAAGAGAAAGCATTTAAAGGCAAAATACCTCCCACAATACCTCTGGGGGTGGGGGTTGCTTATGTAAAAAGACAAATGCAAAGGATCCCTAAAAAGTCCAAACACCGAATAACAAGGAAAAAAGAGAAACACACTTAATTAAAAACACCTGAACCAAATAAATAACTCCCTCCGCAAGGCCAAGGCAGTGCACGGCCGCTGGTGCAGTGGGCACCAGCCCTCACCCCCATCTCTTACCCCTTTCCCCTCTCCCATTGTGCAGCCACGTCTCCCCCCAAGCACCATGGCAGCCCCACACCTGGGGGAAAGCCTAGGGCAGCCTTTTAGCCTCCCGCCAGCCTGGAGCAAACCCATGCAACCCTGACAAAGAGTTCCTTCCTCTATTTTCCACATCCCCCCAGGCCGGCTGTGCCCACGTGCCCACGTGCCCACGGAAGGCCCTGCAGCCTGCTCTCTTGCTCCAAATCTAGACCCTGTGGGTGGTGGCACTGTCCTGGGGCGGTGGGATGGGCACTGCCAGGCCCATCCCAAGCGCAGCTCTCTCCCCAGCCAAGGAGGGCTCTTGAGGACCGCGTTTTCTTTACCTCTATCATATGGGGCTGGAAGGAAAAACGGTGCCGCTTAATTAAAAATATGGTGGGCTCAGTGGTTGAGTATCAACCTATATGACCCAGGAGGTCACAGTTTGATTCCCAGTCAGGACACATGCCCGGATTTCGGGCTCGATCCCCGTGTGGGGCGTGCAGGGGCAATGATTCTCTCTCATCATTGATGTTTCTATCTCCCTCTCCCTTCCTCTCTGAAATCAATAAAAATACATTAAAAAAAAAAAACATGACATGGGATCTGAGCTCTCTGATCTTTAGAAACACTTGATTACCTGATCCTATGGTGGGGGGGAGGTGTAGAATGGGCGTGGAGACTCCCCCACACATACACCGGCTTGACTCTCCCAGCAGCCCACTGCCTGGGAAACGTGCCCTCGGCTGGCACGGGGGTACCAGAGCCCGACTCCTTTCTTCCTTTCTTTCTTTTTTAAATCGCTCTAGCGCAAACTAGGCAGTGGGTCAGGGCCCAGAGGCGGGGAGGGAAGCGGAGAGGGTTGTCTCTGAAAGAGGGTAAAAAAAGAAAGCGAGGCTCCAACTCCAGAGGAGAACGGGCCGCCCGCCGCTGCCTCCGCCGCCGCCACCGCTGCTGCTGCAAGTTTCCTGGCTTGTGCCAGTTTGGGGATTTGCGAATCAGACCGGAGCGGAGGGAAAGGCTGGTGAGAAAAAAGCTCGCATGGAAACGAACCAGTTCTGCCTAAAAGCACGCTTCCCGCTCTTAAATAAGACAATGCCGAAGGGAGAGGAAAGACAAGTGATTTCTCACTCTTTAATTATTCCAATGCTTAACATTATTTTAAAAAAAAGAAACCACACACATTAACCAATGTTATATTCTAACCCTCAACAAAGCTGGTATTTTTCTCTGATTATAGATTTGCCGTGACAAACCCGGGCTCTGAGGAGAGGCAGTGCAAAAACGCGCGCCTGAATGAGACACAATTTTATTAAAATCATAATAATCCTTGCGATCCTCCAGTGCCTGTTTGGCGGCAGAGATCTCAGGTGCCCCACGCCTGGCTCCACCGGGGAACCAGCAAAAGAGCTCGGGAGAGAGGCAGGGAACGCTCACCAGCTCCACGGAGTGCCACGGGCACGCATTTTCCTTTCTTTTCTTTCCTTTTTTTCCTTTTTTTTTTTTTTAACAGCCTGTTTCCATCATTCAGCCTCTGTCTCACGCCTTTTTGTAAAATAACAAAACTCCTTTAACATATTGTTTTAAAGAAGAGGGGAAAGATGACCCTACATAAAAGGGGGAGAGGAACTAAGTGTGGTCTGGGAGTTCCGTGGGGTCAGGGGAGTTGCTGCTGGGCGGGCTGGGCTGCCTCTGGGTCCAGGGTGAGAGCCTGCGCTGGGGGGTCACCTCCCCCCACTGGACTGGAGCTGGGTGAGTCATCCGTACGTGGAAAAGGTAGAGGACCTAAAACCACCAACTGGAATTTAAGTAATTGGGGTGATGAGCCATCGGTTTATCACCGGCTTCCCGGGGCGCTGGCTGGACGGCCCCGGAGGCTTTCTCTGCAAGTCCGGGGGCTGTTGGAGCTGGGCGGGGGGGACATCAGCGGGTCCGTAGCCTCCTCCTCCCACAGGTTAAGTCAGGCCCACAGAGCGAACACACGATCTTTTCCCACTTTCCCACCCGCTCCCGGGCCTGCCCAGGAATTGCAGCAAAATGGCTGGTGGCAATGGGTGGGGAGGCCTTAGTGCCTCGGAAAGAAGTCCGCCCTGAGAGGGAAGACCGTGTTGACCAGAGGGGATCTGGGGGAAATTATTATTATTTTTTTTAAGTTTCTTGGAAGCGGCGCAACCCCTGCGGCCTGAAGGCAGAGGAGAGGGAAAGGGAAAGCGCATTTTCTGCCACTTAGTCACATTTCTTCCCCGTGCTCCATGGAGGCCAAACGCCCCCAAACCCAGCCAACCCTCAAAACAAACAAAAATCTCCCGTGGTAAATTTCCCCGCCCTTATTCCCCAAAACGAGGCTGCTTGGGGATAAATGGAGAGAGGCTCCTTCTAGGCCCGCGATCTGGAGGCGGAGATGTGCGCAGTGCCGCGTGGAGGAGGGCCGCTCGCCAGACTGAAACCCCCAAGCTGCCCTCAGGTTCTGGGGCACTTAAAACAGCCACAGAACAACAGGATTCACCAACATCCATTTCATTTCCAAAGCCCTCTCCTGCAGGATCCCGTCGGATATCAGGGTGAGCACAGGCGGAGTGAAACTGAGGCAAAGGCGCCCGCGCAGGGCTGGCGACTGAAGCGACTGGAGACTGAACCCGCCTTAGAGACCCCAAAAACGCACCTCCACTTGAGCCCTTCCTGGCGGCAGCCTTTGATGTGGCAAAAGGCTAACACCCCACCATCCAACCAAGCCAGCCCGCAAGGCCTACTGGAGTCAGTGTTGGGGTTGCTGTAAGGTGTGAGGACCCGGTACTGTGGGCAAGAGCGGCGCCTGAACAGTGCGGGAGTCCCCCAGTCTACAGAGCGACTGTTTTCTGTGGTCCTCATTCCTGGATCAAGGCCTGGAGCATCGGCTAGAGCGAACCAACCCCGACCACACGCACTTCCCAAAGGAGCGGCCTCCAGGCGCCACTTCCCACCTTTTCTCCTCTTCTTGTGCACACGCTCCCGAACCTACGCAGAGCCCACTGGTGGCCGATGGCACTCTAGGGCCCCAGAGCCCAGCTGCCCACACCCTAGAGACGGTGCTGTCCCCTCCCACCCTGTGGTACACAGTGCAAGTGACCGCGACTGACAGCACCATGTTCTGCTGGGTGGGAAGCACACAGCCCTCCCACAGCCTGAGCCCAGGAGAGGTTTCCCCACGACCCCACCCACGCGTATCCCCCCTCCAGGCATGAGTCAATTGCAGGGGGTCTGGGAAATGCCATGTACACGCGCGCACACACACACACACACACACAGCCTGAGGTCCAAGGAGCCCATAGGCAGTGGGCACCTGTCGGTGAACACACGCAGGGGGGCTCACATACAGGGCATGGGCGGTACATCTCTGCTGGGGTTTGCACAGGCACACAGCGTGGACTGGAAAAGCTTGGGGCCATGAAAGGGGCTGAGAAGGGAGGTGCGGGAGGACCATGTAACTTTCTTCAGCCAGGTTGGGGCATCAAAGCGCTCTGGTTGGGCAGTGGGGCCGTCTAGGGGATCCTGGGACACCCCACCTCCCCCCACCACCTCTGCTCAGCAATGTGTTTCTATTTTACGATATCTCACACCCCTTCAAAACCCACCCACGCTCGCTCCTGAGGTCCATGTGTGCACAGGGACCCGGCCTCCACGCCCTGGGCGCCCCTGAGGAGAGGCCAGGAGAGCTGGGAGCCTGAGCCACCAAGCTGGACTCAGGGGGCAAATGGGAGTTGCACCCTAGAAGGGAGGGCATGAAATGGTCTCTTTGTGGAGAGGAATGGAGGCCGTCACTCAGCATTAATTTAAGCAACAGCAAACACACACCAAAAATCGGGTCTGGCCGCCAGCACCCACCCCCGCGATTGTGTTTCGGGGAGGGCTGCGGGATGCAGCAGTGCGGCTCAGCCTTTCCGGAGCGGGTCCCTGGCCTAAGGACTTGGAGCCGCACAGTCAGGAGGGGAAAAGCTGCTCCCGCCTGGCCCCAAGGCTCAGCCTGGGGAAATGGGTTCTGCAGGTTTGGGAGAAAGCCGAGTAGGGGTGGTAAAAATCCAAGTACAGATGAGAAGCGGGAAGGGGGGGGGGGTTTCTTACATATAAATATATATATATATACACATTAAGGTACAAATTTCCAGTATAAATATAGCACATGCAGGGGCGCTACCAGGCAGCTCTCGGACTGGGACGGCTCACCTGCACCCAGGGGCATTTGGGAAGACTGGCGCTCCAGGAGCAACAGGGGTGGGACCAGTCCTCCCCATCCCAGTCTCCTCCCCGATAACCCGATGTGGCTTTGGAGCCAGGTGCCCAGGGCGGCCTGGCAGGTGTGCGACTCACGTGAAACACATGCATGCGCAGGCTGGGGAGGTACAGACTCACGTGGGCCTGGAGCCACGTGTGTGGGCATCCGACCAACCCACCTGAGCCTGGGACCCCCATGAGGGCCTAGGGCAGGGCAGTGCCTGTATCCTGAACATGGCATGGGGGACAGAGTGGCCTCCTGTGTGTTTGGGACCCCATCTGACGTGGGGTGAGGGAGTCTTCATGGGCTGTGTGCTCCCCAGCAGTCCCATTGGGCTGTCAGGCCTGGGTGTGCATATGAGCTGGCGGTTCCTGGGGTCCCTGTCTGGGGCACTGGCCAAGGGCATGCTCAAGACCCCTGTCGGTGCCGCTGTACAGAGTGTGCTTGTGTATGTGCCCATGCCAGAAGGAGGGCCCGCTGGAGTGTCAGACATGGGCACGCATGCCCCCAGGTGCCCGTGGAGGCCGCCACGCAGAGCTGTGCGCATATGCTTGCAAGTGTCCTAGAGGCGGCCACGTGCACAGGAGCCACCATAGTCGCTGGGCCGAGCCTGGATCTAGCCCAGCCGTGGGCAAACTACGGCCCGCGGGCCGGATCCGGCCCATTTGAAATGAATAAAACTAAAAAAAAAAAAAAAGACCGTACCCTTTTATGTAATGATGTTTACTTTGAATTTATATTAGTTCACACAAACACTCCATCCATGCTTTTGTTCCGGCCCTCCGGTCCAGTTTAAGAACCCACTGTGGCCCTCGAGTCAAAAAGTTTGCCCACCCCTGATTCTAGCCCCTGAGCCGCCGGTCAGGGGCCAGGGCCTGCCGGGGCCTCGGGGAGGATATGGTTGGGGAGGATATCGTTGGAGCCCTGTTGGTTTTGGCCCTGGCAGCTCTACTGGGGGAAGCCCCGAGGAGCAGGAGCAGGCAGGCGGGGGAGGAACAAAGAAGGAAAAAGTGAGGGAAGGCAGACAACACAGGAGGAGGAAGCACCCTGGAATGCGGAGGGCCGTAGGGAGTAGGGGTGCAGGGCACCAGAGGCTCAGGCTTGGGACTAAAGACTTGCCTGGGAGCCCGTGGCTGCCACTCTGCCTACTCAGACCCTATACCTCCGTGGTACAGAGCTTTTGAAGATCCAGAACTTCTCTGCCTTCTGGGACCCTGGCCCCAGCCAATGGGCTCCAACACACACTCACTGTGGGCTGCCAGGAGCCAAGTAGTATTTGGGGTGGAGGGCATGGCTCAGATTTCCTCCGCCTTGGGGCCCCTCCCCCCATTTCTTGGCTGGGCTGCTTAGAACCTCAGTCTTCCCATCTGGGGAATGGGAGGGGAACGCCCATGGGGAGGGCCAGGAGAGGGAGCCTCAGGTGGATGGGAGGGAGTTGAAAAGCAAGATGACCGGTTTGAGTCTTGCTTGCCCCTGGGGGCCTGGCTAAGTAGTTCCTGCCACCCCACTACTCGCCCCATGACCCTGGCACTTGACCCTGAGACCTCCGCTCCCTCCTCTGTAAAGCAGATTGCTCATACCTGCCTCACATAGGGTGGTTCCAGGAGGTCTCGTGCGCCCGCCCGCTGCCCTGGCATAATTGCTCTGGAGTTGGTAGCTGTTATTTTTATTGTGAGGAGTCTATGGCTGTGACAAGCTGTGACGCTTGGTGTGATCGTGCGAGGCTGGCTGTGTGTGCGACTGTGCCGCTGTGTGTGTGTGTGCGTGTGTGACAGGTTGTGTGTGAGACTGTGCGTGGACGACAGATTGTGCCGGTGTGCAGCAGTGCCTGTGACAGGCTGTCACTGTATGACAGACTGCGGGTGGTGGGGTGTTGCGAGTACCGACTGTGAGTGGAGATGAGGGGGTATGTGGGGCTGGGCCGGGGTCCCCCCACACACCGACCTGGGTGAGGGTCTGGCTGACAGTGAGACAGGGAGGTTCTTGGGGACTGGGGGGTAGTCCAGTGCCCCTGGGGCCTTGGCCTTTCCATCGTGTTCATCAGGACCCCATCTGCTTGCAAACCTCGGGTGGTGACAGGTCAGAGGGACCCTATGATAAGAGCCTCACCTACACCTGCTGCGTCAGCTCTGGTGCCTGGGTTTGTGGGATGCCAGGAGGGTCATCAGTAACCTCGGGGCATCATGGGCCCCAGGCCTGGCGGCTTTGGTGAGGGACACACACCCGGAGCCTGTTCCCCACGCTTTTCCCTGAGCCTCAGGCCTGGGCAGGGCTAGTGAGACCAGGAAAAGGAGGGATCTGGGGAAAGCAAGAAACGCTGGGAGAGAAATTGAGAGAGAAGGTGAGAAAAGACATTCCCCTGGTTCTCTGGAGAACCCAGAGCTGATCAGGGCCAGGGCCTCCAGTCAGGTAGATGCACATCAGCTTGTGAGGTCAGGACTGGCAGCCATGCTCTTCCAGGCCCCGTGCTCAGACCCTGTGCAACTTCAGGGGCTCACTCCTCAAGTCAGCCCTGGCAGAGGGATGGGAAGAAGCAGGCATTCTCCTAACCCAGCAGTTTTCAGCTGGTGTGCCACACACACTGGTGTGCCGCAGGGTTTGCACAACAGGCAATGCCTGGCTGTGAGGTCAGGGGCACTGACCTCCATTCAGCGGTTCTCAACCTGTGGGTCGCGACCCCTTTGGGGGTCAAACGACCCTTTCACAGGGGTCGCCTAAGACCATCGGAAAACACATATATAATTACATACTGTTTTTGTGATTAATCACTATGCTTTAATTATGCTCAATTTGTAACAATGAAATCGGGGGTCACCACCACATGAGGAACTGTATTAAAGGGTCGCGGCGTTAGGAAGGTTGAGAACCACCGCACTAGACTGTCATGTAAAAAATGACAACCGCCAACACAACAGCGATCCGGTGTGAATGAATCAAAATCGTACCCTTTTTTTTTTTTTTTTTTTTTGTCAGATCGGCAAAAAACATATTTTTGGGTGTGCTGTCGTTTCTGTGGCATGAGATGAAAAAAGGTTGAAAATCGCGGCCCTAATCAGTGTGGGATTCCACTTTGCACACCACTCAGGCCCACCACTTACTTCCTTCTACAACTGGAGAAACAGACTCGAAGAGGGAGGGGACCCTTCTGAGGACCCACACATGCCCGGGAGACCTAAGAATATTGGTCTCCAGGCTCTGAGAAACCTCACCAGCTGGAAGAGTCCCAAGGCCCACGGGCCGGGGGCAGCCCCCTGCGGGCCCCGCCCTCCCCTTGGTGTGTCAATATGTGTGTTGTATGTGTTAGGGTGTGCGCTGTGGTCCACAGCTGTCGTGTGCCTGTGTGTGTCCCTCTGTCGGGGCAGCCTCTGTGTGTCTGTGTGCCCATTCGGGGCCAGCCCCTGCCACTGAGGGGGGAGAAGCGTCAAAGCACACACCCCCCCCCTCGAAAGTGTGTCTTTGATACTTGCAGCCTCGGCAGCGAAAAGCAAGTTTCCACAGGGCCGTCTTGGGCTGAGGCCAGGCCGTCCTCAAATAACATTTGAAGTTACTTAGCAAACTTTGTTTAGTGCCGAGAGAGGCGCGGGCAGCGGGCTGGGGGGGGGGGGGGTGCGGGCAATAAACCGGTTCCTCCAAAGTCCCTTGGCCCTCTGGGGGCACAAGTGCCCAATGTGGAGCTTGGTTTCCCACCTTAGCTCTAGGGAGGAGAGCGGGAATCTGGAGGCCTTGGAGGGAACTTGGGGGAGAGGGGACGGGGCATCCCACAGATGTAGCCGCCCTTGGGAAGCCCAGGCTCTGGGCTGGGGCAGAAATGTCCACCCTGGTCTCCTGGTGGCCCAGAGGCTGACACGAGCCTGTCAGAAATGGGAGGGTCCACATCTTCTCTGCCACCCTTTCTTGCAGCCCCACTCTGCCACCCTCTAGGCAGGCGGCACGAGCTAGCCTGGAGCATGTGTCCCCTAAACACACACATAAGCACCCAGAAGCCCTTGGTGCCCTGTGCCTGGCCCCCCGCCTCTCGCTCCCAGGCAGGAGAGAAGGCTGGAGAGCCAGCAATGGCGATGGTGGAAGGTTTGAAAGTGAAATTGGCGCCTCTGGGAGCGGGCAGGGGAGGAGATGCCAAAATGGTGAGCCATTACAGGGAAGAAGGAGAGGGAGGGAGGAAGCCGGCAGGAAGATGGGAGCCAGGCAGGCGTCGTCACCAAGCTCCAGGCTACAAAAGGGCATCGAAAAAAGCAGCAGCCCGGGCCCTTCCAGGGAGCAGGCCTGGGGGACAAGCCCCAGGTGGCACAGGACAGACAAGGGCCAGGAGGCACCCAGCGCTTCCCCACCCCCACCCCAAGCTTCGAAATGGAGACTGGCAGCAGCAGCCGCTCGGCTCTGCCCGGGCATGGGGTGGGGGGTGGCGGGCAGGCAGGGCGCCAAACCAAATGCCACCAGCCTGGGCATGGTGGTTGCCAGCCCACAATGTCGACCCCACCAGCCCCCGTCCAGAGCCCTTATGCCTGGGGCTTTGAGGGTGGAGAGAGAGGGGGGCCCAGCGAGAACCGGGGGTCCGGCAGACAAAGCCAGGTCTCCCCAAGCCGTGGGCAGCTCCCCAAGACCCTACAAAGATGGCGCTGCCTGGCACTGCCAGGGTGACGGGCTTTGGTAAAAATAAACCGGCCCGCCCCGGGGAAGCTAAATCAAGGGGCCCAGGTGGAAGTGCCACTCTGGGCCGCCAGCTGCCCCACCCCACCCCCAAGCGCAGAGTGGCAGGGTTGAGAATGCCCAGTGCCCATCGAGCCCCGGTTTCTGCACAGGAGGGGCGCCGGCCATCTTGTCCCCAAGTCCTGGGCGGGCAGCGTAGGTTTTATCCACAGTACGGATAATGGGAGACCTCAGGCTGCAGCAAAAACATGTGTTCTGGGAAGGCGGTGGCAGGACTGTGCTGAGCCACAGACCCTTTACCTCCAGACTGCCCCTGTGAGGGGGAAAGGGGCCTGCACTTCTCCCTCTGTGGCAGACAATGCTGAGCTGAAAGTCAGCCTCACAGACCACCTCTGCTGAAAACGCAGCTGCCGGGCACATCAGCAGGTCCTGGCTGCTCTCCTCTCCCCATACGTCGCCCTCTCCAGTACTGGACACTCACTCACTGCCCGGGTCCATTGTCTGCCCTCCCAGCAGAGCTGGCACCTTGGCCGATGCTGCTCCCTACCGAGCCCCCGGGGCCCAGAACGGAGCCTGGCACCCAGGAGGTGCTCGGTAAATATTTGCCAAAGGAATGCACAGGCCCCCGCCTGCACCCCCAGCACACAAGCTCCGGCTGGGTGCCCAGCAAGGTGTGGGAGAGGGTGTTGGGCCCCCCTGGGGGTGAGGGCAAGTCTAGCCAGTGGGGGTGAAAAGGAGGTGGACAACCTTCCACTCTCATTCTGAGCCCTGGACGGAAGAAGATCTGAAGGTCGGAGTGGTAAGGAGGGTTCAGGTTCAAGGGCTGACAGCGGGGCCCAGTTTCAAACGGGGGAATGGGGACATGCAGGATCACGCTGAAATTTGGGAAAGGTCGGAGAATAAGTTGCCATTCTTTCCCATCAGTAGGAATTAGGATGACGGTGATCAGAGAAGGGGCCTGGCTCCACCACCTCCTAGCCCTTGTCCCTGACACTGGATGCTCTTTTCTGAGTTGTTTTTCATCTACAAGATCAAGCACTTCCTTTACGACACACATTGTTTTAAAACACGTTCTGTAAACCAACTTCTCTAATCCTTACCACAACCCTGTGAGAAGAAACTGAGGCCCAGAGAGGCTGAGTGACTTGCCCAAGGTCACACAGCTAGTGAACAGCAAAGCCAGGCTTCAGACCCGGGAAGCTGGCTCAGAGGCCCCACGCTCAAAATAATGTGCAAACGTCCCAAATGTCAACAGTGCTGAAGTGAGAAACCCTGCCCTGCTGTCACACACACACACGCACACACACACACACACACACACACACGCGGGCACAGCTAACCCTGCCACACCTGCTTCACGTGGAGGGACTCGGGGAGCCACGCTGGGAAGGCTCTCAGCCCAGGGGGCCACACAGCACACTTTAGCCATCACTCTGATTTTTAGGAGAAACACTCATTTCATTGTTATCCTGCAAAAGGCTTCCTCCCAGTGTGATTCTGCCCACGGTCTTTCTTTGCTCTTTCTCCCGAGTCAGAAATAAGGAGTCAGAGGCCAGAGGACGAGTGAGACAGTCCTGAGGAGGACGAGTGTCAGGAGTTAGCCTCGCCTCCACCCCAGCCTGTTCTGACGGATGCCAGAAGCAGGACAGTACGAGTGGGGCCCTCGGCCACTGGGCCTACCTCTGGCCCCACTGCTGAGCCCAGAAGGCTCGGCGTGTCCTGAGCAGGGGTGGCACGTGGCCTCCCAGGCTTCGACACACTAGCGCAGGGATTCAGAGCTTCAAATTCCATCGGAAGAGATCGGGATGGTTGAATCTGCTGCTCAGAGACAGCCAGGGGGCCAGCAGGCAGAGGGGCGGGATGAGGAGGGCGGGTCTCATCTCTCAGGCACCATTTCCAAGCAAGACCAGGTGTGACCCAGGTGTGACTGTGTGTGTGGGTGTGACCCTTGTCCCTGTGTGCTGGGGCAACGCAGGACTGTGTACGTGCCACACCATGTGTGCCTGGACCTGGAGAGCAAGACTGTGTGAGACACTGTGTCAGCTGGCCTCCTGCGTGTGTGTGTGTGTGTGTGTGTGTGTGTGTGTGTGTGTGTGTTACTATCTGTCTGACAATATATTAGGGCTGACCTTCTCCACGTTGGCGCTGACGACATTTGGGGACCATTCTCTGTGCTGGGGCACCCTGTGCACTGTAGGGTGTTGGGCAGCATCCCTGGCCTCCACCCACCAGGTGCCAGTGGGCATACCCCCTCCAAGTGTGACGACCAGAAGTGTTTCCAGACACCGCCAAGTGTGTGTGTGTCTCACCGAGTGTCTCCGTGCATTGCTGCGTGCATGCGTGCGTGGGCTCCTGTGTGTCTCATGGTCGTGGGGGTGGGTGGGCGCTCCTGTGTGCGTGTCTGGGGGTCCGACAGCATGACTGCACGCTCATGCCGTGTGCTTCCCACTGAGTGTCTTTGGGTCTGTGCACTCCTGTGTGTTTGGCAGTAGCGGTGTGTCTGTACTGTGTGTCTCGCGGCGCGTTATTGTATAACCATGTGTGCCTGCGGGTCTCCCCCCACAAGGGTGTTCCTGAGCCGATGTGTTCAGGTGTGGCGGGTGTGTCGAGGTGTCCGTGTGTGAAAACAAGCATCTTTGTGTGGGGACACCTGTGTGTGCCTGACTGAGGGAGGGGTGCTGTGCGAGGGTGTGCTGTGCCTGTGTGTGACAGCGTGGCTCTTTGTGCCGGCGTGTGCCAGGGAGAGGGTGCGACTTGGTGTGAGATGGACCTGAAATAAAGCCCCGAGGTGATCTGACTGAAGCCCGTATTTGGACAGACCATCTTGGATGATTTGGCCCCTACCCCCAGCTCCTGCTGCCTCCTGAAGCCAAGGAGGTGGGGTGTGCTGTCCCTGCCTCTGGCTTGGCTCCCTCCGATTCAGGTGGGGACAGACCCCCGCCCTTTGCCTGATCCGTGCCAGGAAGGCTGGCACCAAACTGTCAGCCAAGGGAGCAGGGTCCTCAGTAGTGGTGGTGGCACTGCCCCCTGCCCACTGCTGGCCACCACCCTGGCTCCCTTCAGGGTGAAGCCCAGTGGGGGGAGAGCTCCCCAGTGCAACCCTGGCTTCTGATTGGCTACGGAGCGCCGCAGTGCCCGCCACCCGCCTCCCCCTCCCCGGCTGGCGCAGCCACATTGGTAGTGGTGGCAAACGCAGCTCGGAGTTCTGGGCACAGCTGCGCCTCACAGAGGCCTGCCAGCCCCACCAGAAGCCAGACACCCCAGCTCCGTGCCCCCGACCCCTCCCCACCCACCCACCCGCCTGCCCAGTCACCGGCAGCACAGTCACCCTGGCTGCTGCACCCTCAGGCTGCCAGGACCAGTTCCCCCCCGCCGGCCCCCTCGCCCACCAGGCTTATGCCCCCTTGGCCAAGCCCACTCGGGGGGGCCCAGGCCCCAGCACATGGCCATTCCCGCTCTCAGAGGGGCTCTTCAGAAAGGGGGAGGCAGCAGGGGGGGCAGGGAGAGGGGGAGCTAGTCCTTCTTCTTTTAGTGAACGCGCCCAGAGCTGGAGCCAAAAATCGAGGAGGAGAGATATTCAGACAGAGCCAAGACGCGTTTGGCAGGAGAGAGGGAGAGAGGGAGCGGGAGGAGGGGAGAAGAGAGGGAGGAAAGAGAGACGGGGGGAGAGAAAGAGGGGGCCTCAGTTTCCAAATCCATGCTCTCGGAGCCGTGGAAGGACAGCCCCGGGTGTGGGACCCAGGGCAGACCCGGCTCTGGGGGTGACGGGCTCAGGCCCACAGAGACAGCCCAACACCCCAACTGGCCAGGCCAGGACAGACACAGGCAGAAGCCAAGATCAATGCACACTGGGCAGACAGAGGGAGGCCTGTGGGCGGCCCAAACACATACCCGCACCTCACCACACAACGGGCTTCTGTCCATGACAGGCCAGGGGCACGGGCAGGGCCCACAGCAGGGCCACCACGGCTGCCCAACCTCATGGGAAGCAATGGAAAGGCCGGCATGCTCCCAGCCGCCAGCCTGACCGCCAGAGTGGGCATTTCACACTATGATGAGAGGCGGAGGGAGGCCAGTGAGAGGAACTCGTGTGGTGCGACACACATCGATGGTCACAGGGACAAAGCCCAGCATGCACAGTACCATGGGGGCAAGACTCATAGGCACAGCAATGACACGTATGCCCTACAGATCGACACAGACAGGTCGACATGCGTGGTAAAGCACACGGATACAGCCCTTCCTGGGGTGGTCAGACACCCAGTGGATAAGAGTTCTACAGGGACACACCACAGTGGTACTGGAACACAAAGACCACCTCAGCCACCCGACACACACAGTGACACACACCCCGTCACCTAAATACATGGAGATGGAGCTTGGGGTGACCCTCAGACAGGCAGCACCCAGCAATGGACACTCAGAGACACGGAGACACTTGAAAAGGGGACCTGCACAGACACACGCGGCCACATGGCTGTCCACGAGAAAATGGGGGCTCTGAGGCCCAAGATGCCGATGAACACGCTCAGATCTGGGAGAAGCAGGTAGCCACTCACAGTCTCCACGTTCAGAGCTTTGGGAGCGGGAAAGTGAAGGCCTCCCTCTACGCCCACCCAGCTGGAGCCCTGTCCTCAGCGCTGAGCTGGAGGGAGGCACAGACATCCCAGACTCCTCTCCTCTCTTGGTCCAGCTGGAGGAAAACGCAAGACCCCAAGTTCTTCGTGCTTCCAGAGCAGCGGGCAGGGACCAAGCAGATAAAAGGCTGGGCTCCCAGGGAAGGCCAGTGGTCAGACACTGAGCACCAGGGGGATTTTGCCACAGCCACGGCTGCACACCCACCCTGCACACACCCAGGATACCCACCGGACCCTGACAAGCGCTCACACAGGGTCCCACACGTGCGTCCTGAACTCATGGTGCACCCAGATGACGAGGCCCAGGTGCAAATGCAGAGAGGACCCTGGAGCTATAAAGGTGCCCCTGAAGCCACCATCAGGACCCACCCTCAGCTCCGGGCTCTTCGCCCTTTGCCCCATTCATATCTGTGTGCATACACACTCCTGCACACTCCGGCCCAAGGCCCAAGAAACCGGACGCAAAGTGGACCTGGTGATGACGAGGGTCAAGATTAGGGAAAGGGCGAAGGCAACCAGAGCCCCCCCAAGAAAGGCATCCGGTCTCCAGCGGCCCTGTCTCTTCTCTCCTGCCCCCTGCTCCCCACCACCCCTGCCTTGGACCCCTGCGGCCCTCTGCTTGGTAAACAAATGACCACAAGTCATCCTGTCCCTTGAGCCTCTGCTATGTGTCTGAGCCTAATCACAGCCTGAAATGCAGGCACTATTATTGCCCAGTTTATAGACCAGGAAAATCCTGTGCTTCAGGTCACAGCATTAGAAGATACAGAGCTAGAGCTCAAACCCTGTGCTCTTACGGTACAGCCCAGCTCTCACCCTCGGCTCCGTCTTCCATCTGGGAACCCTGGAGTCTACACAAGACATTCCTAGCTGGGCCAGGACCCCCGGCTCCAGCTCCCAGGGAGAGGGAAGCACCCTACCCGCTACGTTCCTCCAGCAGAGCCCTCAGCTCCGAGCTCGGCCCAGCCTCAAAACATCTCATGGAGCCCAACCCAAGTCCAAGAGCAGCCTACCCCATCCCAGTTCGTGCTGCACACACCTCCCACCCCAGCTGTGGGCATTAAGCAGGCAGGGCCACTGCCGAGAGAAAAATGTGCATATAAAGGAGGCTCCACGTGGGTTCGGCACGGGGAGCCACAGCTTCATAGGGACAGAGAGGTGGCCACAGTGACCCAGGGAAAGAGCTGAGCGAGACCCCCTCCCACCCCCGTCCCCTGGAATGGCTGTGCATGGCTTCACGGAAATCAGGGTACAAAAGCACCCCATTGCTCGTGTGGCCATGTGGCACGGAATGTCGGCAAGCGTGCATGTCTGAGAGCATGTGCCTATCTGTGTACACACCTGGGTGAGCCAACAGCATTGTGGAAAAGCGTCCCTCTATCCGTCCGTCCGTCCGTCCTTGAGTCTGTGTGAGCAAGCGTGGGGGTGAAAACATACCCGCGTCGGTTTGTATCCGAGTGTGGCTGGGAAGTATTGTCGTGTGTCCGTGAGCCGATATCGATACACACGTCTCATTTTAAAGGATGTGTGTGTGCGCGTGTGTGTGTGTTTACGCGCGTTGGGTGGGGAGGGAACGCAGGTCCCCGTCTCCTGTGTCCATAGAGTTACCAATGGCCCTGTGTCTGGACATCAACGTGAGCAGGTCATGCATACCGCCAGCTTGGTGGCGGCGGCAGTGTGTGTGTGTGTCTACATTCTGGTGTACGTCTGTGTATCTGGAGGGGGAGTCCCGTCCATCTGGCCCCTCCACTGAGGACTCGGGTCTGCAGCTGTAGTGGGCTCCAGCAGCTCCAGCAAGCGCCCCGCCCAGCCGCCCTGGATTTCGATGCTTTTTCCAGAAGGAGATTTCCACCCCCTTCCCCCTCGCCCACAGTGCCTTCCCCCCGCCAGGGCCCCGCTGCTCCAAGCTCGTTCCTGCTCAATCATTTATTGACTTTAAAATCGAAGCCAATTCTGGTTTGAAAAAAGAAAAGGGAGAGAGAGAGAGAGAGGGAGAGATGGAGGCCAGAGAGAGACAGAGAGTCCGAGATGTGTGGAGGAGGGGGGAGCAGATTCAGAGACAGACAGGGAGAGACAGGGACAGTCAAAGATACAGGATAGAGACGGGGACAGAGACAAAGAGAGAGAGGATGAGAGAGAGAGGATCAGGGGGGGCTATCAGAGCAAACTATGAAAGCAGAAAATTTTGTAAAAACAGACTCTGGATCCAAGAGATGTCGCTCTCAGGAAGGACAGACTGCTGACCCGCAGACTGCAGCCGCCCGCCCAGCCACCCCGGCACACTCGCAGCCTGGGCCTGTGGCGGAGCCGAGTCCTCGCTCCCTTCTGGAGGGTCACAGAGTGAAGCCCTAGCCATCCCCCCGCGCCTGGGGGCTGCCCCAGCCCCTTCCTAGTCTTGGCACAGTGGACCGGCTGGCATTTTCTTTCCCAGGGCACTGTGACATCTGAGGGCCTAAACTCTCACCCAGGCCTCAGGGGCAGGCCAGGAAGCTGGGCTGGCAGCAGGTGGGCAAGAAGCTGCTCCCGTGTGGCGTCTTGGTCCCACCAGGCCCTACACACCAGCCAAGCAGGCCTCCCAAGCATAGCCCCAAAGGCAGCCACGGCTCAAACCCAGCTAGGTGGACAGGAACGTCGTGTGGAAGCCCAAGATGGGGTGACTGGCCAGTCAGAGGCACAGATGTAGGGGGTCCCCAAGTTGCTACAGTGGTCAGAGTGCCTGCTCACACCTGCACTCACACTGTGATACACATGTGTAAACATGCACCTCACGAATACATACTCACACCTGTACAGGAAAACCTGCTCCCTGGGCCCCCACACACATCCATGCCACACAGGCCTGCCAACGGCCAGCCCACTGGAGCCACACACAGACTGAGATCAACTGAGTCAGCCTCTCTCTCTCTCTCTCTCTCTCTCTCTCTCTCTCTCTCTCACACACACACACACACACACACACACACACACACACTTGCATCTGTAGATACAAGAGTGGGGTGGCCATGGCTGACACTCATCCCAGACATACCCTCTTGCCCCTTGCAACACGCCAGGCCCACTAGCGGCCATATTCACGTGGACTCCCGCTCCCAGCTGTGGGCACACTTGGCACATGGCTGACAAGGCTCAGACTGGCAGAGGGAACACTGGGGACTCCAGGCCTGGCCTAGAGATTCCCCACAGACGCAGGTCCCGCTGAGAGTCACCGCTGGGCAGACCCCAGGCGTCCCGGCTGCAGAGCCTGTGTGGCCAGCCTAGGCCTGGCCCTGCAGGCAGCGCGGCCAAGGCCGCTGCGGGACTCTGGTCAGCTCCCGTGCCCTCTGCGAGCCTGGGGAGGGGCGGCAGGGCAGGCACCCAGGAGCCTTTGCCTCCGCCAAGCGCTGCTCAGGGAACTTCGCTGGAGGCGGGACGCGGTCTGCAGCGCGCCAAGGTCGGCGCTGTTTTGCTCCGGGTTGGCCCGACGCGTGGTCGCAGCACTGTCGGGGCGTCCACGGCTGCCTCCCGCCCTCCCGCCTCTGGGTGGCGGGACGGTATTCCCCCGGCCCGCCCGGTCCGGCGCGCGGCAGCCCGGGAAGCGGGGACCGGAAAGTTTGCGCCGAGGAAAGTTTGGAGGGGGGCCCGCAGCGGCGTCGTCCAGGGTCGGCGGAGAGGCGCGGCCCAGGCTGGCAGCAGGCCCATCCCTCCCTCCCCTCCTCTTCCCTCCTCTGCCCCTCCGAAATTTGGGAGCCCCGCCATTTTCTTAGCCCCGCTCCCATGTGAGGCCTGAACAAAGACTTTGGGGAGACGCCCGGGCCGCCCGGCCCGCCCTGGGCACCCCGGCCGCACACAGGGGCCGCTGCCACGCACGCCGGCCGCTGCCACCCTCGGGAAACGCTGCGCCCGCCCCTGGGAGCAACACCGGACCGGGTCCCGGCTCTGCGCCCTCGGGGTCACCCTCTGCCACTCTCTCACCCCCGCAAACACTGCCAGAGGCCATGCCGGGCGGGTGCAGCCACCGTGGCCCACAGATCGGCGGGAGTCCCGTTGCCCACCGCACCCCAGCCGAGCGCGCGCGCACGCACACACACACACACACTCACTCGCACTCCCGCTCCGGGCAGCGCCACGCACGCAGCCGGCCACCCCGGGAGACCCCCGTCGGGGTCTGCCAGGGGCCAGGGTCGTCGGCGCACGGGGGCGCCAGCACGCGTTCCCGGATTCCCCAAAGCACGACTTGCACCCCTCCGCCGCCCGCGGGCTCACTCCCCCGGCTGCCGCGCGCCCCCTCCGCCCGCTCGCCCCGCCTGCGCCGCGGGGCAGCCTCCTGCGCCCGCTTCCCTCCCCGGTCGCGCGGGGCGGCGGCCGGTACCTGGGTGAGGCAGTACGGGGAGTACATAGCTGAGCGCCCGGGCGAGAGCGCGGCGGCTGGCCGCGGCGAGGGGAGGCCCGGCCGGCGGCGGCCGCGCTCGGGCTCCGACTCGGCTCCTCCGGCCTCCGCCGCGCGGCGCCCGCCCGGCCCGCGGCCCCGCGCTCGCCGCTCGCAGGCTCGGCCCCGCCGGCTCCGGGGCCGCCGCCGCGTTTGCCGCTGCCTCTCGCGTCCGCCGCCGCCGCCGCCGCTGCCGCTGCCGCGCGTCTACTCCATGCCGCCGCCGCTCGGCCGGTCGCCCTCGCCCGCTGCCGCCGCCGCCGCCGCTGCCGCCGCCGCCGCGCTGTGAAAGTGAAAGTTTAGACAAAGTTTGGAAGCGGCGCACTCCGGGGAGAGGGAGCTGGCGGGCGGGCGGGAGGAGGGGCGCGGGGAGGGGCAGGCGGGCGGGAGCGGCGGCAGGCGCTCACACACACACACACACACACACACACACACACACACGCACAAGCGCACACATGCACGCATGCACACGCGCGGGGGCGCACACCGTCACGGCCACCCCGACACGTGCTGGCCCGCGTTCCAACGCAGACACACGCTGGTACACAGCGGGGCTCGGACCCCTCCACACATGTCACGTACAGAACATATTGCCACACGTTTCACGTTCGGACAACAAAGCACACACAGCGTGGGCACATACCCGGGCACACATTCCACACCTGCACACACACACACACACACACACACACACACCAGGTCAGAAAACCAATCCATGATCCATACGCTGATATGCACACAGGACCCCCATCACAGGATGATACGGGCACCCACGCATTCCAACAAGGAACCATGTTTAGACACTGAGATACAGACAGATACACACCAACATGGGCCTCACACAGATACACAATAAGACATACACACAGCAGGGCCTGCTGACATGTACAGATTCACGCTGACACACAGACACAGGCATGATCACACAACCACACCTTGACATGCTCCAGGCAGTCAACTCCTACACATGGACACAACACAAACGCAAAGCCGCACCAAAATATCTTGGTAGTTGTGACACAGAGGACACACCCAGGTGCACAGAATGACACTGATAAAAGGGAGACGCACGAACACACCTCACACAAACACACACCATCAGCTACCTGGACATACATCCAAACAACACCAGGAGAGCACCGAGATACAAAGTGACACTGGCAGCCACAGCAACACACACACACACCACACACCTGGAGCCCAGCTATGCCCTGGGCCTCGGGCACATGGAACAACAGTTTTTTTTTGTTGTTTTTTTTTTTAATAAATATATTTTATTGATTTTTCACAGAGAGGAAGGGAGAGAGATAGAAAGTTAGAAACATCGATGAGAGAGAAGCATCGATCAGCTGCCTCCTGCACATCTCCCACTGGGGACGTGCCCGCAACCCAGGTACATGCCCTTGACCGGAATCGAACCTGGGACCCTTCAGTCCGCAGGCCGACGCTCTATCCACTGAGCCAAACCGGTTTTGGCGGAACAACAGTTTTGATACTCAGTCAACTAGTAATCCCCCTCATGGTATCACCAAGTCATGCACACAGGTGCCACACACATGCACCCAGGCCCCTCCCACACACAGCAAGCACATATACTCACTCATCCTTGGCTCTGATCATGGACATACACAGGTCTAGCAGAGGCTGCACAGCCCAACCTCCAGGGATAGAAAAAGGCATGAAGGCCTCAAGTCCATGTGCACACCCTCCCTGGTGAGGCTGTAGTCCCTCAGGTAGGCCCCTGACCCCCCATTTCCAACGCAGAAATGACCTGGGGTGAGATGGTGCTGGGGGCCCTGGTGTGGGTGCATGGGGAGCCCTTGGGTGACCCCCGTGGTGGGCGGGGAGGTGGTGCCACAGCCCCCAGGCAGCTCCTGCCGGGACAAAGCTCCCTCCTGCTGCCAGGTGCAGCCAGCACCTTCTTGCCCTCCTGGGCCAAGAAGCTGTAGCAATGCTCAGCTATGCATTGTCTGTCGGAGGGGTGTTGGTGCCCAGGTGTGTGGGGGTGCAGGTGTGTGAGTGTAAAAATATCCCCGAGGGGGAGTGCTCCTGCTCACACGAGACCATTGAGGCAGGGTGGCCGCAGCGTCCTCAGGTGTCTGGGTGGGTCTGGGTGTCCTCTGGGGGGAAGAGACGCTGGTCAGTGGACATTCAGGAGTCCCTTTGTGTGGCCCGGTGTTGTGTGGTGGTGATGTGGGTCTGGCTGTGTGCCTGGGAGATGTCTGTGAGTCAGAGAGGGTGAGCATCTGTCAGGCCCTGTGCCAGGCACTGGGGACAGAGTGAGGACCAAGACAAAAGACCTGGCCCTGGGAGGCTGACATTCTAGTGAGAGTCAAGTGTAGCCGGGGTCTGGGTTTGACAGGAAGTCCTGGTGATGGGGGCGCCCGGTGAGCATGTGTGTTTCAAGCTGAGCGCCGTGTGTGTCAGCTCTGGGGGTCTTTCTGTCAGAAGGTGTCCGTGTGTGTGGCAAACCTGTGTATGTGTGGGTCTCTCTGTGTGTCCTAGAGTGTATGTGGCCGAGGGGGCAAGTAAGTGTGCGAGGGTCGCAGTGGATCTGTCTGCGTTCAGGGACTGTGTTGCAGACGTGTCTGTGGGTCACTAGAAGTGTTTCTGTCTGTGGGGTGATCCCTGTGGGTCTGGGGCAGTGATGAGGATCTGTGTGGGCACGGGTTCGTGTGTGTCAGGGAGAGGGGCTCTGTCTTTGTCAGGGAGCCCGTCTGTACAGCCTGAATTGGTGTGCGTGTGCTTGTATGACAGGAAGGGGTCTCTGTGTGCCTGGGGGGGGGGGGGTCTGGGTATGTGCGTGTCCGTCATTCCGTGCTCGAGGAGCTCTTTCCTGGATCCCGTGGTCCAACACAGCCTCCTGTCCTGCGCCACTGATGCAAGGCCTTGGCGGAGGGAATTGATACGTCCTTAAAAATTCAAGGGCTTCTAGTAAACAGAAACTTTTAACACCGTTTAAAGTTTCAGGGCCACCGCTGCTGCCGCGCTCCCTGCGCTCCCTGCGGGAGGAGAGCAAGGGGGAGGGGGCACAGGCGGATTGAGGGGGGCACCGAGGGGAAGGGGCAGGGCTACATGGGAGGCAGGGGAAGGGTGCAGGCCGGGGACTGGAGACTGAGGGGCTGAGGGGAGGGGTTTGGGGATTAAGGGGGATGGGGATCTGGATGTCTCAGGAAAGAGGCGGGGGGTAGGGGCTAGGTTAGGGAGTGGGGGGAGGGGAAGGGAGCAGGGAAAGGCAGGGGTTGGGTATAAAAGGGTCTGGAGCCTTTGAGGAGGCCCAGGAGAAGCTGGAATGTCTGGGGGAAGGTGCTGGGGATATGAGAGCCCAGAATGGGGTTGGGGACCCCAGGGGGAACTTGGATGGCCAAGGGAAGGGGCAGAGATGGGTGTGGGATGGGTATGGGGCCCGAGTGAAGGGTCACTGGAGCAGTGTGGGCCTGTTGGGGGCTTGATGGGAAACAGTGGCGGGGGGGGGGGGGGGGGAATGGAGGCGTTTGGGGTGTCTGGGACTTTAATGTTGTTAAGGGCTTAGGGGCAGACCCCAAGCCTTCCTTGGCCCCCTGCTAACAGCCACTAAGCAGGCACAGGGCTCCGAAGACCCCCACCTTGGGCCCAGTCCTGGCCCCACCTGCCTCCCTGTCCTCTCAGCCCTGCCCACCAGCCATGCCAGACCCTGAGGGCTGCCTTCATCGCCCTCCCAATCCTGCATCTGGCCCCAAACCTGGGCTCTGCTTAAAGCCATATCCCATTCCCATTTCACACACTCATACCACACGTCCACTTGCACACACACACACACACTCCTTCATTCACACACACACACCCCACAATATTCAACCCTCTATTCTTAGACACACAGGACACCCATCCTTTCACTCAGCACACACAAATACAACATCCACACGTACACACACAGGATACCCATATTTCCATTCTAACAGACACACACAACACCCATTGTTCCATTTACACACACACACAATCATACAACATCCAATACACACATAGGACACCCATCCTTCCTTTCATACACACACACAGCATCTATACACACACAAGACATTTATCTTCCACTCCAATAGACAGATACACACACACAACATCCATTCCTCCTTTAAGAATCACACACAACATGCAGACACACACACAGGCCATCCATCCTTCCATTCATACAACACCCATCCTTTCTTTCACACACAGCTTCACACCACAAAACCCTCCCTGTATGCACACACACACACTCTTCCTCACATACCACATCCACCCATATAAACACAAACAAAACACTTGTCCATGTTCATTCACATATCTGCACTCAGAATTCTCTCCATACACTCAGACCCCCCGCTATACCCACAGCACTCCACACACACACATCTGCTCTGCTCCCCCCTCCACAGCTGCCACGGGGGAGAATTTTTACAAGGAGGCAGAGGGGCTGCTCTGGAGGATACCCAAGCTTCTCCATCCCCTTCCCCCCAGAAGCCAGGTCTTAGGACACACCCCATTGAGAAATCATGGGGGAGGAGGGCACTGCCATGGGGCTGGGCACGTTGGGGTGGCACAGCTGGGATCCCCCGCATTCCTCCATGCAGGGCTGCCACCTGGCTAGGCTGGCAGCAGGTGTGTCTTCCAATGCAGGTGTGTGGGGGGAGGGGGAGAGAGGAGGAGGAAGAACCAGCCTATGGCACTCCCTGGCCAGGATGCGGGGGATGGGGGGCACTGAAACATCTGGGCTCTGGCAGCCAATGTCCTGGGCCACTGAAAGTGGGGGTCAGGCATTGCTGTGCTCTAGGTCAGCTGGGCAGGCCTCAGGGGAGGTGGCAAGCATCTGGCACACAGGATAATTGAAGAGCCAGGCCAGGGGAAGGAGAGTTGAGGGATGATGGGGAGACAGGTGCTCTAGGGCCCTCCTGGCAGGACCGGGATCCCCACTTCCCAAGAGGGCTCAATGCCTCTCCTGACCAAACTGTCTAGGACCCCAGGTCTGGTCTGGGGTCCTAGATAGCCTTTGTCTCGCTGCCCCAACCCCGGCTGGGAGTCCCTAGTGGGATCTGAGCCAGAGGAATTATAGTCCTCACTCCCAAGGCACACCTAGCCGGGCACCCCAGACCCCATCACACACACACAAAATCCCAGAGACCACAGGTGTACGCACACATACAGATCCGCCTCCTCCTCCTCTGGGGGGGGGGGTCATATAAAATACCATAATCACACACAGACACAGGATCACCCAAAGATGCTGTCACACGCCCTTCCAGAGGAGCACACCGACACACACACAGCCACGCATACCTACCCAGAGCCACCCACAGAGTGACACCAATAGCACCCCGGTCACACACTAAGACCCTCACCATCACATAGACCCCCAGAGAGACTCAGATATACACTGACTGACAAAGACACATGCAGACACACACAGACAGTTACATGGACTCCCCAAAGCACTAGTTACACAGACATACACAAGACCACATACAGTCACAGAGGGACACCAGATCTCACACGGGACAGACCTAGTGGGTCACACTCACAGGTGCTCTCAGAATCATCCATAGCTGTGGCACACACAAAGTCATGCAAAGTCATACAGATGCTACACATACACACACGCACATATCGCTCACGGTTACAGTCACAATCAGACAGTTGGTCACATGACACCCAAAGACACATGCAGGCATCCCCAAGTCACAAATGCAGACCCAGGCTAGCCTGCAGCTGCACGCACGTTCCCACAGAGGCGCAGCCTGGCCAGGATAGACGACAGGAGGGCGGCAAGGCCTTGTGGCTGGCGCTCACATGGAGGCAAAGGGAAGGAGTTGGGGAAACCTTTCATTTGCAGCAGGCAGGAGACCCACCCACCCGCCCTGGAAACCTGGCCCTGGGTCCTGAATGGGGCCTCTGTACGCTGCCACCGCCCAGCCATCCCAGGGAGAGAATATGGGGTTGGGGGTGATCCAGCTGCACCATGTCCCTGGCCAAGCCTCAGGGCCACCCGGCCACATGCCAGGGCTCAGGCTGGAGTCCCCCAGCACCGAGTAGCCCTTCCCCGACCCATCCTCACTACCTCTGGAGGCCAAGCCCCAAACCCAAGCTGCACAGAGAACACGGAGGGGCAAGGCCATGCCCCTGCTGGTGTTGGATATCCAGGTCTCCGTGCCGAAGGCCCAAGCGCCTCCCCAAGATGGGCAGCTGCCAGTCCCATGCCACCAGGCCTCTCAGTCCAGCATGAACGTATGACAGCATGGCTGCATGTGGCTGAGGATGAGACAGGGTAGTCATGTGTGAGAATGTAGCCAGACTCCCTGTGCCGCCTGAGGGTGGGGGTGGGGCACTCAGAGCCCCTTGGCTCATGTCAGCACACACACACAGTGTCATTGTCACCTATTGATCATCACACAGCCACTGTCTCATCTTCAGTCACATGGTCACACACAACCACACTGTCATACACGCTGCTATACACACCTTCAACCACACAGAACCGCACTCACTCCTTCAACCAGTGACACCGTCACACCCTCAGCCATGCTGTCAGACACAGGAATACTGCCACGCCCTCAACAATTCTGGTCACACACACCTTCGGCCTCACAGTTTCACACGTCTTCACAGTTAGCCTGGCATGCCGACCCTTCCATGATGTCAGTGTCACACTGACCAGCAGAGGCACACTGACATACTCTGGGTGCCCCTACAGCTGTCTAGCCATGTGGCCACACAGAGTCACTGCCCCACCCCACCCCCCAGTCACAAGGAGGGGAAGCAGATCTGATCACTTCATCTCCATGGTGTGGCACACAGCTGTCCCTAGAACCAAACCAGTCACTCCAATAACACAACACACCCTCACTGTCATGGTGTCACAGAGCAGCCAGCCAGCAGGTACGGCCCCTATATAACTGCTCAAAGATACCTGATGACACATGCTCAGGGCATGTGACAGGCACACATCTCACACTGCCACACAACATCCATAGTCCCCGGACAGAGCTACAAAGAAACAATGGGTGACAGCCACACCACCGTTACAAGTACATCCTGTCATACAACAGGCGCTCTCCCCGGTGCCTGTCACAACATTGAGACAGCCCCTTAGTGGTCCCAACAGGCAGCCAGGCATGCTAAATGGACTCCATGATAGTCACTAGGACACCCCGGTTTCCCAGTCGTAGAAACAGGGATAGGCCCAGGCTGACACCCCTCCCTGCTGCAGTTGGTGCATCGAGAGCAGGGGGGGGCTAATGGATGTGCAGCTGTCAGCAGTGGGTGCCAGCCCCCACCTCATGAATATTCATCAGATGAGGCTCTCCTGAACCTGTGGGGAGTTGGAGGTCCCAGGCAGCTGGGCACCCCCTTCTGTGCCAAGTGTGGGAGGGCTCAGCCAGGCCCCAGCAGTCCTCAGAGCCCACTCCTAGCCCCACACATAAGCACACACGAGTTTGTGAACACAGACCCCCCTCAGACACAAAAATGACAGTTACAAAAACTCTGAATTACACCCCAAAACGCAGCCACCCACAATCTCACAACACACACACACACACACACACACATACACACACACTCACACACACCAGGCATGCAAACACATGCACACAATCCAATGAACTCAAAATCACAAACATATAATCACACCCAAACCACAGACACCCATCATCTCTCTCTCTCTCTCTCTCTCTCCCTCCCTCCCTCCCCTCAGCCATGCAAACACAGACACACAGTCACATGAACTCACAAGCATACAACCACATATACACACACATTTCTTTTTTTAAAATATATTTTATTGACTTTTTTACAGAGAGGAAGGGAGAGGGATAGAGAATTAGAAACATCGATGAGAGACAAACATCGATCAGCTGCCTCCCTGCACGCCTCCTACTGGGGATGTGCCCGCAACCAAGGTACATGCCCTTGACCAGAATCAAACCTGGGACCCTTCAGTCCACAGGACAATGCTCTATCCACTGAGCCAAACCGTTTAGAGCTACACACACATTTCTAAACACACGGACATACAGTCACCCCCAAACTAGAACCAACTACTTTTCATAAAGCACCCACACACGTATGCAAACACTGACCCACAACTTGGCACACAATCCCACTGCCTCTCAAATGTACTCACACATAACCACCCTAAAGAGCACCTTCACCCACCATCACACACACGCACACACACTACGATCTCATTCTGCCCACGCCTGACGGGTTACAGAAGGGGGAACTGAGGCACTGCGTGGCTGAAAGCCCCTTGAAGGAAGATGCCCCTCCTGACTCAAGGCAGAGGCTGCAGCTGGGCGCCCCCTGCCGGCCTGGGCCCTCCAAGAGCGCGCGGGGAGGCGGGCACGCGCCTGACGTAACCATGGCATCCTCTTGGCACGCGTGGCCGGGGCGGGGAGGGCGAGGCGGGCGCGTTGCCATGGCACCGGAGGGCCGCGTGAATGGGGTATTGTTCGCCCCGGCGCCCAGCGCCCTGGCCTGACTGTCCTGGACCCACCCGGACCCATCCGCCGCAGAGGAAGGGAGAGACAGAGATGGGGAGAGACAAAGATGGAGAGAGACAGACAGAGCTGTAGATGGGGAAAGAAAGACTCTTAGGAACCAAGGGGGAGAGACAGAGACAGAGAGAGACAGAGAGATGGAAGAGATCTGGGAGATGGAGAGAAATGCACCAATGAGGAAGGACCCACTGAGGGGCAGAGGGACAGAACCTATGAGAGGCAGGGCGGGGAATTGAGATGGAAGACGAAGGTCTGGGGTGGGAGCCAACCAGTAACCACGGAGCCCACTGTGCCTTGCGCTCCACCTGGTAACAGGACGAGGCAGGGGACCAGGACTCCCAGACAGAGTCAGAGATACTGAGACGGGAAGAGACCCAGCAATAGAGACCCAGCAAGAGGAGGGTCAGAGACACCAGGAAGAGAATGGAGCCAGTGCTCTGAGGGTCCTTCCTCCACTCCCCTTTGGACAACGTGCCTCCTCCAAATGGACTCTCTGGGAAGGCCCCCCTCTGTCCGGCACACCTCACCCACCACTGACGAGACACCATCCACACAAGGACCTGGTCTTGGGGACACCGCCCCAGACACTCTGAGCCGCTCTCATGGACCCCGTGGCACAGCAGATACACCCACAGACACTCAGGGACACAGTTAGGGTCCGTCAGACACACCCATACGACAGGGACGCCTACCCCACACCAGAGTGACAAAGCTAGAGACACGGCCCATAGAAGCACTGTCTCATGCGGACTCTGCCAGACACCTGGTCCCAATCACACATGGCCACACAGCCCACAGGCTCACACTGCACAGAACACTGCCATGTGTGGCTAACCAGGCACATGGTGCCCTCTCACACCCGCAATGTCCCTGCATCTGACCCAGAGACTTGGCCTCCTGGCCCCCAGCCCAGATGGGGGGTCTGGGAGGATGCTGGGTCCAGTTCTCCATGTTTGACAGACATCGGTCACCAGTCCAGGTGGGAAGGGGAAGGAAGGGAGGTGAAGCCCCTCTCCTTCCCCTCAAAGAGTTGAGTCCAGCCAGGCCAGGGCAGTCCCCAACTCCATGTCTGGGTCATCTGGGCCCAAATCTGAACCAAGGGTGTCCCCTGGTGGCCATGTGTGGTCTCTGCATCCATTGCGTGAGGGTGTGGGGGGATGGCAGGCAGCCCAGTGGCCTAATGTGAATAGAAGGGCAGAGAGACAGGCCCAGGCTCAGCACCCAGAGCCTAGAGACAGGAAGCCAAGGTCTGGAAGCCAGAACCCAAAACCAGAATTCAGAGCCTGGAATCCAGATCCCAGAATCCAGAATCTGAATCTAAATTCTCAGGTACCAAGAACTGGGGACCCAGAATCTAAAATCCAGGTCCAAATGCCCAGAATCCAATATCCAAAGGTAGAGATCCTGTCCTCAGAATCTAGAATCCGAGAGCCCTGAATCCAGATACAACAACCGGAAGCCTAGATCCCTCCTCAGAGCCATCCCCTGCCTTCCCTGAGCCCCCAGATTGGAGCAGAGCAGCAGGGGTTGGTGAGGACAGGAACAGCTTAAAGGGGCAGGAGAGCCCTGGCCGGTTTGGCTCAGTGGATAGAGCGTCAGCCTGCGGACTGAAAGGTCCCAGGTTCGATTCCGGTCAAGGGCATGTACCTTGGTTGCAGGCACATCCCCAGTAGGAGGTGTGCAGGAGGCAGCTGATCGATGTTTCTCTTTCATCGATGTTTCTAACTCTCTATCCCTCTCCCTTCCTCTCTGTAAAAATTCAATAAAATATATTTTTTAAAAACAAAGTGGCAGGAGAGGGGCCCTGCAGTGACCACACAGAGCCTCTGCCAGCTGCTGCCCTCACAAGCACGCATGCACACACATACTTCAACAGAATCTTACACACAGACCACATGACCAAACATATAGCCAGCCTGTGACCATCAGATGTACAGCACCACACACTCAGATGCACACACACAGGCACACACACAACATCACACATACACCCTGACAAACACCCTCACCCAAAGACACCTGAACCCACCATTCACTCCTCTCCCAGCACATGGACACACACTCATCTGTGTACCCACACGATCTCAGAACTGCCCCCCATCGCCAGCCATCCCACCAAACTCAGACGCATAGCCACCACACCCAGAAATGCACAAAACCGAGACTCCCAATCCTACTCAGACATGCTCAAAGAATTGTGCAGGCTGGTGCGCATGTACACACACACACACACACACACACACACCTCCCCTAAGCAGGGAGAAGTTCCATGCCTTGGCAGCCACACAGCCCCTGGGAACAGGACCCCCGGGACCGGGCTCACTGTGCACCCCCATGCCCACCCCATCCCCCCCCTCCTGGCCGGCTGGCGGGCTTTAATACAGATGCCAAACTCATAATTGTAACTGAGGGTGACAGGGTCACCTTGAGCCCCAGATGCTCGCGCGGTGACAGATGGCGTTGGCAAACCTGATTAGCAGCCCCTGTGCCAGCGCCTGTGGCACCTGCATCCCTGCCCCTCCCCCGCTCCCCCAGCACTCATTACCCACCCATTAATGGTCCTGGGGATGGGGGTGGGGGCCGTTTGGCACTGCCCAGGAGGGGGCAGGGATACTGGGGCCCCCCTGGCACCAAGGTTCCCAGCTGGCTCCCCGGCTGGCAGGAGGTGAGCACAGCTGAAAGGGGGTGGAAGCAGGCGCCTCATATGCCTGCCAGAGGGGTGTCCATGGTGCCAAGGCTGAGCTACCCACTCGGACGCTGCCTGAGGTTTGGCACAGAATCCTGGAGGGAGGCGGGAGAGCACACCCCTCCCCCATGGGCCACTCATGACCCTCCCCCATCTCGGGCCCTTGGAGCAGGGCCTTGGGAGCTGCCTGCCTGGCCTGTTCCCACCCCTCGGTGCTGGCCTGTGGGGTCAGAGGTCATGGGCTCCCACGCCCCACTGGCCCATCTGTTTCCTCGGGTCCCCTCCTCCTGCTCCCCTCACCTGGGGCCTTCCTTCCTGAGGCAGGAAGAGGGCTGAGGGGGGCCCCGGTTGACCACCCCCCCACCGCCCTGCGCTCCGGGGAGCATTTGGAGGCAACCCTGACAGCACCACATGTCCCTGCGTCTGTGCCAGACGGGCCCATCTGCTAGGGCCCTGGTTCCAGACGCCCAAAGCCCAGCCGCCCTCGTCCGCTGCAGACCCTGTGCCCAACAGAGGAGGGAGCACCCCTCATGCCCACATTCCACAGGGCCACCCACTTCCAGGGAACTCCGGTTGGAGGAACAAATACACACATATACACACAACTGGACTCCATCAACCTTTATGGTCCTGTAAATGCCACACTGGGCGTGGGGCTGGTGGAGATTGGGAGGGGCAGCTGGAGCTTGTGGGTTCTGCTTCTGACTTGGGGAACCCAGGTGTCCCCCCCGTAGCTACCTCTGCTTTCCTGCCTGGGTTTGTTGGGGTCCCTAGGACAGGGTCGTCATTGTGTCTCCTGGGTGGAGTCATCCGTTCTCCCTGCATTTAGGGGTGTGTCTTTGACTTATTCTGTGAGAGGAGGTCCGGTCTGGGGTTCAAATGCTGGCTCTGCCATGTCGTGTTGTGCGACCCTGAGCAAGTGTCTTTGCCTCTTGGGGCCTCAGTTTCCTTCCCTGTAAAATGGGGTGATGCCTCTATGCTATTGGGCAGCTCTGAGGGCGACTCAAGTAAGTACCTGGCAAATGCTTAGAGCTGGGCCTGGCCGACAGTGAGTGCTCAGTAGCGTGTGCTGTGACTGTGAGTGGTCCGCCGCTACGGGGCCGTCTGGTATTCACGGGAGCAGGGTGAGGACTCGGGAGGCCCATCTGGCTTTCCCTGCATCCCTGGTCTCTGACCCGTGGACATTCTCCAGGTCGGTGTCTTTCCGACTCCCACATCTCTCCGAGGTGCGTGCGTCTATGTCAGTCCGTGATGCTCAGCTCATGCCTTCAGGCTACACTGACACCTCTCCACCAGCACTGTGTATATCTTCACCCGCCGACGAGAGGCTGGGCTGCCCACCCGGCACCACAGGAACACGGGTGTCCAGTGCCTTCGAGCGGGCACACAGCTGTTGCAGAGGACGAACGGGGCGAGGTCCACACCAGGGACGTAGAGCGAGGAGCAGTGGCCGAAGCAGAGGTGATTACGGAGGCGCTTAGCCATGCATCCCGGCTGGGAGAGTACCTGGGGCCAGAGGCAGGGAGACAGGAGGCCAGAGTAATGAGAATAACCCCCAATCCACTTCCACCCCACCTTGAGAGGCATGTGCCTGGGCTCAAATCCTGACTGTGCCATTGCTGTGTGACTTGAGGTAAGTTACTCAACCTCTCTGGGCCTCAGTTTCTTCACCTATGAAATCATCAAAGTTCAACCAGGAAAAAAAGAAACTACTCTAGGCCCATGGCCGGCAAACTGCGGCTCGCGAGCCACATGTGGCTCTTAGACCCCTTGAGTGTGGCTCTTCCTAAGCCTTAGGAGTACCCTATTAAGTTAGTAACAATGTACCTACCTATATAGTTTAAGTTTAAAAAATGTGGCTCTCAAAAGAAATTTCAGTCGTTGTACTGTTGGTATTTGGCTCTGTTGACTAATGAGTTTGCCAACCACTGCTTTAGCCTATAACAGCCGTGGGCAAACTACGGCCCGCGGGCCGGATCCGGCCCGTTTGAAATGAATAAAACTAAAAAAAAAAAAGACCGTACCCTTTTATGTAATGATTTTTACTTTGAATTTATATTAGTTCACACAAACACTCCATCCATGCTTTTGTTCCGGCCCTCCGGTCCAGTTTAAGAACCCATTATGGCCCTCGAGTCAAAAAGTTTGCCCACCCCTGGCCTATAACCTGGCACACAGTCAGTTCAATAAACGTTAGTTCCTCCTCTGATCCCCTCCAACTAAGTGGATCTATCAATTCACCCCCTGTTCATGGCCCTTCTCTGTTTAATCCCTGCACTCCTGCCTCTGTCCCTCTCCCCACAACTTCATCTCCCCACCTTCCCCCTCTGCCCCAGTGACCCCACCCTCTTGCTTGGAGTTACAAAGAAATCAGCAGTTAAGGCAGAACTTGGTACACCTGGCTTCAGAGCCTGGGCCATAAACAACACAGGGCATGAATGCCTTACAGCCATTATGGAGCACCAACTGAATGCACTGTGAGTGCTGCCCATACCCCTCATTCAGGCTGCCCAAAAGTGCTCAGCAGGCAGGTACCACTGTTGTTCATCATTTAACACGCACTGGGCTGCGGCTGTGTGCCTGGCTCTGCTCTGGAGCTTAGGGATGGGAATACAGAGTGACTAAGGCATAAAACCCTGCCCTGGTGGAACAGACATTCCACTGAGGAAGACAGATAATAAATGCAATCACAAAACCAATTTCACTTTTTAGGGGATGATGTGTACTACAGCGAGAAATAAAGCGGAAAAGAGGAAAGTGGGGTGGGGGGTACTGCATTTTTAAAAAATATTTTTTTATTGATTTCAGAGAGAAAGGGAGAGATAGAAACATCAATGATGAGAGAGAATCATTGATTGGCTGCCTCCTGCACCCCCTACCGGGGATCAAGCCCACAGCCAGGCATGTGCCCTGCCTGGGAATCGAACCGTGACTTCCTGGTTCATAGGTTGATGCTCAACCACTGCACCACACCAGCCTGGCTGCTGCGTTTTTAAATAACTTTTGAGTAAAAACCTGAAGGAGGTGAAAGAAGGAGCCACAGAATGTCAGGATGGGGGGAGGTGCTAGAGGCAAAGGAACAGCCAGTGGTATATATTGTTGGTGAGTCTGGGGAAAAGTAAGGAGGCAGGTGTGGCAGGAATAAAGTGGGCAGGGGGAATGGGAGGAGGTGAGAGCAGAGAGAGGACAGGCAAACGGAGCAGGGCCTTGTGGGCTGTGGGGAAAATTTGGGCTTTTGCTCTGGGTGAGGTGGGAGCCACAGAGGGTTCTGAGTGTAGAAAGGACATAATCTGACTCAGAAGCTCACAGGTGCCTCTGGCCATTAAATGGAAAAATAAACGTGGGGGACAGGGTGGTGACTGCAGAAGCTGGCAGAGGGGCAACCCCCATTTCATAAGGGAGGGAACTGACGATCAGAGTACAGGGACTTGACCCTGTAAAGGGTACAGGGCTTGATTCCAAATCTGGCACCACAGTCATGCTCTCTGTCAACGCTAAGATTCAGCCCTCCCTTCTCCCACCACATACTCACCTGAGTGAAGGGCACAGCCTTACATGTCTCCTGGGCTACTTCCTGTGGGTCCAGTGGGAGAGACATGGTGGTGGCCACCTCCTGCTCATGCTGCAGCCCACCTATTCCCATATGCCTGGTTTTCTGCAGGTCCAAGAAGGCCTTCCAGCTGCTGAGAGCAGAAGATGGCACTGGGGAGGCCTGGGCCCCTTGGCCCAGAGATCGGGTCTGATTTGTGGTAGCCCAGGGCTGGGGTGGGGAACCCTGGGGTCCAGGCCTCCCCAAGCCTGTGGGTAGGCAGGCTCCACTGAGCAGGCTCAGAACTGTGGTCAGCTGGCTGAGGAGCATCTGTCTGTCTGTCTGGGACTGGGCTCAGGGTCCTGGGCAGTTGACCCTGCTGTCTGGTGAGTGAAGCCTGTACCCACCAGACCCACTTTTAATGGCCTGCCCCCCAACTGGGCAGCCTGGGAGGTGCCTCGGCAAACTCCAGAGTAAACCCAGACCTGCTAGGTTCCCACCCCTCCCCCCAGCATGGCAGGGGACTTGGGGGCTGGGACTGCTGGCATGTGGGCTGGGGACGAGGAAAGGCAAGTCTAGAGGGGCTTGGGGCACAATGCCAGAGTCCCTGAGGGCTCTGTACCTGGTTTCAGGCCCCATTCATCCATTTAGCAAAACCAGACTTTGCAGTTAAGCTACTCAGGTTTCAATCACCGCATTGCAACTTCCTAGCTGTGCAACCTTGGTCAAGTCCCTTAACCACTCTTGGCCTCAGCTGCCTCCTCTGAAGTATGGCGATAATAACCATCCCTACCTGGTAGGGCTGTTCTGAGGACTGAAGGAGATAATTTATGTAAGGAGTTTAAACTAGAAGCTGGTACACAGTACCACATGAGTAAGCTATGATTAACATTATTGCTGTTGGTTTTCCTTTAGCACCTGTTAGAGGCCACGCATAATTCTGAGCCCTGGGGATACTGGTGGACAAAACAGAAAATGGGGTCTCCCTGCCTTATGTTGTAATGCAGAAAACAGACAATACAAGATAAATAAGATTATTTCAGAGTCTTAAATATTAAGAAGATATTAAAAAGGAATGTGCCTTGCCCAGCCGGTGTGGGTCAGTGGTTGAGCATGGACCTACGAACCAGGAGGTCAAGGTTCAATTCCCGGTCAGGGCACATGCCCAGAGGCAGCCTATCCATGATTTTCTCTCATCATTGATGTTTCTGTCTCTCCCTCTCCCTTCCTCTCTCTGAAACAATTTTATATATATAATGTTTTTAAATTAAAAGGGCTGTCCCTTGAAGGGGAGGGGCTTCTGCCCCCAGGGTGGTCAGGGAAGGCCTTCTTGAAGAGGTGACATTTTTGCAGAACCCTGAGATAGTGTCACAGGCAGAGCAAACAGCCTGGTGGGGAGTGGGAGCTGGCGTACTTGAAGCACAGAGGAATGGGAGTCCCAGGCTTTGGGGCCCCGAGAGCTCCGGGAGGTCCCGGCCGGCCCTGGCACCTCTGCGGCCCCCATCTCGCACCCAGGTGAGGCTCTGCAGGCTGCGGGGGCCGTGGGAAGCAGCAGGGCGGGTCCTTCCCGCGACCCAAGGTGTGCGCAGGAGATGCGGCCGGCTCGCCCTCTGGCGGCAGCTCTTGGGACTGCGGGCCCGGCTCTTGGGACTTGCCTCCCTCTACATCCGAGCTCCTGAGCGTCCCCCAACCAATCCCACTGCTGTCCTCTAGACAAGCGGCCGCCAACCTTTCGGACCTCACGGACCACCGGTTGGCGACCGCTGCGTCTAGACCCAGCTCCATCCTGCTAGGACCTAAGGCCCCGAACTTTGGAGCATCCTTGACCCCTTACTTTCTCTGACCCCACCCCCTCCCTAATATGATATGACAGCAAGTCCTGTCCGCTTCAAAATCTACCCAGAATCCACCCACTTCTCACTCCCTCCTCGGTCCCCCACCTGGACACGGCCCCTATTATCTCCCACCTGGCCCAGTAGGTCCCTTCACCCTGGTCCCGCCCCCAAAGCCTGTACCCCCACCACAGCTGCCAGAGGGTGCCGCACGTCCCTCTTCTGCTCAGGACCCTCCAGGGCTCCCCACCTCACCCGGAGTAACAGCCAAAGTTCTCACCGCAGCCCACCAGGGCTCGCACTGTCTGCTCTCATAACCTCCCCACTCTCGTCTCTCCCCCTCAATCCACACGGGCCTCCTCGCTGTTCCCCTGACCCACCAGGCATAAATATTGCACATCTGTACAGGGCTGTGCACGCTTTTATAGTTTCAACCTGGAAAGATCCCCGCAAAAAATGAAGTTAAAAATTTTTCAGAACAGGGTACATGTTATGCCCTGACCTTTTGGGGGAGAGTGATAAGACTTTACAGCTACAGTTTCCTTGTATTTGAACAGTGAAAAAAAGCAGCGGGAGTTCCCTGCTGGAGAAGGACATGAAAATGAGAGGATAAGAAGAGGGGTTGAGGAGGGAAACTTCACTTTAGAGTTTAAATATTGTTTTAACCATTAAAAGAAACTTTGGCGTGCAGGAGGCAACCAATCGATGTGTTTCTCTCACATCAAGCTTTCTCTCTGTCTTTCCCTCTTCTACTCTCCCTAAAAATCAATGGAAGAATATCCTCGGGTGAGGATTAACAACAAAAAGAAAGAAAAAGAAACTTTGAAAAAGGGAAAGCCCAGCCGGTGTGGCTCAGTGGTTGAGCATGGATGGACCTATGAACCAGAAGGGACTCCAGGTTAGGGGTTCCCGCTGGGTTGATCCCTGGTAGGGGGCATGCAGGAGTCAACTGATCAATGAATCTCTCATCACTGATGTTTCTCTCTCTCCCCCCATTCCTCTCTGAAATACACACACACACACACACACACACACACACACACACACACGTATATAAAATCTTAAAAAAGAAAGAAAAACGCCCTAGCTGGTTGCTCAGTGGTTAGAGCGTTGGCCCATCCACCAAAGGGTCTTGAGTTCGATTCCCAGTCAAGGATATGGGTCACATCGATGTTTCTCTGTTCTTGCTCTCTATGTTCCCTCCCTCCCTCGTCCATTGTCTCTAAAAAGCAATAGAAAAAATATCCTCCAGTGAGGGTTATCAAAAAAAAAGGGTGGGCAGGGGTGAAAAGGATAAATGAAAGCAATTCATGCCTTTATTCTGCCCCCTGCTCTTTTTTAAAAAATTGTTATTGATTTTTTTGTTATTGATTTTAGAAAGGGAAAGGGGGGGGGGAACCATAAATTTGTTGTTCCACTTATTTATGCATTCATTAGCTGCTTCTTGTATGTGCCCTGACCGAATATCCAACCCGCAACCCTGACATATGGGAGGACACTCTAACCAACTGAGCTACCTGGCAGAGCTGCCTCCTGCTCTTTAAGTGAAGTATTGTGGGCATTCAAATAAGTGTAGGCAAAAATGTAACAAAAAGCCCTGGCCCGTCTGGCTCAGTTGTTTGGAGTGTTTCCCAGTGCACTGAAGGGTCCATTCCTGGTCAGGGCACATGCCTAGGTTTCGGGTTTGATCCCCAATTGGGGCACATATGGGAGGTAACTGATCGATGTTTCTCTCTCACATCCATGTTTCTCTCTCTCTCTCTTTCCCTCCCTCTTTCTAGAATCAATGAAAATCACATCCTAAGGAGGACTTTTATATACATAAAATAACAAAACCCACTGTAATCATTACCACAATTAAGAAATAAAGTCCAGCCCAGCGGTGTGGCTCAGTGCTTGAGCATCCAACTATGAACCAGGAGGTCGAGGGTTCTATTCCCAGTCAGGGCACATGCCCAGGTTGCAAGCTCAATCCCAGCTAGGGGGCATGCAGGAGGCAGCCAATTGATGATTCTCTCTCATCATTGATGTTTCTATCTCTCCCTCTCCCTTCCTCTCTGAAATCAACAAAAATATATTTTAAAAAAAGAAAAGAAAGAAAAGCCCTGACTGCTTTGACTCAGTAGATAGAGCGTCGGCCTGCGGACTGAAAGGTCCCAGGTTCGATTCCGGTCAAGGGCATGTACCTTGGTTGCGGGCACATCCCCAGTAGGAGGTGTGCAGGAGGCAGCTGATCGATGTTTGTCTCTCATCGATGTTTCTAACTCTCTATCCCTCTCCCTTCCTCTCTGTAAAAAATCAATAAAATATATTTTAAAAAAAGAAAGAAAGAAAGAAAAGATTACAGATATGAGCCCTGGCCAGTGTGGTTCAGTTAGTTGAGTGTCGTCCCCTGCATTGAAAGATCGCTGGTTTGATTCCAGGTCAGGGCACATATACAAGTTTTGGGTTCGATCCCTGGTCGAGGAGCATACAGAGGCAGCCGATCAATGTTTTTCTCACTTCAATGTTTCTCTCTCTCTCTCTCCCCTTCTCCCTTCCTCTCTTGCTGAAAGAAAAAATAAATAAAAACATACTAATAAAAGAAAAGATTACAGGTATGAAAGAAACTTGCTCTATACTTATGCCTAATTCCTGGATTTGCCCATTGTAATCCCCATGGTTGTATTCATAGTTTTACTACACATATATCCATTCACAAAAGATACATAAAATTGTTTTGTGTGTTTTTAATATATAGATTCATAATATATAGATTCTTTTAACTTTCACCAGTACTCCATTTCGTATTCCATCCTTTTCACTGATAAAGAATATTCTACTGCATAAACATACCCGAAATTTATTTCTCCATTATCCAAATTTTAACCATCATATTCCTGCAAAGAACATTTTGAAACATGACTCTTTTTCACCTGGCTTTTCACACTTACTCCCTATCAGTGGTTCACATTCCTGGCTGCACATTCAAGTCACTTTTAAGTGGGAAATTGTTGCCCAGACCCTGCTCTGGATCAATCATGCTGGAATCTTTGGGGATGAGCCCCATCCACTAATGTTTTTAAAAAGCACCCCAGGGCTGCTTTGAACCCCTGGGCTACATCGTTATATACAGCAATGGGTCTCAGGTTTGGGCCTGCATCAGTGTCAGCCGGAGGGCTCCCACACAGAGGGCCCCACCCATAGAGTATCTGATTTGGTATTGGAGCCTGAGAACTTGCATTTCTAACAAATTCCCAGGTGATGTTGATGCTACGGCCAGGGAACCACACTTTAAGAACCAGGACATAAAGAGTGCCCTTATTCTTTTTTAACATCTGCATAGTATTCCATCCTATGATATTCAGTCATTTCTTTAACAAGTCCTCTATTCTCGGATATTTAGGTTCTTTTCCTTCTTTGGATACAAGAAAAACAATTCCCTACAATGGAACATCATTCAGCTATAAAAATCAATGAAGTACTGTATTAATTTGCTAGGGCTGCCATAATAAAGTACCTAGGGGGCTTTACCAACATAAATTGATTGTCTCATGGCTCTGGAGGCTAGAAGTGCAAGATCAAGGTGTCAGCAAGGTTGGTTTCTACTGAGGCCTCTCTCCTTGGCTTGCAGATGGTCATCTTCGCTCTGTATCTTTGCACCCTAATGACCTCATTTTAATTAAATTACTTCTTTAAAGGCCCTATTTCTAAATATGGTCATACACTGCGGTTAACACTGCGGGTTAGCACCTTAACACATGAATTCTGAGGGGATACAACTCAGTTCATAACAAGTACTGATATATGTTAGTTACCATATGGATGAACCTCAAAAACATGCTAAGTACAAGAATCTAGACACAAATAGTCACATATTGTATGACTCCATTTATATGAAACTTCCAAAATAGGCAATTCCATAGAAATGGAAAGTAGATTAGTGGTTGCCAAGGACTAAAGGGAGGGGAGAATTGGAGTGACTGCTAATGGGTATGGAGTTTCCTTTTTGGGTGATGAAAATGTTCCAGAATTAGATAGAAGTGGTGATGGCACAACATTGTGAATGTACTAAATGGCACTGAAGTTTTCACTTTAAAATGATTAAATTTTAAATATATTTTTATTGATTTCAGAGAGGAAGGGGGAGAGAGAGAGAGAGAGAGAGAGAGAGAGAGAGAGAGAGAGAGAGAGAGGGAGAGGGAGGGAGAGGGTGAGAGAGAAATATCAATGATGAGAATGATTGATCGGCTGCCTTCTGCACGATTCTCATCATTGATGTTACTCTCTCTCTCTCCCCCAATAGGCATGTGCCCTGACTGTGAATCAAACTGTGACCTCTTGATTCATGAGTTGATGCTCAACCACTGAGCAACACTGGCCAGGCTAAAATGATTAATTTTATGTTGTGTGAAGTTTACCTCAATTTAAGGGTTGCCCTCAGAAGCCCCTCTCCCATGACCATTTGGTACTGACTATGTGCCCAGTGCTGGCCAGCAGCTGAAACTCTCCAGGCTGTTTTGACCTCAGAGTGCCTTCTCTTAATCTCTAGGCTGATGTTTCTCAACATGATTCCAAATTTCCTGACCTGGACCTGGGAGGAATCTGCAGTTCAGAAGTGCCACACCTGACTGTCCATCAGCCCCATTCCAGGCACTTTCTTCCTTTTTCACCTCCACTATAATTAGTGTGTATCTCACCCAAAGTCTGTGAGCTGTCTGAGGTGAGGGACCATCTCTACCTCATTTCCTGCATCTTCCAAGATCCAAAAATTACAGGAAGTGATCACCCAGTGCAAGCTGAATGACAAGAAAAAGCCCATCGGTAAAGATCCTGGGAGAAAATTCTAGGCCTGGTAATAGCAAAGGTAATTATTGCACAGTCTCAGGGACCGCATGGTGACATGACATGCCCCTTCTATTTCCTAATGGGTCTTCCTGTTCCCACATGTTGACCCACTCAATGTCTTTTCAGTTTAGCGACCAGAGGAGAATCACAAATCACATCCATCACTCCTCTTCTCAAAGCCCTCCCATGGCTCCCCGTTGTCCTTAGAATAAAAGTACAAACCCTCATCATGTCCTCTAATGCCTGCATGGCTGGCCCCTGCCTGATGCACTTACCTGTCCTCCACCCTCCATTTGCTTCATTCCCTGGACCTCAATCACAGATCTCAACCACATCTGTCCCTCAGGAAATGCTGGGGAAAGACTTGGATTTGTTGAGAACTCTAGGAAAACTTCCCCATTATACAAGCTCACTGCAGCATCATTTCCGCAATCAAAACAAACAATTTGGAAACAAATGTCCATCAAAGCATCCTGATGGAATGAATAATTATAGTTTATTCATACCACAGACAATATCAAGCAGAGTTTGTTGTTGTTTTTTTTCAAACTTTTTTTCCCCCACCACTAAGCACAGTAAGAAATACATTTTATTTACAGGTCTTGACAAAGAGACTTTGACAGTCCTTTGATTGACATGGTCTTTGGCCCCTCCCCTTGAACTGAGACAACCTTTGTGACTGGCTTGACCAATAGAATACAGTACAACAGCCGAAACCGGTTTGGCTCGGTGAATAGAGCGTCGGCTTGCGGACTGAAAGGTCCCAGGTTCGATTCCGGTCAAGGGCATGTACCTGGGTTGCGGGCACATCCCCAGTAGGAGATGTGCAGGAGGCAGCTGATCGATGTTTCTCTCTCATCGATGTTTCTAGCTCTCTATCTCTCTCCCTTCCTCTCTGTAAAAAATCAATAAAATATATTTAAAAAAAAAAAATACAGTACAACAAAAATGATGTCATGTGACTTCCAAAATGCCTGCTTTTCAGCCTTGTTCATTTGGGACCCAGCTGCCATGTTGTGAGGAAGCTCAAACTGGCCCATATGAAGAGACCACTGTATAGATATTCCAGCTGACAGCCCAGCTGAGGCTCTAGCCAGCATCAATCATGAGACATGAACGAACGAAGATTCCTTCTGATGATTCTGGAGGACTGGCATCTAGACATTCAACTTTGAATTCTTCCCAGCTGGGGCTACAGACAGCATGGAGCAGAGATAACCCATCCCCACTGTGCCCTGCCTAAATTCCTGATCCACATCATTCATGAGCGTAATAAAAACGGTTATTTAGGGAAGGTTAGCATGTAATTGCAACTGGAATACTAGTATATACATCCATGTATATATGACAGAAATAAAAGTTTTACCAAACAATACTTACCCTTACTACATGTGATACAATCTGATATTTTTATTCCATTTTTTCCATTAAATAATCACCGTACACCCATGTTCATAGCAGCATTATTCATAATCGATAAAAGAAAGTAGAAGCAGCCAGAACCGGTTTGGCTCAGTGGATAGAGCGTCGGCCTGCGGACTCAAGGGTCCCGGGTTCGATTCCGGTCAAGGGCATGTACCTTGGTTGCAGGCACATCCCCAGTCGGGGGCGTGCAGGAGGCGGCTGATCGGTGTTTCTCATCGATGTTTCTAACTTTCTATCCCTCTCCCTTCCTCTCTGTAGAAAATCAATAAAAACATATTTTAAAAAAAAAAAGTAGATGCAGCTCAAATGTACATCAGTGAATGAATGGATAAACAAAATGTAGTAAATATATATAATATTATTCAGCCTTAAAAAGAAAGGACATTCTGAAACATACTATAATGTGGATAAACTTGAGGACATTATGCTAAGTGAAATAAGCCAGTCATAGATGAACAAGTATTGTATGATTCCACTTATATGAGGTCCCTAGAGGAGTTAAATTCATAGAGACCAAAGTAGAATAGTGGGTCAGGGGCTAAGGAAAGGGAGAATGGGGAGTTAGTGTTTAATGGGGATGGAGTTTCTGTTTTGTAAGATGGCAAAGTCCTGGTGGGAATGCAGACTGGTGCAGCCACTGTGGAAAACAGTATGGACTTTCCTCAAAAAACTAAAAATGGAACTCCCATTTGACCCAGTAATCCCACTTCTAGGAATATATCCCAAGAAATCAGAAACACCAATCAGAAATATATGCACCCCTATGTTAATAGCAGCACAATTTACAATAGCTAAGATTTGGAAACAGCCTAAGTGCCCATCAGCAGATGAGTGGATTAGAAAACTGTGGTACATATGCACAATGGAATACTATGCTGCTGTAAAAAGGAAGGAGCTTTTACCATTTGCAACAGAATGTATGGACCTGGAGAGCATTATGCTAAGCGAAATAAGCCAGTCGGAGGAAGATAAATATCACATGATCTCATTCATTTGTAGAATATAATGAACAACATAAACTGATAAAAACAGATCCAGAGACACAGAAGCATTGAACAGACCATCAAACCTCAGAAGGAAAGCAGGGAAGCGGAGGTGGGGTGCGATAAGAGATCAACTTGTATGCATGTATACAAGCATAACAAATGGACACAGATAGTAGGGGGGTGAGAGCATGTGCTGGGGCGTGGGAGTGGCCGGGGAGAGGCCAATGGAGACATACTAGTATGTAATACTTTAAACAATAAAGAATTTAAATTTAAAAAAAAAAAAAAGATGACAAAGTCCTGGAGATGGATAGTGGTGGTGATTACACAATGATGTGAATGTGCTTAATGCCACTGAGTAATATGCTTAAAAGCGGTTACAATGGTAAGTCTTATGTGTATTTTGTCACAATTAAAAAATTTTTTTTAGCCCTAACCGGTTTGGCTCAGTGGATAGAGCGTCAGCCTGCGGACGGAAGGGTCCCAGGTTCGATTCCGGTCAAGGGCATGTACCTTGGTTGCGGACACATCCCCAGTAGGAGATGTGCAGGAGGCAGCTGATCGATGTTTCTCTCTCATCGATGTTTCTAACTCTCTATCCCTCTCCCTTCCTCTCTGTAAAAAATCAATAAAATATATTTTAAAAAAATTTTTTTAATTAAAAATGTTTATAAATTTTTCTTCCCTTAATTTTAAACCTAGAAATAAATAAGTGCTGGTTGTAACCTACCTCGTTGATTTCCTGAATCAATAAAGGGCCCCATGACTCACAATGTGAAAAAACACTACATAACATGTACAATAAACCTACAGGGATCCACACGGAAACATCTGGAAAGTAGAAGAGAGAAAAGTTGCAAATTAATACCTTCAGGATACCATTTATGTGCACTGTTTAAAAATATAGATTGCAGCCAAAACCGGTTTTGGCTCAGTGGATAGAGCATCGGCCTGAGGACGGAAAGGTCCTGGGTTCGATTCCGGTCAAGGGCATGTACCTGGGTTGCGGGCACATCCCCAGTAGGAGATGTGCAGGAGGCAGCTAATCGATGTTTCTCTCTCATCGATGTTTCTAACTCTCTATCTCTCTCCTTCCTCTCTGTAAAAAAATCAATAAAATATATTTAAAAATAATATATAGATTGTACATTGTTTCCACAGACTCCAGATGAGTAGTGAATGCATAAAGGCTGGTCCTGGAAGAGTAAACTAATTTCAAAATAATTGTTAATCCTTAAAAGGGCGGCGAGGGAAATGGGTGGCATTTGTAGATGGAGGTATTACTGTCATTGGAGGCTTTCATAGGAGGGGTCAAGTTTTATAAAAAAGAAATTTTTAAAAAATGGTCTAAAGTAATCAAGTCAAAGTGTAAATACAGGGTAGGATGAAAGTAGGTTTACAGTTGTGAATACACAAAAGAGAGTTTTTTCTTGTATTATTATTAATCAATTTATTTTTCCATTGCTTTTCAGAGAGAATGGAAGACAGGGAGGGAGGAAGACAGAGAAAAACAGAGAGACAGAGATCAATGTGAGACACATCAACCCATCCTGACCAAGGGGAGGGAGCAAACCACAACCCAGGTACCTGCCCTTGACCAGGAATTGAACCCACAAACCCTTTGGTGTGCAGGCGGACGCTCTAACCACTGAGCACACTGGCCAGGGCTCTTGCATTATTATTTATTAACTAGAGGCCCGATGCACAAAATTCGTGCAGGAGTAGGCCTTCCTTCCCCCGGCTGCCAGCACCAGCTTCCCTCTGGCACCCAGGGCCCGGGCATCCCTTGCAGCCGCAGCTTTGTCCGGAAGGAGGTCTGGTCTAATTAGCATATTATGCTTTTATTATTATAGATTCTTTTTTTTAAAAATATATTTTATTGATTTTTTACAGAGAGGAAGGGAGAGGGATAGAGAGCCAGAAACATCAATGAGAGAGAAACATCGATCAGCTGCCTCCTGCACACCCCCCACTGGGGATGTGCCCGCAACCAAGGTACATGCCCCTGACCGGAATCGAACCTGGGACCCTTGAGTCCGCAGGCCGACGCTCTATCCACTGAGCCAAACCGGTTCTGGCTATTATAGATTCTTGTATTGTTCTCCATACAAACAACTGTAAATCTACTTCTGTATTTTGTACCACCCTGTATTTATTAAACCTGAGATAATGACATGTCACTGTACTTTTCTGTTCTTATGAAATAAATAATACTGTAAATAATGTATACAGCAACTCTCTAGGATACATAAGAAACTAAAACAAGGAGAAGAACCAAGATGGCGGCATAGGTTAACGCCGGAGTTTGCTGCTTTGAACAACTACTTCAAAAGTGAAACCAAAAAACGGAAGGGACATCACCCAGAACCACAGGAACGCTGGCTGAGTGGAAGTCCTACAACTAGGAGGAAAGAGAAACGCATACGGACACTCAGAGGAGGCACAGTGCTGAAGTCAAATTCTGAGTTGCGGAGTGCGCGGAGCGGGCTAGCGGCGGAGGGCGAGGTTGGCGTTTTCAATTGGGAGGGAATCGCAGACTCTGAGCTCCAGATCGGGGCGAGTCTTTAGGGACCCAGACTCAAACGGGAGAAGCGGGACTGTCTGGCTTCAGTCAAAGCGAGTGCAGCTTTCTCTCTAAGCTTTGCAGCGGGTGCTGGGACTCAGAGAGGCAGAGCCCCTGGGGACAGGACTGAGAGCTGCCATAACTGCTCTCTCCGGCCCACCCTGTTGATCCTGTTCGACCCGCCCCGCCCAAGCCCTGCATAGAGGCATTTGCCGGATAGCCTCAGGCAAAGGCTAGATTAGCACCTCCCTAGAGGACAGAAGTTCTCTCACTGCTGACACAGCTGATTCTCATAGCCACTTGGCCTGGAGGTCAAACCCTCCCTGGAATTAGCTACAACAATCAAGATTTAACTATAAGACTGCGAACAAAGACCACTAGGGGGTGCACCAAGGAAGCATAACAAAATGCGGAGACAAAGAAACAGGACAAAATTGTCAATGGAAGATATAGAGTTCAGAACCACACTTTTAAGGTCTCTCAAGAACTGTTTAGAAGCCGCCAATAAACTTAATGAGATCTACAAGAAAACTAATGAGACCCTCGATCTTATATTGGGGAACCAACTAGAAATTAAGCATACACGGACTGAAATAACGAATATTATACAGACTCCCGACAGCAGATCAGAGGAGCGCAAGAATCAAGTCAATGATTTGAAATGCGAGGAAGCAAAAAACACCCAACCGGAAAAGCAAAATGAAAAAAGAATCCAAAAATGCGAGGATAGTGTAAGGAGCCTCTGGGACAGCTTCAAGCGTACCAACATCAGAATTATAGGGGTGCCAGAAGATGAGAGAGAGCAAGATATTGAAAACCTATTTGAAGAAATAATGACAGAAAACTTCCCCCACCTGGTGAAAGAAATGGACTTACAGGTCCAAGAAGCGCGGAGAACCCCAAACAAAAGGAATCCAAAGAGGACCACACCAAGACACATCATAATTAAAATGCCAAGAGCAAAAGATAAAGAGAGAATCTTAAAAACAGCAAGAGAAAGAAACTCAGTTACCTACAAGGGAATACCCATACGACTGTCAGCGGATTTCTCAACAGAAACTTTGCAGGCCAGAAGGGAGTGGCAAGAAATATTCAAAGTGATGAATGCCAAGAACCTACAACCAAAATTACTTTATCCAGCAAAGCTATCATTCAGAATTGAAGGCCAGATAAAGAGCTTCACAGATAAGGAAAAGCTAAAGGAGTTCATCACCACCAAACCAGGATTATATGAAATGCTGAAAGGTATCCTTTAAGAAGAGGAAGAGGAAGAAAAAGGTAAAGATACAAATTATGAACAACAAATATGCATCTATCAACAAGTGAATCTAAGAATCAAGTGAATAAATAATCTGATGAACAGAATGAACTGGTGATTATAATAGAATCAGAGACATAGAAAGGGAATGGACTGACTATTCCTGGGGGGGAAAGGGGTGTGGGAGATGCGGGAAGAGACTGGACAAAAATCGTGCACCTATGGATGAGGACAGTGGGTGGGGAGTGAGGGCGGAGGGTGGGGCGGGAGCTGGGAGGAGGGGAGTTATGGGGGGAAAAAAAAAAGAGGAACAAATGTAATAATCTGAACAATAAAGATTTAATTAAAAAAAATTAAAAAAATAAAAAAATAAATGTAAAAAAAAAAAGAAATTAAAACAAGTTGAGGAGTGCTCAGATAGGGAAGGGAAGATGGGGAGCAGGTAGGAGTAAGACTACTTGCTGTAATCCTTTTTGTTGCTTGCATTTTCATTTTTAAATTGTGAAATATAATAAGTCTACAGGGAACTGGGAAACCGACACATATAGTTATTTACAGCTTAAAGAATAATTATAACTCAGGTATCACTGTAGCCCAGATCAAGAAATAATATGGAATATATCCACAGAGAAAAGCAAACAGAATAGGTTGCCCAACTCAATGACCTGTTTCAAATCAACCCCCTCCATGTGACCACCACCTAGATGCCCCCTCATCCCCACCACAGGTGTCTGATCCTGACTTCTAGAATGAAAAGGAATTTCGTCCTGCCTCCTTTGTTGCATATGAGGTCTATGAGACATCTACATTGCTGTGAGCAGTTGTAATTTCTGCTCTTGCATTCCTGTATAGTATTCTGTTCGCTGTAACATTTTTAGGTATCCCTTCTACTGCAGATAAATGGGGGTGAGCCCTAACCGGTTTGGTTCAGTGGATAGAGCGTCAGCCTGCGTAGTCAAGGGTCCCAGGTTCGATTCCGGTCAAGGGTATGTACCTTGATTGCGGGCACATACCCAGTAGGGAGTGTGTAGGAAGGAGGCAACTGATCGATGTTTCTCTCTCATTGATGTTTCTAACTCTCTATTCCTCTCCCTTTCTCTCTGTAAAAAATCAATAAAATATATATTTTTTTAAAATGGGGGTGAAATGACTGAGAATCCATAGCATGGAATCCAGCTTGGGATACATACAGTATTGCTGTGACCTACAAATATTCTTGTCCAGGCTTCCTGGCTCACTGAGCAAACTGCAATTCTTCCTTCCTTTCTTTTCTTTCTTTTGATAATAAAATATATATAACATATATTTACCATTTTAACCATTTTTAAGTGGCATTAAGCACATTCATTCACAATGTTTTGCAACCATCACCACTATCCATCTCTAGAACTTTGTCATCTTCCCAAACTAAAACTCTGTCCCCATTAAACACTAACTCCCCATCCTCCTCCCCAGCCCCTGGCACCCATCATAACTCTAACTCCTCTAGGGACCTCCTATGAATGGAATAATACAACACATGTCCTTTTGTGACTGGCTTATTTCACTTAGCATAAGGTCTTCCAGGTTCATCCATATTGTCGCATGTCAAAGTTTCCTTCCTTTTTAAGGTTGAAATCCTCTTTCAAAAATAGTGATTGGGCCGAAACCGGTTTGGCTCAGTGGATGGAGCGTCGGCCTGCGGACTGAGGGGTCCCGGGTTCGATTCCGGTCGGGGGCGTGTGCCTGGGTTGCGGGCATATCCCCAGTGGGAGATGTGCGGGAGGCAGCTGATTGATGATTCTCTCTCATCGATGTTTCTGGCTCTCTGTCTCTCTCCTTCCTCTCTGTGGAAAATCAATAAAATATATTTTAAAAAAAATAGTGATTGGGTCCAATCAATATGGCTCAGTAGTTGAGCATCAACCTATGAACCAGGGGGTCAGATTTGATTCCTGGTCAGGGCACATGCCCGGATTGCAGCCTCAATCCCCAGTAGGGGATGTGCAGGAGGCAGCCAATCAATGATTCTCTCTCATCACTGATGTTTCAATCTCTCTCTCCCTCTCCCTTCCTCTCTGAAATCAATAAAAATATATACTTTTTAAATGAACCTTTACCATGGACATAGACAATAGGGTGGTGAAGTCCTGGGGTGGAGGCAGGCTGGAGGGGGCCAGTGAGGGGGGGGGGGAATGGAAAAATGTAATACTTTCAACAATAAAGATTTTTAAAAAATAAAAAGAGCCTAGCCCTAACCGGTTTGGCTCAGTGGATAGAGCGTCGGCCTGCGGACTGAAGGGGCCCAGGTTCAATTCCAGTCAAGGGCATGTACCTTGGTTGTGGGCACATCCCCAGTAGGGGGTGTGCAGGAGGCAGCTGATTGATGATTCTCTCTATCCCTCTTCCTTCCTCTCTATAAAAAATCAATAAAATATATTTAAAAAATAAAAATAAAAAAATAGAAACAAACAAACAAACCATGGTGCTGGAAGAGGTCACCCGTCTTCCAGATTCCTTGGTTCCCTGGGCTGTTCCTTGGGATTCACTGAATGCACAGCACTGGGGAGTGCACAGACCACTTCACATCAGTCTTAATTGCTATTACCAAAATGTCTCCAGCTCAACTGGTGTTGCTCAGTGTTTGAGCCTTGACCTATGAACCAGGAGGTCACCATTGGATTCCCAGTCAGGGCGCATGCCCAGGTTGCAGCTCCATCTCCAGTGTGTGGGGAGGAGGAGGGGGGGGCTGGAGGAGGCAGCTAATCAATCAATGATTCTCTCATCATTGATGTCTCTCTCTCTCTCTCTCTCTATCCTTCCTCTCTGAAATAAAAACATTTTAAAATATTACACAAATAGTAATAAAAATTACTTCTGTGGAAAAAATTTAAGTGCTATTTTAAATATATAAAATTTAAATACCATTTTAATAAGTAATTGCTAAAATAACATTTTAAATTCGACTTGAAGATGTATAAAAAATGTTTACACCTCTCTTCTTTCCACTGCCCTAACAAGAACACTCCTTCCATCAGGCCCACTTGCTCGCAGGCAGCGCTGAGGGCAGCCCGGCCGGCCAGCGAGGACCCCACACAGCCAAGATGGCGGCGCCCGTGCGGCGGTCCCGCAGCCTGCTCGGGCTGGCGACAACACTGGGCCCAGGCTTCCGTGCCTACCGGGCGCCCCCGCCCCCGCGCCGCTCGCCTGGGCCCTGGTGGCCGGACCCGGATGACCTACTGACCCCGCCCTGGCAGCTGGGGCCGCGCCACGCGGCCAAGCAGTTCGCGCGGCATGGCGCAGCCTCCGGGGTGGACCCGGGTTCGCTGTGGCCGTCGCAGGAGCAGCTGCGCGAGCTGGAGGCTGAGGAGAGCGAGTGGCACCCGAGCCTGGCGGCCATGCAGGAGTCATTGCGGGTGCAGCAGCTGGCCGAGGAGCAGAAGCGTAAGGCCAGGTGCGTGCGTGCCGTCGGGGCTGCGGTCGCGCCCTTCTCGGCCCAATGCGTGAATTGTACCCCAGCGGGCGGTTATCGTGGGGTTTGTGTTGCTGTAGATTTACGTGCTGCAAAGCAGACTTCTGAGTAACTGTTCAAGCGCCTACTGTGTGCAAGGCCTGTCCCAGGTGCGGAGGACACAGCAGGGAACAAAACATTTCAGATGGCAACACAGCCATTAGGAAGATAAAATTTGAAGAGTGCACTCGGAGGGCGGCTTTGGTTTGGGACTCACACCTGGTGTTTAAGCAGAGACCTGAATGACCGCAGAAGGAAAGGTTCTGGGTGGAGGGAACAGCCAGGCCCTCATTGGAAAGTGATGAGGTCTGGAATCAAGAGCAGAGGTCGGACTCCTAAGCAGGTCTAAAGGATTAGACTTAACCAAAGTATGGAGGCAAGACCAAGGGCATCAGGGTTGTGCCACTTCCTAGAGTGAGGAGCCAGCCAAAGCAGGCAAGTTGGGGAGCAGGCCATTTGTGTCCTCAGTGTTTAATGTTCTTATTTGCACAACAGCTCTAAGAGGAAGGGGGACCACCCTCATTAGAAATGAGGAAACTGAGGCCTGGGAGGTGGAGTCACCATCCAGTCACCCAGGCAGTTAATGGAAATGGGATGGGAACCTCTCTCCTATCTCTGCCCCACCCCAGCTAGATAACCGTCTTGAGGCTTTAGTTCTTCCTGCCTCACATTTCTAATCCTTAAAATGGGGCTATAACTGGCACTTACAAACTTAGGATTGGATGGAAAGATCCAATCCATTTCTTGTCTTTATGCTCTGCCTAGAACTGGGCCTGGCTTACAGGAGGTGGTCAGTGATGTCCCTGGGAATGGCCCGGCATGGTGTGTGAAACAGAGGGCTCACTAGACAGCTCGTGAAATGTTAACTTGGGGTCTGCTCCTGGGGGTTATTGGGGCTTGGCCCTCTCATGCTCTAGTCTAGGTCATACATAAATTAGTTAATCTCTACTGCCTGTTCACTAGATAATGGTCAAGATAAATCGTCCCAGTTTTTCATCTCCATGGAGTTGAGAAGCAACATGTGGGCAGACTTGAGGGTGGGATGTGGGTAGATGTGTGCTGCTCTGGTTGGGTGTCACTTTCCTCACCTCTCACCCTCCTTCCCCTACAGGGAGCAGCTCATTGCAGAGAGCATGGCCAAGATGCCACAGATGATTGAGAACTGGCGGCGGCAGCAGCGGGAGCGCAGGGAGAAGGAGAAGGCAGACAAGGAGCGGCGAGCCAGGCTGCAGGCCGAAGCCCAGGAGCGCCTGGGCTACCACGTGGACCCAAGGAGTACCCGTTTCCAGGAGCTGCTGCAGGACCTGGAGAAGCAGCAGCGCAAGCGCCTCAAGGAGGAAAAACAGAGACAGAAGAAGGAGGCAAGAATTGCTGCAATGGCCGCCACTGCAGACCAGGACCCAGCAGACTCCACGGCACCCAGCTCCTGAGCTTTTCTTTCTCAATAAAACCTGCTGCCCAACAGCCTCACTCTTGGAGAGCTGTGTCCTCTCTCAGGGTACCCCTCCCCAATATCTGAGGCCAGGGAATCCCCATCCTTCCCTGGGGCTGCTCACTGGGGGACTCTAGACCATGTTTCAGGAGAGAACAGGGGATGCAATGAGGAAATAATGTAGGAGCAGATGGCAGAGGAGAAGGCTTCTGTTTACCAACATTAATCTCCAGTAATTACCAGGGGGGAAATTTAGCCAAAACAGAGTGGTGATGATGGGGGGTGGGGATAGGAAGAAACAAGCCCTTTCAAGACCAAGATGTGACTGGGGCCCACTACAGGGAATGAGACAGCTTCTGAGGGAGAATACACTGGGAGCCCCAATCTGCACAGGCTGACAGGCCTCTGTCCCTTCTTGGCATTCCCACATTTCCTGTGCCCAACTAACCCCCAGAGCCAGACAAGCTGGAGTGGAAAGCCCCAGCAGGCACAGACCACAGATGGGCTTTTAAAACTTTATTCACTTCAAAACCTTTATCAGAGACAGGGTTCTGTTCTGGGGTGGCCTTGACCTCCAGAGCGGCTCTGACATTACCCCTTCCCCAGACAGAAGCCTGGCCGCTTCCTCCCATTGAAGTGATGCAGGCTGGAGGCCAAGGCCAGAATGTGCTCACCCCAGATGGGAAGATTTGGGCCATTCCAACAGAAGATCAAAGTTTGGGGCTCCAGCTTCCCCTTCCCCTTCCAGGGTAAGGGGGTCTTAAGGGCTCTTTGGGGGATGGGGAAGCAAGCAGCCGCTTCTCCATCTGGCTGCAGGGAGCTGGGACAGAGGCCAAGAGGGGCCCATCTGTCACTTCCAGTCCTGCCAGCTCCTTGGAGCAGGAGCAGGCTGAGCTAAGGCAGGGGATGGGGGGACAGCTGTCTAGCCCAGGTCATCTCAGGCTAAGATGGGAATAGGAGCCACTTCAGGAGGCTGGGAAGTTGGGTTGTTGTTTTTTTAAGATTTTTTACTTTTTTCCACTTCTTAAATAAACATGAATATATATATATTTTTTCTTTTATAAAACTTTTGTAGATTTGGGGGTAGGGTGGGGCAGTAGGCAGCCTGGCTTCCTGGCATCACTCATCATCAAAGTTCTGACTCAGGAGGAAGTTGGCAGCCAAGTTCTCGTTTTTTTCACAGGCGAAGTAGGCCTGGATCACCAGGCTCTCTGGGAAGCCCAAGGCCTTCAACTGTGGGAAGATGGGCAGGTATCAGCAGGGGGTGGGGGGGACCTGCCCACCAGCAGGGTTACCCCTCAGCCAGGCCTCTTACCCTCTCTATAGCTTCCTTCTCCTGTGGCGTCACCTGGATGTAGTTCATCTGTGGGGCCTCCTCGCCTATGGCACCCACCTCACCCTCAATGTCAGAGATGTCCGCCAGCTCCCCAGGGGGCTCGTTCAGCATCTGGATGAACTGCTCCTGGTGCCGGCTGATTTGCTGTGTGACAGAGGGCAGGGGATGACAACCCAAGGCCTTTGGCCCACCTCCCCTAGTGTATTATCATAGCCCTTGTTTTTCATTCACTTAGTAAAGTATGTTGAAGGTCCCTATTCTAGCCAAATAGCAACAGTGGTGAACAGACCCTGCCCTGGTGGAGCTGATGTTCCAGGGTGGTGAGATAGGCCATAAACAAGCAAATAAATGGATAATTATTTACAATGTAAATATTGGGCCTGGCATACAGTAGGGCAGACACTGGGCTAGGAAAGACATTTTGGGCCAGGAGAGAAGGAAGTTTCCCCCAGGTAGAACATGTTGCAAGTGCAAAAGCCAAAGGGTGGGGATGCATTTGACAAGTCCCAGAAACAAGATCCATTTGGCTAAACCAAGTAAACAAGAAAGAGGAGAGGGAAGAATAGAAAATGAGATCAGAGAGGAAAGCAGGGACCAGACTTGCTTTCTTCTATGGCCTTGTACTGTAATGGGATACCACAGTGGTGATGGGTAAATCTGCGTACCTTTTAAAAACATAAATGCATCTGGATATTGCCTATCTAGGGGTTCTGATAAAACTCTGTCAACTTTTATGTACATCTGACAATTTTCATTTGAATGGAGAAAGTGCTTTTTCGAGACTCTGGCTCCTAATAGAGAATGGACTGTGAGGGCTGTACAGAAAGCGGCCTGGCCACCAGGCAACCAGGCGGGAGGTGAAATATCAGCTACCGAACTAGAGTGCAAGACTGGACTGACTGAGATGTTCCAGAAATGGAGCAGACATGCCAGGTGACAGACAACCCCAGAAGGCCCCCAAGCTGGTCCGTGTGGGGACAGAAAGGGATGGGAAGAGGGTCTGTTCTGAAAACTTAACACACCTGGAGAGCACTTTCATGGAGGCATTAAGTCAGCCATGGAAAAGCATGGCATCCAGAGGTCTGGCCTGGTTACACAGATTTGGGGGTCACCACAGACCGAAGGCCCCAGGAGGATGCATTGGGAAGACTGAGTGCAGATAAAGAACAGATGTGCAGCCTGGGCTCTCCAACAGCTGGAGGAGGTGAGCAGGAGGAGCCAGCATAAGACAGAAGTGGGGGGAGAAGCAGCAGACGACTGGTCCTGAACTGGGAGAGGCAGGCATTCATGGAGGACCTAGAGCAAACTAGGGCACAGTGGTCCTGAGTGCTGCAATGAAACCTTACTGACATGACATGTATGAAGCACCAGCTGTATGTGCAGCTAAGACACAGTCAGAGTCACAAGACCCAGAAGACAGAGCACAGGAGCAAAAGCTGGAGGCAGACACTCCACCAGCTGCCCGCTGCTCCAAGTCTCTGGGGTCTTCCTCCATGAGGGCAATGATGACAGTACCCACACCCTCACATGGTGATTGGGAGGATTATATAAAACAGGTCAAAGGGAGCACCAAGGGACCACTGTTAGTCCAATTTTCCAAGTATAGAGGAATGCCTACATAGGTACTGGACCAGGCTCGTTCTTTCGGGCTTTGGTTCCCACAGGGAGGGGAGGTGTTGGCCACACTGGCTCCCTCTGAGCCCCCAGGGCCGCACCTGCAGAAGCTGCGGGTTTTCCTGGCCCAGCTGCTGAAGCAGGGCAGGCAGCAGCGCCGGGTTCTGCTGAATCACCTGCCGCATATTCTGGAACTGGGGCTGGTCCCGCAGGAACTCGAGGGGGTTCTCTCCCGCTGGCAGGAAAGAGGCACGTAGTCAGACCCCAGGCTGGGCTCCCAGAAGCATGGGGGTTGGGGAGGGAGAAGTCTGATGCCTTGACAGCAGACACCCCACATGCACACCTCCCAACTCACTCACCTGGTTCTGTGGACGTCTGCTCAGACACTTGGCTCTCCTGGACAGAACCATGTTCTGGCTCGGGACTCCCAGGAATTCCCTGTCAGGGGTCCTATTTAGTTCTAAAGCACAGAACACCCGCTGCCTCCCTCCTGCACGCTCAGCCCTGGCAGGAGGTAGGTGAGGCCCACCCATCCACTCATGTCCAGCCTTTTGTAGAAAGCCTTTCCTGGCTGGTACCCAACCCAAGGGCTTTTGGGGGCAAGTTTTGCCTCCCTGACCACCCATCAGGGCACGGAAGCCCATGTACTCCGTAGAAGCCTTCCCAGGAGGCTGTACCCCCACCTCACCGTGAGCAGATACTCCACGGCTCGGTGGGGGTTGTTGTAGCTGGCTCTCAGGGCGGCCACGACCCGTTCCCGCTCATAGCCCATGGACATGATCTCCGTCAGCATCGTCTCATATTCAGAGCCAGTCACTGTGGAGGGAGCAGTGAGATCTGGGTCACCAGGGAAAGGGAAGGAGAGCTCCCAGACCCTCCCAAACCCACACAAGACCCAACTGATGGCTGGAACACCCAGTCACTTCTGCCCCAGGGACTGCCCACCCACCTAGCGTGGAGGCTGCATCTTCCTCTCTCCCGCTGCTACCTGAAGAAGGAACAGAGCTGCAAATTCAAGAGAGAGAAATCGGACCCTGGCTTCTGGAGGCCTGCCCTCCCCCTGTGAGCGTAAGACCACATATGTGGGCAATGGAATGTGCTGGGAGGACAGGGCCCAAGTTGGGACTGCTGCTCCCTGCCTTACCCTGACACAGACTCCGGGGATGCCGTGGGGACTGATTCCTCCGATGGACTCCTGTCTTCTCTGACGGTAGGTGGGGTATGGGACATGCCTGAGGCAGGGGCCAGCGGGAAGGATGTGGAGGACTCAGGGGCAGCAGTGGATGAGGCCTCTGGGGGTACTGAGGTGCCTGAGCTGTTTTTGGCCTGTCATACCCAGAAAAAGGGAGCAGACATCAGTATCCCTATCAAACCTCAACATCCAGTCACATCCAGGCCCCACCCTATTCACAGCTAATCTCTCATGGGCACACAGGCTCTAGCCAGCTCCCCAGCTAATCCATGTGATCCTCACAACCTGCATATTTCACCCACCTTGGTCACCATGACAACTACAAAGTTCTTCTCATCTATTCGATAGTCTCTGATGGGGACATCATCACTCAGGATCTTGCCAGCATAGATGAGTTTCTGTCCAGCCACAGGAAAGGCATCACGACCCTTTTCAGCTTCTATCTTCTCCTTTAGCACCTTCACCTGTAGGAAGGGATGCAGTCATTGCAAATCGCAAGATTCTCTCTTCTCTTCTAGGTTGGGGAGAAGAGGCTGAAAGCCTTGATGACAAAGCTAAGATTCATAGTCAAGTATGTTAGATTTGAGTTATGTGATCATTCCAACATTCAACCGAGTATTTACAGAACACTTATAATGCGCCAGGTGCTGTTTCAGACACTGAAGACACAACAGGAAACAAAACACAAGGCCCTGTTCTCACAGAGATGTCACTCATGTGGGGAAGAGAAAAAACAAATATGTATTTCAGATGATGAAAAGTGTGGTGAAAAACAAAACAATTTGGGGAGTTAAGAGGGTTCCTCATTACACACTGCAGGCAGAGCTCAGTTCTGAGAGCCTAAGTTAACAGGGCTATCATAAATGCGTATGTGCCACATTTTTAGAGCCTCACAATATTTCATATTTAAGAAAATGGAGGCACAGAGAGGTTAAGTAATTTCCCCCAAAGTCAAAGAGTTGAGCAGGTCAAAAAAAACAAAACAAAAACCTGTGTGTTTCCTTTTCTGCAAAAAGTGGATGTCAATGTCTCCTTCACGGGGTGGTTGTGCAGAAAGTGCCAAATACATAAACAGTCCATATGTTTGTTGGGTCCCAAATTCCCTTTTCAGCTAAAAAAGCAGAATAGTTAGACTGTGGGCTCTGACATAAGGCAGAACCGAATTTGAATCCTAGCTCTGCCATACTTGCTGTATAAGGCTATGGCCAAGTTCCTTAGGGTTTCCAGATCTGTAAAGTGAGGAGTCAAGAGTCCCCAAATGACAGGCCTGTTTTGCAGATTTAGTAAGATAATAACAGTAAAAACTCAGCGACCAGCAAAGAACAAACGGCCAACAAGGACCACTGAAACTCAGGCCACTTATAATCATTATCATCATCGTGGCCGTCATCAGTGGGCATCTACTGGCCGCTACTCCCAGATTCGGCCACCAACGTCCCGAGGAGACGCCAGCAAAGCTGAGAACTCAGAGCCCCCGTCCCGGGGAGCGCAGCCCGGCCGGGCATCCGAGCCGGTCTCCCGCGCCCCGCGAGAGCGCTGACATTAGACCCGGGGCCTGGCAGGCGACCCGGGGGTGGAGCCTGGTCGGGAGACCGGACCGTGAGCGCCGTCCCTGCCACCAGGGGCTAGGCGGGAGACCATTAGGGGAAGGGAGGCGGAGTGGTCCGGGAAAGTCAGGCAGGTTGGTTGGAGTGAACCGGGACCGGACCGCGCCATCCTCCTGCCCTCCCGCCGGGATCTCTGCCTCCCCGCCCCCATACCACCCTGCGAACCCGTCACTCCCATCCCAGGCTCCAGCCTGGCTCGCACCGTCTCGTCAGGCTCCATGCGGATCTTAAAAGTCTGCTGCTGCAGCGTCTTGAGCGTGATGGTGACGGCCATGGCGGGGCCCGAGCGACGCGGCGGCCCCGGGACCCTCACACAACATGCAACTCACGCCGCCGCCATCTTAGTGCCCAGCCGCACCGCTTGCCGACCGCTTCCGGGGCAGGCGCTGCGCGCGCCGACAATCAGAGCACGTGACCGGCGCGCGCGCGCTCTTCCCCTTCTCGTCTCCCCTCCCCCCACCCCCCACCTTGGGCTTTCTTGGGCATGCGTATGAGAGGCCCTTTCGGGTCAGGCATGCGCACACTAAATTCTGCGCTGCTGGAGAGAGGGATGCTCCCGGCTGAGCAGGCCTGTCACGTGGCTTCCTGCAAGTGACGCCATGACCGTTAGCAGTGACGTCATGCGGCCACAAAATGGCTCCAGCGCCCCTACGTTCATCCTTAAGAGTTTATGACACTGAACAAAAATGTCCATGAGCTTGTTATAGATACTTGTATTTCTCCATGGATAGTCTTCATCGTTTTTGCACTTTCCAATTTAGTTTTATTCTGGTCTGGCCACCCTGACAGGAACCCCATAGGGCCCTGAAAGTAGAACTTAAGACAGGAAAGGATACTTGAAAGGTCACCAATTAAACAAGTGAAAATATTTTTTTTAATGCATTTGGCTGTGGAAGCAGAGCCATTTTGTGGCCTCATTCATTCATTCCTGAGAGCTGAATTTCCTGTAATGCCCCTATACTTTAAGTTTCTGGGTCTCCCATATCTGTTGCCCCTTTCCCAACCACTTTGCCCACCCCCCTTATCCCCAGTCTGACCCCAAAAGTATTTAAGCAAGATATTAACTTTCAAGGCCCCTTACACTGCATTCAGAAGTCTCTCCATAAACTTGCCCTGGACATACCAATCCTGGAGGCGTCCCAAAGGACTGGGGCTCAGCCCCAGGACACATGAGGGAAACCTGGAGGCCAACCCAAAGAACAAAGATGAAGGGTTGGGTATTTGGGGGGAATGGATGGAAGTGAAGCTGTGTTTAATCTCCCAGCTGACTTCCCTTTGTACCTGTTCTTCTCATGGTTCCCATGTAAGCACTCACCCAAGCCTGGAACCAGGCAGTCACCCAACCTTACTCACTCACTGCCCAACTGTAACCGGGTCCTGCAGCTTCTCCCTTTACTACGCAACCTGAGCCTAGAAGCTTCCACAAAGCAGGCCAGGACTTCAGTGGCAGCCTTGTGAACCCCAGCACAGCAGGCCTAGGCGAGCCTCAGGAGCCCAGACCCTCCTCTGTCACCATCTATGCAACAACTCAACCTCTTTCCCTTCAAGTTTAAACCCAGCTTGCCCACTAAATACCTCCTCTGAACCGTGATTGTAACAGGAATAGCTTTTATCACTATCCAATTGTTCTATGTAGTCTTACTCCATAATAGGTAAAAAGTACATAAAGTTGTTAATATAGATGGTGTAAGATAGTATGTAAGGTGTGGGTTTAAATCCCTGTCCCACCTCTAATATTCTGTACTGGTCTCCTCATCAAACTGAACTGGTACTAGAAAACTCACCAGTTTGGTGCAAGGACTCATCGAGTTGTGAGTAAATACCTGCAGTATCTGTAATGGCACTTAGTCCTTCTCCCAGTGCTTTGTGGGGGCTAAACAAAGACCCCTGTAACTTTATGGGACATCCAGCTGTTTTAGTGGCTGAAAAATCAACCTTATTGAAGTCATCCACTAAGAAAAGGCCACCTTCAGTTAGTTCCCTGATGTCTGTCTTCTCCCAGAAGGAGACACAAGAAGAAGACACAAAACTTAATTTAATAGAAATTTTGTTTGCAGTTCTTACATTCTCAGTGTGAGCTGAGCTAGAACCCACTGCCCCACCAAGTGGCCCAGTAATGGAGGCAGAGAAGAAAGGGAGCTGGTGGGGGTATCAGAGCTCAGCCCTAGGAGCCCCAATCTTCCTCAGTGCTGGGGGGCTGAGGGGTCCATCCTCTTCTCCTGCCCCCCTCTGGGCTCCAGGAAGGAGAACAGATGAAATATTGGCCCTGGGGCTACTCAACACCCTACATGCCCCCAAGGTTGGAAGGGGAACTAAGGGACTTAAAGGGGAGAAGGGGACAGAAGGCAAAGATGTCAAAAAAGATGGGGCCAAAGGAGAATCAAAGACAAAACACCAATAAAAAAAAAGGGGGGGGGGGCGGGAACAATACCAAAATCTACCCCAAATTGGAACCCGCCTGGAAAAAAGGAAAGTTCTCCAGTCTCATAGAGACATTATTTGGCGCGGCCAGCTCTGTGACGGGAGCGCTCAGGCCTCAGTCCAGCCCTGGAAGCGATGGTGTGGCCCCTACAGCTCATCCTTGGCTTGGCCAGCACCATCTTCCTCTTCATCTTCTTCTTTATCATCCTCATCCTCCTCATCTTCATCTTTGTCCTCGTCGTCGTCCTTGTCTGCCTCCTCCTCCTCCTTGCGCTTCTTGTCCTCCTCCTCCTCCTTCAGTCTCTGCTCCTCATCCTGCTTGTCCTTCATTTGCTTTTCTGCTGCCTGCATGCGGATCACACACTCAAGGCCTGGCCCCCACCTGCCTGCCCTGCCCACCCCTTGACCCAGGAGTGGACACTTGTCCCACCTTTGTGACTCCCCACGTCTCGTTGCCAAACTCTTCGGCATATGCTTCATCATTGGTGATGAGGAAGTTGTCAAAGATGGTACCAGACTTGACCTGGGGAGAAGGATGATGGATGGAAGGATGGTCACAGTGGGGACACTCCATGGCCCTGGCCTCAGGTTCCATAACCACTGCACATTGCCACAGCCTAACATTGTGATTAAAAAACAAGCTGATTGGGTTCAAAACCCCGCTCTGCCATTTCCCACCTATATGACCTTGGACTGGTGAATTCTCTGCACGTTAGTATCTTCATCTATATAACGGGGTCTCACCCCCTTGTGCATATTATTTTTCTAGTACCTACTATGTGTCAGGTTCTAGGCACAGAAGGGGTACATAATTGAACAAAAAGAAAAAATGTGGTCTCTCTGAAGCTAATATTTTAATGGAACTATCTAACCACCTTTTAGGTCATTGGGGCAGTTAATGAGTTGGTTTATTTTTTTTTTTTTTTTTTTTTTTTTATGAGTTGGTTTAGATAAAGTTTCTTGAAGAAGTGCCTAGCACAAAGTATACAGAACCTCAAAGAGGTGTGTATGTGTGGGGGGCGGGGGGGGGGGGTTGGGGGGTGCTGTGATAGAGATAGACCAGGAAATTCTTTAGAAAAAGCACCATTTTAGGCTCATACCTGCCTAGTATTGAATCCCACCCTTGTCCCTTTCCTCCTGGGTGATCCTGAGCACTTGAGGTCCCCTAGGGATCCTCCTGTTCCCTCCACATCGCACCTGCCAGAGGTCGAGGCCCAGAACAGCGAAGTTCTCATAAGCATAGATACTGCTATCAGGAGAATACTCGGGGTTGTCGATCTCTGGATGAATCCAAGTGCCCTTGTAATCCGGGTTGTCGATCTGCCGGGGCTTCCACTCGCCCTGCGGAAGGAGAAGAAAACTGGAAGGTGAGTGGAAGTCAATGTGCTCCCCACTATGTACCCGCTCTGCTTGGAGCCCCAAGACCACCTTGTATTCTGGGTTCTGAATCACTGGTGGTTCCCACTCTCCATCCATCTCTTCATCCCAGTCCTCAGGCTTCTTAGCATCGGGGTCAGGGATGTGCTCGGGCTTGTCCCAGTCCTAAAAGTACATGAGGAGGTCAGCGCCGTCCCAGCTCTCCACCACCCCATGGTGGGAAGCCCCTGCCCAAGCACCAACCTCAGGTTTGGAGTCTGTGGGGTCATCAATCTTGGCCCGCTCATCCCAGTCTTCAGGCTTTGAAGCATCAGGATCCTTTATCTTCTTGGGTGGCAGGAAGTCCCAATCATCCTCCAGAGAGCCAGACTCCACCTGGCTGTTGTCAATCTTTACCTCGTAGGTGTTATCGGGCCGTACAATCAGAGTATACAGGTGTGTGAATTCATCGTCCTGAAGAAGGCAGGAGATGAGTGGCCCTGCCCCCTGGACTGGCCTCTGAGCCTACCCCAGGCAGCCATTTGATACCATCCCCAGGCACACCTTGCAACGGATGTCCTTGTTGATGAGCACGTTCTTGCCCTTGTAGTTGAAGATAACGTGAACCTTCTTGGTCCCAGGGCCACAGATGTCAGGGCCTAGGTGAGAAGCAGGTCCAGTTAAGGGTCAGAGGTGGCCCACCATTGCCAGGCCTCCCACCCCAATTTACAAAAGGAAAGCTTGACTCTTAAACTCAGGTCTATTAAGACTCAAAATATTCAGACCTTAACTATCTCTAAGGGACAATGAATGGAGTATTGAAAAAAATAAAAATAAAACACCCACTCTCTAGAACTCAGTCTTCTCACTTGTAAAATTGGAAAACACCTACATAAGATCTCACAAATTAACAGCCTTAGATCAACAATAACAATGCAACAATTTGCTGCTGTAACTATCCCCTCCGTCTCCTCTTCAAAGGAAAGTCTGACAGGGTATTCCTAGGCTCTGAAGACCACTTTTCGTGGGCTACAAGGAACTCATGGATGGGTCTGTCTCCCTCTAATCAGAGGTCAGCAACAGGGCGGGGCCCCTCACCAAACATGATGTTGTATTCAGAGTCTCCATGCATGTCAGTCTGGTCCAGACTATCTGGAAATAGCTTCACATAGCCGCCCCCGCAGTCGATATTCTGCTCATGTTTCACAGTAAACTGCACCACCAAAGTCTGGTCCTTGTTGCTGAAAGGCTCAAATCTGGCAGACAAGGCGTAAAAGCGGGCATCCTGGCTCGTCTGCAGCCCTAGCAGAGGACAGTAGTGAGGTCACAGCTGGCCCCAACCCAGGGACCCTAAGAATCAAAGATACAGACAGCCATTCCCCTTCCTCTGCCTGCCCGGCTCCTGCGGATACCCTGGCCGTCAGTGACGAGGGTTTCCTCCAGGAAGTCCTCCTGAATCTCAGCACCCAGCTCCAGGCTCTTACCTTTATCCTTGTCCTGGTCACCGTAGAACTTGCCGGCGCTGAGGACGAATTTGCCAAAATCCGACTTGTGTTTGGATTCGGTCCAGCGGTCGGTCCACCCGTCTACAGTATCAGAGGGGCAGGTCAGTGTGGCTGCGCTGATTCCTCCCCGCCCCCCATCCGCCCTCCGCGGCCGCCCAAACACATCTACCAGGAGCCACAAACGGCTGCAGGCAAGGGAGGAAATCCCCCGAGTGCCCGACCCCAACCTTCAGTTTGACACCTCCTGTAGCTTAAGGTATCTTCGGACGAACCCTAACTCCCGCCGCGGGAGGCCGCTGCGCCCTCCATGCTCCCCAGGGACGCGGGAAAGAAGTGTCGCCTGCGGCTCTAGTCCCCGAGGCCACCGTGTTGGCCCTCTGAGCAGTAATTACAGGCGACAACGCAGATCTGGGCTGGGGGGCCGGTCGCGTCGTCGGAGCGGCCTCGAGGCGGGGCCAGGCGTTACCTCCGTCCAAAAACTGCTCCTTGAAGTAGACGACGGGTTCGGCAGCGACCAGGCCAAGAAGGCCGAGCAGCAGCGGCACGGGTAGCAGCATGGCGGGCCGAGGGGGCGGCGGCGCGCAGCGGGCCCTTTAAGTCACCTCTCCAAAAGCAGCTCTGCAGCAGGGACGGACGCTGCCGCTGGCCGTACGTTTTTATACACGACCGCCCTTCAAACCAACATGGCCCGACCTCTTAGCCCGCCCCTCCTGCCTTTTCATTGGTTAAAAGCCACGGTTCTGACCTTCCATTGGGCCCTCCTCAGCTCAGCAGGTTAGGCTGTGCCTCGGAACGGTGGGATCCCAGATGGCCGATTTCTATTGGCCCCACCACTGGCCAATGAGGGTCGACCACGCGTTGTGGGGGACGCCCACCGGTGGGGTAGGGGCCTCCAGCCCCTCTGACCAGGTCATGTGACCAGACCTGGGTCCAACCCCGCCCTCGCTCGCGCGCTTAGCTCAGGATCCGGGCGTTTAAAGAACCAGCGCGCGCGAGAGAGCAGGTGTCATCCCGCAGGATTAGGACCCTGCTCCAGCCTTCCCTCCTCCTATCCCCTCTGCAGGGAGGTGTGAGCAAGGTTTTCTATCCTGCATTTGGAGAACGCCAGGTTCGAGGCGCCGTCTCTCTCTGCCTCTGTCCCTCTCCCACCGCACCCATTGCTCCTCCCCCAGGATGAAGCAGAGGCCACCAAGCGCGTGGGCTCTGGGTCCTCACTTCACACCCCACCCCGGCGCCGCAGTCCTGCAGGCCAGCAGAGAGAATTCTAGCTCTCCCCTCTGTGCGGTCCCTAGCGCCTGGCAGCCCGGACGACGGCTGCCGTGTGACCTGGCGCAAGCCCCTTAGCCTCCCTAAAGTCACAGGAGAACCAGGAAGAGCGACCCTGGGCAGGTGCTGCCCAGAAGAAATGCTTTCAAAGCTTTTAGGATATCCTGGGGCAGGGAAGGAAGCCCAGAAAGCTTGAAGATGTGACTATAGGCTGTGATTCCTAGGGCCCGGTAAGGTTGTTACCCGAATTGCAGCCTGCCTCTCCTTTACTACCCCGCCTCCCCCACCTCCACCCCCACCCCTCCACCTCCAGTAAATGAAAGGGGTCGCTGCTTTGTGGTCTTCCACAAACGGCCTGGCTTTTGCAATTAAACGGCCAAGGATGAGAGAGCAGGGGGTTCCGTTGGAGAGGAAGAAAGTAGACAGATGGTAAAGAAGATAAGATCTAAGGGAGAGGGGCAGGACTCCTGAATCTAGAGCAGTGGTTCTCAACCTTCGTAATGCTGCGACCCTTTAATACAGCTCCTCATGTTGTGGTGACCCCCAATTTCACTGTTACAAATTGAACATAATTAAAGCATAGTGATTAATCACAAAAACAATATGTAATTATATATGTGTGTGTTTTCCGATGGTCTTAGGCGACCCCTGTGAAAGGGTCTTTCGACCCCGGAAGGGGGGTCACAACCCACAGGTTGAGAAGCGCTGGTCTAGAGTCTTCTGAAGCCAGAGTCAGATGACCGTGTGGAACACCAGCTGCCTGTCTCCCGTCTTCAGGAAGGAGGAAGCAGGGTGAGGGGTTTCCCAAACTCTAACAAAAAGGCCCTGGGTCTGGGAACCTGGGAGTGAACTGAGGAATGGGGGGAGCTTTCCCACTAGTGGCAGGAACTCAGAAAAGGGAGGAAGGAGGGGTTTTGGAGAAGTTGGGATTCTGCCCCACCCCCCACCCCCCAGGCTGTATGGCCCAACCTGGCCCCCGTAGAAGGAGTCCCAAGTCTGGGGTGATCACTCCTGCCACTGACCCTCCTGGCTTCCCTCCCTTCCAGCAAGTGCCATGGACACGTGAGTTTGGTGTTTCCTGTCTGAGGGTAGACTCTGTGCTGTCTTGTTCCCTTCACCATTCCCCAGTGTCTCCTGCAGCACCTGGCACAGAGCAGGCTTAAAACCTACTTGATCTGTGGTAGAAGGAAGGACTCCAGGAAATTTTTTTTTGTAATGGGGAACGTGCTTTGAAGGAAAGGAGGGACTTTGAGGAATGTAATCTGATTTTTTTTTTTAAATATATTTTATTGATTTTTTACAGAGAGGAAGGGAGAGAGATAGAGAGTTAGAAGCATCGATGAGAGAGAAACATCGATCAGCTGCCTCCTGCACATCTCCTACTGGGGATGTGCCCGCAACCCAGGTACATGCCCTTGACCGGGAATCGAACCTGGGACCTTTCAGTCCGCAGGCCGACGCTCTATCCACTGAGCCAAACCGGTTCCGGCATGTAATCTGATTTTTTTTTAAATCAGGACTTCCCTGTAGAGTCATGATTGTGGGAGTATTAGTAACCCCATTTTCTAGGTTCAAATAACAAGTGTGATAGTTAAGTGAGTAAAGGCATACTGCTTAGAATAGTGCCCGACGCACAATCCACACTCAATTTCGTATTAACAAATGCCGCATACATGTGTGGGCACTATTTCACAATTCTCACAATAACCTGGGCTCCTATCTCCATCCAGGTGAGGAAACTGAAACAGAAAGATTAAGCGATTTGACTGAGTGACGCAAATGGCAGACCTGGGATTACAATGTACTGTGCTGTCTGACCACATGTGACTGTTGACCATTTGAAATGTGGCCGGTCTGAGCTGAAATGTAAATGTAAAATACACGTTTTCCAGGCTGAGTATGGAAAAAAGAATGTAAAACATTTCACTAGAAATGTTATAAAGTGTTGCCCTAGCTCAGTGGTCGGCAAAACTGCGGCTCTGCAAATCGTGGCTCGTGAGCCACATGCGGCTCTTTGGCCCCTTGGGTGTGGCTCTTCCACAAAATACCGACTTCTGCGCATGGGCCACGAAGTTTCAATCGCACTGTACGTGCGCGCCCGCATGTGGTATTTTGTGGAAGAGCTACACTCACGGGGCCAAAGAGCCACATGTGGCTCGCGAGCCGCAGTTTGCCGACCATGGCCCTAGCTGGTTCGGCTCAGTGGGTAGGGTCAGCCTGCGACTGAAGGGTCCAGGTTTGATTCCAGTCAAGGGCATGGACCTCAGTTGCAGGCTCCTCCCTGACCAGGGCCCTGGTCCGACTCCTGTAGGAGGCAACCAATCGATATGTTTCTCTCACATCAATATTTCTCACTTTCTTTTTTTCCCCCCTCACTGTCTTTCCCACTCTCTCTAAAAATCAATGGAAAAATATCCTCAGGTGAGGATTAAAAAATAAATAAAATAAATGTTATAAAGTGTTTCTTTGACGAATGGACAGATCAGATTTGGTTAGTTCTTTAAATTAATTTCACCCATTTTGTTTTTAGCGTTGCTACTAGAAAATGTTAAATTACATTTGTGCCTCACATTACATATCTGTAGGCCAGCACTGACTCAGACGGTGCACGATTGCCCTGACATCGGTCTCCTCAGAGCATGGAGTAGGGGGTTGGATGGGATCTGGGGTAACTGCAGTTTCTGATTCCATCCCTACCAGCTCCTCATAGAACCATGCGCAAATCACAGTACCCTCTGGGCCTCAGTTTTCACATCTGCGAAATGGGGATTATATCACTATCTACATCAGAAAGTTTTGGGGAAAATGAAATAACACACCTGAAGCACTTAACACTGGGCTGGGCACACGGGTGGGTGTCCAGGTAGCGGCTATAACTATAACCTGGACTATAACTGTTATTAGGTGGGTCCTTCTCCCCTCTTTAAATGGGGATGGCCCCTACCCCACCTCCCTTTGAAAATTTAAAAGTAGCCCTAGCTGGTTTGGCTCAGTGGATAGAGCATCATCAGCCTGTGGACTTGAAGGGTCTCAGGTTCAATTCCCATCAAGGGCACACACCGGGTTGTGGGCTCCATCCCCAGTAGGGGGCGTGCAGGGGGCAGCCAATCAATGATTCTCTCTCCTCATTGATGTTTCTATCTCTCTCTCCCTCTCCCTTCCTCTCTGGAATCAATAAAAAGTAGATATATATTTAAAAAAATAAAAGTAGTTGATATCAGCAGAATGATTAGCTCTGGAGCCCCCCGCCCACAGTTCTAGGGGGGCAGAGAGTCCCGGAAGGATCAGGGCTCCGAGGCCGAGAGGAGGAGGAAGCCCAAGGTCACGCCGCCCGCAGCCCGCCCGCTGCAGGTGGGGAGGGACGAAACCTAAACCAACGCTGGGACTGTCCTTCAGGCCAACCGGTTTGACCGCTCCAGTCAGCAGACGCCACAAGTCCAGCCAGAGCGGAGGTACAGACTGAGGAAAAAAAGAAAGAAAGAAAGAAAAAAAAGACTGAGTCCTTCCCACGCTTTGAGGTTCAATTGACACACTCAAGATGGCAACGCCCTGAGCCCCGCAGCACGACCAGCCGCCTTCAAGATGGCGGCGCGCTCCGGCGCCGGTTCCGCTTCCGGTTCCGGTGCTTCCGGTGTTTCCGGCCCTGGAGCCGGGACACGCTTTACGCTGCGCGCGGGGAGGAAGCATGGCGGATGGCCCGGTGGCCGAAGCGCTGCTGCGGCGGCTGGACGCGGCCGATGGCGGCCTGGACAGCGCGGAGCTGGCGGCCGAGTTGGGCGTGGAGCACCAGGCCGTGGTGGGCGCCGTGAAGAGCCTGCAGGCGCTGGGCGAGGTGAGCGGGCCTCGCGGGGGCACCGGGAGCGCCCTTCCCCGGGGGAGCTGGTGCCTCCAGGCCGACGCCCTCGGACCCCGTTAGGGGGAACCCAAGCGTGCGGCTCCGGGGGCGCGGGCGGGAGTCCGGAACGAACAAGGCCGGGCGCACCGCCGTCCTCGTGCGGGAACCGTCCTCTAGGGGATAAGCAGCCTTGGGGCGGGGGTTACTGCGGCGGAGAAGACGGGGACTGCGATCTAAGGGGGGGGGGGTGCTCTCGGACCAGAGTGCGCTGAGGCGCAGGGAACGCAGGGCCAGCAGCTGACCCAGCTGGGGGTCGGGGAGAGCACCCAGAGGAAGCTGGGTCTGCCTTGAGGAGGAAAGCCGTGGCACTTAGGGGATCAGAGGGGGGAGAGGGAGGTGAGAGAGGCCGCAGAGCCAGAATTTGCAAGGTCCTGTAGGGCCCTCACAGGGTACTGGGGAGCCATAGCAGAAGCTGGAGCGAGTCCGAAGTGTGTGTGGCCCGCATCACTCCTGGGAAGGACCGGCAGGGGCAGGATGAGGGGATGGGGGCAAAGGCTGGCACATCCCCAAACGAGAGGGCCTGGTGTCTGGCTGGGGAGGCAGCTGGAATGAAGAGGTGTCTTGCGATTCGGATAAGTGAAGGGAAATGGAGCCACAGGAGGAGGATGCTGAGGGGCCCGTGGGCCACCCAGGAGGCTGGATCCCGGAGGGGAGGACATAAAGAGAGGTCTGGGCTGTTCATACATCAAACTTAGGTTCTGTGCCCCACTCTGGTCTCAGCCTTATTTGCCGTTCAGTCCTTGCCATAGTCACAGGGTGATGGTGCGTTATTATCCCCACTTTGCAGATGTGACCACTCCTGAGTACTGAACAGTGACTTGAGCAGTGTCACTAGGAGAGACAGGCAAATCTGTATTTGAAAGTAGGTGGTGTTAACGTAAAAAACAAACAAACATTGCAACCTGTAGAGAATTTCTGTGAGTTTATTTGAGCCAAACTGTTGACATATGCCGGGAAGCAGAACCTCAACGAACTGAGATAATGCTCCGGAGAATGGCGTGTTAACAGTCACAGGAAAGGGACGTAGGTGGGTTACACGAAATCCATTGGTGATAGATTATAGGAGAAAAAGTGAAACGATGGACATATGCTTCCTTTACATAGATCAGCGGTTCTCAACCTGTGGGCCGTGACCCCTTTGGGGGTCGAACGACCCTTTCACAGGGGTCGCCTAAGACCATCGGAAAACACATATATAATTATATATTGTTTTTGTGATTAATCACTATGCTTTAATTATGTTCAATTTGTAACAATGAAATTGGGGGTCACCACAACATGAGGAACTGTATTAAAGGGTCGAGGATTGAGAACCACTGACAGAGACGGATACGGGATAGTTTAACATAATTAACAGTTGGAGATTAACTTGATAACAGTAACAATGAAGGAATGTCCTGGTGCCATTTGTTGTGCCCTGAGGGGTCCGGAAAAAAGGGAAGTTACCCAGACATTTCACTGATATGTTATCTTAGAGGCAAAAAGACAAATGGGCTCAGTAAAAATCTAAGTTGATCTTTGTCAGGGAAAATACTGGTTTAGGACCTGACTACCCACTATAATCTGTTTATAGTTACATATTTAATTTTCACACCACCTCTCCTGGTTATTTTAGGTCTCTGAGTTTGCAAGACTGCCATGCAGGCCTCCCCTGCGCTTGTCAGGTTAGCCTGTGGCCCCTTTCGTCCACAGTGCTCAGGCTGCAGAGGCCAAGGTTGTCAGTTCCGAGAAGGGATTGAAGCTATGTATGGCGTGTGGGGTGATAGTGTCGTGACTGGTGTGAAATTGACAATCCTCTGAGGTTAGAGCCCACCACACCTTGCTCTCATGGCTAAGAAAACTTGTTCCGGGAGGTTGAGCACCTTTCCCAAGGTCACAGCAAGTGAAGAGCAGAGCTGGGAATTAGAATAAAGGGGGAACTTGACACTTTAGTCGTTGAGATGCAAATGTGGAGGCAAATCAGTTTATGTGAGTTCTTTAAAATCTTCCCAAGTTGCCGAAACCGGTTTGGCTCAGTGGATAGAGCATCGGCCTGCGGACTGAGAGGTCCCGGGTTCGATTCCGGTCAGGGGCGTGTGCCTTGGTTGCGGGCACATCCCCAGTGGGAGATGTGCAGAAGGCGGCTGATCGATGTTTCTCTCTCATCGATGTTTCTAGCTCTCTATCTCTCTCCCTTTCTCTCTGTAAAAAATCAATAAAATATATTTTTCTTGCCAGCTTCAAAAGTGACAGAATTTGTCCTCTGCCGGGTAACACCCTTAGTCCTTTACCTCACCCCCGGAGGTATGAACCGTATTCTTGTTGTCCCTGTGTCATAGGAGGGAAACTGAGGCTCAGCAAGAGTAAATCACTTGGCTGGGAAGTGGTGCAACTGAGATGTGAAGCCGGCTTTAGGGGATGTGCTTTGATCTTGGCTTCAGTGCTGCGGCAAGGGGGTGCCCAGTCTGAACCTTGTCCCTGCCTGTGCCTCCTTTCTCCTGCAGATCATCGAGGCTGAGCTACGCTCCACCAAGCACTGGGAGCTGACTGCCGAGGGCCAGGAGATTGACCGGGAGGGCAGCCATGAGGCCCGGGTGTTTCATAGTGTCCCTCCAGAGGGCCTGGCCCAGAGTGAGCTCATGGTAGGGTCCAGGGAGCGGGTGGGAGGGCCTCGGGAGGTGATGGGGTGAAGGTGGCCCTTGTGTCCCCCTCACTCTAGCCTTACTCCCTCAGCGACTGCCCAGTGGCAAGGTGGGCTTCAGCAAGGCCATGTCCAACAAGTGGATCCGTGTGGACAAGAGTGCTGCTGATGGGCCCCGGGTGTTCCGAGTGGTGAGTCCCAATGGGCAGGCAGGTCGGCCTCTGGCCCTCACAGCCCTCCATAACCATCGTCCCATCATCGTGGCAGGTGGACAGCGTGGAGGATGAGGTGCAACGGCGGCTCCAGCTTGTCCGGGGCGGACAGGCTGAGAAGCTGGGCGAGAAAGAAAGGAGTGAACTCAAGAAGAGGAAGCTGCTGACTGAAGTGTGAGTGGCTGCTACCATCAGTCTCAGACCCATGTCACCTGTGTGGCCTGGAGTGGGAGAAGGGAAGGGAGAGCTGTTCTGGACACACTGGACCGAGGTTCTGTAAGTCCCGCCCAGGCCCTCTCCACACTGTGGTTGTGCAGCACACAGGCCAGGTTCATGCCACCAGGTTCAGGGCTATGGCACATGCTATGCCTCTGCCAAGAATGATCTTCAAGGCACGTTCCAGCATCCAGCCTCTGTTCATGTGTCACCTTATAGGGGCCACCTTTTCTCCCCGCGATTTCCACAAAAGCCACTCACCTAGTCTGTCTCTTTTTCCCTGCATATTTCTTTCACAGTCCTAAACCCTGCCTGAAGTTAATGGAATGCTGGGACCTGGACAGCTGGGTTCTCTGCTCTCCCAGGACTGCATCCCCTTTGAGCAGACACTGAATGGAGGTGGACTGCCCGGTGCAAGTCCTGGCTCTGCCTTTTTAACTCTGACCTTGGCCGGGTCACCTGATCTTTCTAGGACTCAAGTTATTTTTATCTGTAAAATGGCCCCTTTTCACAAGATTGTGAGGTGACTTCAATGGAACAGAGCTGGCATAGGATAACGTTATTAACCTAAACTTCACCTATTATCATCACTCCCAGCTGTATGCTTAGTGCCTTGGGCTCTGGCACACAGTGTGGTCCCAATAAGTGTTTGTTGAATGAATAAGTGAATGAACTCAGGACGTAGGTCGGGGCCAAATAAAAGGATTTTTAGATGACAGTAAATATCAGGAAGAAAATAAAGCAGAGTGACTTGGGTGGTGTTGGGTCAGCATCGTATGGGAGATCAATGGAAGCCTCTTAGAGAACTTGACAGTGGTTTCATATCCCCTTCCCTCCTCTGGCCATAGAACCCTGAAGACCTACTGGGTAAGCAAAGGCAGTGCCTTCAGCACCAGCATCTCCAAGCAGGAAGCAGAGCTGAGCCCAGAGATGATCTCCAGGTAGGGGCAGCCCCAGGGTCAGGGGTCAGCGGGATATAGGGGTGGGCAGTCCGCACCAGGCCCATGTACCCTGCATCCCCACCCACAGTGGCTCCTGGCGGGACCGGCCCTTCAAGTCCTACAATTTCTCAGCTCATGGCATCCTCCCAGACAGTGGCCACTTGCACCCCCTGCTGAAAGTTCGCACCCAGTTCCGGCAGATCTTCCTGGAGATGGGGTGAGCAAGGGGCCAGAAGTAGGGCCGGGCCAGCCACCTCAGGGCAAGGTAGTCAGGCCACATCTCCCACTAGGTTCACCGAGATGCCGACCGACAACTTCATCGAGAGCTCCTTCTGGAACTTTGATGCACTCTTCCAGCCCCAGCAGCACCCAGCACGAGACCAGCATGACACCTTCTTCCTGAAAGGTGAATGGGCCCTGACTTTTTCTCCCATTGAGATGGGAGCTATGGAAGTTTCTGGGCAGAGAGGGATGTGACTGGCTCGGGTGTTCCCAGATGCCCTCTGGCTGCGATGACAGGTGAGGGCAGAAGCTGCAACTGCCACTGTCTGTCCTGTGTACAGTGGCTGTTTGAGAAATGCTTCTTGACTGACCAGACGATGCTCTGTCCTTCCCAGATCCAGCCGAGGCTCTTCAGCTCCCTACGGACTACGTCCATCGGGTCAAGCGGGTCCACTCCCACGGTGGCTACGGCTCACAGGGGTGAGGCAGGACCGGGACTTTGGGGTGTTGGGGGAAAGGAAGTTGGGAGCCTGAGAGCATCACCATGGACTTCGGATTTCCTCCTGAAGGTACAAGTACAATTGGAAGCTGGACGAGGCCCGGAAAAATCTGCTGCGTACACACACCACGGCAGCCAGTGCCCGTGCCCTCTACCGCCTGGCCCAGAAGGTGCAGCTCGGCCTGGGTAGTGTGGGGACAGAGAGGGGACTGTCTGGCTGACCTTCTGACGCGTGACTTGGCCTGCCTGTCATCTCCAGAAACCCTTCACACCAGCCAAGTACTTCTCCATCGACCGTGTGTTCCGGAATGAGACCCTGGATGCCACTCACCTGGCCGAGTTCCACCAGATCGAGGGTGTTGTGGCTGACCATGGCCTCACCTTGGGCCACCTCATGGGCGTCCTTCGGGAGTTTTTCACCAAACTGGGTGAGCGGGCAGACCAGGGCGGGGGGGGGGGGGGGGGCACAGGAGGATGTCTGGGTCACCAGCCTTGTCTTCCAACCAGGTATCACCCAGTTGCGCTTTAAGCCAGCCTACAACCCCTACACCGAACCCAGCATGGAGGTGTTCAGCTACCACCAAGGTCAGAGTGGGACCTGGTGCTGTGGGAGGGAGGGAGGGAGGGAGGGAGGGACGGAGGGACGGAGGGAGGGAGGGGGAGGGAGGGAGGGAGGGAGGGACGGAGGGACGGAGGGAGGGAGGGAGGTCTGAGGCTTCCCCCTCTTAGCCCCGGTCCCCTCACTGCCAAGCCCACATCCTGCCTCCCAAGCTCACTGCCAGGCCCAACATCACCCACATGAGTTGCCCCTCCTTCTCCTGCCCTCACAGGCTTGAAGAAGTGGGTGGAGGTCGGGAACTCTGGGCTCTTCCGCCCCGAAATGCTGCTGCCCATGGGGCTCCCCGAGAATGTGTCCGTCATTGCCTGGGGCCTCTCCTTGGAGCGGTGAGTGCCCAAACCACTTAGCACGCGTTTGGCTGCTTTGTTTAGGGGACTTGCCAGGCATGGAGTCCTGTAGATCTTCAGCACCATTCATTCGTTCATTGACAAACTTTATTTTTTTTATTTATTTTTTTAAATATATTTTATTGATTTTTTACAGAGAGGAAGGGAGAGAGATAGAGAGTTAGAAACATCGATGAGAGAGAAACATCGATCAGCTGCCTCCTGCACATCTCCTACTGGGGATATGCCCACAACCCAGGTACATGCCCTTGACCAGAATCGAACCTGGGACCCCTCAGTCCGCAGGCCGATGCTCTATCCACTGAGCCAAACCGGTTTCGACTCATTGACAAACTTTAGTGAGCACCTGCTGTGGGCTCTGTTCTGTTCTGTAAATAAATAGCACACACCCCTGCTTCTGTGAAGTTGAGGTCCTAGTGGAGTGAGAAGAATGACAAATAAGTACATTTAATAAATAATGCCTAGAGTGGGCCTGAGTACAGTAACTGCTAGAGAGAAAGCCTAGCAGGAAGGGCTCACAGAGGAGGTGGCTTCTAGCAGACTGGTGGTGGATGACCTGGGAGGATATCTGGGGAGGGGAGTTCCAGGCAGAGGGAATTGCCAGTGCAGAGGCCATGAGGCTGGAGTGTGCCTGCTGTGTTTGGAGGCCTGTGTGGTTGGAGTGAGAAAGTGAGGGGTAGAGAAGTGGGTGATAGGGCAGATTGTGCAGGGCCTTATGGGCTATGAGAGGACTTGGGCTTCTATTCTGAGGAAGGTGAGTGCCCTCAGAGAGGTTCTGCTCAGAGGAGAACAGGACCTGACCTAGTGTTAAAGCATGTCCCCTCTTTCCCTCAAGCCCAACGATGATCAAGTACAACATCAACAATATCCGTGAGCTGGTAGGCCACAAGGTGAACCTGCAGATGGTGTACGACAGCCCCTTATGCCGTCTGGATGCCGAACAGGGGTCCCCACAGACACAGGAGACAACATGACATGGACCGCCCTGGACAGGCCACCCTCCCGAGCTCCTGCTGCCCAGCCCTTTGTATCCCTGGCCAGTGGACCCCTTTGTATTTATGAAGCCTCTGTGAGGCTATCTCCCTGTTCCTGGTATCTCCTCTTCCCCACCCGCCCCAGGGTTCCAGGGGCAGGGGGGCAGGTAACCCATTTGTTCTGATGGGTGGGCCCTAGGGAGCCCTGCAGGTGGCTGCTGGCTAATAAAGTGGGCAGTTACTTTTATCTGGTGCCTTTCCTTAGGAGTGGTGGGGTCCTGTTGGCTCTCCCAGCTCAGAGTGCGACTTGATGGGAGGAAACTTGGGTGCTAGTGTGAAGGGTGTTGGATTGGGGCCTCAGAGCCTCCTGGTCAGCTTCAGCCAGTCCTCCCTGGAAAAGATGAGCTTTTTCGAGTACTTACTGATCACTTACTGGTGCCAGGCCTTCTTCCAGGTGAATGAAACAGACCCCTTATCCCTTGGGACAGACGTTTGGGAGGGCAAGCAAGCTAAGCTTTTAAAAGGTGCCCCACCTCCCTTACTTTTAAAGACCTTTTTTTTTTTTAAGAATAGTTTATTGACTTTTAGAAAGAGAAACATCGATGCAAGAGTGCAGCATCCATCAGCACACCCCAACTTGGGATTGAGCCTGCAACCTGGGCACGTGCCATTGACCAGGAATTAACCTGGCAACTTCCTGGTGCATGGGCCAATGTCCAACCAACTGAGCCACGTTGGTTGGGGCTTAAAGACTTTTTTTAGACCAATTTTAGGTTCATAGCAAAATTGAGTGGAAGGTACAAAGATTTCCCATGTACCTCCTGCCCCCACACCTACACAGCCTCCCTCACTGTCAACACCTCCACTGGAGTGGTGCTTTTGTTAACACTAATGAACCTACATTGACACATCATGTGAACAACGGCACATTCTGTGTTGTACATTCTATGGACAAATGGATGATGACATGTATCCATCATTATGGTATTTTCACTATCCTGAAAGTTGTCTGCGCTCCCCATCTGTTCATCCCTCCAGCACTGCCCTCCCCCCCCACAAAAGAAACCCTGCTTCTTTTAAATTCTCCTAAGAACGTCAAATGAGCCTAAAATAGATGAATAGGATACAGCTTTGTGAGCCCATTGATCAGTGTTTGAGATCTCACACTTCAGCTTCCTCTGTATGTTTCTGTAGAAAATTTTAAAAGCAAATTTCATGTTGCTCACCCCATGTCTTGTGAACTTTTGAAAAGGTGGACAAGCTCTGGCCAGGTAATTCCATTGGTTAGAGTGTCTTTCCAAACCACCAAGGTTGCACGTTCCGTCCCCGGTCAGGATCAACCAATGAAGGCATAAGTGGAGCAACAAACCCATGTCTCTCTCTCCCCCTTCCTCTAAAATCAATCAATAAAAAAAGGTGTGGACAGTTTCTTGGGTGACCACAAGCCCACTGGCACACCCAGTGAAATTGACAAAGTCAGCTGAGGCCATGAACATCACTGGTCCCAGAGCCCAATGGGTACCAATCTCCCGAGGGCTCCTCAATCAAATCTTATCCTCTATTTCAAATAATTTAGTCATACAGAAAAAAATACTAATTCATGCAATAAATCCACACTTCCTACGTGCCAGCACTGTTCATGAGCTTTGGCAGTAGGCAAGTAGACTCAGGCCCCTGCCCTCAGGAGCTGACATGGGGGGCGGTTGCGCTGGAGACATGATAAATAAGGCATAATTCACTCAGGAGTCACCCCACCCCACCCCTGCTTTGGTCAAATCTGAACATTGACTATAGTGTTTGCTTTGGAACTTTCAGCTTTTAGACCTATGTGACCCATGGTTTGAAGACCTCCATAGCTTGTCTTAGTCCCGTGGTCGGCAAACTGCGGCTCGCGAGCCACATGCGGCTCTTTGGTCCCTTGAGTGTGGCTCTTCCTAAGCCTCAGGAGGACCCTAATTAAGTTAATAACAACGTACCTACGTATATAGTTTAAGTTTAAAAAATTTGGCTCTCAAAAGAAATTTCAATCGTACTGTTGATGTTTGGCTCTGTTGACTAATGAGTTTGCCGACCACTGTCCTAGTTAGTCTCTTCCACCCCCACCCTGCTGAGGTTATTACTCCTGAATTCGATGTTTATCATTCTCACATATTTAAACATTTTTTACTACTTGTATATATCACATTCCAAGACATGGCTTATTTCTGCATGTTTTTGAAAGTCATCCAAATGATGGTGCACCATAAAAATCCTCCTGCATCTTGTGTGTGGCTTTTGTTTGAGTTCTGAGTGTTGGTGTTTGTGTGTGCTTAACAGCAAGCCTCTGAGATTTTTCTCAGTAGATAGTCCTTCCAATTTTCAAATCTAATGGTGTAGGAAGATGTATTTTGTTTAACTTGTAGCTTTACCACAAAATATTGTTAGCTATTGTTTATTAAACTCTTGGTATGTTCCAGAAGTTTTATCCCTGAAACCCCTACAATAGCAGATATTTTAGATTGTATCACCTTGGGATTTGAGAGTGAGTAGCAGTTTTATGATCATCATCACGGGTAAGAGATCGAACCCAGATTCAAATCCATGTTTTCCAGAATGTAGGTGTCAAGATGAGTGCCCTCGCCCGGCCGGCCGGCGGGGCTCAGTGGTTGAGCGTCAACCTATGAACCAGGAGGTCACGGTTCGACTCCAGGTCAGGGCACACACCTGGGTGTGGGCTTGATCCCCAGTGGGGGGCGTGCAGGAGGCAGCCGATCAGTGATTCTCTCATCATTGATGTTTCTATCCTCCCTTCCTCTCTGAAATCAATAAAAATATATATATATATATTTTTTTTAAAGTCAGATTTGCATTTTATTTTTTTTTAAATATATTTTATTGATTTTTTACAGAGAGGAAGGGAGAGAGATAGAGAGTTAGAAACATCGATGAGAGAGAAACATCGATCAGCTGCCTCCTGCACATCTCCTACTGGGGATGTGCCCGCAACCCAGGCACATGCCCTTGACCGGAATCGAACCTGGGACCTTTCAGTCTGCAGGCCGACGCTCTATCCACTGAGCCAAACCGGTTTTGGCAATAAAAATATATTTAAAAAAAAAGGTGTGTGCTCAGTGTGTGGCTCGGGACAGCCTCCCGTGGGAGGGCTGAGCAATATGGAGGAATTCCCCCTGCCTCCACGTGGACGCTGTGACAGGTGTCCCAGGGAGGCTGCACCTCCTTCCCAGTCAGTTGGCACAAAATCCCAACCCTTCACCTCGCCCCCCAGCTCCTCCCTCTGCTCAACCACAGCCCCCCAACCCGGCTTCCTCCCCAACAGGCATGTGGCTGTTCACACTGAGCTTGCTCCCCTCGGGGCTGTGCGCACAGCTGTCCAGATCTGCCCCCTTTCCTCTGGGCTTATTATTGAAAGAGTTCTTTGTAGATGCCAGTACAAGTTCTTAGACATATATTGCAAATATTTTCTCCCAGTCTGTGGCTCCTCAGTGCCAACAATAATATTGTTACTACTAAGGCGTTATTGTTATTACTATTAAATGACGGATTCGTGCACGCGTGGGTTCCCTCAGCCTGGCCTGTGCCCTCTTGCCATCCGGGACCCCTGGCCCCCCAATTCCGGGGGATGTAGCGGTGGTGCCGCAGCGGCCTGGGAGGAGGTCGCTCCCCTCATCCTGGCCCCACTGCGCCTGACACCACCCCACCCCCTGCCGCTGCCTTTAGTTGCTATGGAGGCGAGAGAGGCTCCCGCAGCTGCGCCAGCCCTGAGACCGGCGGCTGGCCGAGCAGCGCTCCCGCTGTGGAGCGCACTAACCACCGGGGCAGCTCCTGCGTTGAGCGTCTGCCCCCTGGTGGTCAGTGCGCATCATGGAGACTGGTCGTTCTGGTCATTCTTGTCGACCAGCCCTAATGGTCGCTTAGGCTTATATATGTACAGATATGGGTCCCACTCTGTAAGGGCCAGGCCCACCCTGCTTTCAAGGAGCTTCTGGTTCTGGAGCGCACAGGTCACTGATTCAAGGTGGTAACTGAATGAACATTTTTATTAGAGGCGACAAGTCAAAATCAGGGAACAGCAAAGGTCAGAATTCGTTATTGAGCAGCCCTGGCCCGTGTGGCTCGGTTGGTTGGAGCGTCCTCCCGTTTACCAAGGGCTCCATTCCGGGTCAGGGCACATACCCAGGGTGCAGGTTCCAGAGGCAACCCATGGATGTTTCTTTCTTTCTCTCTCTCTCTCTCTCTCTCTCTCTCTCTCTCTCTCTCTCTCTCTCTCTCTCAGATCGATATAATATAATTTTAAAAAAATTTTATTGAAACTATCCCTTGACCCACGTTGGATCCAGAACCTCCAAAGCGCGCATGCGCGCGCAGAGACCACCACCTCACAAGCTTTCAGCAGAGCCCGCTGCGCGCGCAGCCCCAAGACAGCCCAACGGTCATTAACGGTCGACCCCGCCCCGCTGCGCGCGCACATCGCCAGATAGAATAGAGGCCGGGAGCGCGCGCCCCAGCAGGTCCGCGGCCCGGCGCGTGCGCAGAGGGCGCGTGCGAGAAGGCGGGAAAAGACAAGATGGAACGACAGGGAGTACGCGACGCTTGTTTTCCGCTCGCGGGCGGCGGGAGGATGGGCTGGAGACGGCGATCTCGGGCTTCCGCGCGGAACATGGGGGGTCACCCTCGCCCCGCCGGCCCGGATTTCCTGACTCACTGACCGGGGCCTGACTGACAGACGAACAGTGTGACTGACGCTCTGACAGCGGGGCCTGAAGGACAGACTTCCACGCATGGCGCGTGGCGGAAGCAGTTTAGAGACGGGCTCAGACGCCCATGTGCCGCACCCGTCTCTTCCTTGTTTTCTCCTCCCTCTTCTCCCTCCTCGAAGGACTCGGCTCAACGCAAATACCAGTTAGGAGCCCCGCACCCCAGAGCACCGTTTTCCCCCCTCACTCCCCGCCTCACCGGGCCTGCCCCGGCTCAGCCGTCTCTCCTGCGGGTCCCCCCTATGTCGGCCACAGGGGCGGGAGGAGGGTCTGGCCACTCGTCGCCTTCCCGCCTCCGGCCTCTCAAGCGCTGACTGTGCCCGCAGGTGGACATGCCCCACGCGGAACGTAAGGACCAGGAGCCGCCGCCGCTGGGGGAGAGCGCGGAGCCGCAGGCCGAGGAGAGCCACGAGAAGGAAGCTGGCTGGGGGCCGGCGAGGTGAGGAGGCCCCGGCCCACGGGTCCAAGCAGCCCCACGGGTCCAAGCAGCCCCACGGGTCCAAGCAGCCCCACGGGTCCAAGCAGCCCCACGGGTCCAAGCAGCCCCGGGGCCCGCTTCACCCCTGTCTTTCCCCGGACCCCACCGTGCGGGCTCTGGGCGCCTCTGACCCGCGCGCTCATGGAGCGTCTCCCATGGGCCTGGCGCAGTGCTAAGTGCTGGGGACACGGCGGTGAGCTGACGCTCTCTAGAGGGGGAGACAGACTGTAAACTCGGGATACGTGGTAGTCATGGGAAAACAGGGAGAAAATGACAGGTGGCTCGTTTGGATGAGGAGAGGGTCAGGGAGGGCTTCCTGGAGGAGGTGACGGGAGGGCTTCCTGGAGGAGGTGACGGGAGGGCTTCCTGGAGGAGGTGACGGGAGGGCTTCCTGGAGGAGGTGACGGGAGGGCTTCCTGGAGGAGGTGACGGGAGGGCTTCCTCGAGGAGGTGACGGGTGGGCTTCCTGGAGGAGATGACGGGAGGGCTTCCTGGAGGAGGTGACGGGAGGGCTTCCTGGAGGAGGTGACGGGAGGGCTTCCTGGAGGAGGTGACGGGAGGGCTTCCTGGAGGAGGTGACGGGAGGGCTTCCTGGAGGAGGTGACGGGAGGGCTTCCTGGAGGAGGTGACGGGAGGGCTTCCTCGAGGAGGTGACGGGTGGGCTTCCTGGAGGAGGTGACGGGAGGGCTTCCTGGAGGAGGTGACGGGAGGGCTTCCTGGAGGAGGTGACGGGTGGGCTTCCTGGAGGAGGTGACGGGAGGGCTTCCTGGAGGAGGTGACGGGCTTCCTGGAGGAGGTGACGGGAGGGCTTCCTGGAGGAGGTGACGGGAGGGCTTCCTGGAGGAGGTGACGGGTAGGGCTTCCTGGAGGAGGTGACGGGTGGGCTTCCTGGAGGAGGTGACGGGAGGGCTTCCTGGAGGAGGTGACGGGAGGGCGGTGGGGCCGGGAAGGAGGGCTGCGCTGGGCCGTGTGAGGGGGAGACGGACTCGGGCAAGTCACGGGGCCTGGGTGTGATTGCCCAGGAGAAGATTTGGGACCGAGGAGGGAGGGAATGACTCTACCAGGTGGGGCTGTTAAGGTTGTGCTGGAACACAGCCATGCGTGTCTGCGGACGCTTCCGCAGCGCTGAGCTGTTGCATCTGGGACTCGAAGGACAGGGAGCTAAGAAGACTATTGTCTGGACCTTTATGGAAGTTTGCCGTCCTCTGGACTGAAGTATTAACCGTCCCCCGGCTCCGGGTAGCGAACAGACTGTTAGGGCGAGAGTGGAAGCTGCGAGACCCGTGAGGAGGTATTTGGAATAATCTAGGTCCTAGAATCTAGGGGCAAGATGACTCTGACTTGAATCTACCGAGGTGATGAAGGTGGTCAGATTCTGGATATTTTTAAGAAGTTAGAACTGGCCCCAGCTGGTTCTGCTCAGTGGATAGAGCCTCGGCCTGTGGACTGAAGGGTCCCGGGTTCGATTCCGGTCAAGGGCACATGTGGGTTGTGGGCTCCATCCCCAGTAGGGGGCGTGTAGGAGACAGCCAGTCAATGATTCTCATCATTGATGTTTGTATCCCTCTCCCTTTCTCTCTGAAATCAATAAAAATATATTTTTAAAAAAGAACTGAAAGAAAATGCTAATGGATTAGATGTTGGAGTAAAAGAAAGAGCAGTGTCAGTGATGGCAAAAAAAAAGTTTTATCTTGCACATTATTTATTTAATTTTTAAAAAATCCTCCCCCAAGGATATTTTTTCCATTGGTTTTTTTTTTTTTTAATATATATTTTTTTAAATATTTTTTTATTGATTTTTTACAGAGAGGAAGGGAGAGAGATAGAGAGAAATATCGATGAGAGAGAAACATCGATCAGCTGCCTCCTGCACATCCCCCACTGGGGAAGTGCCTGCAACCCAGGTACATGCCCTTGACCGGAATCGAACCTGGGACCTTTCAGTCCGCAGGCCGACGCTCTATCCGCTGAGCCAAACCGGCTTTGGCTCCATTGGTTTTTAGAAAAGGTTGAAGAGAGGGATGGAGGGGGGCGGTGGATAGAATGAGAAAGAGAGAGAAATTTTGATATGAGAGAGAGACATTGGTTGGTTGCCTCCCACACTCACCCCAATCGGGACAGGGATCAAACCTGCAACCAAGGTATGTTATGTGCCCTTGACCAGGAATGGACCCTTCAGTGCATTGGCCAATGCTCTAACCACTGAGAACACTGGCCAGGGCATCTTGCACATTTATTTTTGTTTATTTTTTAAATATATTTTTATTGATTTCAGAGGGGAAAGGAGAGGGAGAAAAAGATAAACATCAATGATGATAGAATCATCGATCAGCTGCCTCCTGCACGCCCCCTACTGGGGGTCAAGCCCACAACCCACACATGTGCCCTTGACCAGAATCGAACCCGGGACCCTTCAGTCCACAGGCCAACACTCTATCCACTGAGCCAAACCAGCTAGGGCTCAAATATTTATTGAGGGTTGCCTTTGGCCAGACCAGAACAGGGTTATACAAATCAGAACAAATCAGAATCCCTGCTCTCTTGGAGCTAACTTTCACTTAGTAATATGTATGTGCTTAACATTCGTCCATGTATTTTCATTTCTTTTAAAGAAAACAAATTTTAGTCCGGCCTGCATGGCTCAATGGTTGAGTATCGACCTATGAACCAGGAGATCACAGTTCAATTCCTGGTCAGGGCACATGCCTGGGTTGCAGGCTCACTCCCCGGTATGGGATGTGCAGGAGGCAACCCATCCATGATACTCTCTCATCACTGATGTTTCTATATCTCTCTTCTTCCTTTCTCTGTGAAGTCAATTAAAAATATATTTTTTAGCCGAAACCGGTTTGGCTCAGTGGATAGAGCGTCAGCCTGCAGACTGAAAGGTCCCAGGTTCGATTCCGGTCAAGGGCATGTATCTGAGTTGCGGGCACATCCCCAGTAGGAGATGTGCAGGAGGCAGCTGATTGATGTTTCTAACTCTCTTTCTCCCTTCCTCTCTGTAAAAAATCAATAAAATATATTTAAAAATATATATTTTTTTTTAAAAGAAAGAAAAAATATTTAATTGATTTTAGAAGAGAGAAAGAGAGAGAAACAAAAAACTTTGATTTGTCATTTCACTTATTTATGCATTTGTTCGTTGCTTCTTGTATGTGCCCTGACCAGGGATTGAACGTGCAACCTTGGCATATCAGACAATGCTCTAACCAACTGATCTACCTGACCAGGGCTCATTTTTTTCCTTTTTTTAAATGTTTTTATTGATTTTTCTAGAGTGAGAGAGAAACATCAATCAGTTGCCTCCCTCTCTTGCCCCGACTAGGGACTGATCTGGCAACCTGGGCATGTGCCTTAACCAGTAATCAAACTGGTGACTCTTTTGTGCACAGGGGGACACTCAACCAACTGAGCCAAATCGGCCAGGCTGGGCTCATTTTTTAAAAATTTATTTAATATTTTTATTGATTTTGAGAGAGAGAGGAAGGGAGAGAGAAAGAAATATCGATTGGTTGCCTCTTGAAGGGATCGAGCCCTGGTTTGTGCCCTGATCAGGAATGGAACCAGTAACGTTTTTGGTGCACAGGACAACACCCAACTAACTGAGCCACACTGGCCAGGACATTTTTTGGTGTACAGGGCACACTCCAATGAGCCAGGCTCATTTTTTTGTTAATCCTCACCCAAGGATATTTTTCCATTTATATATTTTTTAATCTTTTTTTTTTTAGAGAGAGAGAGAGAGAGAAACATTAATGTGAGAGAGACACATTGGTTGGTTGCCTCCTGCACACGCCCCGACCAGGGCCAGGGATTGAGCCAGCAACCTAGGTACATGCTGTGCCCTTGACCAGAGTCAAACCTGGGACCCTTCAGTCCTCAAGCCGACGCTTTATCCACGAAGCCAAACTGGCTAGGGCAGGGCTCGTTTTTGTTTAATATATATTTTTATTGATTTCAGAGAGGAAGGGAGAGGGAGAGAGAGATAGAAACATCAATGATGAGAGAGAATCATTGATCGGCCGCCTCCTACTGGGGATCAAGCTCACAACATGTGCCCTTGACCCGCATCCGGAATCGAACCTCGGACCCTTCAGTCCCCAGGCCAACGCTCTATCCACCAAGCCAAACCAGCTAGGGCAGGGCTCATTTCCTGATAGCTCATTTCTTTTTAGCACTGAATAGTATTCCACTGTGTAGATGTACCACAGTTTATTTATCTATTCACCATTTGAAGGATATTTTGGTTGCTACCAACTTTTGGCACTTATGAATTTAGCTGCTATAAACATTCATGTGGACCTAAGTTTTCAACTCCTTTGGATAAATACCAAGAGGCACAATTGATAGATCAAGTGGTAAGAGGATGCTTGTTTTATAAAAAAAAACTGCCAAACTATCAAAGTGGCTGTACCATTTTATATTCCCATCATCAATGTATGAGAGTCCCTATTGCACCACATCCTTGCACTTGGTGGTGTCAGTGTTTTGGATTTTCACCATTCAGATAGGTGTGTAGTGGGATCTCATTGTTTTGATTTGCAGTTTCCTGACGTGGTATGAAGTTAAACATCTTTCATATGCTTTTTTTGCCATCTATGTATCTTTTTTGGTGGAGTGTCTTTTGCCAGTTTTTAATGTTATTGATTGATTTGAGAACGAGAGAGAATGGGAGAGAAAAACTTCAATTTGTCATTTCACTTATTTATGCATTTTTTGGTTGATTCTTGTATGTGCACTGACTGTATATCGAACCCACAACCTTGGTATATCGGGAGGGATGTTCTAACTAAGCTACTCGGCCAGGGCTTTTGCCCATTTTTAGTGGTGTTCTCTTACTGTTGAATTTTAATAGATCTTTCTCTCTCCCTCTCTGTCTTTTATCAGATATATGTTTTACAAAGATTTTCTTCCATTCTATGTCTTGTATTTTCATTCTCTTAAAAGTATCTTTTACAGAACAGAAATGATTAATTTTAATGAAGTATAATTACTTTTTTAAATCTAAGAAATTATCATCAAACCCAAGGCCACCTAGATTTTCTTCTGTCTCCTAGGAGTCTTACAGTTTTGTTTTTACATTTAGATCTATGATCCATTAAAAAATATTTCTATCTTCATCTGAGGATATTTTTTAAAATTGGTTTTTAAAGAGAGAGGAAGGGGGAGAGAAACATCAATCGGTTGCCTCCCATATGCACCCCAACCAGGGATAGGATCTGAAACCTTTTGGTGTACAGGACACAGTCCAACTAACTCAGCCACCCAGCCAGGACTATGATCCATTTTGAGTTAATTTTTGTGAAAGGTGTAAGTTCTATGTTTAGCTTCAGATTTTTGTATGTTGCTGGCTTTCCAGTTGTTTCAGCACCATTTATTGAAGACTCTCCTTTATCCATTGAATTTTCTTTGCTTCTTTACAAAAATCATTTTACTATATATGTGTGAGTCTATTTCTGGTCTCTCTATTCTGTTCCATTGATCTATAGTCTATTCTTTGACCAGTAGCACACTATCTGGATCTCTATAACTTTATGGTAAATCTTTAAGTTGAGTCAGTCCTCTGACTTTGTTCTTCAATATTATGTTAGCTATTCTGAGTCTATTGCTAAGCTGACTTTCTAAAAGTGAGATAGTCCTGGCCAGTGTGGCTCAGTTGGTTGGAGTGTCATCCTGTACACCAAAAGGTTTCGGGTTCGATTCCTGGTCAGAGCACATGCCTAGGTTGTAGGTTTGATCCCCATTCAGGGTGTATACAGGAGGCAATTGATTGATGTTTCTCTCTTACATTGATGTTTCTCTCTCTGTCTCTTCTTCCCCCTGTCTCTAAAACCAATAAGCATGTCCTCAGCTGAAGATTAAAAAATAATCTCCTATATAATAAAAGGCTACTATGCAAATCAACCTAATGGCAGAACGACTGGTTGCTATGACACACACTGACCACCAGGGGGCAGCTGTCCCCTGGTGGTCAGTGTGCTCCCACAGGGGGAGTGCTGCTCAGCCAGAAGCTGGGCTCACCGCTGGTGAGCACAGCAGCAGTGGTGGGAGCCTCTCCTGCCTCCACAGCAGTGCTAAGGACCCCTTGGGGGATGTCTGACTGTCGGGCTTACGCGGCAGGCGGACATCCCCTGAGGAGTCCCAGACTACGAGAGGGTGCAGGCCGGGCTGAGGGAACCCTCCAATGTACGAATGTTGTGCACTGAGCCTTTAGTAGTAATAATAAAAAAGAGATAGACAATTAAAAAAGAAAAAGAATGTGTTTTCAACTGGTGGCAAGTGCTGTGAAACAAAGCAGGAAAAAAAAGAGCCCTGGCCAGTGTGGTTCAGTGGTTGGAGCATTGCCCACCCATGAAGGAGTCTAGGTTCAATTCCAGTCAAGGGCACGTACCTGTGTCACAAGTTCGATCCCTGGCCTTGGTCAGGGCGTGTGTGGGAGGCAACTGATGGATGTGTCTCACTTGCATTGATCTCTCTCTTCCTCCCTCCCATTCTCTAAAAATCAATGGAAAAAATATGATCAGGTGAAGATTAACAAAAAAAAAGAGAAAGAAACAAAGCAGAGTAAGGAGTAACTAAAGTGACAGGGAGTTCAGAGTAGTTAAAGATCTATAAGGAGGTCACATGAGAAGGAGCCAGCCAGGAGACTTCTGGGGGGCCCAAACATGCTGGCAGAGTACGAAGTCCCTGATGTAGGAATAAGCTGGGTGTGCTCACAAAGCAGTGAGGAGGCCAGAGTGTCAGGCATTGTGACCGACAGCCAGACAGATGCTCTCATATTCTTCTGTTGCTTCCAACTGACGGGAAGACATTGAACAAATACTGACTGACACGAAACAGACTGGGGTGCTGGAAAAACACCCTTGAATGGGGAACTAGGGGCAGCAACCTTGAAAAAGCAACGCTGAATCACAAGGTGAGGATAAGTAGGTGTTGAGTGGGCATGGTGGGGTGAAAGGAGTTGAGAGAAGAGTGGGGTTATGATTGCCAGAGAAGGGCTGGCGGGTTCAGCAAGGGCCAGGTCACAGGGCATTTTGTCAGCTATGGGCTTTATCCTCAGGATTCTTTTGGTAACAGCTTTACTGAGATAGAATTCAGATACCATACAATTTACCTACTTACAATTCAGTTGTGTTTAGTATATTCACAGAGCTGTGCATCACCACAGTTAACTTTACAATATTTTCATTGCCCTGAAAAGAAACCTTGTACCCCTTAACCATCATCTCCCAGTCCCTGCATCCTCCCTAGCCCCTGGCAACACTACTCTATTTTCTGACTCTGGATTTGTTTCTGCTGGACATTTCATTTCAATGAAATCATACAGGTATGTGGTCCTTTGTGACTGGCTTCTTTCACTGAGCACAATGTCTTCGGGGTTCATCCACATTATAATATATGTCAGAACTTCATTCCTCTGTATGGCTGAATAATATTCTATATTGTGGATCTACCACATTTTATTTATTCATTTGTCAGTTGATGGACATTTGGGTTATTTTGACTTTTTGGTTCTTGTGAGTAATGCTGCTATAAACATCCAGGTACAAGTTTTGCTGTGGACATATGTTTTCATTTCTCTTGAGTAGATACCTAGAAGGGGAATTGCTGGGTCAGAGAAGAGACATGCTCAGGTTCTTGTTATAAAAAGACACTGGCTGCTTTGTGGGAAATGGGTTGGAGGAGGCATGAGTGGATGTGGAGAGATCAGGTGGGAGGCTCCTACTAAATTGGCAATAGTAGGAGTCTTTGTACCACGGGAATTGTCAAACACTACAAATCAGGGCTTTCTTCTCCCCTCCACCCGTCCAGAGAGCCAGTTGCTAAATGCTTACCAGCACACCACTGGCTCCCCACTTTCTGGCTTAGAGTGGTTTCCATCAGGTGGTGGTTTCACGGCAGAGGCAAAAGCATGGGTTCCATTTTGCCCTTGTTGAGTTTGAGGTAGCCAGAGACATGCACATGAATGTGTCCAGATACATTTGGACTTTCTAACCCACAACTCAGGAGGACCAGGGGCTGGAGATGGCGCTGTGGGATTCACTGTTTCAGTGGCAGCTGTGGGGTGAATGAATTCATCATCTGGAGAGAAAGTGAGAGGAGGCCAGCCTCAGGAAAGGGCCCTGAGGACTCTAGGCCTAAAGCTAACTTTCCCCTACCTCCCAGATTCCTCTGTTGTAAAGCAGGCTACAGAGTGGGATGGTTTCCAGGTGTGTGTTGTCACGTGGAGACCAGAAAAAAGGAAATGACTTAAGTCGTTTGTTTTATTACATCTTCCTGCAAATAACATGTTTTAGACCCTGTCTAAGTGAAGAGACACAGATAATTGCAAATCATTGTGAAACTTCAAGGAGTTCCACCAGAGCTTTGAGCCTAAAAACAGATGGGTTAGAACAAGTGCAAGAGCCAGTTAATAGATCCAGCAGCAGACACTCAGCAACATGATTAAAATGTGAACACATTTCAGGAGAGGAAAGCAGGGGATGAGGAATGGACTCAGCAGTTTCCATTCAAACCTTACTCCTTCCTGGCTATACTTCAGCAAAACCTGGCTTTGCCTAAGCGCCAGAGATTCTGTTGTGTTCCTACTTGAATATTTGATTAGGTTACCTCTCCTCCTGGGACTGCCGCCTGTGGTGGTCATAAGTGGCTGGTGAATTTGTTTACTTGTGTATCTGTCATAGGCCATGGAGGGAGCACCCCACCAGCAGGCGGCTCTGGCTCACATACCCGCCAATCACAGCTTTACCTGGAGGGAACAGATGGTCTCTTCTCTCAGACCCATTTCCTCTGCAGTATCGGGCCCCCTGCCAGCATGGGCCCTGTTCAGAACTTTGTACTAATCCTCCCAGTCGAATTAGGGACTGACTCCTCAGAAGCACAGACCATAATAGATGAGTGTGGCAATGTGTTCACAGCCCCCACTCTGATCCCCCACCGCCAGGCCTGCTGTGTTGGGCCCACTTCCATTCCCTGGCCTCCATCCAGGGTTCGGCAACAGAAGCAGGCCCGGAACAGGGGAAGCCAGTGGAGAGGACACCACATATTTTGTTTATTAAAGTTAATTGGTGAATGCAGGCCCAGGGAAGCCTCTGATTTATTAGCATTCTAATTAATATGCAGCTGTTGAGTATCAAGAAAAATGAAATGGAAAGGAGTAAATCCCCAAAGGAGAAGTTGAAAAAATCAAGAGGCTCTCTGCAGCCATCTGATGCAGGCTTTTGTCCCACAATGAAATTTAAATGAGCCGAATTCAAGAGATTTCTCACCATTTGCATAGAGCCACAAAGACAGATTCCAGCTTCAACACTGGAGCCTGAGAAAGGAGTGACTTTGAACCTTCAGCACAGTGGTTCTCAACCTTGGTTGCACATTAGAATCACATGGGAATCTTTTTAAAATCCTGATTTCTGGGCCTCATCCTCCGGAAATTCTGTTTCTTTGTTACTAATATTGTGGCCCCACCCCATAACAAAGAAACAGAATTTCCGGAGGATGAGGCCCAAAAATCAGGATTTTAAAAAGATTCTAATGTGCAGCCAAGGTTGAGAACCACTGCTTCAGCAGCTCAAACAGGTTGTGAGCAATTACACAAAAAGAGGCACCTGGCTTTATTATTGATTTTATAACCCCCCCCCTTATTATTGATTTTAATGTCAGGATTCTTACACTGCTGAGTCAATGAGGCAACCATGGATACAAGAAGGGTTTCCAGCAGGAATGTTACACCAGGCTCTGTTCATTCATTTGGGTATTCAGCAAGCCCCTATCCCCAGCCTGCACAGCATCCTGGAAAAAACCTCTGAATTAACTGGGAGTGTTGTGATCTGTAAGTTAAGGTGCTGTGTGGGTGCACTAGCAGAAGCTCTGAGTGTTACCTCCTAAAGTTGCAGAAAGGGAAAGTCATTTCAAGTAAAGGCCGATGTGTTTGGTGAAATTGTGGAAAGTTCCAAATTGCTGGGAGTGGAGGGTAGAAAGAGTCAGGCTGTGCCTGACCAGTTTGGCTTGGTGGATAGAGTGTCAGCCTTCAGATGGAAGGGTCCCAGGTTTGATTCTGGTCAAGGGCATGTACCCTGGTTGCAGGCACATCCCCAGTGGGGGGTGTGCAGGAGGCAGCTGATCGATGTTTCTCTCTCATAGATGTTTCTAACTCTCTATCCCTCTCCCTTCCTCTCTGTAAAAAATCAAATATATATATATATATATATATATTTATTTATTTATTTATTTAAAGTTTAAAAAAAAGAAGTCAGGCTGAAGAGAGAGTCCCAGGGTCCTGGAAGGCCTTGGTGCTGTGTTATGGAATTTAGACTTGATCCTGTGGCTGGTGGGGGTTCTCTAGATCAATTTGAGAGAGGTTAAGGAGGTGGAAATGAGAGGGTTTCATGACAGGATATGTAAGGACTGAGAAAAGACAAGCTCCAGGCTCACTGCTAAGTTTCTGGCTTGGGAACCAGATGGCTTTGGTAAGAGGGGAAAATGATGATGATGTTGGTATGCAAATGTGGAGGAGTTTGAGATGCCTCTGGACAGCCCAATGGCGAGGGCTGGGAGGTAGCTGGTACATTGTCACCCGTGGTTGGGAGCTCAGGGAGAAGTGTGGGCTGGGGACGATAAGTTAGGGAAACATGGAAGTATGGATGTTAATGAAAGCCCCCACTAGTCATTTTTTTATTTGACACACCTTTATTAATCCTACCATGAGGAGGAGGTATAGGGATATGAAGATGAATGAGGCCAAAGGGAAGGCTGAGGTTCAGGCAGTGACACTGTAGGTGCTGTGTGCACATAACCTCCAGGGAAGACTTTCTAGAAGATGCAGGACTCAGGAAAAGGGACTGCTGTGGCATATTCTGCTACAAGTGGGCCTTTGGGGAATGACAGGTTGTGCATAGAGGAAGGCTGGGGCCTGGGGGTGTTGACAGGAGAGGTCAGCAGGGAAGATATATGTGAGTGGGGCCTGTCTCTGGAGCAAGAGTGTGTACAAGGGTGTGAAGGGAAGAGAGTAAGGCCAACGACAGAGCTTGGGGACACCAGGTGTTAGGAATTACGGGGGTGGGGTGGGGGGATGGTCAATAGCACCAGCTGCTGCCAAGAGTCAAGGGAGGTGTCTGCCAGGTATCACTGGGGACTTAGGCAGTTGCTGCTTCATTTTAGAACTGATTGCAGTGCGCTGAGAAGCGAGTGGAAGGTGAGAAAATGTGCTCAGAAAGCGTTGGCATCACTTTTTAGAATCTTGGTGGTGATGGGGAGTAAAGAGGGAGGTGACTGGCTGAGGAAGACCTGATGTTTGAGGGGAGAGGATGTGTTTATGGTGTTTTTAAAATGCTAGGAGACATGCCCTGGGGGTGGGAAGGAAGACCAGCCAAAGGGAGTAGACAAATACACAAGAGGGTGAGATACAGGGCATGGGATTGGGAGCCCAGAATGACTCGCCTGCCTACCCAGCTGGGAGTTTGGAAAAAAGAAGGGCGGTGTGAACAGTGGAGGGGGTTATTGGCCTGCATGTTTCTGTATCTGTTCAGGGGAAGGGGAGACAAGTGTGGGGTCAGGGATGGGAGAATGATGGTTTGGTATGGCTGATGGGAGGAATGACCAGAGCACAGACAGGATACCCAGTCGCCCTGAGGACCCCCCTAAGGCTGGAGAGCAGGACTCTGTAGTGACCTTGTTTATTAGGTCATGATTTTCTCAGTGTGGCTCAGGTTCCTGAGTGTGAGAAAAGAGACCAGGCTTGGCTGGGCCAGTGTGGCTCAATGGTTGAGCATCAACCTATGAACCAGGAAGTCACAGTTCGATTCCTGGTCAGGGCACGTGCCTGGGTTGTGGGCTCAATCCCCAGTAGGGGGCATGCAGGAGGCAGCATATCACTGATTCTCATCATTGATGTTTCTCTCTCTCTCTCCCACTCCCTCCCTCTCTGAAATCAATAAAAATATTTTGAGAAAGAGAGAGGAAACAGCGGTTGGTTGTAGAGAGCCAGGGTGGGGTTTTGGCAAGTGGGTGTGGCACGGAATAGAAGGGAAGAGGGGCTGAGACCATCAGACAGAGAGTGAAGTGATTGAGCCCGGGGTTTAGAACAGAAGGGTAGTTAGTGTTTGAGATCTTAGCGAAGTTAAAGCCAGGTGTTGGAACCCATGACCCCAGCTCCATCACCACTGTGCAAAGCATGGCTGTCCTTTTAAAAGCATTGTGTGTTCTCGATGTGCATCCAGATATTACAAAAGTCTGAATGTTAAAATGTCATTGTGGCCGAAATCGGTTTGGCTCAGTGGATAGAGCGTCGGCCTGCGGACTGAAAGGTCCCAGGTTCGATTCCGGTCAAGGGCATGTACCTGGGTTGCGGGCATATCCCCAGTGGGAGATGTGCAGGAGGCAGCTGATCGATGTTTCTCTCTCATCGATGTTTCTAACTCTCTATCTCTCTCCCTTCCTCTCTGTAAAAAATCAATAAAATATATTTAAAAAAAAAAAATGTCATTGTGTCACAGATCTGAGCTCGTGTCCTTCTGCCTTACCTCCCCTTAACAAACAAGAGTAATTGTATGCTCGGAGGTTGTAAATTGCTTAGCAAACAAGACAAGAATGCTCACAGAGCCTTTAGTTAAGTGGTTCTCAACCTGTGGGTCGCGACCCCTTCGGGGTCGAACGACCCTTTCACAGGGGTCGCCTAAAACATCGGAAAACACATATATAATTACATATTTTTTTGTGATTAATCACTATGCTTTAATTATGTTCAATTTGTAACAATGAAATTGGGGGTCACCACAACATGAGGAACTGTATTAAAGGGTCGCGGCATTAGGAAGGTTGAGAACCACTGCTTTAGTTGGTCTGTTGCTTTCTAGCTGATGTAAATGTTTGCTATAGAAATATCAGCATTCCCATCTTAAAATGCATTGGACACAGTGTCTTGTCTTTTTTTTTTTAATTTTTATTTTATTGGTTTCAGAGAGGAAGGGATGGAAACATCAATGATGAGAATCATTGATTGGCTGGGGATCAAGCTGGCAACCCTGGCATGTGCCCTGACCGGGAATCGAACCCTGATCTCCTGGTTCATTGGTCAACACTCAACCACTGAGCCAAGCCGGCCGGGCCACAGTGTCTTGTCTTGGAGGCTGTTGAACTTGCATGCTTTGTGAGAAGCCAAAGGAGGGAGGAATAGGTGTGACAGAAGGTGTCCTTCACTCAGCAAACAGTGGAGGATTTACTATGTGCTGGATGCTAGAAATGCAAAGATAAATGGGACCCATCTCTCTGGGGAGATAGGGCTGTGAGTAGTGACAAGCTAATGTAGTGATAGGTACAGGGGTCCTGGACAGCTTCTGAAAGGAGGCAGTGGTCTGGCTAGGTCTCATGGGTTGAGTCAGAGAGCAGGCGCAAAGACACAGAGGCAAGAAGCAATCTGGCAAGGAATGCACGAGGACCAGGACACAGTTAGATCCGTGGGCCTCGATTTCACTGTACTTCTCATCTCAGCCAAAAGGAAGAGCTCAGGCTGTCAGGAAAAAGCCAAAAAAAATAGTTTTATGAAGAAAGCATCAGAAAATCAAGATGTTGCCCTAGCTGGTTTGGCTCAATGGATAGAGCATCGGCCTGCAGACTGAAGGGTCCTGGGTTCGATTCTGGTCAAGGGCACATGCCCTGGGTGCGGGCTCAATCCCCAGTAGGGGGCGTGCAAGAGGCAGCCAATCAATTATTCTCTCTCATCATTGATGTTTCTCTCTCTCTCTACCTCCCCCTTCCTCTCTGAAATCAAAAATATATATATTTTTTAAAAATCAAGATGTATTTTTCCAAGTAAGCAGTGACTGGCTTCCAGTCAGGGCAGACTTTATAGTTGTGTATGAACTGGCATGTTCAGGAATCCCTGTGGTGGCTGGCACCTCCAAGTCTCAGAAGTGGGAGGACCTCAAAGGATAAAAGAGAAACTGAAGACCCAGGAGGAAGCAGGACATGGGCTGTGGGTTGGGCCAGCTGGGTGCCACACCCAGCTCTGCCACAGACTAGCTGTTAATCCTGAGAAAGTAACCAGGTTGAGCCTGTGTCCTCAGTTATGAGGTAAAGATGAGCAGACAGACCCCAAAGCAGTGACAAGGTGCTTGGCAGATAGAAAGTGCTGGCAGATAAAGCAGAGAAAAAGTGAAATAATAAATAAGTAAGTAAATAAAGCTTGCCTTATACATTTCACCTTTCTTTAAAAAGATTTTAAAATGATTTTTAGAGAAGAAGGGGAGGGAGACAAAAAGAATCATCAATGTGAGAATGAAACATAGATCTGCTGCCTCTCGGCTGCCTTATACACACCCCCTACCAGAGATGGAGCCTGCAAACCAGGTGTGAGCCCTGACAGGGAAATGGAACCAGAAACCTTTCAGTGCATGAGACGACCCCCAACCAACTGAGCCACACTGGCCAGGGCTTAAACACTTTATCTTAATTTAAAACATTAATAAGACTGCTGACCAGATTGCAACTTTTCCCCCCATACACCTCATTAATAATGTATTACCTACAATTTCCAATTTTGTTTTTAAAGAAGAGTGGCCCGGCCAGTGTGGCTCAGTGGTTGAGCGTTGACCTATGAACCAGGAGGTCAAGGTTTGAATCCCTGTCAGGGCACAGGCCTGGGTTGCAGGCTCGATCCCCAGTGGGTGGTGTGCAGGAGGTGGCTAATCAATGATTCTCTCTCATCACTGATGTTTCTGTCTCTCCCTCTCCTTTCCTTTCTGAAATCAATAAAAATATATTTTTAAAAGAAGAATGAAAACTTACAAGCCATGACAAAGTGATCTGTATACAGAGTCCTCCAAGATTTTAAAACATTATTTATTTTAAATATATTTTTATAGCTTTCAGAGAGGAAGGAATAAGTAGAGAGGGATAGAAATATCAATGAGAATCATTGATCCACTGCCTCTTGCACGCTCCATACGAGGAATCGGGCCCACAACCCAGGCAAATGCCCTGATCAGGAATTAAACCTTGACCTCCTGGTTCATAGGTCAACCACTGAGCCACATTGGCCAGATCCTTCGAGATGTTTATGATCTTTGTTCCAATCTATAGTTGTCTCCCCATACCTGATTTAATATTTTTTTAAAAATTAGACTCACTTTTATTCATTCAATTTAGCTTTATTAGACAGCCGTCACTTTTTTACCATTTTACTAACATGACATTTAATTGAATTAGATTACTATAGTTATGTGTACAGTGTACAAACATAACTAAATTTTTTTGTGCATTTAAAAAAATCTTTTAACATAATTCTTGACTGGCTGCCTCATCTAGTGGGAGCAGAGTCCTGCAGGTACACTAAACCCCAGATGGATTGCAGGCTGCAGACATCACCCAAAAGATTTAGAAAGGAATACAGCAGGTTGGTGACAGGAAGATCCATCTAAGAAAGCATCTATACCAGGGGTCCTCAAACTTTTTAAACAGGGGGCCAGTTCACTGTCCCTCAGACCATTGGAGGGCCAGACTATAGTTTAAAAAAAACTATGAATAAGTTCCTATGCACACTGCACATATCTTATTTTGAAGTAAAAAAACATAACGAGAACAAATACAATATTTGTATTTGCATGTGGCCCGCAGGGCTGTAGTTTAAGGACCCCTGATCTATACTATTTATAAATAGAATTATTGATGCTCATTTCAGAACAGCAAGTTGATGTTATAAAATTACTATGTGTTTCGGGGGCAGGCAGATTTTCTCTTTCTGGAAATTTGGGCAGGCCTTGTGTGTGCCTTCGGGTCTGTTTTCTTAGTTATAAAATAGGGATGTCATCCCTGCCGCTCGGGGCAGGAGTGGTGCATGAAATAACCAAGCATCACCCACGGGAGATACACAACACTGTTTCTTCTCCCACCATGGAGCTAATTCATGTCAGTCACTCTGGGGAGAATTTGGGGCTGACCTCGGTTTCCTATACTTTCAAAAGTCAGGCTTCTAGCCCTTCTATCGCCACCTCCAGTGCCAATCGCCAGCTGATGATGCTGGAAGGGAAGTCGGGACCCTACTTTTCATCTCTGGACTCTAGCATTGAGATCCTGAAGAAGAGGGCCCAGGAGCTGATCGAAAACATCAATGAGAGCAGGCAGAAGGACCATGCACTCATGACCAACTTCAGGGACAGCCTCAAGATCAAGGTGACAAGATTTCCCCACACACACACTGCAAAACCCCAGTGGGTGGGGCAGGGAAAGCCCTTATGTAAAAGGTGAAGGGTAGGAGAATGAACCACTGCGGAGTATGTTATGGTCCCAGCATGGTGCCAGGCAATTTGCATTTGGTACCTCATTTTACCCTTCCAACAGCTCTGCAAAGAATGGACCCATTTTATAGATGGGAAAAGTAAGGTTTAGAAATAATTTTTCAGAATGAGAGACCGAAGTCTAGCTGCACTCACAGCCCAGCCACCTTATTACACACCAGGACTAATGGCTATTGGGAGTAGAGGATTGAGGCATAGTCTGTGTTAACACAACCATTTTTCCTCCAGAAGTCAAATGGCTTTGGTGGCAGAGTAGAGATCCCTCAACATGACCAGGGCTTATGTCTAACAAAGCCTGTTATGTTCAGGTACAGTGTTAATGATTATCCCTGATGCTTCTTCAGAATGCACACGGGATCTCAGGAGTAGGACATCTCTTGACAACAGGCTGACTTTTCCCCACCTTTTTTGCCCCCTCCCATCTCTACCAGTACACATAGCAAATTAAATAGAGCATAACATAGCAGAAAAAAATATAAAAACATTCCTATGATCCCACCACCCAGAGGCTACTTTGTTGCATATTTTCTTCTAGTCTCTGTTGTGTACTTTCTTTTTAACCTGGTGGACCCTATACTGTATACATCATTTTGCGATCTTGCTTTAAAATTTTTTTCTTAATATAGGCAATTTTCACTCCTACTCACTGGAGTTGTTTTTTACCATTTTTAAAAACTATGTGCTGAAACCGGTTTGGCTCAGTGGATAGAGCGTCGGCCTGCGGACTGAGGGGTCCCAGGTTCGATTCCGGTCAAGGGCATGTACCTGGGTTGCGGGCACATCCCCAGTAGATGTGCAGGAGGCAGCTGATCGATGTTTCTTTCCCATCGATGTTTCTAACTCTCTACCCTCTCCCTTCCTCTCTGTAAAAAATCAATAAAATATATTTTAAAAAAAAAAACTATGTTTTTATTGATTTTAGAGATAAAGGGAGAGGGATAAACAGAAACATTGGCCCTAGCTGGTTTTACTCAGTGGCTAGTGTCAGCCTGCGGGACTGAAGGGTCCCAGGTTCAATTCCAGTCAAGGGCATATGCCCACGCTGCAGGCTCGATCCCCAGTAGGGGGCATGCAGGAGACAGGTGATCGATAATTCTCTCTCATCATTGATGTTTCTATCTCTTCCTCTCTGAAGTCAATACAAATATAATTTTTAAAAAGAAACATTGATGAAAGAGAAACATCAGCCAAAACCGGTTTGGCTCAGTGGATAGAGCGTCGGCCTGCGGACTGAAAGGTCCCAGGTTCGATTCCGGTCAAGGGCATGTACCTGGGTTGCGGGCACATCCCCAGTAGGAGATGTACAGGAGGCAGCTGATCGATGTTTCTTTCTCATCGATGTTTCTAACTCTCTATCTCTCTCCCTTCCTCTCTGTAAAAAATCAATAAAATATATTTTTAAAAAAAAAAAAAGAAAGAAACATCATTGATTGAGCCCGCAAGTAGGGCATGTGCCCTGACTGGAATTGAACCGGTGACCTCTTGGTTCATAGGTAGTTGCTCAACCACAGAGCCATACAGGCCGGCCTTTTTTTTTTTTTTTTTTAACAATTTTTAATGATAAACTGCAGAAATCTTAGGGAGCCACTAAAACACACGTCTTATGATGCCTCTGGTTTGATTTTTTCAAAAACATGTCATATTGTTTAAAAGGTTTCAGATCTGACAGAGAAGCTAGAGGAGAGGATGTATCAACTTTATAATCACCACAACAAGATCATTCAGGAAAAGCTCCAAGAGTTCACCCAGAAAATGGCAAAGATCAGCCATTTGGAAACAGAGCTCAAACAAGTGTGCCACACTGTGGAGACCGTGTACAAAGACTTCCAAGACCTGTGCGTCCAGCCAGAGGTATGACTACACCCATACAGGAGGCTCTGCCTGAGGGGAGTTGTAGGGGCTGAGATGAAAGTAAATGTAACAGAACCGGGTGCTCCTGCCATCTCGCTGTGGCACCATACTCTCCTGTAAACATGGGGTGTTGGAGCTGAGAAGCCAGCCCACTGTTATTTCCCACTCCTGTGTGGCCAGCTCTGTGGTGAGAGAAAGGACAAAGTCCCCTCCACCCACAGCCCTGAGCAGTGCCTAACCAGGTTTACTTATTACGGCAGAGGCAAAGATGCAGACAAGGGCCAGGTCACTGTGGGGGCACAAGAAATTCCCACATGAGTACCTCCCAGCCCCCACTCATGTTCATTTCCCTGTGACTGAAAGGACTACTCATGTAGTGGTTACAAGTAAATGTGGCCCAACACTGAGGATCAGACATGCAGCTCTTTTTTTATAGTATTACAGATGTCCCCAATTTCCACCCCCAGAGCCCCCCTCCCAGACTCTTTATTATTCTCCCCCCCACATTCTGCCCCAACGTCAGCATAAGGCACTTATCCCCCAGATGGGAAGGTCAGAGGGTACACAGGAAACTCAGAGGGAGGGTGGTTGCTCCGTCAGACACCAGATTAGGTCTCACAGAGGTTGCTTCTGTGTCACTCTCTTCCCTGCTTCTTGTCAAGAGAAGCTTCTGTTCCAAGCTAAGTGGGGTCCACTGGATTGAGAAACTTGGTACAGAGTCCGTCTTCTTTATAAGGAGCACATTTGAGTGACTTCAAAAGGGAAATTTTGTAATTTAAAAATCAGTGTCTCTCACCTCCCAACATAAAAATTGGCTCCATCTGCCACCTCCCTGAGTAAGCGCAGAGCACAGCCGCTCCCTGGGAAGGGATTCGGTACCATCCAGGCTCCTGGGTGAAGTGTATTCACTTGCCGGCTGTGAAGGCCTGGATCCCTGTGATTGCCCTTCCGAGGATCAAAGCGTGAATGTCATGAGTACCTGGACAAGATAAATACAAAGTCAGTTTGGTGTCTTAACAGCTTACCACTTCCCTTTAAAGTCAATCTTCATTTCCCCTCTCCAGGCTACTACTTTGGAAGAACAAGCCCATAAAGATGGCGAATGCTGACAGCTTCTGAGAGTTACCTCTTGGTGACAGCCACCAAGAGAAGGCTCAGAGGCCACCATTCTGGCCACACTGCGAAAATTGTTTTTCACAGTTCTATAATGCATCTTAGAAAAAACAAAACAAAAAGCTTGTGCCAGACCCAAAGGCAGGGAGTCCAGCCACCATCATGGGCCCAGATTTGGTGCCCCAACATGTGGCAAATTTACCCCCCTCAGCCCTGCACAGTTCATTAAACATTTGATTTTCAACCGAGCCATGATTCCTTCCATGGAGTTGGAGAGCTCTGATGGGTTCTGGACGCACATCAGGCCCTTTCTCATCCACAGGAGGGATGCGAAAGCAAACATCACTTAATGGTTTGCCCAGCTGAGCTACTCTGTCCTGAGGGTGCCACCTGCACTTGAGTTTGGGTAACACTTTACATGCCTCAGTGCTCTCATTTGCTCTTCAGCTTCCAGGGTCAGAAGGCAAAGATTACTGCCTCCCTTATATGGAGCAAAATGATTGTTTACTTTCTAAAGTGCACACCTGACCCTTCCCTGCCCTTCATAAAATCATCTGAAGACCCTTTCTTCTTACCCTAAGGGTCATTCCCACCTGTAGGATTCCCCCACCCCTCCCTCTTTTAGTCTGTGGAATGTACCATCCAGAGTAGCACACAGAAGCTATTTCACTGTCTCTGCCTAGGAAGCTCCTACACCTCCAAGGACTGTCCCACTTTTTCCACATCTGTTTTCCCATGAGGCATGGGTTCCAGACCCCATTTGCATCACATCCATTTGCCAGCTGGAAACACCACAGTGCAAATGGTTCTCTTTCTCTTAACATAACATGGAGTGGCCTGTGTGTATTCTCCTTTGCATCACCAGCTCACTGGGCATCATGCCCCACTCTGGGGCTGCCTGAGAAAGCCATCAGCACTCCTGGGAACACCTCCAAGCAACATGAAAGGAAGGTCAGAGAGCACCTCACATCCCAGGTCCCAGTGTGAGCCACTCAGATGAGGAATATAGGGTGGGAGCTGCCTCATGTCATGCTGCCAGTGGTGACAGCTGTCCCTGCCCCTCTTTCCCAGATAGTGAGGCCACTGCAACCATCCCATTCCCTGAAGGATCCAGCCCCACCTTCATAGGTGTTCACGGCCTCCAGGTTCATGGCATGCCGGATCACATGATACTCATCAGAAATCCCATTTCCCCCCAGCATGTCTCGGGCCTGGCGGGCGATGTCCAGGGCCTTCCCACAGTTATTCCTCTTCAGCAGGGACACCATTTCCGGAGTGGCCCTGGAAGCAGCACAGACATGTAACAAGTGTTGATTACAAAGAGCTGATCCTGCTCCATGCACCCCTACACCCTACACAAACCAGCCAGGGGGGGATTCCCCATGTTACAGTCAAAGCAGCAGGCACCAGGCTCCCCATGAGGGACAAGAAGGGTGGGCCCTGGCCCATCAAGGCCAAGAGAAAAGGGATCAGGACCCCAAGGGCCACTAGGTAGGAAAGACTTTTCTTCTCAGGGCCAGCAACCACCATGCCCAGGAGAAGCACAGGGTCCTGTGGCAGCTGTCCCACTCTGCCTCCCACTACAAATGGCCCCTACTTGTCTTGGTCCTTCAAGCGGCCAAGCTGCAGGCAGGCATGAAGGCCCAGTGTGATCTCGGTGAGCATGTCCGCCAGCTTCTTCTGAATCAGCTGGTTCCTGGCCAGTGGGACGCCAAACTGTATCCTAGGCAGGCAAGGTCAGGTTAAGTTAAAGAGGGGGCCCACTCTCCAGTCCTCTCCCAGGGCTCCACTGGCCCAGGTAGCCTTTCCAGGCTGCCTCAGTCCCTGCCAAACTCGTGCTGGCCGTTGTTGACTCAACCCATCACTGCTCAGCGGGCCTTCCCCGGCTATTTCACACAGCAGGGAGCCTAGGTCTGGTGGGCTGGGCTGGGGAGTCACCAGTGGGGTATAGGATGGAACCTGAAGCTCTCAGGTCAGCCCCCACTCACCTGTCCAGGGTGTACTGCCGGGCTGTGTGCAAACAGAACTCAGCAGCTCCAAGTGCACCCCAGGCAATGCCATACCGGGCGTTGTTTAGGCAGCCGAAGGGACCCTATAGGATTGAGAGGGGACCTTATCTCCATCAGGAAAGAGCTGAGAGGGTGTGCGCAGAACCAGCTTTGAAGAGGGGGACACTCCCTCCTCAGACACCCAGACACATAGTCAGTGTAAATGGGGGATTTAGGGAGGACAGTTAAATCACACGCAGCCCTGGCACCAAAGCTCATGCATGGCAGGCCTTGCTCAGTGCCTACTCATTCTTGATTTTCACACAGTTCTACCCAGCCCAGGATCTGGATTGGCTGTTCAGATATAGGAGCTGACATAGGAGACAGGAAGATGTGCATGCGTCAAAGGATTAAGCTGATTCTGCCCCAATGTGTCCTGGGCAGAGCCAGTATGAGCAAGATAATCACCAGAAAGGGACGTGCACAGGGACCATGTCTGTCTGGTCCCTAGCACAGGGCCTGCCCAAGAAAGGTGAATCGGCATGTGACCCAACACCAGTTCCCAAGGTGGCTCTGCTCACCGCCAACCCGGAGGCATTGGGCAGCACGTTCTCCTCTGGTACCTCCACACCGTCCATGATAATCATACCCGTGGCTGAGGCCCGCAGGGAGAACTTGCCCTCGATCTTGGGGGCCGAGAGGCCCTGCATCCCCTTCTCCAGCAGGAAGCCCCGAATGCAATTATCTTCGCACCGAGCCCACACTACAAACAGGTCGGCCACAGGCGAGTTGGTGATCCTGGGGGGTGGGACAGACAGTGAGGATCTGGCTGCCACCCCTCTGCCTCTGCCTACCCACCTGAGGTACCCAGGCCCCTCACCATGTCTTGGCCCCATTGAGGGTGTAGCTCCTGCTGGACGGGTTGTGGCGGGCTCTGGTCTCCATGCTGCCAGGGTCACTCCCGTGGTTGGGTTCTGTGAGCCCGAAGCAGCCCAAGAGCTCCCCTTTGGCTGTAGGGATGAGACAGGTGTCCCTCATTTACACCCTCAACTGAAAAGGGTCACCCTCTCCACTGAGCCAGGCTAAGGCAGATCTGGCCCTGCCTTCACAGCACTTCAGGTGGTGAAGGGACAGGTCTCCCCCTCACCCTGCCATAGTCACATCCCATGATGGGGGACCCACAGGAGTCACCTAAATCTCTTGAAGGGGCATGAAAGCTAAACAGGAGAAGGTGTGGAGAAAGCAGTCCTGGATGTGGGGAAAGGATGTGCAAAGGCCCAGTGGTACATTTAGAGTTCCAAGTAACTGAGTCTGCCCATCAAGAGTGACCACAGATGAGGCCTCTTGGACCCAGTCAGGAAGTTAAGACTTTAAACTTTGGGCTGGGATGGGGGAAACAAAGCAAATCAAGAGGGGGATTGAGAGATGATGGTTGTGAGCAGGGGCCCAAGTCAAGAGAGACCTAGGAGGGGATGGCCAGGATTTATGGGATGAAGCCCAGACTCTGGCAGAGGGTCCAGGTGGCCATTGTTGCTACCCTTGAAGCGGGAACAGAAGGTAGGCTCAGGGGACAGCCCCATCCCTGAGTTCCAGACCACGGGGACTGTCTTCCACCGAGCTCCACAGGAAGCCACTCACCCAGCCGGGGCAGGTACTTCTGCTGCTGCTCTTTGCTGCCATATGCGTAGATGGGGTGCATGACGAGGGAGGACTGGACACTCATTGCTGACCTGTAGCCACTGTCCACCCGCTCCAGTTCCCGGGCCAGGAGCCCATAAGCCACAGATGAGGCTCCAGCACAGCCATACCCTGGTGGGGGAGCGGGGAGAGGAGACAGGGCAATGGGGGCAAAGCCTGCCAACTGGGACCAGTGACTCCTGAGGCCCAAGAGACAGATACATAGAGGCACCCAAGGAGGGAGCGCTAAGCTGGCCCTCGCTGGAGGGTTTACTCATTTTCAGCCCTACAGCGGGACTGAGGGACAACAGCTTCACTGTGCAGACTGGGAAACAGGCTCCGGGAAGTAAGGGGCTTTCCAGCACACAGGTGGGGCTGCCGAGTGTGGGGAGACTTATCCCTACCTTTGATGGTGGGGCCCAGCACACCAAGCTCCCCCATCTCCGAGATGATCTCCCGGTGAAAAACTGCAAATGGACAGACGACCAAGGTCAGGCCTACCTCTGGCCCACTGGAGACCCCACCCCAGGGACAGAGGTGCCCAGAAGCCCAGCTAGAGTAGGCAGAGGTGGTGTGTATGGTGGACAGGGTGCCCACGAGCCCGCCTGGGCACCTTCGTTGCGATTGGCCAGCAGAATGCGAGGCATCAGGCGCTCCTGGCAGTAGGTGCGAAAAGTGTCCCTGATGAGGATCTCATCAGCTGTCAGCTGCTCCTCCAGCACCAGCGGGTCCCTCCAGTCAAACTCAGGGCGCAAGGCTGGGACAGGGAGCAGGGGCTCGACTCAGCCCAGCCCACATGTCCCTCAGCCCACCGCGCGCCTCTCCCAGAATCATCCACCCAACTGGCCCAAGGTTGGATGTGGGCTGCAAACAGGACTGGCACGGGGGGCCTTTCCCCCGGAAACTCACTGTTGACTCAGTGCCTCCGGCCCTAGCCACGGCCCTGCCTCCCTGCCCGGGCAGCCCTCGGACTCTGGAACAGAGCCCACCGGGCAGACAGACAGCAGGACAAGGGCCTTAGACGCACGCGCGACGAGGGGTCCTTACATTTGTCCGGTCGGCTCTGAGTCTTCCCGCCCTTCTCTGAAAACACAGGACGAGAAATCACCCGGGAAAACTCTTGGAGTCTCCAGTTCCACCCTCCCCACTCCACCCCGGACCCGGCACTCACCGGTCAGCGCCGCGGCCGAGCCCCATCCGCGCAGCAAGCGCAGGACCGGCCCGCGGCTCAGCAGCCGCGGGGAGACGCCTCTCAGGGCCATGCGGGCGGCGGGCGCAGCAACCACGGCACCTGGAGGCGCGGGGACGTCAGAGCGGGGTGGCTCCCGCCGCAGGCCCGGTCCCTTGCGCCCCTCGCCCCTCTGGCGGGTCCCCAGCCAGCGCCTTCCAGCTCCCTTTACGGGCCAAGGAACAACTGACGAGGCTTTTGACCTCCGGCGGGGGGCGGGGTGGGAGGGGCGGAGGCCGAATGGGGCTTCTCATTGGTTCGTCCCGAGACGGGCTCCTCCACGGGCCTGCTTTTTAAAGGAGCAATGGCAGGCCTGTCCCAGGGAGCCGCGGACACAGACCGAGGAACGAGAGCTCCTTTAAGGAGCAAAACAGGAAAAGAGGGGGATGGGAGAGGGGGTGGGAGGAGAGAGAGAGGAGAGAGGGAAAGAGGGGAGAGAAGGGGAGGGAGAGGGACACACACACACACACACACACACACACACACGCACACGCACACGCACACGCACACGCACGCACACACGAGTCTGCCAACCCGATTGGCCACCTGTATTCCTGCTCTAATTGGCCCTAGGAGGGGGCTCGGCCCCCTCTTGGTTGGCCAGTTGCAGGAGGCGTGTGCGAAGGGATTAGGGGTTAAAGAAGGAAACTGAGGCAGGAGAAAAATAAGTCCAGACCTGGAGGTCTCCTCTAATGGGGTGCAGAGTATGTGAGCAGCAGGCGGGCTCTGACCCACCTCAGCCCTCCTGTCTGCCGGTCTGTCCCGAAGCTCGGGTAGCGCAGGTGACTGTGTGACTGTGTGGCCTGGTGTGATTCTCTGCGCTCGGTGATTCCGTGCATCTCTGTGTGTCCCTGTGCTTGAGTGACCTTATCTGTACGTGGGTGGGACTGACTGTGCCTGTGACGTTGGGACTGTTGACTGAGTGGCTGTGTTACTGTCGGCGACTGGTCCTAAGTGTGGCTGAATGTCTGTAGTTTCTTGTCTGTGTGACTGTAAGCTTGTATTTGTGTGACTGTGTGTCCGTGTGTCTGACTGTGTTTCGGTGGTTTTCTCTCCAGGTGTGGCTGTTATCTTTGTGATAATATGACTAGATATTTGTGCTTATGTCTGTGATTGTGTATATCTATATATGTCAGTGTATTTTAGCCTATGTGCAGTTGTGTGTAATTATGTGCCTGACTGTGACATATGCCTGAGTGAGTGGCCTTACTTACCTAGGTCGCTTTTAAGAACATTTATGGCCCAGCTGGCGTAGCATCGACCTATGAACCAGGACGTCACGGTCAGGGCACATGCCTGGGGTGCCGGCTGGATTCCCAGTAGGGGACGTGCAGGAAACAACCAATCAATGATTCTCTGTCATCAGTGATGTTTCTACCTCTCCCTCTTCCATCTTCTCTGAAACCAATAAAAAGATATTTTTTTAAAAAGAGCATTTATGCAGTTTGCATATGTCTGGGTGCATCATGCTTGAACATATCTATATATGAAAGACACACATCTACCATATCCTGCCCATTCCCATTTGGAAAAAATAAGGTCCAGATTGCAAAATAGACTTGGTCAAGGTCACAGTGGGCCATGTGCCGAGCAGGCACCAGGCCTGGGATCCAGGCCTCCCAATTCCCAGAACAGGCCCTTGCCCACCCAGGAGCACTTCCTCCCACATAGATACTCTGGGGAGTGTAGTGTGTGTAGCACGCTCTGCCTCACACACTGTGACTGGGTGTGACTGTGGGATTGTGTCTGAGTGTGATCTCTGGCCTGCAAGTCCCCAAGTGCCTGAGGTCTTGGTGTCCCTGGATTCTCCCACTTTCTGGGCCTGTATTTTCCTTAATATAAAAATAAACTTATTTGACTCTTCTTCCTCACACAATCGGCAGTCCAACGCCACGCTGAAATATCTGGGATTCTGCATAGCTCTTATTTTTCTGGACACCTCCCTCCTCCTGGAGCCAGCGACCTCTCTCTTCCTACTCCTTCCTTTTTCCAAAGCTCCTTGCCCCGAAGCTGTTGTGAGTGCAGGAGTTCTCTATGCCCAGGGGGAAACCAAACTCAAGGCTCAGGCCTTGCTGTCCTTCAAAGTCCAGTATTCCTACAGGCCACATCCTCCCAGAAGCCTTATCTCGAAGCCAAACGCCTCTTTCCCTCTGGACCCTTACCCTGTTGCCTCATCTTTCAGAGTCAGCACGCCCGTTTAGTGCCTTGTCCTAAACCAAGATGTCGCCTTAAAAGAGACTCTGTTTTGCCCGGCCAGTGTGGCTCAGTGGTTGAGTGTCGACCTATGAACCAGGAGGTCACAGTGCAATTCCCTGGTCAGGGCACATGACCGGGTTGCTGGCTCAATTCCCCAGTAGGGGGCGTGCAGGAGGCAGCTGATCAATGATTCTCTCTCATCACTGATGTTTCTCTCTCACTTCCTTTCTGAAATCAATAAAAAATTTTTTTTAAAGAGACAGGTTTTCTCTCCAAAAAACCACTCTAATTCCAGCCATTTGTTTTCCTGAAGTAAAAGTCCCATAAAATTAGCCATTTAAAGTGTACAAGCCCTAGTTGATTTGGATAGTGTCTGCCTGAGGACTGAAGAGTACTGGGTTCGATTCTGGTCAAGGGCACATGCCCCGGTTGTGGGCTCAATCCCCAGAAGGGGGAATGCAGGAGGCAGCCAATCAATATCTCTCATAATTGATGTTTCTATCTCTTTCTCCCTCTCTGAAATCAACAAAAATATATTAAAATAAATAAATAAGATGTACAATTCAATGGCATTTAGTACATTCACAATGTTGCACAACCACTACCTCTATCTAGTTCCAGACCATTTCCATCATCCCAAAAGGAAACCTTGTACCCATTAGCAGTCACTTCCCATTCCCTCCTCCAACTCAGTGGTTCTCAACCTTGGCTGCATATTAGAATCACCTGGGAATCTTTTTAAAATCCTGATTTCTGGGCCTCATCCTCCAGAAATTCTGTTTCTTTGTTATGGGGTGGGGCCACAACATCAGTAACAAAGAAACAGAATTTCCGGAGGATGAGGCCCAGATATCAGGATTTTAAAAAGATTCCCAGGTGATTCTTTTCTTTTTTTTAAAATATATTTTATTGATTTTCCACAAAGAGGAAGGGAGAGAGATAGTCAGAAACATCGATCAGCCGCCTCCTGCACATCCCCCACCGGGGATGTGCCCGCAACCCAGGTACATGCCCTTGACCGGAATCGAACCTGGGACCTTTCAGTCCGCAGGCTGACGCTCTATCCACTGAGCCAAACCGGTTTCAGCCCAGGTGATTCTAATGTGCAGCCAAGGTTGAGAGCCACTGCTCTAACTCCTGGCAACCACTAATCTTTCTGTCTCTATAGGTTTGCCTATTCTGGATATTTCATGTAACAATATGTAGCTTTTTGTGACTGGCTTCTTTCACTTGTTTTAGAGGTCCATCCACATTGTAACATGCATTATAATTTCAATCCTTTTATGGCTGAATAATATCCCATTGTATGAATGGGCCACATTTTGTTTACTCACTCATTTGATAATGGACATTTGGGTTGTTTCCACCTTTTGGAGATTGTGAATAATGCTGCCGTGTTTGAGTCCGTTTTCAGTTCTTGGGTGTATACCTAGGAGGGAAATTGCTGGTTCATATGGTAACATTAAGTTTAACTTTTTGAAGAATCATCAAACTGTTTTCCACAGTAGTTGCACCATTTAATATTCCAACCAGCAGCCTGAGCTAGTTTGGCTCAGTGGATAGAATGTCGGCCTGCAAACTAAAAGGTCCCAGGTTCGATTCCAGTCAAGGGCACATGCCTGGGTCGTGGGCTCGACCCTCAGTGGGGGACTTGCAGGAGGCACCATGATTCTCTCTCATCATGGATGTTTCTATCACTCCCTCTTCCTTCCTCTCTGAAATCAATAAAAATATTTTTTTAAAAAATGGGAAGAGGATTTGAATAGGAAATTTTTAAAAAATATATTCCAACCAGCAGTGTGCTAGGGTTCCAATTCTCCACACCTTTGCTAACAATTGGTATAGTCCCTTTTTTTCTTCTTCTTCTTGTAGTCATTCTAGTTAGTGTGAAGAACTGGCTTTTTTTTTTTTTTTTAATATATTTTATTGATTTTTTACAGAGAGGAAGGGAGAGAGATAGAGAGTTAGAAACATCGATGAGAGAGAGACATCGATCAGCTGCCTCCTGCACATCTCCTACCGGGGATGTGCCCGCAACCCAGATACATGCCCTTGACCGGAACCGAACCCGGGACCCTTCAGTCCGCAGGCCGACGCTCTATCCACTGAGCCAAACCGGTTTCGGCAGAACTGGCTTTTACATTACTTTTTGCCCCCACCCAAAAAACTTATTAGCACATGATAATGTTTTGTCTTCTTGTGTGATGCATTTGTGGCACACCAACTCTGTGTCTGTGGTGGTGTCTGTCTGGGCAAGGTCCTGTGTCTTTCCCATTAGGGCAGCGGTTCTCAACCTGGGGGTCACGACCCCTTTGGCGGTCAAACGACCCTTTCACAGGGGTCGTCTAAGACCATCCTGCATATTTACATTATGATTCATAACAGTGGCAACATTACAGTTATGAAGTAGCAACAAAAATAATTTTATGGTTGGGTCACAACATGAGGAACTGTATTTAAAGGAACAGAAGGTTGAGAACCACTGCATTAGGTGTTTCATTTCATGTTGGTGCAGTTGCCTGCGTTTGAGTGAGTGTGCCCCTATGGCCGGACATTGGCATCTGTACAGTTGTGTGACCAGTAATAGGTGGCGTGACTGCAAAAGGTTGTAGATTTTGTACGGCCCTGTGTGTGGCTGTGTCTGTGTCTAATGTTAGCAGTGTGTAGAACTACATCATGGTGTGTTTGTAAAGGGCTGTAAGCCACTGGGTTATATACCTTTGTGTCTGAGGTTGCATCTGTGTTTGACAGGATTGTGTGACTGCGTCTTCTATAGTTTTGTGACTACATATCCCAGAATGCCTTTGTGTCTGTTTAGTTGTAGCTAAACCACGCCACTATAATGGTCTGATTGTATGTGATTGGGTAATTCCATGTGCTTATGAATTCTATGTCTGAGGGATTATGTGACTACAACATTGTGTAACTAAATAGCACATGGTTGTATCTTCCTGACTACATGGCTTATGTGATGCATAGACAAGGACATGGCAGGGTCTACATGGTCAGTGTGGCTGAGGTGACCAGGAATTTGTGGCATTATGTAACTGCATATTACATATGTCACATATGTAAATGTATGTGTGAACTATATGTCTGTGATGTGTGCTCACGTTGCCCACCCCGGGATCCCAGGGCACCACAGTGGAGGTCCCTGGTGCAGCACCTTGGATCCTGCCCCCTTGTGGGACAGAAATCAGGCAGTAGCAGGACCAGGGCAAGTGTTGGAATGGGTCTCCAGCAAGTCGGGTGCTTCCTGTGGTCCAATCCAATGGTTTCATCCCATCCAGGTGAGGCGGCCGACTTCTCCCCAGACCCAGCCGTAGTGGCACCAGCTTCAGCTTCCACACAGCCACTCCCCGCAGTGCTGCCTGGGAGTCCGTGGTAGGCAGTGGAGGCTGATGAGCAGGGGCCCTCCTGCCGCGGGGCTCAGACCCTGAAAGTTCATAACCCAGGCAATTTCAAGGCAAGCTAACGTGAAGCCCCAGCGTCTAGCCCTGCCACTCACCAGGGACAGAGCTTTGGCTGTGCTGGGCCCCCACCTGATAGCAGCCTCCACCGTCTGGGGTGTCTGATAATGCTTGGCCTGGCAGGGAGCTTGTGCCAAGTCCCGCCATCAGCACGGCTGTTTCTGTTTTGGGGGAGGGGGAGAGGGAGGGGTGTGCAGGGCCCCAGTTGAGGGAGAGGGGGATCTGAAAGCCCCTTCCCAGAACCCCCATTCCGCCTGTCACCCCCTCTCCAGGCAGGTAAATGAGAGGCCTCCAAGTCTTTCCTTCTTTGGGGGAGCCAGTACTTCACTTTATGTAACACCCAAACCCCCAAACCTCTGGACCCCTAGCCCCTGAACATCTGACTGAGCTTTGGCTACAGGGTCAGTCTTTAAGGCGCTGTGCCAAAGAGGCCAAGGCAAGTTCTGTTCCCCAGAAATGGTGACACCCCCCGCCTTGCCTGACCCTTATCAGGGGTTGCAGCCAATCAGCTGAGAGCACAGAGGAGCCTTCCAAGGGGCCATCAGAGCCTCAGAGCCCACGAGGCCACAAAGGGAGAGGAGACCTGAGGCCCTTGGATGGGCACCAGCCAGCCATGGCCACAGCTGACACCACCTTGCCTTCCATCAGTACGCTGACTGCCCTTGGCCCCTTTCCAGACACACAGGAGGACGTCCTCAAGGTGAGGCCAGGCAGGGTCTAGGTGGCTGGCTGGGGTCCGGGTCTGCAGTCACAGAGCTTGGGGATCAGGTCTACATCTAGCCCTGGGCTCCAGAGACCTGGCCAGGCTGGGGGTTCTCAGTCCCGTCCAGGGATCTGAATGTGGTCTAAGGGCCTATTTCTGTCTTGGAAAAGGAAGGCTCAGAGCTGAACCCCGTGGTGGTCTAGGCTCCTTGAGATGCCAGGTAACAGGAGGAAGAACAAAGGTGACCAGGGGACATCCAAGAATTAATCTTGGGAATTAATCTCATAGGGGGATTGGAAAGGAGTGGGAGTTTCTGGGGGGAAATTGAGGCAAGGCTGCCCCCCTCCCATTCTTGGCCCTGCCACCCCTTCCCCCATGCCGAAGTGCAACTCCAGATAATGTAAGTCTTATCTCCAGTCGCCAGCCAGACCCTATAGACCTCTGTCCCTGAAGCTGGGGGGGACGGGGACAGACAACACAGACAAGCAAACAAGACCCCTTCTGGAGCCTCAGGCCAGCCTGCCCCATCAGGGCACCAGGCCCCTCCGCCTCCGGGATGGGTACCCTGGGGACCGCAGAAGTCTCACGCTATCGGCTCCCTCCGCAGTGGTGGCGCTTTGAGGACGTGCAGGACTTGGGCCCAGGTCCCCCGGACCAGACTCGGCCGCTCCTCCACGTGAGGCCCAAGTTGGAGGACACGCTTGGGGAGAGAGAAGACGACGACGAGAGGGATCCGGCCACTGCCTGGGACCTGGATCTCTTCTTCACCAACCTGTCGGGCCCAGAGCCCAGCGGCCTGCCTCAGACCTGCGCTCTGGCGCCGGGCGAAGGTCCAGGAACGCACTTCCCACCGCAGCCCGAGACCCTGGAAGCGTACGCGGGCGGCCTGGGGTTGGTGGCTGGGCCCTTGGGTCCCGAGGAGCACCCGGGCTGGGCGCGCCCGGTCCCACAAGCTCCAGCCCCCGACGCCTTCGTGAGCCCAGCCCTGGTCCCGGCTCCCGAGCCCAAGGCACTGCCGCTGCAGCCAGTGTACCCGGGGCCGGGTGCGGGCTCCTCTGGCAGCTATTTTCCGCGGACCGGGATTTCGGTGCCTGCGGCGCCCGGCGCCCCCTATGGGTTGCTGTCCGGGTACCCAGCACTGTACCCGGCTCCGCAGTACCAAGGGCACTTCCAGCTCTTCCGCGGGCTCCCGGCGCCCGCCCCCGGCTCCGCCGCGCCACCCTCCTTCTTGAATTGTCTGGGACCGGGAACGGCGGGTGCGGGACTTGGGGGAACCGCAGGGGACCCGAGAGGGACCGCGGAGACCGTGCCAGCCAAGCGCAGCCGGCGCTCGTGGGCGCGCAAGCGGCAGGCGGCGCACACGTGCACGTACCCGGGCTGCGGCAAGAGCTACACCAAGAGCTCGCACCTGAAGGCGCACCTGCGGACCCACACGGGTGAGGCTCGGAGGCGGGGCTGGAGGCGGCACCTCGGGGCAGAGGGGCCGGGGCGTGAGGCGAGGAGCAAGGGGCGGGGCTAGAGGCCGGGCCAGGGCGCGGGTCCGTAATGACAGGAGCGGCTCAGCGGGGTCTCCGGGCGAGGAACGCGACAGAGGCAGCTGGAAGCGCACCGGGACCCTCGGCAGCAGGGCTAGGGGACAGGTAGCGGCGGTGGGAGGCGGGTGGGGGCGGAGCGAGCACCTGGAAAATCTGAGCTACGTTTCAGGGAACTGACGGGTACGATCTGGGCCCCGGCCTGACCGTTTTGGCTCAGCGGATAGAGCGTCGGCCTGCGGACTGAAGAATCCCGGGTTCGATTCCGGTCAAGGGCACATGCCCGGGCTTCGGGCTCGATCCCCGGTAGGGGGCGTGCAGGAGGCAGCCGATCAATGATTCTCTCTCATCATTGATGTTTCTATCTCTCTCTCCCTCTCCCTTCCTCTCTGAAGTCCATATATATATATATATAAATAATGTATTTTAAAGATCTGGGCCCCGGTTGAGGAGCAGAAAGCCTAGCAAGTGGAGTAGGGGGCGGGGCTGGAGGAGGGACTGCGGGGAGGGGCCAAAGACGCAGGGTTCAGGTTTGTAGCAAGCAGTGAGCCGAGTCAGGGTTCAGGGGCTCAGGAGAGGGAGCCAGGAGTATAGAGAGTAGGTTGTTTGCATGGCGGCGGCCCAGACTGTAGGGTCCCTGGTAGGAGCTCAGGGGGAGATACAGGGCAGAGTCCGCTTCATGTGCTCAGATGCAGGGTGGTTCCAGGAAGATACGGAGAAATAGCTGGACAACAGAGGAGGGTGGGCCCAAGAGAAGCGGGTCTCCGGGAGCCGAAGACCGAGCGAGGCTGTGGAATAAAGGTCGGGGGGAGGAAGAGTGAGACCTATGTTTTAGGGCAGCGATTTTCAAACTTTTTCATCTCCTGGCACACATAAACTAATTACTAAAATTCTGCGGCACACCAAAAAAAAAAAAAAAAAAAAAGTTATATTTTTTTGCCGATCTGACAAAAGATAGGTAAAATGACTGATTTACAAAAAAAAAAAAAAAAAAAAGTACCTACTCTTTTTGCTCCAAAGTGACTTTTTAAAAAAAATCAGATGCCTATGCTTGCATATAAGGATTTCTGGTACCAAGAATTAACCAATCAGATGTAACCTTTTTTAAAAATATATTTTATTGATTTTTTACAGAGAGGAAGGGAGAGAGATAGAGAGTTAGAAACATCGATGAGAGAGAAACATCGACCAGCCGCCTCCTGCACATCTCCTACTGGGGATGTGCCCGCAACCCAGGTACATGCCCTTGACCGGAATCGAACCTGGGACCTTTCAGTCCGCAGGCTGACGCCCTATCCACTGAGCCAAACCGGTTTCGGCCAGATGTAACCTTCTTATGCGACTTGACCAATAAGATACAACTCTATTATATGACCTAAATATTTATGGTTCAAGACAGGGCACTCACAATGGGTGACTATTGTTTTGTTAGCTGTTATCATTTTATTTAACAACCTAAGGGTAAAGGAGTCAGTGTCCCTGACTAAATAGGTATTTCACACTGGTTGAAAACCGCTGCTTTAGGGGTCCGCATAGATGGTGGGGCCAGGTGTAGTGAGGGCAGGGGGGAGTGGGAGGGGGGAGCGAAATCACTGCAGGCAGGGCCTGGAACACCAGGGGATTCTAAGGCTCAAGGCCAGGGGCAGGGTTGGGCAGCAGCTGGAGGGTCCCGTGAAGCAAGTAGGGGCCTGGACCATAGGGGACAGGCCAAAGGATGACTTTAGGACACGGGGAGGGTAACAGGGCCCAGGAAATGGGCCAGTGGTGCAGGAGATATGACTTGGGCCCAGGAAATGAAAACCGGCTTGGCGCCAGATGCAGGTACTGAACAAGAAGGGTCGGGTTCGCAGAGGGCCAGAGAGTGAGTGCCTCCTTAAATTTTGCACCCTAAGCGCCTAGCTTGCCTCACCCTAGTCCTGGTCAAGGCTGAGCAAAGGAGTGTGGCCAGACGCAGTGGCGGACCTGAGGGAGGAGTGGGGCAGACAATGGCACTCATGGTCTCCTCGCCTTCCAGGGGAGAAGCCATATGCCTGCACGTGGGACGGCTGCGGCTGGCGGTTCGCGCGCTCAGACGAGCTGACCCGCCACTACAGGAAACATACAGGACAGCGCCCCTTCCGCTGCCAGCTCTGCCCTCGGGCTTTTTCTCGCTCGGATCACCTGGCCTTGCACATGAAGCGTCACATTTGAGCCAACCCCACCACCACCCCCGGCGCTTGGACCTTCCTGGGGCCTGGGGATGGAACAGGAGCGGATCCACGCAGGGAGTTTTCCCTCGGATGGACACTTGCCTGGACTCTCGACCCACAGATCCCCAGGAAGAACAAGGACTGGCCCATAGGCAGACCTGGGGGAGCTCCCACTTGTCCTGAGCCACAGGGAGCCACACAGAGACTTCCTAGGGTCACATAGACCCAACGAGACAGACTTCCAAATAAATGGACTCAGATGGACACTCACACACTTGGGACAGACAGACCCTCGAAGAGCTGGACCCTCAGACCGGCTCACAGGCAGCCTTGGACAGCAAAAGGGGTTATGGGGTGAGGCTTCTCAGAGACTCTGGTTCTAGAAGGGGTCTTCACACTGTAACATCCCAGCTTCCCCGTGGTGGCTGGCACCTCTTGTGAATGGTTATGGGTCCTGTACCAATGCTCTTCCTAGATAAAGCTTCAGCTGTGGCCTGGATTTGTGAGTTTTGGGTGCTGGAAGATGGGAGGAAGCTGTAACTCCAGCGGTGATTTTGGGAAGCATACTCTCACACTCACCTCCTAACCTCAGCCATACCCCTCAGGGTCCTGCAGGCCTTGCCTCCCCTTTTGCCCCACCCCAAGATCAGGCTACACTACATCCTCCTTGCCTCCTGTCTTGAACCCCAGGGACATTTACAGGGACTGTCTCCCTTTAAGAGGCCCCAGTCCGGCCCCAGAACACAGCACCTTTCACCATGCCATGATCCAGTGACCCCTTGGCTAGCTCAAGAAAATATGCAGAACGAAAGGGGAGAGGACAAGGAGCACAAACTCCCCTTTTTTATTTTTTTATTTTTTAAATTAAATCTTTATTGTTCAGATTATTACATTTGTTCCTCTTTTTTCCCCCCATAACTTCCCTCCTCCCAGTTCCCACCCCACCCTCCGCCCTCACTCCACACCCACTGTCCTCATCCATAGGTGCACGATTTTTGTCCCCCTTTTTTAAATAAAAATATTTTTTTTATTGATTTCAGAGAGGAAAGGAGAGGGAGAGGTAGAAACATCCATGATAAGAGAGAACCATGGATCGGTTGCCTCCTGCATGCCCCCTTACTGGGGATTGAGCCCGCAACCCGGGCATGTGCCCTGACCAGGAATCGAACCTGTGACCCCCCTGGTTCATAGGTCGATGCTCAACCACTGAGCCACACCGGCCGGGCACAAACTCTCCTTAAGAGAGCAAAAGTCCCAAGAGTTGGACCTCAGGCTGTAAAGCTGGAAAGGAAAAAAAAAAAATTGTGTCTCACCCATAAACCGAGGGAGGAACAGGGTCTGACGGGAGATTGGGATAAACATGAATCAAAAGAGACAGAGGCGAGGCCTAGCGGAAGAACGTGAGCGGTGATTGGCCAGGAGTAGAGTCGGGCCGGGACACTGGGCCGTCAAAAGGCGTGGTCTGAGCCGCCAGGGGGTGGAGCCTACCAAGGGTCGCATCCAATGGAAATAGGAGGCGACCGTAGGCTGGATGAATGAGGACCGGATCTTAGGGGAGTGACGGCCCAAAAGGAAGCCCCGCCCCCAGGGACAGGGCCTGCCTCTTCAAATCTCTGCTTCTCATCTCAGGGGCGGGGTTTCATCCCGAGAGGTTCCGCCTTGGGTTCTCTGGAGGGTTTGGGGAAATGAAAGTCACCAAGGACCCGGCCTGGTCCAACTCGTGATCCGGCGCCTCGGGGTCCCAACACAGACTCCCCGACTCCAGCCCCATGGCCACGCTGAGCCTGCTGCTCCTGGGCGCGCTGCTCTGGGTCCCAGCAGGGACCCTGACCTGCTACGGGGACTCGGGGCAGCCTGTGGACTGGTGAGTGCGGGGCCCCGACCGTGCCCCCCGGGCCGGACTGCGGATGGCTGCACCCGGGTGAAGCCTGGGGCTTGTTCTCGTCCCCTTCCTCCGTTTCTGTCCATTTCCCAACCTCCAGGTTCGTCGTCTACAAGCTGCCGGAGAGTAACAGGTACAAGTACTTGGATGCGGGCTCAGGGGGCTGGCGCGACGGTACGGGGTCCATGGACAACCTGAAGGGCGCCGTAGGCCGCAGCTTGCTGCCGCTGTACCGGAACACCAGCCAGGTGAAGGGGGAGAGGGGGGTGCCGGCAGAACCCAGGTGGGCCTCTAGGGGGGCCCGGCCTGGGGGAAAACTTCATGTCGCCCCATCCATCTCCCCCAGCTTGCCTTCTTACTTTACAATGACCAGCCACCTGATAACTACGGGACTCAGAACTCTTCCAGCCGCGGGCACACGAAGGGTGAGGCCAGATTGGGGGCTGGAGAAGGGCTCTGGCTTCCTTATGCATTTCCCCCAGCTGACTCCTGACCTGCAGGGGCGGGAGGGGGCTCCTTTAGGACACGGGCAGGGTAACAGGTTATCTCGGGTAAATGCTCTCTCTCTCTCTGGCCTGTTACAACAGTGGGCTACGGAAGGAGTTCAGCAGCGGTCCAGAGACTGCCCACACCCTCTCCGCGCTCCCTGCAAACCCAGGACGGTCCTGGCTGCACATGTGCTTGTTGGGATACCTTGAGCAGTTCCCCTGAGCCTGTCTTTTGGTTCAGGTGTGCTGCTTCTGGACAAAGACGAGGGCTTCTGGCTGATCCACAGCGTTCCAGGGTTCCCTCCACCCGCTGCATACAGCTGGCCTCCTAAAGCCTACAGATATGGGCAGACCCTCCTCTGTGTGTCTTTTCCGTTCGACCAGTTCTCAAACATTGGTGAGTGGGGACAAGGAAGCAGGGTGATTCCCTGGTTCCCAGACCAGGATGTGGAACAGTCCCTAGTTTTCTCCTCCCCTTGCCTTCCAGGCAAACAGCTGAGCTACACCTACCCCAATGTGTATGCCTACCAGCTGGAAGGAGTCTTCCTCAAGAAGTTACTTGTCCTGGAGGAGGTGGTCCAGGGCCACCATGTTCTCAACAGACCCTGGAACAGCAGCGTGACACTCACATCAAAAGCCGGGGCCACCTTCCAGAGCTTTGCCAAATTTGGGAAATTTGGAGATGGTGAGTCCTGAGGGTGTGGGTTGAAGAACTCTTTCTCTGCAGAGGTGGTGTCAGGTATGTCCATGGCTGAGAGCAAGTTGGAGGTAGGAACTAGAACTCTTTGGGAGCCATAAACACATGAGAGGTACACAACCCACAGGCCTGGGCTCAGCCATTGGTTTCTGATGGTGTGATAGGTACATCATTTACCTGGACTCTCATGTTACCCATCTGGGAAAATGGGGGCACTAACAGCTACTGTACAGGGTTGTTGTGAATAAAGTAATGAATGTAGTGTTTAGTAAGAGCTGTTAGTCAGGAATTGACAACCAAGGAACTGAGCTCAGAGAGGGCCAGTAGCCTAGGGATTCCCTAGCACTGCCCCTGCCACTGCCCATGCCCGCTTTCCATCCTCTGCAGACCTATACTCCGGCTGGTTAGCAGAAGCCCTTGGAAGCAATCTGCAGGTCCAGTTCTGGCAACACTCTCCTGGCATCCTGCCCTCCAACTGCTCCGGGGCCCAGCAAGTGCTGGATGTGACTCAGGTAGCCTTCCCTGGACCAGCTGGGCCCACGTTCAGTACCTCAAAGGACCACTCTAAGTGGTGTGTAGCCCCAGAAGGGCCCTGGGCCTGTGTGGGTGACATGAATCGGAACTGTGCAGAGGAGCACCGAGGTGGGGGCACACTGTGTACCAAGCTGCCTGCCTTCTGGAAAGCCTTCCAGCCTCTGGTGAAGGCCTGGGAACGTTGTAAGAGAAGAGCAGCACCTCATCTGCAGAAAGCCCAGCAGAGCATATAGGAGGCTGTTTGGACTTCAGTTTAAATCCCATTTCAGTCCCTTATTGTGTGACCTTAACTGTGTGCCTTAACCTGTGACTCAGTTTACTCATCTGCAAAATGGGAACCATAACACTTGACTCAAAATTTATGAGGAATAAAAGGAAAGTGGTAGATGGGGCTGTTAACTCTTTCTTCAGGTGGGCGCTGGGACTCAGAACAGCATTGCAGCTCCCTGGGGTCCGGGGGCAGTTGGCTCATAGGTGAGACCACAAGGAAAGATTCACATAAGACTCACCTCCCCTCTCTATAGTTACCAGGACTGGCGTTCCTCCCCTTAACAAGAACACAGGCAGGAGGGCCAAAACCTTGCCTCACCAGAGAGGTGGGGCAAGCCTCAGAAAGCTCACGAAGCACAGACACACTTTATTTATATGTGTACATATGTATACAGGCGGCTGTACAGTGCAGGGCCAGCGGCCCCCTCAGCTATGGGCCAGGGGGCATGGGGCAGGGGGCCCTTTTGGTCAGGCCTGATGGAGGCACAGCTTCAGCGGGGTACCTGGAAGTCAGCCCCACCTCAGGCTTGGTGGCCTGGAGCAGGGGAGTGGGTGGGGCGGGGGGCCCTGTGCTACTTGTTGCATTTTTCGTAGGGGCTACAGAAGGGGTCTGGGCCTCTGGGGAGAGCTTGGGGGAGGTGGGCTTGGAGCGAGGCCCGCTCTGCGTGGTCCGCTCCTCCACCATCTCCAGCCCCCAGCGTTCGGGGCCTCGGAGGACCTCTGGTGCGGGAGGCACCAGGGGTACGGATCCCGGCAACCCCTTAGAGTCCGAGCCCAGAGACCGGGGCACCTCGACCTTGGCCCCAGGCCGCTCGGGCTCTACCACAATGGGCACTAGGGCCGTGCCCACCTCACCGGAGCTGCTGCGCCGGCCTGTCTCATGTTCTTGTACCGGGCTCAGTGCAGCCTTGGCGACCGCCCTAGCCGCCCCACCCAAGCCATCCTCGGTCTGCACGGTCTGCACACTCTGGTGCCGCGTGCCGCTGGCATCCCGCTCCAGGGTCCGGCCTGCGGGAGTCGTCGCGCGGGGCTGGGTGCAGGCCTCCGCACCGCCGGGGGACTCCTCTTTACTCGCGGCCCCCGTGGGCCTGGGGGTGCCCTGGGGCTGCAGCGGGTCCACTCCCAGACTGAGGGGCGACTCCTGGCGGCCCAGGCGGCGGACAGCAACCTGCAGGGGCACACCAGGCCCCTCGACAGGGGGCGTCTCCCCATCAGACTCAGCCAGGCTGTGCAGCGCCAGCTCCCCGTGGAAGTCCTTGCGGAAATCCGGGTGGCCCACCTCGAGGCTGTGCTTGCGCAGCGCTCCCTTCTTGTCCGCGCCGAGCGAGGCGCCCAGCTTCTCCGCCGACTGCACGCGTTTGAGAAGCGGCGAGCGCGGGGGCTCCGCGCTCTTGGGACGGGGGCGCACCACCGGCGGCGAGGAGTGCAGCTTGGCCGGGAAGCTCTGGGTCGTGTGGGAGCTGCCCACCGTGTGGCCGGGAAGCGGTGGCGGCGAGGCCTGCGTGGGGGACGGCGTGTGCGCCAGCGGGGACAGCGGGATGTTGCCGGCCGACTTGCAGCGCGCGGAGCGGTACTGGCGGTGCAGCTTCGGCGACAGGCCGTGCAGCGTGCTGGGCCGGATGTGGTGCGACGCCGAGGACGCCGGGGAGTTGGGCGTGCTCGAGGCGGGGGAGCTGCTTTGGGACGAGGCACCTGAGGGTGGGCAAGAGGGGGTGTTCCGCTGGCCGGCACCGCCGGGGGACCCGCCTCCGCCACCCGGCGCCCGCCCAGAGCTTACCTAGGTAGGCTGAGTCGGGTGTGGAGCGGAAGCTGTGGGTGGGTGAGCGAGCTGGGAGCCCGTGGGTGGGCGAGCCCGGGAGGCTGTCGCTGGACGACAGCGAGCGGTTTAGCGACGACAGCGAGCGGCTAGTGTGAAGCAAGTTCGACTGCTTCGTGATCTTGCGGAAGAGGGAGCTGCGCTTCTTGCTGGGGAGTAAGGAGAGGGCCGTCTACCTTAGACCAAATTCACAAGCCCCGGCTCCGCCTCAGCCCCTGGGACCGCCCACTCCTCTGGCCCCGCCTTCTCCAGCTACAACCCACCTATCAAAACCAAAAGAACCTCCCACATCGGTCCGCTTGGCTCCTCACACCTATTTTTTGCTGGCGTCACCTATCAAAGCAGGACCAACCTCTTCTGGCTCCTCCCACCTCTGTAGTCCCGCCCTCTCCTGCTACCACTCACCAATCAGGGAGGGAAGAAGTTCACCTGACTCAGTTCAGTCTGGCTCCTCACTAGTAAATCCCCACTCCCGACTTGTCCAGGCCAAACCCACTAATCGAAATAGAACACTCTCCTGGCCCCACCTCCCTCTCCCAGCTCCTCCTACCTGTAAGGGAAGAATTATTTCAGTTGGCCCAGCCTTGCCTGGCTTGCTCATTCCGGACAGAAACCCCTTCTCCTAGCCCTCCCAGTGGACTACACACACTCAAAAGGACAAGGCCACCTCCTGGACTGTGCCCTCGCTAATCCATGTCTACTGGCCCCGCCCACCTGCCCAAGACACTACCCAACGCTCTTCCAGCCCAGGCACCTGGCACTGTCCCGCCCGTGCTTCCCCCCGTCCTCTGGTTTCTGCTCTTTACTCGGTGGCCCCCACACTTCTTTCTCCTGTCCACAGCTGTGGCCCGGCCCTCCCATCTTAGCCCTGCCCACTGTTCAAACCCTGGAGTGCTCCCCTGTGCCTGCTGGTATAGCCCCGCCTCCGCACTCGGCCCCACCCACCTCTCCTGGCCCTCCTTAGCCGAGGGTCTCCGGTTCCTCCGAGCCATTTTGGCCTTGTAGCTGGTGCGCCTGGCAGGGCCGATGCGAATGGAGGTATTCTCGAAGGGTGTTGTGGTCACTGCCACCTTGTTGCCACTCTGGGGGAAGAAGGGAGGCAAATGTTCAGGCAGCTCCAGCTCCCGGGACCCCCGCTCCCCTCTCCCCAGCGCGCTACCGCCCTGGCACTCACCTTAAGGATCAGCTCCACGACCTCAGGATGCACCATGCCATGCACAGGCTCCCCGTTCACGTGGGTGATGAGGTCCCCCGCACAGAGCCCTGCCTCCTGGGCCGGGCCCCCCTCTTCCACGTGCTGGGGACAGGGCGCCACACGGTGCAGGGTTAACAGGATCAGTGACCAGGAAGCTCCCTAAGCTGATGTGCCCCACGCCTAGCTCTGCATTTACTTGAATCCTTGTAACACCTTATGAAATAGTAATTACTCTTCCCAGTTTACAACCGAAGAAACTGGAGCTCAGAGGGGGAAGGGCACTGACGGTCATAGGAGTCTCAGCCAGGCGGCCTGGATCCGGAGATTGAACTGTCCCTCATTTCTGGGGGTTAAAGGGGAGCTTCTCTCCCCCACCCCCCATCTTGGAACACAGACCCCACCCATGAGTGCTCACCCAGACAATGTGATGGACACTGTAGACGTCTGAGTCACCCATGTAGACGCGGATGGCTCGCAGTGTGAAGCCGTACTTCTTGCCAGAGCGTTGGATGGTGATAGGGGAGCGGAGGCCACTGACAGCCGGTGAGTAGTCCCGGCTGGGTGAGGAGTCCCTCGAGGACGGGTTGGAGGAGAGAGATCGTGGAGACATGGGGCTGGCCAGGGGTGAGCTTCCATGAGGGTCCACTGCAGACACAGAACCATGGTCAGAGTTCAAGGCCAGCGATCACAGCTCTCCCAGTATCTGCTCCTCCCACCTCCTTAGTCAAAGTCCCAGAGCTCTCATTGGCCCACCCCAGTGCCAATCACTGTGCACAGGAAAAATGCAGCGTCTTCATTGGTCTGTCCTGGTACAAATGGGGGCAGGCCCTCCCTTCCAGGTGGGGCCCAGCATCACCTGCAGGAATCATGACAGACAATGCAGTGGCAGAGGCTGACTTGATGACTTTGCCCCCGGTTCGAGAAGGCCGCTTCTCTACTGCTGGGTCCCCTGACAGCTGCTGATGCCGAGCCCGGCGCAGAACCAGGTCATTGGTGGCTCTCGGGCCTGATGGGTCCCCATCCTTTGAAGGTGGACAGAGGTCACCTGGGCGTGGTTGGTCCGCTGCAACAGAGCAGGTGGGTGAGGAGGCAGTCCGAGGTCAGGGCCTCTGGCATGTGTTCACTCTGCCTGGAATGCTCTTCCCACGTCTCACCCTTGTTGGAATGTCAGTTTCCTGGGAGCAGGTGACATGCACCCGGCACAACCCCTGGTAAACAGAAGTGCCCAAATGCGTTGTTGACTGAGAGAACATGGAATGCGGGGTGTTCCTCAGGCTGATGAGAACCCAGACCGGAAACAGTACCAGGCTTAGTGAATGCTCAATATATGGCCGCGGGGGAGCTGGGGAAGGCGGCAGGAGGGGGCACTCACTAGCTTCGGATTCCCCGCCACTGGCAGGGCCATCCCCTTGAGCTGCCTCCTTGGGGACCCGTGCGTCCAGTGAGCCTGGGGGGTCAGAGGTGGGCCTGGCAGACCTGCGCAGCTGGGTCTCATCCTCATCCTCTTGGGGGGCGCTGAAGCGGCTGGGCTCCAGCAGCGCCGAGAACCGGCGGCGCGCACCCAAGGGTGGACTGGCCTCCCCCTCCAGGAAGCTGGCCTCGGATGCCGAGAAGCGCTTGCTGCTGAAGGGGGGGTGGGTGGGCGTCGTCAGAGGCGACAGGCCTCTTCATTCCCGCTCCCCAAACCTAGCCCTGCCCCTGCTCACATCTCTGGGGAGCCCCCTCTCCAGGTCTTCTCGCGCAGGGTCAGGCTACCCAGGCCCTCCCGCTTGCCGGCCACCTTCTCCTCTAGACCCTTGGCACTCGGCTCCCGCTTGCTGGCCCCCGCTGCCGCCACCGGGGTCTTGGGCTCATGCTGCGACAGCTGCTCCATACTGCTATACACCTGCAAGGGAGGGCGAGCGGTGGTGAGGGGCACGCTCCCGAACCAATGGGCTTCCTGCTACAGGACACGCTCCGCCCTCCCAAGGCTGGATTGTCCCCCAACCACATACAAATCTGCAGCTCAGACCCCACCACAGATATTTAAGCCCTTAGTAAGACTTAGCCAGTGCTTCTCAACCTTCCTAATGCCGCGACCCTTTAATACAGTTCCTCATGTTGTGGTGACCCCCAACCATAAAATTATTTTGGTTGCTACTTCATAACTGTAAATTTGCTAGTTATGAATCGTAATGCAAATATCTGATATGCTATATGTGTTTTCCGATGGTCACGACCCACAGGTTGAGAACCGCTGCCTTAGACCCTGCCCATAATCTTTTTAAAAAATATATGTTTTTATTGATTTCAGAGAGGAAGGGAAAGTAATAGAGAGATAGAAACATCAATGATGAGAGAAAATCACCTATTGGCCACCTCCTGTATGCTCCCCGATGCGGGGGATCGAACCCACAACCCAGGCATGTGCCCTTGGCCGGAATCGAACCTGGGAACTTTTAGTCCGCAGGCTGACGCTCTATCCACCGAGCCAAACCGGCTAGGGCAACCCTACCCATATCTAAACGAATTTGCCCTCCTTCCTGCCCCACCTTCCCAGTTCCCAGCCAATCATATGTACCCCAAGCTGGGCTCTACACACCACTACACGCTGCTCCTCAAGGCGAGACCTCGTGCACCTTTGCCCCGCCCCCACTGCTCATCCTCTCCACCCCAAGGTCCTGACCCCGCCTCATCTAGACCTAGCTCCGCCGCACTGTGAGTCCTCAGTACCACCGCTGTCCAGATTCCTGTTAGATTCCACCCAATGCCAAAGGCCCTCCCATGCACCCCAGGCCCTGTCACTCTCAGAATCCCGCCCCCTCAGTAACTTCCCCAGCCGGGGGACCTCGACCTCGGGCCTACCAGGATTCCCCCAACTTCCGCAACCCCGCCCACTCAGGCCCACCTCCAATTCCGTCCTCATCCTGCAGCTAGGAGAAAAAGATACACCCCCCTCCCCCCGCCCAAGCCCCGCCTCGCGACCTCGCCCCACGCTCGCGGGTCTGGCCCCACCCCTAACCCAGCTGGCTCACCTTGCTGAAGCGCGGGGAGCAGGAGGAAAACTGGCGGATTTCCACAGGCTCCTCCTCCGTCGTGTCATCCTCATCGTAGGAGTTGACGTGGTGATACCTATCCGAGCGGGCTGGGAATGGGGGGTGGACCGTGACCACTCCTCAGGGCTGCAGCGCCGCCGTGGCCCCGTCCCAATCTAGAATCTGGTTCTGGCCCTGCTTCCAGGCTGGGTTTCTGCCCAACTCGCAGCGGCTCCATTAGCCCAGCGTCCAGAGGCCACACGCGCAGACCCCATCTATGGCCCAGCCCCCCTCCCCTCCAGCCAGCCCCTGCCCTGCCTCCTTCTAGGTCCTAGCACTGCCCAGTAGCCCAGGCCCAACTCCAGAACTCACTGCCGTCCAGGCCCCACCCTCCTTTCCTACCAACTGCTCAGGCTGAGCCTCACCCCTATGCCAGGCCGTCCCTCTCCTCTGTCTGGGCGGCTGGTCTCCTACCCAGCTGGGCTCCAGCCCAGGCCTTGCCCAATGGTCCCTCTCACCAGCTTCCACCCCCTCTCCCAGCTCACTGTCGAAGTAGCTGGTGTCATCCTCAGACTCCAGGTGGGGGATGAACTCTGCCTTCTGCCTCAGCAGTCCTGTCCAGTCCAGGTCTCGAAAGAAACTGTGCTGCTTCACCTCAAAGGCACCCCCTGGAAAGGAAGGAGTGGATGGGGTCCGGGAGAGAATCCCTGCGACAGTTTAGGGCCAGCTCCAGAGCCCAGCCACCCACCCCCGTCTTCTACCCCAGGGCCACAGCACTTGGAGCCCAGCCCTTAGCTTCTCGGTACAGCAGACCCCTTACCTGCCCCAAGCCGGACCAGGGGGTTGGTCTGCAGGAGGCTGGATATCAGGAGCTGGGCGTCGGTCGGCAGGGCTTCATCTCCCTCGGGCCACAGGATGTCATCTGCAGAGCAAGGGGGGGGGGTCACTTTCGGGTCCAAAAGGCCCTGGGTCTGCCCATGTCCCCATGCCCCCCACCTGCCACCAAGGAGGCACGCACCGCTGATGACCTGTCCAAATAGCTCTTCGGGCGTGTCTCCGAAGAAGGGCACACAGCCCACCAGGAACTCGTAGAGGATGATGCCCATGGCCCACCAGTCCACCGGTTTGCCATAGCCCTGGCGCAGGATGACCTCGGGCGCGATGTACTCTGGGGTTCCGCACACCTAGGGGCAGGCGGTCAGCCTGCACTCTGGCCACAGGAGGGGCCTCGAAGGGGAGCCGCACTCCCCACCCCACCCTGAGCCCCGAAGCCCTGCTGGCTCCTTCCCGCCACAGTGATCCCCGCAGCCACACACACACCTGTTTGTCCAGAAACTCCCGGGCATCCTTCTCGATATGGCCTTCATACAGGTTGGTGGTGAGGCTCATGAGCCCCATTTTGGAGAGGCCAAAATCCGTGAGTTTGATGTGGCCCATGGAGGTGATGAGGAGGCTGCAAACACAATCAGGGGTCTCAGAGGTGAGGCTTGCCCACCCCCCTCCTGGCCCTTCCATGCCAGCGCCTACAGAGGGGCAGGGGGCGGGGGTCACGGGAAAAGTCAAGGCTCACTTGTCAGGCTTGAGGTCACGGTGCACAATGCCGTAGTTGTGTAAATACTCAAGGGCCAGCACCGTCTCGGCAAAGTACATGCGGGCCATCTCCACGGGCAGCGCCCCGATGTTCTTCAGCAGGGTGGCACAGTCCCCCCCTGTGTGCGAAGGAGGCCCGTGTAAAGAGGGGAGCACCCCTGCCCCAGGGCTGTGCGCTCCACATGCACGACAGCACCAAGTCCCCACCTCACATTGCCCCTATTTTGCAGCGAAGGAAAACTGACGTACAGAGAGGGGCCTCATTCTCCCGGGCCCCACAGGGAGTGCCCTCTACCAGGCTCCTCCTGTCTTCTTTATAAATGTTTAATATATTTTTAAATCTTCACCTGAGGACAGGTTCATTGACCTTTTCAGAGCGAGAGATAGGGAAGGAAGGAGGGAGGAAGGGAGAGAAGGAGGGAGGGAGGGAGGGAAACATGGATGGGTTGGCTCCCTGGCTGGGGAATGAGCCTGTAATGCAGATTATGTGCCCTGACTGGGAATCAGATCCGCAACCTTTCAGTGCACGGGACAAGGCTCCAACCAACCGAAGCCACACCAGCCAGGGCTCCTCTTGTCCCTTAACCATCTTCCAAAGTTGGCTTGATCTGAGACTCAGAGGTTGGATCACGGAGGGAGTTGGTGGAAATGAGGTTGGGTGGGTACCAACTGCTGCCTGGGTATCAGCTGAGTCTGGGAACACCGCCCTTGATCTCCTGGAGTTTGAATCTTGAATGTCTTGTGCCTTAAAATGTAGAGTCCTGGTTCCCACCAGGTTTACCGTGATCGGCATTCATATGTTAGGCTCCCCCAATAGGCGTTCCTCCTTTTTCTCACAAGGACCAGATTTCTTTCCCAGTGCAGCAGCAAACCCAAGGTGCTCAGCCCTCCAACTTTCCACTCTCCCCAAAGATTGCTAAACTAGCAGGGTATAAGTGGGATCTGCTGGATGGCACCTCACTATATCAAGGCCTGTCTAAAGGGAAGCCCACACATGGGAGAGCAGAGCCAAGAAATGGAGAGATTCCTGATGACATGGTTTGAGCATCTGGATACAGACATTTCTGAAGGCAACATGGATGTTTTGCTCACAAATCACTACATGTCTTTCTTTTTTCTTTTTAGCCAGGAAACTGATGATCAGACCTAAAAATGGAGCCTAGGAATCTGCATCTGGCCACAACCCCAGGTAATACTAACACACACTTACACTGAGAACAAAGCTGGGTTGACTTGCAAATGAGACTTTGAGGCTGGGCCTTGTTCCGGAGGCCCGAGAATGCACACTTACTGTGTGCTCACCCCATCAGAGATCCCGATGCCACCCCCTTCTCTTCTCTGCATGACCTCAGTCAGACCCATGCAGTTCCCTCCATCTTGGTCTCCCTCTTCTCTCCTCCACACAGCAGCTAAATAAATAGCATTAAAACATGTCAGACCATGTCGACTTTGCTTAAAACCCTCCAATGGCCGCCTGTTGCGTTTGGCATGAAACCCAATGCAGTCCAGGCCCTGCATGCTTAACCCCTTACCTCCCCATCCTCACCTACCCCACCCTCCCTCTCACTTGCTCACTTTACTCCAGCTCCACTGCAGCGATTTCCAACCTTTTTCATCTCATGGCACACATAAACTAATAACTAAAATTCTTCGGCACACCAAAAAATGTCTATTTTTGCCAATCTGACAAATACAAATAGGTATAATTTTGATTCATCCACACCAAATAGCCATTGTTGTTCTGGCTGTAGTCATTTTTTTATTTGACAATCTAACAGAAAAAAAAAAAGGTCAGTGCCACTGACTAAGTCAGGTACTGCATGTTTTAAAAATTCTTGTGGCACACTGCTACCTCAAAATCCAGATGCCTTCTCACCTTACAGACTTTGTGCTCTTCCAGGTATAGTGCAGGCCTCAGAGAGGCCCCTGCCCACCTATGTCCCTATGGCCTCCTTAAGCCTTAAGGTCCTCATGACTGTCCTCACTATATGAAATGACCTTATTGCCTTTGCTTGTTTTGTTTATTATCTGTCTACCCAGAATATAATCTCCATGAGAGGGGAGTGTGCCTGTCTGGCCCCCACTGTGCCACCAGCACCTAGCACAGCACGAGACATAAGGGAGACAATGAGGGGACATCTGCTGAATGAATGGATGGCTGACTGAGGTTTAGGAGTGGCATAACTGCAGCCCCAGAAGATCATGTGTGTATCCTAATAAGCATAGTATGTGTGGGTTTGGGCAATGATATAATAGTATTTGGATAACTATAAGTATGAGTGGTTGGATAAACATGAAAAATATATACATTGGTGGTTGGATGAATGGCTAGATGGCTAGATGGCTGGATAAACTGATGGATGAATTGTAGATGAATGTGTGGATAGAGATAGCTAGATGAGATGGCTGCTAAAATGGAGATTTGGGTGAATAATAAAAATACAGATAGTAGCCGAAACCGGTTTGGCTCAGTGGATGGAGCGTCGGCCTGCGGACTGAAAGGTCCCAGGTTCGATTCCGGTCAGGGGCATGTACCTGGGTTGTGGGCACATCCCTGTGGGGGGCGTGCAGGAGGCAGCTGATCAATTTCTCTCATTGATGTTTCTAATTCTCTATCCCTCTCCCTTCTTCTCTGTAAATAATCAATAAAATATATTTTTTTAAAAAAGATGGATGAATGAAAAATAGATGTGCAACACAGAGTGGATCAAATATATAACTATGGACTTCAATTAATAATGTATCAATATTGGTTCATAAATTATAACAAATGTACTACACGAATGCAAGATGTCAATATAGGGAGACTGGAGGAAAGGGGTATGTGGGAACTCAATGTGCTTTCTAATTACTTAGTCTGGAAGCCTAAAACTGCTCTAAAAAATGAAGTCTATTAATTTTTTAAAAAAATAGATGTATAATGGCCCTAGCCAGTTTGGTTCAGTGGGTAGAGCATCAGCCTGAGGACCGAAGGGTCCAGGGTTTGATTCGGGTTAAGGGCACATGTCTCATATCTCGGTTGTAGGCTCCTCCCTGGCCTAGGACCTGGTCAGTTCACGTGCAGGAGGCAACCAACCGATGTGTTTCTCTCACGTCAGTATCTCTCTGTCTTCCCCTCTCTCTTCCACTCTCTCTAAAAAAACAATGGAAGGGAGACACCAAGATGGCGACATAGGTAAACACCGGAAATTGCTGCCTCCCACAACAAATTCAAAAATACAACTAAAAGACAAAACGGACATCATCCAGAACCACAGGAAGGCTGGCTGAGTGGAAATTCTACAACTAGAAGGAAAGAGAAAAGCACACTGAGACTCAGAGGAGGTGCGGAAGTGAAGTGCAGAGGTATGGAGGCTCGAGTGCATGCGGCAAGGGCTGGCAACTGAGGACACAGCTGTCTTTTTTAATCGGGAGGGAGTCACAAGCTCCCGACTGCTCTAAACTCCAGTTCCGGGTGAGTCTCTGGGGACCCAGGCTCATACAGGGAGAAACTGGACTGTCTGGCAGCAGGCAGAACTCAGAACTCGAGGGCGGCTTTCTCTCCAAGGTGCTTGCAGCAATTACCGGGACACTGAGACACGGGGCCTCTTAGGGCAGGGCTGAGGATCAGCCATAGCTGCTTGCTACACGCTGTTGATTCCCTGAGACCCCGCCCCACCCAAGCTGCTGCAGAGGCTTTTGCATATGAGTGCCCTGGCCCTTTGCAATCTGAAAATTACCTAACAAACTGCAGCTGGGCCAGACAGACCCAGAACTTCCAAGAGAAGGCCCAAGGCCCCACAGCAGCTTGCATTGATTCACAGCTGGGCCTCATTTGGGCACCTCCAAACCCCAAACAAGGAAGGGGAATCTGCAGATCTCTTCGTAGCTCCTGCTGGGTAGCCTCAGGCAGAGGCTAAATTAGCACCTCCTTAGATCCAAGAGCCAGTGTACCCAGTGGTTAGAGCGGGACCATTCAATTACAACTCCTCAGATCCATAAGGGACACAATCAAGGGGCAGATTCAGTGAGCACCAAAGCCCCACTGAAGCAAGTCTTGCCCAGAAGGGTGTCTCCACCTTAGAAGTTCTTCCACTGTAGACACAGCTGACTCTCACAGCCAATTGGCCTGGAGGTCAATTCCTCCCAGTGATACCTACAACAATCAAGGCTTAACTACAACAAGACTGTGCACAAAGCCCACAAAGGGGTGCACCAAGAGTGTCCACCTCAGGTAATTGGGGAGGCTGAGCCACTGGGCCCTATAGGACACCTAGCACACAAAGCCACTCTACCAACACAGGGAAGCATAAAAAATGTGGAGCCAAAGAAACAAGTCACAAATGACAGAAATGGAGGAAAGCAAACTACTGGATATAGAGTTCAAAACCACACTTTTAAGATTTTTCAAGAACTTTCTAGAAACCTCTGATAAATTTAGTAAGACCCTCAAAAAATCTGGTGAGACCGCCGATAAATGTAGTAAGACCCTCAAGAAATATAGTGAGACCCTCGAGGTTATGAAAAAGGACCAACTAGAAATTAAGCATACACTAACTGAAATAAAGGATATTATGCAGAGTTCCAACAGCAGACTAGTGGATCGCAAGAATCAAGTCAAAGATTTGAAATATGAAGGAGCAAAAACACCCAACTGGAAAAGCAAAATGAAAAAAGAATCCAAAAATACGAAGATAGTGTAAGGAGCCTCTGGGACAGCTTCAAGCGTATCAACATCCGAATTATAGGGGTACCAGAAGAAGAGAGAGAGCAAGATATTGAAAACCTATTTGAAGAAATAATGATAGAAAACTTCCCCTACCTGGTGAAAGAAATAGACTTACAAGTCTAGGAAGCGCAGAGAACCCCAAACAAAATGAATTCAAAGAGGACCACACCAAGACACATCATAATTAAAATGCCAAGAGCAAAAGACTAAGAGAGAATCTTAAAAGCAGCAAGAGAAAGACAGTCATTTACCTACAAGGGAGTACCCATACAACTGTCAGCTGATTTCTCAACAGAAACTTTGCAGGCCAGAAGGGAGTGGCAAGAAATATTCAAAGTGATGAATGCCAAGAACCTACAGCCAAGATTACTTTATCCAGCAAAGCTATCATTCAGAATTGAAGGTCAGATAAAGAGCTTCACAGATAAGGAAAAGCTAAAGGAGTTCATCACCCCCAAACCAGTATTATATGAAATGCTGAAAGGTATCCTTTAAGAAGAGGAAGAAGAAGAAAAAGGTAAAGATACAAATTATGAACAACAAATACGCATCTATCAACAAGTGAATCTAAAACTCAAGTGAATAAATAATCTGATGAACAGAATACTGGTGATTATAATAGAATCAGGGACATAGAAAGGGAATGGACTGACTGTTCTTGGGGGGAAAAGGGGTGTGGGAGATGCGGGAAGAGACTGGACAAAAATCATGCACCTATGGATGAGGACAGTGGGGGTGGTGAGGGCAGATGGTGGGGTGGGAACTGGATGGAGGGGAGCCATGGGGGTACGGAGGGGGAGGAGAGGAACAACTGTAATCTGAACAATAAAGATTTAATTTAAGCCCTAACCGGTTTGGCTCAGTGGATAGAGCATTGGCCTGTGGACTCAAGGGTCCCAGGTTCGATTCCGGTCAAGGGCATGTACCTTGGTTGCGGGCACATCCCCAGTGGGGAGTGTACAGGAGGCAGCTGATCAACGTTTCTCTTTCATCGATGTTTCTAACTCTCTATCCCTCTCCCTTCCTCTCTGTAATAAATCAATAAAATATATTTTTTTAAAAAGATTTAATTTTAAAAGAATAATAAAAAAAACAATGGAAAAATATCCACCGGTGAGGATTAAAAATAAAATAGATGTATAATGTATAAACAGATGTATGGGTGGAAAAACAGATGGGTTAGCAAATGAAGAGATGGAAGGATGGATGGTGAAATGGATAATTGGATGGATGTTTCTATATTGAATAAAATGAAAACAGATCAACTCAAGAGATGGCTGGATAGAAATGAACAGATGGAACGGATGGTCAGTGACTGGGTGGATGAATAGGTGGACCGTCAATATGGTGCCTGGGGCTCAGGCAGGCCACTCAGCAGCCTGACCAGCGTGAATCGCCCTTTTCCCTACAGCTCTGCAGGCAGCCACACCTTCCACGTACTCCATGACCATGCAGAGGTGGCGCCGGGTCTCAAAGGAGCAGAACATGCCGACCACAAAGGGGTTCTCGGCAAAGGTGAGGATGTCGCGCTCCACGAACGCCTGCTGGATCTGGTTGCGCAGGATCAGGTTCTGCTTGTTGATCTTTTTCATGGCGAAGCGCTGCCTCGTGTCCCGGTGCCGCACCAGGTAGACAGCGCTGCAGGGGGAGAGAGCGAGGACCGGCCATCACCTCGAGACACCCGGCCTCCGCTACCCTCCCCCCGCCAGAGCCCCAGGTGGCTCACCCGTAAGCACCATTGCTAATGAGTTTGATGGTGTCGAAGTCATTCTCGCCAGGCGGTTTCTTAGCCTTGGTGGAGCTGCTGCAGCCCTGAAGGGGGAAGGTGAGACCACCACCATCATCATGGTAAGATGGGGACTCTTGTTACCCCCTTATCCACGGGGAAACCGAGGCACGGTGGGGATGCATCCTTCATCCGAGTGCCACAGCGAGGAAGCAACAAAATCAGGCCTTGAACCCAAGACGGTCTGACTTTGAAGCTATATTCCCAACTATTTTCCATTAGGGAAGAGGCCTACAAAATAATCACCCTAATGTAGAAAGAACTCCCAGAAATCCATAACTAGAAGCCTAGCAATTGGAGACAAAAAATAGGCAAGATCTGTGAACTAGAATTTAGAGCTCTTAGCATATGAAAAGATGCTCAACCTCACATATAATGTCAGAGGGCAAATTAAAACGATCCAAGATATCATTTTTCACCTAACAGATTGGCAAAACGAAAAAGAAAAAAGGAAAAAAATCCAAAAGGCTGACACTCTGTGGGTAAAGTTGTGGGGAAACGTACTTTTATACCTTGCTTTTGGGAGAATAAATTGGTATAACCCCCACAGAAGGTACTTTGGTGTATATAGAATTATAAATGTACATTCCCTTTGATCCACCAGTTTCACCTTTGAAATAATTCTACAGATAGGCTTGCATATGTGAAAATGACATATGTACTATCTTGCTCATTGCAAATATTAGAAACAATTGACATGTTCATTGATAGGAAATTGGTTCAATAAACACATAATGGGCATTTGAATGAAGGAATATTATGCCCCTGTTAAAAAGAATGAGAAATTGCCCAGCCAGCACGGCTCAGTGGTTGAGCATTATTGACCTATGAACTAGGAGGTCAAGGTTTGATTACCGGTCAAAGCTTGGGATTGAGGGCTCAATTCCCAGTAGGGGGTGTGCAGGAGGCAGATGATCAATAATTCTCTCTCATCATTGATTTTTAAACAAATATATTTTACTGATTTTTTACAGAGAGGAAGGGAGAGAGATAGAGGGTTAGAAACATCGATGAGAGAGAAACATCGATCAGCTGCCTCCTGCACATCTCCTACTGGGGATGTGCCCGCAACCAAGGTACATGCCCTTGACCAGAATCGAACCTGGGACCTTTCAGTCTGCAGGCCGACACTCTATCCACTGAGCCAAACCAGTTTCGGCCATCATTGATGTTTTTATCTCTCTCTCTCCCTCTTCCTTTCCTCTCTGAAATTAATAAAAATATTTTTTTTAAAAAACTTAGAAATCTATCAGTATATAGATTCAGAAACTTCTCCCAAGTATTTTATTGGGGGTAAGGGAAGCAAGTAATAATATGTACTATATACTTTTGTATAAAAAAAGTGGTAAAATAGAACTATCCTATATAATAAAAGGCTAATATGCAAATTGACCAAACAGTGGAATGACCGGTTGCTATGATGTGTACTGACCACCAGGGGGGCAGGTACTCGATGCAGGAGCTGCCCCCTAATGGTCAGTGTGCTCCCACTGGGGGAGTGCCACTCAGCCAGCAGCCGGGCTCACGGCTGACGAGTGCAGTGGCAGTGGCGGGAGCCTCTCCCACCTCCGCAGTAGCGCTAAGGATGTCTGACTGATAGCTTAAGGGAGCAGGCCTTGCCTGGCCAGCGTGGCTCAGTGGTTGAGCATCGACCTGTGAACCAGGAGGTCAGGGTTCGATTCCCGGTCAGGGCACATGCCCAGATTGCGGGCTCCAACCCCAGTGAGGGGTGTGCAGGAGGCAGATGGTCCATGATTCTCTCTCATCATGGATGTTTCTAATCTCTCCCTCTCCCGTCCATTCTGAAATCAATAAAAACATATTAAAAAAAGAAAAAAAAAAGGGAGTGGGCCTTAAGCCTTCAGTCAGACATCCCCCTGGACTGTGAGAGGGCACAGGCCAGGCTGAGGGACCCTCCCTGAGTGTACAAATTTCGTGCACTGGGCCTCTAGTGTAATCATATTTGGGAGGTACTCAGCAACACATATACTAATAATATTTGGGGGGCACATAAGCAGTAAAGGACAAGGGTGGATCTAAGATTTTTCACTGTATACCTTTTTAGAAAATTATTTTTATTTTTCTTAGGGACAAAGAGATTATGAACATAAATATTACACAAAAAGATCTATGAGATTAAAAAAATAATGAGCCCTGGCCAGTGTGGCTCAGTTGGTTAGTGTAGTCCTGTGCACTGACAGGTCAACAGTTCAATTCCTGGTCAGAGCAAATTCCCAGTGTGGGTTTGATCCTGGTCAAGGTGCATGCTCGAGGCAACTGATTGATGTTTCTCTCTCACATCAATGTTTCTCTCTCTCTCTCTCCCCCCTTTTCTCTCTCTCTCAATCAATAAAAACATATTTTTAAAAAATATTGAACCGATATGCTCCTAAGAATGTAGCCTAAACCTTCCTTGGGGCAGTCTCACAGGCAACAGCTGTGAATAGCCAAACACAGGGCATCATCTATATGTATAAAAGCCCAGCGATCGGAATGGCGGAACGACCAGAACAACCAGAACAATTGGTGGCTATGATGCGTACTGTGGAAGCCAACTGGCCTGATCTGGACCTCGATCGCCCCCCTGCTGGCCTGGCCCTGGATGGGCCCCCAACACCCTGATCGGGGGTGGGGCCAGCCAGCCAACCTCCCACAGCCCCTCCTCCCCGCTGGCCTGGCCCAATGGGCCCCCATTGGTGTGGGCCGGCCAGACCCCACCGTGCACGAATTCGTGCACCAGGCCTCTAGTGTACTATAAGTTTAGTGGCTTCACGCAGAAATTGGTGGGAGCATGGGCTTCTGAGGCCTAGAACCCTAAGGGATTAAAGCCTGTGGTTTCCACAGAAGCACCGCCACACCAACTTCTGATTTTACTGCATATGATTATGCCTGGAAAAACAAACTTCCAGAACTGCAGAAAACTTTCCAGAAACCTACGGTGTGCCCATCCACCTAGAACAATGCCTGCCTGACCAAATGTTCACCAGATCACCATGGCATGACAGTGGGAGGCCTCATCTCCCTCTTCACAGCCCAGAAACAAATGAGTTAGGCTGCAAAGAACTGGTTTCCTTTTGGGCACAAAACCTTTGAATTTTTTTTTTTTTTTTATTGATTTTTTTTTTACAGAGAGGAAGGGAGAGGGATAGAGAATTAGAAACATCGATGAGAGAGAAACATCGATCAGCTGCCTCCTGCACACCCCCTACTGGGTATGTGTCCGCAACTAAGGTACATGCCCTTGACCGGAATCGAACCTGGGACCCTTGAGTCTGCAGGCCGACTCTCTATCCACTGAGCCAAACCGGTCAGGGCAAAACCTTTGAATTTTTATGGTTCCTGTAAAAAAACTTTTTTACTTGAATGGCTTACTTAACATTTTGCAAGAAAAAATAAAGTTAATAGGACAATATTTTGGTTTGTTTATGACAAGCACCTGGCCTGAAAGAGCTCATTGGACAGTTAAAACTAATGTTCAAAGAAACGTTGCGGTTCTTCGAGTTCATGCAGCTGATTTCCCTGGAGGCTGCATATAGGCTTATCTATTTATTTTATTTATTTTTTTGTTAATCCTCAGCTGAGGGTTTTTTCCCATTGATTCTTAGAGAGAGTGGAAGGAAGGGGGAGAGACAGAGAGAGAGAGAGAGAAATAGCGACTGGTTGCCACCTGCATGCATCCCGACCCGGGGCGGGGATCAAACCTGCAACGAAGGTACGTGCCCTTGACCAGAATCGAACCTGGGACCCTTCAGTCCACAGGCCAACGCTCTATCCACTGCGCCAAACTGGCTAGGGCTGCATGTGGGCTTATTGATAGCAGTTTGTGCTGAGGTCCTTAGGGACTCATGGTGGCGTTTTTGAGCATGGGGTGCAGAAGCCTTTCTGGATTTGGATGTGTCTGAGGAAGGAAGACGAAAGCCAAGGCCAGGTGCATGAGACAAGGGGTTTGAGTTTGTAGTTACCTTGGGGAGTTTTCCATCTTGCAGTAAAATGTTCAGAGAAATTACTGGCAGCATGCCTCTATTCATTGGATAGTTTGTTTTAAAGGGATATTGCTTCATCTCAGATCTTTAGTGAAATTTTATGTGTAGTTATTATGTATTTATTCCACATGGGAACAGAACACCTGTTTCATGTTGCATGTTAGACTAATGTCTATTTTATTAATGCAGCTGTGATACAAAGTCTCCTTTACCTTTTAAAAATGTTATGACTTTTAATTTATGATTTTGGTTGTGGAATAAATACATGAATGAAAAAACACAAGGTAGCCTGAAAATATCTGACACGAAAACTGACAGAATTATAGGGAGAAATAGCTCAAAACAAGGATTTAACACATATCTCAGAAACTATGAGCTCAATCAGGAAAAAGGAAAAAAAGGAATAGGGAGATGGAAGATTTGAATCACTCAATTAACAAGTTTGATTAAATGGAATTACGTAGAATCCTACAAACAACAATCAAAGATAAATACCTTTATAGAGTTTTAGACTTTTGAGTGATGTCATTCCATTACCTATTCAAAAAATTAAACAAATGCATGTACAGTGAGATTCTTTTAAATGTATATATACTTACATATATATAGGAAAGGTGTGTGTGTGTGTGTGTGTGTGTGTGTGTGTGTGTGTGTGTGTTAATAGATACAATCTGAAACAAAGGTTAGAAACTCAAATACCTTCATCAGTGAGGCAGGCCAGGTGGGGGCCATGGGTGACTGGGGGCAGGTACCCCATATCATAGGGCAGCCCCCACTCAGTGCCACCTGGTCCCACCATAGTGTTGTTAGAACTGCTGATTTTTTTTCAAAAGAAGGTCCAACCCCAGATTTGAGTCCAAAATCTTCCGATTTCTATATTTTGCTTCAAAGTTTTGAAAACCATTGGACAGTTTAGATGAAGTGCACACATGGCCGCTATGACAGATGGTGGCTGGCCTGGCAGCGGGGCTGTGGCATATTTTACTACGCTGAGCTCTTAACACAGAGACACTCAACTCACTCAAAACCCCATGCGTGGCTCCTCACTAAATGAGGCCTAGAATTACACATCGCCCAGCAATTCCACTGCTGGGTATATACCAACAGAATTGAAACAGTTGTTCAAGACAAATACTTGTACACAAATGTTCTATCTACACAACAGCCAAAAAACGGGAGCAACCCAAGTGTCCACCAGTGGACAATGGATAAACAAATATGGTCTATCCATTCAATGAAATATTGTTCAGTCACAAAAAGGAATGAAGCACTGATTCATGCTACACCATGAATGAAATTTGAAAACACGTTGCCAGACACAAAAGCCCACAGAGTGAATAATTCCGTGTATGTGAGGTGTTCAGAACAAGCGTATCCATAAAGACAGAAAGCAGGTCAGTGACTGCCATGGGCCAGGGGCGGGGAGATGGGGAATTACTGCCTAATGGGTACAGTTTCCTTTTGGCGCGATGGAAACCCTCCGGGACTAGACAGAGGTGATGGCTGCACAAGTTGTAAATGGACTAAATACACGGAATTGTTCATTTAAAAGTTTTATGTTATGTGTAATTTACCATAAAAAGAAAAAGGCCCATGGAGGAAGACCTATTATTAACCCATTGGACAAATGGGGAAACTGAGGCTCGGAGCAGAGACCAGATCTACCCAGCCTGCGGGCAGGGAGCCAGGAGGCGAACCTTGCCTATCCAGCCAGAACCAGAGTGCTGACTGCCGCCGCCCGGCCTTACCTCAGACAGGTCGTCCTGCTCGGGCGTGTTGGAGCCGCCACTGTCCTGTTCCTCCAGATGCACCACGTCTAGGAAGGGACCGAGAGTGAGTGGAGGCCAGGGTCCCAGTGGATTCACCTCCGGCCCCTGTGCCCCCAGCTGTCACCTGGAAAAGGGTCCCGGGTGAGGCCCAGCTGGCGGATGATGTAACGAGGGATATCTGTCTTGACCAGGTGCCCCTCCTTGGCGTGGCCCTCCGCTGCTTCTAGCAAGTGGTAGAACTCCTCGGGGTTGAATTCCTGAGGCAGGGCAGGGGCGGGCTCGCGGTGGGCTCGGAGGGGCCCCCGCCAGCCCCCTCCCCTCTCCCAGCCCCCTCACCAGGCATTCCAGCAGCCTCGCAGGGCGAGAGATGATAATGAGCAGTCTCTTCACCAACTGGGTGACGAAGGCCACCTCCAAGCTCTCAGAACGTTCATAAGCCTGGGAAGGGGAGCGCAAAATGTGGTTGGCCTGGGGCGGGATTATGGCAAATTTTACACAAGCCCTGCCTCAGCCAGGCCCCTCGCCCAATCCTACTGGCTACACACTGCTACTGTTGTCCCATTTTATAGGTGAGAACACTGAGGCACAGGCCTCACAGTAAAAATAACAATCACTGTTGTTATAGCAGACACTGTCCAAAAACCCTCACTCATTCCATTCATGTTCAAAACAGCCCTATAATGTGAGGTGAGTCAGAATCCCTCTGACTGACAGGCTCTCCCCTCAGATCTCGGAGTGGCTCTCTACTTCTCCTTCAGGTTGCCACTTGGTGGTCACCTCCATGCGACTGAGTGGTACTGGGAACACAGAGAAAGATTCCTGCCTTCCTGCGGTTCAGACCCTAGGATGGGAGATGGACAGGAACATGAAAACAAGCAAACCAAGGAAGTCAATGATTTCAGCTGATGCTTAAGGCTATGAAGCAAATGGAACAGGGCAACCGGATGGAGTTCATCTCCCCACCCCAATCTAAAATTGCACCCCACTCCCTGGCAGCACTTCAATCACCATTACCCTATTCCTTGTTCTATCACATGAATACCCTTCAAACAGCTCACATATGAACTTTTCTATCATGCCCATCAGGGTGAGGGGAAGAGGCACGCACCTTGGCACCAAAAACCTTACTCTTTGAGATCCCTAACACTGTAATGCGGAAAAATCAAAATGAATGCATAGAATGCGTGACAAGCAAAAGAGCAAAATTTAAATAAGGACAGGACGCAACAAGTGCGGTGCACTGCATGTTGGAGCTTGAAGCAAAAGGGAAGGTACGTGACAATCTATGCCTGCTTTCAAAATCTTTAATGGTTTTTACAAAAATGTTATTATTGATAAGTTTGTTTCCACTAAAACCAGGAAAGTAAAAGTATAACAAATTCTGGTTTAAATATAAATAAAATATTCAACTTAAAATCATGTGAAGGGGTGCGGAGGTGTAGGAGACAGCCGATCAGTGATTCTCTCTCATCATTGATGTTTCTCTTTTTTTTTTTTTTTTTTAATATTTTATTGATTTTTTTACAGAGAGGAAGGGAGAGGGATAGAGAGTTAGAAATATCTATGAGAGAGAAACATCGATCAGCTGTCTCCTGCACACCTCCCACTGGGGATATGCCTGCAACCAAGGTATATGCCCTTGACCGGAATTGAACCTGGGACCCTTCAGTCCGCGGGCTGACGCCCTATCCACTGAGCCAAACCGGCTAGGGCTCTTTTTTTTTTTTTTCCTTAATATATTTATATTTATTTCAGAGAGGAAGGGAGAAGGAGAGATAGAAACATCAATGAGGAGAATCACTGATCGGCTGCCTCTTGCATGCCCCCCACTGGGGATCGAACCCACAACCAGGGCCTGTGCCCTTGACTGGAATCGAACCTGGGACCCTTCAGTCTGCAGGTCTATCCACTGAGCCAAACCAGCTAGGGCAAATCATCATTGAGTTTCTCTCTCTCTCTCTCCCTCTCCCTTCCTCTCTGAAATAAATAAAAATAGATTAAAAATAAATAAGTAAATAAATACCTACTAAATTGTTTTTAAAAAAAATGTTAAGTTTTAATATACCTACTTTACAACTTCTTCAGTAATTACTTCGATGTTCTGGGGGCTGGGGGAATCAATCACGTGCAGCATCCTAGTCCCAGCCCTGATGCCTATTGTTTGTCTTCTGTTTCTTCCGGCTAGAATATCAGCTCCCTTAGGGCAGGGACTCTTCAGCTTCTATGTCAGTGCTGGCCTCAGACTAGATTCTTAATAAATATTTGTAGCATTAAAGAATGAGTGAGGCCCTAGCCGGTTTGGCTCAGTAGATAGAGCGTCGGCCTGCAGACTGAAGGGTCCCAGGTTCGATTCTGGCTAAGGGCACATGGCCAGGTTGTGGGTTCGATCCCCAGTAGGGGGTCATGTAAGAGGCAGCCAATCAATGAGTCTCTCTCATCATTGATGTTTCTATCTCTCTCTCCCTTCCTCTCTGAAATCAATAAAAATAGATTAAAAAATAAAAAAGAATGAGTGAATCCCCTTTTTATAGTAAAAGGCACAGAGAGGTTAAGCGACTTCGCAAAGGCTGCACAGTACATAAGCGATGACCTGAGTGGGAATATATACTGTTTGAAGTCTGTGCTCTTGACTCCTATGGACCTAGTGGCAAAATCCAAACTCAAAACAGATTTGATGCCAAAGTATGTAATTATACCAATATGCTGTCCTTCAGGGCAGAGGGCCAGGAGCCCAGAGCACTATATTCTGGTGCTTATACCCTTATCCAACCTCATCTTCTCAAAATAGTACAGTTACTTGGCTTCTGCGCTCCTGGAATTTTCCAGACTGCCTCCTCATCTCAGGGCCTTTGTATGTGCTGCTCACCTTGCTCAACACACATTCCTCCCAGCTTTTTTTTTTATAGCTGCCACTTCCTCATTCTTCTTCTTCCAATTTCAAAGCCACCTCCTCCAGGGCGGCCTCCTGGACCTTACAAGGAAAGCCCTAACACTCCATCTGGTTGCCCTATTCTATTTGCTCCATAGCCTTAAACATCAGCTGAAATCATTGACTCCCTTGATTTGTCTGTTTTCATATTCCTGCCCATCTCCCATACTAGAATAGCAACCCCAGCAAAGCAGAAATCTTTCTCTGGTTCGTTCACTGTTGTGTTCCCAGTGCCCTAGCACAGTGTTCAGCACATAGTAGGAGTTCAAAAAATGCTATGCATTATCATTGAATAGGGACATTACCTTGTTTACTTTCATTTATTCATCCATTCATTTAATCAACATTTATTGACCGCCTACTATGTGCAGGACAGTCAGGATACAACAGTGAACAAACAGGCAATCTCATCACCCACCTGTGGGACTGACATTGGAGTAGGTGAGACAAGAAATAAGATAAGAAAAAACAGACATTATGATGGATGGTGCTAAGTGCTAAGGTAAAATCTTAAAGAGACAGTGGGTGGTGAGTGTGAACAGAGTTTGACATTTTATTTAATTTTACTATTTTATTATTTTTTTACTGGTTTCAGAGAGGAGGGTAGAGGGAGAGAGAGATAGAAACATCAATGATAAGAATCATTGATCGGCTGCCTCCTGCTGAATCGAACCTGGGACTTCATCCTGCAGGCCAGCCCTCTATCCACTGAGCCAAACTGGCTAGGGCCAGAGTTTGACATTTTAAATAGATGGGTCTGAAAAGCCAACCTGAGCCCAGCCAGCTTGGCTCAGTGGTGAGCGTTGACCTATGAACCAGGAGGTCATGGTTTGATTCCTGGCACATGCCTGGGTTGCTGGCTCCATCCCCAATGTGGGGTGTGCCGGAGGCAGCCGATCAATGATTCTCTCTCATCATTGATGGTTCCATCCCTCTCTCTCTCTCCCTTCCTCTCTGAAATCAATAAAAATATATTTTAAAAAATAAAAATAAAAAGCGGACATGAGAAGGTGACAGTAAAGACCTGAAGGAGGTTAAATACCTACTTCCCCATCAGAACCACGTCCTTCTTTTCCACCCCTGAATCCTCAGCTCCCCACCAGCGCCTAGAACGTGTTAGGAACCCCGCGAGTGGGTGTGGGGTGAAGGATGGCATTGGCCTGATTTGGGGGTGCAGAGTCTGGGATGGGGCTGGCCTCCCCGAGCACTCACATCCTGCAGTAGCTTCTCTAGGTTCTCCTGCAATTCGTAGAAGTAGACGGTGGTGATGAGGCCATCGCGGGACTTGGTCAGGCAGTCCCGGGCCAGCTCGATGATCTGGTGGTGGATAAAGCTGAGCACGCCGTCGGCCAGCGGCAGCACGCTGTCAGGCTCATAGGCGCGGGTGAAGTCCCGCAGCTTCTCTTCCATCTGCGCCGTGGCCTGCGGAGGAGGGAGGCCAGGCGGCGTGAGCGCTCCGGGCTGGGCTGAGCCCAAGGGCTGTGGCCGCAGGAGCCTGCGCTGAGCGCGCCGGCCACCAGGGGGCGCGCGGAGCTAAGGCGAGCAGAGCTCCGACCGCCCGGCCGCCCCAGACCCCGCCTCACCTTCGGGAACCTCTCCTTGTAGACGTGGTTCATCATCACGATCTCGTTGTCATAAGAGGAGGGGGAGCGCCCGGGGCTGTAGGAGAGAAGCCCATCCTGTCCAGTCCCCCGCCTGTTCGCGGGGACCGGGGTCTCGCGGTGCACAAGCCCCCAGACTCGCTTGGAGTTGGGGGATGCCGGCTCACCTGAGGCTCCTCGAGCGGGGCCGCACGGCTGGGGAGCGGCGGCCGCCATCCTCATCCGTGATGCTCTCGGTGCTGCCGAAGTGTTTGGAGAGGAAGTGGAGCTCGTCCACGGTGGGCTGGTAGGGCAGCTGGTGGAGGCGCTCCTGGGAGGAGCAGGAAGACTGGGGGAGGGGCAGAACGAGGGTCAGAGCTACTGCCGGCCCCTCACATCCTGGGACCCTGGCCTGGGGTTCCTGGGGTGGATGGACTACTGGCAAGGTTGGTATTAGGGCCTGATTAGGACCAGGATCCTGGATGTCCCAGGGCCCAGGATGGGACTCCAGGCAACAGAGGGATGAGGACAGACATGGATAACAGTAACACAGACATAGATGTGACTAGAGAGAACCTGTAAACACCGGAGAGTCAAGTCACATCCCTTCTCTGTTCAGAACCCGCCATGGCTCCCACTTTACTCAGAATGAATACTAAGTCCCGCCCACACCCCACAAGGTTCTGCACTAACACCTGGCCCTGGCCCTCTGTCGTCACCTCTGCCCACTCTCCCCTCACTTGCTCTATTCCAGCCACAGAGCTATGGCTTTCTTTTTCTCTACTTTTTTTCAGAGAGGAAGGGAGAGAGAGAGAGAGACATCAATGATGAGAGAGAATCATTGATCAGCTGCCTCCTGCACGCCTCACATTGGGATTGAGCCTGTAACCCAGGCATGTGCCCTGACTGGGAATCTAACCGTAACCTCCTGGTTCATAGGTCGACTGGCTCAACCACTGAGCCGTGCCAGCTGGGCTATGGCTTTCTTGATAAACCTTGAACAAGGCAGACACACTCTTGCCTCCGGGCCTTTGCACTGACTGTTCCCTCTGCCTGGAGCACATCTACTATGGATTAAATGTCACCTCTCAGAGAGGCCTCCTCTGAACACACACCTATCTCTTCCTATGCTTACCCTCTCCTGTTTCTTCTTCTTTTTTTTTTTTTTTTTCTGGGAGGAGAGGGGGAGGAGAGAGGGAGGAGAGGGGGAAGAGAGGGGAAGGAGAGGGGGAGGAGAGGGGGAGGAGAGGGGGAGGAGAGGGGGAGGAGAGGGGAGGAGAGGGGAGGAGAGGGGGAAGAGAGGGGGAGGAGAGGGGGAGGAGAGGGGGAAGAGAGGGGGAGGAGATGAGAAAGCTAAAGAGTAACCCTCTCTTGTTTCTTCTTGCTGTATTTATCTCCTGACTTATTACATCTTTATGTAAAAAGCCTTTCTATGAGTTTCCCTTACATTTAGAATAAAATTCACCTCCCTGCCCTGGGCAACAGGCCCCAGCAAAATCAGGGTCTCAACCTGCATTACCTTGACTCCTCTACTTATTTGTTACTAGAGGCCCGGTGCACAAATTCGTACATGGGTCCCTCTGGGTGGCCTGCAGGGAGCAGGCTGAAACCTGCAGTCCAATGCCGCCTGCAGCTCCTACCTGCCACTCCCGCTCATCCCGGTCCTACTGTACCTGCTGTGGGCTTGCACCCAATAAGTCCCAATTGGGAGGGCTCGCCCCAGTATCTGGCACCCTCCCAAGGGGAGTGGCCTGCGGGATCAGCTGAAACTAGCTCTCCAACATCCCCCGAGGGGTCCCGGATTGGAGAGGGCGCATGACAGGCTGAGGGACCCCACCAGTGCACGATTGGACTAGGGAGGGCTCCAGGGTGTGTCCTTCCCATCTTGCTCAGTCCCCTTTGGCCAGACCCCAGCAGCAAGCTAACCTACTGGTGGGAGTATCTGCCCCCTGGTGGTCAGTGCACATCATAGCGACTGGTTGACCAGTTGACTGCCCTCTGGTGGTCAGTGCATGTCATAGCAAGCGGTTGAGCAGCCTTAGCATATCATTAGCATATTACACTTTGATTGGTTGTTTGGGTATTCTGCATCCAGTCTATTTGTATATTACCCTTTTATTATATCGGATTACTGGCTGCTCTGCTTGAGGACAATGATTGGCTCTGCTTGGTCCTTGGTCAGGGCTTGGCATGCAGTCAGGGCAAACACAGACCCACAGATATCAGTGGAGAGACACAAGGACATCCACTTGATTCTGTAGGCAGAATTCTCTTTTTAAAAAATATTTTTTAAATTGATTTCAGAGAGGAAGGGAGAGGGAGAGGGAGCTAGAAATATCAATGATGAGACAGAATCATTGATCGGCTGCTTCCTGCACACCCCCTACTGGGGATCGAGCCTGCAACCCAGGCCTGTGCCCCTGACTGGATTCGAACCTGGGACCCTTCAGTCCACAGGCCAATGCTCTATTCAGTGAGCCAAACCGGCTAAGCTAGGGCCACAATGCTCTTTTTAAACATCACATCACTCACTCCCCTGCCTAAAACTCTCTACCCCATCAGTATCTACTAAAATCATTTTTAAAAGCACATAATCTATGACCTACAAAAGCACAATTTCAAATAGTTCAGACTGAAATTTTAATAGGATACAGAAGAAAAAAAAAAGCCTTTCTATGACTTCCCCCTACATTAGAATAAAATCCACCTCCCTGCCCGGGCCAACAGGCCCTTGCATAATCAGGGTGTTTGGCCTGCCTCACCTTGACTCCTCTACTTCCAACCCAAAGTCGAACTGCACAAGGTTATTTTCAACTTTCCCAATGTGGCCAGTTCTCTGTTGTTCCTCATTCCTTGAACACCATTCCCTCCCTTCTTCCACCTGCCAAATTCCTGCTGATCCTTCCTCTTGGCTTCAATGCCAACTCTTCCAGGAAGCCTACTTGACTCTCCCCTAGCTAAGTCAGTTGCCTCCTCTCTGCTACCACTTCCCCTTACACTACTCCCATCACAGCTCCCATCCCCCATTGTAAATGCCTTCTTACTGGTCTATCTCCCTCCATGAGGGCTTTGTGAATTCTTGGACCCTGATCAGCTTGTAGAGCTCACCCACCACATGACAGTCACATGCTAAATATCTGCTCCACAGCATTCCAGCGGATGGATGAGCAAACCAGGCACACAGGTAGAAAAGGGAGCATATGGACAGAGGAACTTTGGGTATTGCAGTGGGTGAGCAAATGGGCTCTGGATAAAGGGCAGACACTGGCCTTGGCTAGCTTTGGACACTTGGCAAATGGCTTCATGTCATTATCTGTAAAATAAGTTGGTGATGAATAGGATCTCCAAGAAGCTATAGTGAGGGTAGAGAACAGGGCTGGGGGTGGAAGGGTGGGACCTGCAACTCACTAATAGATGGACAGGTGACTCTCCGAGGACAGAAAAACCCAAAACACCCAATAAGGCCAGCCCAGCTGCTGGCCTGGGCATGGGCCTTTGGGTTAGAGGATCCCCTGCCCACCCAGACGACACTCACCGAGACAGTGGAGCTGGGTGTGTTGGTGCCATAGCCAGACGAAGGGAGCGAAGCCAGAGACCAACGGCGTCCGTCCGCCCTGGAATCCAGCCAAGGTGCTCAGAGGCTACCAGGTCCCACCAGTCCCCTCCACTTCTCAGGTTGTGAGAGAAGCCACCGGCTAGGGCCAGGGCAGGGGATGGGGTAGTATATCTGTGCTCTGAGATTCCCGGAGGCCCTCCAAGTCAAGAAGGTAAAGGGGAAGTCGTCTAGTCAGGCACCAGTCTCCTCTGCTCCTTCCCATAATCCTCTCCTGCCATACTCAGGCCACACTGGCCCCCAGCAAGGATCCCAAGGAGGACCAGAACAACCCACTCAAAAAAGTTACCCCAGAGGACCCCCCCCCATGAGAAAGCTCACAGAAGCAGACCCCTTGGGTCTTCTCAGACACGCACACACTGAGACAGGCTCTCCCATCAGACACACTCTCCTGGCCACACCCACTAGTGTTAGTGCGACTAGTGCTCATGGACTGAGTCACACACATTCATAGGTGAACCATACCTGGACCCAAATACCACACTTTTCCACCCTAACACAATTGCACTTGCAAAATCAGGCATCCAACATCCAACCACATATACACACAGACACTTACAAAAACCCCAATACTTGCATTTTAATACACACACAGCTACACACTCCCTCACACACGCTCTCTCTACTCTCCCATTCACACATACATTCAAGATACCCTCACGCACTGTCACACATTCAAACTCTCACACAGCCACACACTCATTCACACTCCCACATAGATTACGCACTCACATGGAGACACACAGGGAGGTGCGTATTCCCTCACACATTCACAAACATTGACAACCCTACAGGTACACACACACATTCACGCTCACATGCCGATACACACTCTCCATGGACACATGTGTAGGCACAGGCTGCGTCACATATTCACAACCTCACAAACTTACACTCCCACACATTGGCATACATCGAGGGCACAGTCACAAGGACACACTCCTTCACACTGGACTCCTCCCTCCTTCCTCCTTCCAGGCACTGCCCTGCTCAGCCCACCCTCCGTGCAGGTGACCACATTAGGCCCAATCTTGGAGCCATTTTCTGGTTTTCATTCCTCCACGCTCCCCAGGGAAAGGCGCTCTGTCCTCACAGTCTCCTGTGACCCCCACCACAGTCTTCACTAGCCTTTGCAGTAATCCTGGTTCTCTGGCCGGCCACCCCAACTCAACTCTGCGGACAGAGGGGGTGTCGTTCCCTTATGCTCACCTCCCAGAACACAGCATGTGAAAGGACAACGCTTTTAGAATGAGTCAAGTTCAAAGAAAAAGAGACCCCTCCAAACACACTGGCGACTCCCAGAAGTTTCTCTCCCAAATATTCCAGGAATCTCTCGGCCTCCACCAATTTTGCCAGAGGCCCCAGAAAATGCATTTAGAGACACTCCAGAAATACGCAGACACCCCCTCCCCAGAGGGAAACCTGAGATTCCTCCTCTTGGGCGCTCAAGAAATGGCCCCAGGCGCCCTCCCCCACAACGGGCAGCCAGAGTTCCTAGAAGGGCACCGCGGATCTGCGCTTGCGCACTTCATCTCTGAAGTCCCCCGTCCTGTTGCTATGGAAACACCTGGCCGGGAGCGCTGGGCGCGAGGCGGACCCAGGGCTTCCGCCGCTCAGCGAAGGAAACCCGCTCCCGCCCCGGATTTCGCACAGGCGGTTGGCCCCACCCCCTGTAGGCCCCGCCCCCCAGGCTGGGCGCAGGTTCCCGCGGGGACCTGGGGGCACTCAGCGGAGCCCTCCGGTCCTGACTCAGGCCCAATTAGAAAGCGAACAGATGGCAGCCCAGACGGTGGGTGGGGAGGGTCCGACAGGGTTCTGGGGCCCAGCGGACAGGGACTCACCTTCGGGAAGAGGCAAACGAGAAGTGGGCGGGGGTGTTGGGGGAGAAGTTGCGGGGGCTATCCAGGGGACTGCTCCCTGTGTCGGAAAGAGGGGGATCTTCAGGCTGGGCTGGTGGCAACCCCATCAGACTTCCTGATCCCCAAAGCGGCTGCAAGCAGCAGCTATTGCTATTCCCTCTTTAGCCGAGTCCCAGAGAGTGGGCCACGCCCCCTTCGCTGTGGCCCCGCCTTCCGAAGGTGTTTTGGATACGGAGCTAGCCCAGCCCCTTCAGGTCGATACTGCCTTCCCCTGCCATAGCCACGCCCCTCAGGTATGGACCCTTCCTTCTGCCCCCGGCCCCTTAACAATCCAGCCCCGCAAACTAATAACCAGCCCCATTGCGGACTGACCACGCTATCCTCTGTCCAGACTCCGCCCCCCCTCCTGCGGCAGGGACACACCCCTCTCCTGTGGCCACGCCTCCTCTAGTCTGGTCCACACCCACCACCTGTCTCACCCAAGTGTCCAGGCAGTGGGGAGTGGGGTCGCGGCAGCGTGGGCGACGTGCTGGTCAGGATGAGGCTTTTCCGGTTACTGGTACGGCAGCTGCAGGGAAGGGGAGGCAAAGGTGCCAGGCCGCAGCCCAGGGAGTTTGTGAGCCCAACCAGCCGCCCTCCCATTCTGGGAAGGGCCCCCAGAAAACTGCTCAGAGGAGGAGACAGTCAAGGATACAAGATTGAATGGAGGGGATGCAGGTGGGACGTGTATGTGAAAGACATCCCGTGGGAGCCATGTGTGACCATGTGGGGTATAGTTTCCGTCATGGAGTGACAGTCATGTTGTCTGTGTGACACTGTTGGAGACACCGAGTGTCTGCATGTCTAGGTCTGTGCGAGACATGCTGTATCCATGTGTGGCAGGCACCCAGTGTGTGAGTTCAGCACTGGGCACATCCACACTAGTGTGACATCATGTGTGACAGTCCTTGTGTTTGACTTGTGTGACACAACCTGTACTTTTGTGTATCTATATGACACGATGTGTGATGTCACTGGTGCATGATGGAAATGCCAGTGTGTGCTGTAAATCTGTGTGATGCATGATTTCTGCTCCAGCTGTGTCTACGTCTTTATGCAGCAAAGTGTGTATGAGATGCTGTCCTTGTGTCTGCATGTGACATTCACCGTGAGTGCCCACGAGTGGTATTTACTGTGTGTAGGTTTAACACCCTGTGACGCTGCGCATGTCTGAGCATGCGATTGTGTGTGACAATCCCTGTATGAGTCTTGCACACGATAATGTGCAATATTATGTATTTCATGTTCTGCAAGAGAACCTGTGTCTATTTATTCTGGCATCCGTGTGACATAGCATGCGACATGCTTAGATGGTATCATGTGTTGTAACACTGGATGCATGGATGTCATTGCCACGTGTGTCTGTGTGCATCTCTGGTAGCAAAATCATGTGTGTTACAGGTAACCATACAGGTAACATCTTATTTGGTGTACAAAATAGTGTACCTGTGGATTTATTTGTTATTGTGTGACATTGGGGGTGACCCTGTGTGCCTGTACAGGTCTCTGACCTATGGCCACTGTCTGGCTGGGTATGTGTGGCGCTTCCCGGATGTATCTGGGCCACTAGGGCTGTTGTGTGTATATGTGTGTGTGACTTCATGTCCTACGTGACGCTGCGTGTCACTATTTTCTGTATGAGGCTGTGTTGGGGGGGAAGTGTGTGCTATGGTAAAAATACCCCCCTCCTTTCTGCCCTTCAGGATTCAAGCTTCCGAGGAGGGAGCCCCCAGCCCCTAAATTCCCCTCAATCCCCCCACCCTGCCCCGCCGCCGCCACCGCAGTGACTGAGCATGTGAGCCAGGCCTGAGCACGCGGCGTGGGGGGTGGGGGTGGGGGAGAGGCCAGGCTTCGGCTATTGTTCTGAAGGTGCCAAGCCCCCACCCTCCCCTTCTTCCCTTACCCCCTCTGAGCTGCCAGAGCCCACAGCACCAGCAGACAAAGGCACTGCATCCCCCGACCCGGAGCAGGCCCCCCCCCCCCCCCGCGCCCGCGATCCTTTCCAGAGTACCCCCAGCCTCGACCCCACCATGCTCCCCATTCAGCCCCATCCCTGGTAGGAAGGCGCAGCGCGGGCACCTCTGGCGCAGCTGGACCGGGTGCAGGGTCCCGGGCCCCGCCCTGCAGTAGCGTCTGGAGGGGCGGCTTGGGTGGGGGAGGGCCGGGTCAGGGTTTGGGGGAGGGATCGGGGGTCTACCTCTTGGTGCGGCGGAACATACTGCCACCAGGGAAGGAGGGCATCGAGAAATTAGAAAGCGCGGTCCAGAGAGAGTCAGACATGACCCGGCGGTGGCGACATGGTGGCAGGTGCGGCAGCAGCGGCGGCGCGGGGAGCGAGTGCGCTGGGCGGAGGCTGAAGCCGCAGCGGGCAGAGGAGGGCGGGGGAGGGGAGGGGAGGGGCGGGAAGGGCCGTGTGGCTGCCGCCTGCCAGCAGGGGGCGCTGCTGGACACCAATGCGCCAGGGCCCGCCCGCGCCTGCCTTGCACCCCAACCCTGGCTGGAGAAGGGGCGTCCAGCCCAGCGCATGTCTCCCCAAGGCTCACCTGCTGCTTTTCCGGGGCAGGGGCAAATCCTTCTGGAAGGCAAAGGAGCAAAAAGATAGAGGTCAGCATGGGCCAGCAGCCACAGCCGGCGAGTCTTCTCAGCCCCCTGGACTGGAGGAGCAGAATTTGGGTGGCACAGGCCCCTCATCAGCATCATCGCTGGCACCCTTGGCCATGCGCTGAGAACTGCAGGGGCGGGGGTTATCAGGTTGATTCTTCCCCTGACCATCAGAGACCAGCACAGAGCCCCATAGAGGACTCCTGAGTTGGCATCTCAATGTATGTATGTGCAAATGAAATAGGAGTCTTTATTTAAAAAATATTTCTTGAGCACCTGCTGTATGTATGCCAGGCACTGTGCTAGGCACCGGGGACACAGCACTGAACGAAACAAAAATTCTTGCCCTTTTGGGACCAGCATTTAGAAGAGGAACGCAGACAAAAATATATCAATATAGAAGTGAATTACATCGTTTCAATCAGTAATGAATGTCATGAATTTAAAAAATTAAGCGAGGAGATATGATGAGAAATGGCTAGGAGGGGTCACGAAGGTCTGAGAGAGCTACTCTGGGGAGGTGACTTTTAAGATGGGAGCATCTGTGGAGAAAGCATTCAAGGTGAGGAACTGTAAAGGCATGGAGGCAGGAATGAACTTGGCATGCTCAGGTATGAAAGGTTGAATGAATGAATGAATGAATCCTCCACATTCCAAGGGTTTTACCCCACTCCCAGGCAGATCCACAGGGTTGGGGATGGGGATAGTTAGAGTGGCTCAAAACCGAGATTTGAATTGGGGATTAAATGATGGCTAGGTGGTTTTTTTTTTTTTATAACGGCAGTGATAATAATTAGTAGCCATTAATTTTATGTGTACACATCAGAAAATGGTCATATTCTGTTTGCTAAGCACACAGGAAGTCACTACAGGGACCAGAAATTGCATAGGTCTGAACTCTTCCGAGAGCAATGGGGAGAGGGGTGCCACCTTCCAGCCAGTCCTGAGTCCACAGGCTGATGTGAATAAAGGGGGTTGGGTAGGGCTGCAAAATTTGGGTGGCGGTTTCAAAAATTTATTTTTTGGGGATTCCAACCAGGAGGAAACTCATCATCTTTGGGATTCCTGAAAGCAGAAAGCCCTGGGTCCAAATCCCAGCTTTGCCTCTTGGCAAATGACCTTCTAATAGCTGTGCCTCAAAGAGAATTCTGTGAGATGGTGCAGGTGCCTAACACCTCAGCATGATACCTCAGCACATAGTTAATGCTCAATTTTAGGTCACAGGAACTATTGTGGATGGACACCCTGCGTGACAGGAGATGGGCCAGAGGGACTTCCCACTCCCATGTACAGAGGACACAGGTATGGTTGGGGTCAAAGGGCACAATGTCTACAGCAGCAGTCTTGCCCCACAGACCCACTGGGTGACTTGAAATCCATACCGGGTTTTCCCCCTTTCTTAGCAGGATCAGCTTGAATGAGCTGCATGTTGGACCAGCCTGGCCGGCTGCAAGACTGCAATGGCCCAAGTGAAATCAAGACCTGGATTTTCTGGCCACGGAGCCCCGGACTCCAGACCTGGGGACACTTGGCTTTTGAAGGTGAGCTCCTGAGGAATCTTTAAGCCCCTCCCGGAGAAGTCCTCAAACCTAGCTCCACCGGCTCGCGGTCCTAAACATTCTAAGGTCGAACAAAGGGGCAAACTGGAGCCGGAGAGGATTTGGATCCTTGGCGTCAGTGTAACAGACGTCACATCCATCCCCAGCTGCAGAATGGCTCTGCCAAGCAGATGCTCCATCTCCCTGGGATTAATGGACGGCGCTGCGAACAGGGCATGGGAACCCGGATGCTGTCCAAACGACCCTAGGTGCTCACAGGGAACCCTCGGGCGCTCAGAGGTTGTGGGACAGTTCTTAAGGGGTTGCACCAGCGTGAGGGTGTATCAGGCAACGAACTGGTTAACCCGACCCTGCCAGAGGAAAGAGGTAGGAGCAAGACTCGCGCCGGTGGCAAAAACTAGTGGCTGCCTCCGGGTGGACTGGAGGGCGAGTGGGAGGATCCTGGGCTGGAGGTGTGGTCTTGCGGGAGACAGAAATCCCGCGTGGCGCTGAGCCAATGGGAATCGGCGCCGGCCTGGAGGGCGGAGGCACAGCTCAGGCAGGCCCCGCCCCTCCCCTCCCTTTTCCTGGAGATCCGACAGCGCGTACCCGGCCTGGCTCCTTCAGCGCTTGCTCTGGCTTTGCCGCAGCTCCCTCCCTTTCCTCAGAACCCTTTCTCCTAAGTCAGGCCTGGAACGGAGAGGGAAGACTAACAGAGTCCAAGGCTCCCAGATGAGGCCATCTGAGCTGTGTGTGAAAGCAAAATAGCTTTGCAACATAGGTCTGGCTCCAGCATCATCCAGACACCTGGAAAGTCCTTCCTGCTGTCTGACCCCGATTTCTCCTGCTGCAGTGACTGATCAGCTCACCTTGGCCTCCAACCTCAGGGATGGTGGATTAGAGAAGTCCAGAAAGGACAAGGCCCTGAATGAGGGTTGGAAACACCCCCCCCCCCCCTTCTTTTCCCAAGCTCCAGGCAAGAGATGGAGCCTGGGTCTGGGACCCCGTCAGGCTTTATCTAAACCCCTCCGGATCATCTAGCACAGACCTGAGCTCCAAAAAGGCTCAGAAGGACCAGACCCCAGGCAGGCCTTGGGGTGAAGCTTTGATCAGTTTTCCCTTTGAGGTCTGTTTGGGAGCAACACCAAACCGCTCTATTAACCCTTAGAAGGACACACCAAAGACGGGAGAAGACCCTTCTCAGCGTCACAATCCCCACCGTCCTGGAAGTGGGAGTTCCCGATGTGTCCCCGCCTCCCTACACTCCACAACAGTCCTCAGTGTCTGACTCCGAGCAGTGGGCCCACGCCTCCCGCGACTGCGCAGCCTGGAGACCAGCATCTTCTAAGGCTGCAAGGAGCTAAAAATCGCTCCCGCCCACCCACAAGCTGCGCTGGACTTGAGGATGGGGGAGGTGTCGTGGAGGGGAGGGCAATAAAGAGCGAGGCTGTCTCGGTGCCTGTCCAATTAGGTCAGTAGGAAGCAGCCTGGTGGCTGGGCAGGTGCATGGACGTCTCGGAGGGTCCCCGCACCTCCAAAGGCGCTGGAGGTGGCGAGGGGCGAGGCTGCCGCACAAACATGTTTACCGCTGCGGTGGTGCTGGCGGCCCCGAGGGGCGGGAGCCCTGGGGCAGTAACTTTGCTCTGGACCCCCTCACCCCAGCCCGGCGGAGTTCCAGGGTGATGACTTCGGCCCCGGCCCCTTCCCCTCCGGCGGGCCGGGCGCCCCGCAGGCTCTCCTCAAAGTGGAGCTGCACCCCCTCCTTCAGAGCCCTGGATCCCCGGGCGGCGCCTGAGGGGCGGGGCTCCCAGCGCGGCAGGACGCTCGGCCACCGCGTTCCGTGCGGGTAGCAACCCGAGGCCAGGTGAGGGGGCGCCGAGGCGAACCCCGGCGCAAGTTCTTCGGCCCCCAGCCCGGCCCCGCCCCAGGGCGCCGACCCCCTCCTCTCCGCCCAGCCGGGGCAACCACCTACCTGCAGCCTCCGGCGGCGGATCAGGCCCGAGTCGTCCATGGCGGCAGAGGCGGCTGCAGCCCGGGGGAGGGAGGAGGGAGGCGACGGTGGTGGCAGCGGCGGGAGGAGGGAGGGAGTGAGAAGCCGCGGGGACCGCGGCGTCGGCGGCTGGGGGGGGGGGCGGGGGCACGGGGGCGGAGCGAAGTGGGGCGGGTCTGGCACCGTCACTGCGTCTGGGCGCTGGAGCCCGGCCTCGGCCAAGGTCCCCTGCGCTGGGGGTGGGGGAGGCGGGGGAGGAGCCTCCAGATAACCGGAGAGACAGCCGAGCTACCGAGGGACCCTATGAGGAGGCGCCCCAGGAGAGAGACATGCTCATGGGTAGAGCCCAGCCCAAGAAATACCTAGAACGATAGCCTCACAGATAGGTTTCCTATGGGAGTGCCCCCGCGACCCAACAGGGAACATTCCCATGGGGACATCGTCTCCGCAGGGAGGCCCTCGCCAATCAAACTCTCCCCTCACCCAGAAAATCATTCCCGAGACAGATGGTCACTGAGAGGCGAGTCCTCCTCTCACAAGCTGCCCTCCCCCAGGAAGAGACATTTCTGCAAAGTTCCCACGGGTGACAGACAGGCTCATGTGGGGAGCCTGGTGAATGAGCGACCCCCTAAATGCCATATTCTCTGTGGGGAACTATCCCCACCCATGAGACTCCCCATATCCCAAGGAGAGAGATTTTAAAGTGACATTTTCACCAAGAAGACCCGTCTTCACGGGAGATGCCCCTTCAGAAAAACATTTACATCCACATACCTCCCCTCCTTTCCCAAACAGAGATTCTTCAGCCTCGCTAGTGACCCCCTCCTTCCCTGTCAGGATTAAAGAGCCAGGTCAGGCCAAGCCAGGCTGTATTTATAGGGATGATTAGCGGGTCTTTGGGAAGGTGGGCAGCTGGAGCGATTTTCGACCCCCACCCCTCCACAGTGTTCCCATAGTTGAAGCCATACTGACCATGCTTCCCAGAGAGTGGAAAGCATCAGAGAGCTTCCCACGCCAAGTCTAGGAATTGGAAACTGGGGTCTTCCCAAGAGTCCGGCCCATCACTGGCCTGGGCGCTCTGGAGGTCGTGGTCACTAGACAGGAGCGACACGAGCTTCTCAAACAAGGCGATGGAGAGGGCTAGTCTGGGTGTCCCTTGGGCGCTTGTCTCATCTCATCTCTGCGCCTTTGCCTAAGTAATCTGTTTCGTTTCTGTTGGTCCGCATTTTTGTGTCGGTGTGGGTGCTCTCCGTGGTGCTGATTTGTCGGGCGCTCCTGTCCGCGGTGCTGAAATCTGCCCGCAGGGTTGGGGGCTGAGGTCAGGGGAGAGGAATGGCTGGCGGGAGGCATAGACCTACAAGCACCCTGGACTGCACCAAAATGGGCCAGGGAAAGTTAGGTTCACCAGGTCTTGGTGCTGACGCCTCCAGGATACCAATGGATGCCACAAAAGGGCCCAAAGACAGTGCCTCCTAATTGGTTCGTTTACTCAACTTGTATTGAGCACCTAGTGTGTGCAAATTAATGCTTTGGGATCTAGAAGTACAACAGTCAGTAAAATAGACAAAAACTCTGCACTATCCTGAGAAGAAATGGAGATTTGTGGTAATCACTCACAAAAACACATATATGCACACTCTACAAGCACAGGCACATACACACGTACACATACATTCTGCAAACACACAAACCTGAACATACCAACACATGCTCAGCCTCACATACTCATATATACACACACTCTGCAAATACTCCACGGACATACACACACTTTGCAAACACACACACATACTCAGCAAACACACACATATATTCACACTCTGCAAATACTTAGAAAATGCAAACACACACATTCAGCAAGTGCAAACACACACAAACAACACATACAAACACAAGCATGCATACACAGTTCCAAAAACCAAAGGAAGCTCAGCTACACACAAACTCTCATCGAACATGCAGACACACTATCATCCCAAAACAACACATGGACACACACACACATTCACATACCAACTGCAGGTCTGTTTTTCTTCTCTCTCTCTCTCCCTCTATCTCTCTCTCTCTCTTTGTTAATCCTCACACGAGGATATTTTTCCATTGATTTTGAGGAAGAATGGAAGAGAGAGGAAAAGACAGAAACATGGATGTGAGAGAAACACATCAATTGGTTGCCTCGTGCACGAGCCCCAACCAGGACCAGGGCCAGGGAGAAGCCTGCAACCAAGATATATGCCCTAGACAGGAATCTAACCCGGGACCCTTTGGTCCACAGCACGACGTTCTATCCACTGAGAAAAACTGGCTAGGGCAGGGCTGCTTTTCTTTTTTCTTTTTTTAAAATATATTTTATTGATTTTTGTACAGAAAGGAAGGGAGATAGTTAGAAACATCGACGAGAGAGAAATATCGATCAGCTGCCTCCAGCACATCTACTGGGGATGTGCCCGCAACCCAGGTACATGCCCTTGACCGGAATCGAACCTGGGACCCTTCAGTCCACAGGCCGATGCTCTATCCACTGAGCCAAACCGGTTACGGCAGGGCTGCTTTTCTTATCATACTCTCCTATTAAAATGTCAGGTCAATGAGGATTGAGATTTGCATGTCTTGGGCACTATTGCATCCCCAGAATCTGAGGGAGAGCAGGTGCTCAATAAATGTTCGTTGAACCAATTGAAGAAATGTTTTCAAGGGACACACATTTACACAAACTGGGACACACATATATATTTCAGATGCAGACACACCCTTTCTACACAGACAACATCCTCTTGTTCATTCATATTTAACATTTATGATCAACTACCTTACCCATTGCCCGGCCAGCATGGCTCAGTGGTTGAGCATCAACCTACGAACCAGAAGGTCACAGTTCAATTCCTGGTCAGGGCCCATGCCCAGGTTGTGGGTTCAGTCCCCAGTGTGGGGCATGCAGGAGGCAGCTGACCAATGATTCTCTCTCATCATGGATGTTTCTATCTCTACCTCTCCCTTCCTCTCTGAAATCAATAAAAATATTTATTTTTAAAAACTTAAAACACATACACACACACACACACACACACACACACACACACACACACACAACCATTAGCCCTAGCTGGCTTGGCTCAGTGGATAGAGTGTTGGCCTGCAGACTGAAGGGTCCCGAGTTCGATTCCGGCCAAGTGCCTGTACCTTGGTTGCAGGCTCCTCCCTGGCCCAGTCCCTGGTTGGGGCTTGTGCAGGAGGCAACCAATCAATGTGTTTCTCTCACATATTTTTCTCTGTCTTACCCTCTCTCCTCCACTCTCTCTAAAAATCAATGGAAAAATATCCCTGGGTGAGGATTTAAAAAACCCTAAAATTAAAAAAACAAAACAATCTTTACCCACTGACTTTATCTACTCACTGATCCAACGTTTTCACAGGACACCCATTCTAACCTGATTCTATACTCCGCTTCCCTACATTTATTACCTGATTCTTTTTTTTTTTTTTTAAATATTTTATTGATTTTTTACAGAGAGGAAGGGAGAGAGACAGAGAGTCAGAAACATCGATGGGAGAGAAACATCGATCAGCCGCCTCCTGCACATCCCCCACCGGGGATGTGCCCGCAACCCAGGTACATGCCCTTGACCGGAATCGAACCTGGGACCTTTCAGTCCCCAGGCCGACGCTCTATCCACTGAGCCAAACCGGTTTCGGCTATTACCTGATTCTTACTCAACTGGACATACTTGGCTTGGAACACATACAGTTCTCCTCATTCAGAATTTGAACACATACACAGCCACACAAGCAATAGGCACATATAAACCGCACACAACAGCCCTAGCCAGTTTGCTCAGTGGATAGAGCATTAGCCTGCATACTGAAGGGTCCCAGGTTTGATTCCAGCCAAGGGCAAATGCCTGGGTTGTGGGCTCGATCCCCAGTAGGGGGTGTGCAGGAGGCAGCCAATCAATGATTCTCTCTCGTCATTAATGTTTCTATCTCTCTATCCCTCTCCCTTCTTCTCTGAAATCAATAAAAATATTTTTTAAAAAACTGCACACAACATACATTCAACACAAAACACACACAGCCACACAAACACACCCTCATTCGACATGACACATACTCCCCACACATACAGATCCATAGTTTATGCCACAACTCAACAATAAAGACAAGGATGTATGTACATACACCAGTCCCAGGTCCTCAGCCTTTGGTCAGCTGGGGCAGGGGGCGTGGTGCTGGAAAACACCTCCCCTGCATCAAACCACGCCCCTTTAGTCCGTTTCCTGGACTTAACCCTGAGGTGTCTCAGCAGCACCCTAGACCCCAGTCCTGCTAACAGGTGAGAGGGGCCCCAAGGGGACATGGGGGTGAGGGGGGAATCGTCTTGTCTCCACAGACTCAGTCTTCTGACCTGGGATTTTTGGACCCCAGCCGCAGAACCTGACTTCTGCCACAGCCAAGCTTGGCTCCAAAGGCCCAGCCCTGAGTAGCAGCCCCTAAGCCGATTGTAGACTGAGAAGGTGACCATGAGAGGGGCCAGCGGGGATTGAGAGGGAGGGCGGAGACTGGAGAGAAGACAGGACTTACTGGGCAGGACATTGAAAGAGCTGGAGATGTCCCCTTAGTTCTGAAAATGGAGGGGGTTGTCTAAGAGCTGAAAGGGTGGGAGGTCCTGGTGGATGTGAGGGGGCGGGGCAACATGGTCAAACTGGGTAACACTTGGGATGGGGAGGGGACAGGACTCCTGGGTCAGACCCAGGCCTTGGTGGCCCCCTGGGATTTTAAGGTCTTTGGTCAATGCCTCCCAACTGCCCATTCTCTGCTCTGCCTGGTACCATCCTTGAGTGTACATCAAGCGTATCATCCTGAGCTCCCAGAAAAGGGCAGCCAAACCTCACCCATAACTGAGCTGACTCTTATCTCAGGTGGACATGGCCTGCAGGGGCTGTACACGACCAAGGGGCCTGGCCTGGGTCCTGCAACTGACCCTGGCATGGATCCTGCTAGGGGCATGTGGAGGGAGCCGTGCACTCCCCATTAGGTCCCAGAGACACCATAGGCTGGCAGCTGATCTGGGTACAGGCCAGCTGCACCTAGCAGGTGAGCACTCCAGACCCTGCCTAACCCCCAACTCCCAAGAATGCACAGTCCAACACAGCAATGACAATTTCCTTATAACAGGAACTTAGAGTGACCAGGGTGGGCAGCCTGGGCCAGTGCTTAAGAATGTTGGTTAAAGATAACAGGCTTTGGAGTCAGATTGTCTGGGTTAAAATACAAACTCTGCCACTTTGTAGCTGTGTGACCCTAGGCAAGTCACTTAACCTCTCTGGGCCTTATGTGGGCCATTAATAAGTGGGAGAGCCTGGACAGCATGGCTCAGTGGTTGAGCATCCATCTATGGACCAGGATGTCAGGATTCGATTCCCAGTCAGGGCACATGTCCGGGTTGTAGACTCGATTCCCAGTGTGGGGTGTGCAGGAGGCAGCCAATAAATGATTCTTTTTCATCATTGACGTTTCTATCTTTCCCTCTCCCTTCCTCTCTGAAATCAATAAAAAAAAATTTTTTTAAAGTGGGAGAAATAATAGAAATCGTAGGGGTGTTGTAAAAGGGTGTATGCAAGCATTTGAGCACTAATACCGCTACTAGGGACATGAAAATAATTAGCTGATTATGATAAATGATTATTACTTGCACCTCAAAGTATCTTGTTTTATGTTTGAGAGGAATTATATTATTGAGGTCAACCCTACATGAGGATCCAAAGCCTCAACTGAAAGAAGTTCCCTTCTCTATTGCCCTGTTTGCTGTCCCTCAGAGATGGACACGCCAGAGGCACTGGAACCTGGAATCCTCTCGGAGGGCTGCAGGAAACCTAGCCCCAGGTGAGTACAGCGTCACCCAGTGTTTCCTTACGCTTTTTGCTCCAGTTGCCCCACCCAGGGGCCAGAGCCCCCTGGCATCTTGACCCATCCAGTCCTGTCTCTCCCGATGTCCAGGTGCGAATCCTTTCTGGGACACCTCCAAGTTGCTCTCCGTAGTCGCTTCCGCCTCCTGCTACTGGGGGTACACCAGACACAGCTGCTCTGCCCGGAGCTCTGCCATGCCTGGTAGGAGGTGGGAAGAATGGCCTGTGTTGTGGGTGCGGCCGAAGGCAGGATCTGCAGCTTACAGGTCCTCGAGTTTGAAGGGACATGGCCTACCTCCAACATGGCCAGGTTCTAAAGCATGAGGCCTGGTGTTTTGAAGCCAGACAGGAAGGGGAGGGGCCTGTATAGCCCCTGGCTTTTTTTTTTTTTTTTTAATATATTTTATTGATTTTTTTTACAGAGAGGAAGGGAGAGGGATAGAGAGTTAGAAACATCGCTCAGCTGCCTCCTGCACACCCCCCACTGGGGATATGCCCGCAGCCAAGGTACATGCCCTTGACCGGAACCAAACCTGGGACCCTTCAGTCCGCAGGCCAAGGCTCTATCCACTGAGCCAAACTGATTAGGGTGCCCCTGGCTTTTAAGATGGGCAGTAGGGAGGCGTGGCCTCCCAGGAACCGGTTTTTACATAAAGGGGTGGGGCCTCTTGATTGAAAACAGAAGCTAAAAGGGAAAATCTGGATAAACAAACAAACAAACAAACAAACAAAAGGGTTCGCTTATAGCAGATGGTCTGTGATGGGCAGGGACTCGGCCAGTGATGACAAAGCTCTGGGTATGTGTAGAGAATATGGGGTGGCCCGGCTGGTGTGGCTCAGTGGTTGAGCTGTGACCTATGAACCAGGAGGTCACATGCCCGGTCAGGGCACATGTCCAGGTTGTGGGCTCAATTCCTGGTGTGGGGTGTGCAGGAGGCAGCTGATCAGTGATTCTATCTCATCATTGATGTTTCCATCTCTCTCCCCACCTCCCATCCTCTCTGAAATCAATTTAAAAATTTTTTTGTTTGTTTTTTTGTTAATCCTCACCAGAGGATATTTTTCCATTTATTTTTAGGGAGAGTGGAAGAGAGAGAGAAAGATAGAAACATTGATGTGAGAGAAACACATCGAGCCCGGCCAGCATAGCTCAGTGGTTGAGCATCAACCTATGAACCAGGAAGTCACGGTTCGATTCCCAGTCAGGGCACGTGCCTGGGTTGCAGGCTCGATCCCCACCCAGTGTGGGGCGTGCAGGAGGCAGCCGATCAATGATTCTCTCTTATCATTGATGTTTCTATCTCTCTCCCCTCCCTTCCTCTCTGAGATCAATAAAAATACATATATATATATTTTTTTAATATATTTTATTGATTTTTTACAGAGAGAAAGGGAGAGAGATAGAGAGTTAGAAACATTGATGAGAGAGAAACATCGATCAGCTGCCTCCTGCACATCTCCCACTGGGGATGTGCCCGCAACCCAGGTACATGCCCTTGACCAGAATCGAACCTGGTACCTTTCAGTCTGCAGGCCCGACGCTCTATCCACTGAGCCAAACCGGTTTCGGCTATATATTTTTTAAAAAAGAAAAGAAACAAGCACATCGATTGGTTGCCTCCTGCACCTGCCTGGACCAGGGCCTGGGCAGGGGAGAAGCCTGCAACCAAGGTACCTGCCCTTGACCAGAATCGAACCCAAGATCCTTTGCTCTGCAGGCCGACGCTCTATCTACTGAACCAAACTGACTATAGGGCTAAAATATATATATATATATATATATATATATATATATATATATATATATATAATCTGGAGGGTGGTGTTTGTAGGGGCGTGGTACTAAGAGGCAGGACCTGGAAGGGGGTGGGGGACAGACACAGATCCTTGGAGAGCAGGAATCCCATTGGAACGAAACCGCAGCGCCTTTACCCACCTTCTCTCCACACACCAACCCCCAGGGTTGCCATCTGCAAAAGTGCTATCACCTGCGGCCCGACCTGGCTCCCACCTCTAGAAAAGAGGGACTGCGACCCTGGCTGCAGGACCTACGGGCAGGTGAGCGTGGGACAGCGGGCTCGAGGAAGAGGCTGAAACCTCCCGGTACTATGGCCTCGGTCCGAGTCTGTTCCAGCACCCCAAGACCCTGCTCCCACCCTTCCCCCCTCTCCAGCCCAACCTCCACAGTGGAATGCATATGTAAGCCTGTAGCCTCCCTAAGGCCCACAGAGACCTATTTTGTTCTTCCCGAGGGCCTGTCTCTGCTCTAGGCCCATCCACAGTCTGAAGGTCCAGATGCCCATTCACCTTTCCCTAGGCCCCAGCCCCTGGGCACCCAATAAGAACTACTTACTCGCCCTCCTCAAGTCCCCGCCCCCCTCCCCCACGGGTCCTCCCCCAGACTCCCACAAAGACCAAGAGGCGGAACCGTCCTCCCCAAGACCGCTCCCCTGGCCCGGACTCTCTAAGGAACTCCCAGTCTTTCCCTCCGTAAGGCACCCCCCCCCCCCCAGTCCTGAAAACGCCCACTCGGCCCTAAGGCCACTTCTCCTCCCAGACCGACGGGGTGGACCTTTGCCGCTCGGTTCCGGGCTACACGCTGCCGGCGGTAGTTCCTGGCGGTGGCGACTGCCTCAACATTTCCATCTCGGTGCTTCCGACTCGCAGACAGGGACGCAGGGCCCGGGAGGCCACCTTCCCACGCCCCCGCCACCCTCGCACCTGGATCCGGGACGCGGCAGGCAGCGGGAGTGGCAGTGGAAGCGGCAGCGGCCCCTAGGGGGCGCCCGGCCCTAGAGGGAAGAGGCGTCCCTCCATCCCCACCCCCTGCCCGGCCCCCATAGTCACTCAGAGCTCCACCCCTCTCCCTCTCTGCCTTCTAGTTTCCGGAGCCCTGTCCCCGCCTCGCTAGAACCCCAGAGATTCGCTCCTCTCCGATTCCTGGAGAAACTCAACTCTAGCTCATTTCCCCCTCTCCCCCGAATAAAGTCGCCAACTAGAGCACTTGATGTGGCAGCCTCTTGGGGAAACAGGTGGGAAAGATGGTTGCCAGACTGATGTGTCCCACGGCTAACCCTCAGGCCCGAGTTCGGGGCTCATTCACAGTGGTGTGTCATTTGGAATACTCAGGTGCTAGAAATGGGGGAGGGGGGAGAGACGGGGTTAGAGAAGGGCTGACCGACCGGGGCAGGAGGTGTGTTCTCCCACTGTGTGCAACCAGCAAGAAGCTCCCTGACACACAAGAAGCCGCCTTCCTTCCTCCCCATTCTTCCAAATCCCTAAGGCAGTGGTTCTCAACCTTGGCTGCACGTTAGGATCACCTGGGAATCTTTTTAAAATCCTGATTTCTGGGCCTCGTCCTCCGGAAATTCTGTTTGTTACTAATGTTGTGGCCCCACCCCATAACAAAGAAACAATTTCCGGAGGACGAGGCCCAGAAATCAGGATTTTTAAAAAGATTCCCAGGTGATCCTAACGTGCAGCCAAGGTTGAGAACCACTGCCCTAAGGCAAAGGACCGGACTCAGGTTCGGGATTTGGATTGTAAGCACCACTACTAATCCTCCTCCTCTTTATCCTCACCTGGCAAACAGGGGCAAGGTCTCTTTAATTCAATAGAGCAAGATTGATGGACGCCTCCTGTGTCTAGCGCTAGGCACTGCTGAAATAGCTCAGGTTCATTCCCTGCCCTCAGTGCTCACTTCCGTTACTGGTGGGAGTGCCATTAGGTACAAGCCTCCACGGAGGGCAATCGGAAAATGTATCTTCTCCAAGTGATAAACACATACATTTTCTAACCCAGCAGCCCCACCTCCGGGAATTCATCCTACAAAGCTGTGCACAAGAAATGATGGCCCATCCCCGTAATTCCCTACTATACAGGTTTCACAGCAAGCTGAGCGATAACTCAGTGTCTATTAAGAGGCATTAAACTACAGGATAGTCATGCCACGGAGGGCTCTTCAGTTGTAAAGCAATGAGGCCGGTCTTTAGATACCCACTTGGAATTACCTCCAAGACATACGTGGCACAAAGAGGAATGTGCGCTATGTAGGGTATAGTTTCCTCCCATTTGTGTAAAAAACAAAAACTTTGGGAAAGAATATACCTGTACCCATGTTTGTAACATGGGTTATCTCTGGAGGGACCTAGGAGGCACCTGCTATGGTCTGAATGTGTCCCCTCTGAAATGCCTATGTTGAAATCCTGACCCCCAAAGATGACGGTATTAAAGAGGTGATACATTTGGGAGGCAACTAGGTCATGAGTGTGGGACTGTCAGGAATGGAATTAGTGCCCATATAAAAGGGATCCCACAGAGATCCCTCCCCCTCTTCCCTATGTGAGGACATGGTGAGAAGGTGGCAGCATTCAACACGGAAGAGAGCCCTCGCCAGAACACGACAATGCTGACACCCTGACATTGGACTTCCATCCTCAGGACTGTTATAAATGTCTGATGTTAATAAGCCACCCAGTCTGGTATATTGTTATTGCAGCCCCAACAGACTGAGACACCAGGTAGCCCACCTGTGAGCTGGGGCAGGGTGCTTCCCAATGTGCTCCTTCCTAATTCTGCATCACACAAGTATATATTTTTAAGTAGAACCAGGGAGCATTTGCGATCTTGTTCCCAGGCATATGTCCTCATTTTGGCTCAAATAAACTCTTATAAATTTTTTAAAAATAAAGTCAATCACCCAGTGCCCACTACCTTGTTTAGGTTACAAAAGTCAGCGACTGGGTCCAGCCACCTCCACCCCAAAGTACAACCCCCATGCCTGGCTTTCCTTAAGCAATTTTAATCACAAACTGAAGGTAAAGGGGTACAGGCTGGCTCTTAGAGGGTGGTCGCTGACTCTAGGCCACGTTCCTGGAAGTACCGGTGGGGGAGATGGGGGCGGTTTCCTGGCTTTTCGTTGAAATAGGATGTAATCCTCCCTTGTCCTTCCTGATCCCCTGTTGGCAAGTCCTCCCTGTAGGCGAGAGGTGGTGACACTGACCACCTGCTGTTGGGGGTTGGGGGTGCACCCTCCCAGGCTGGGATGAGCCCTAGCCTCCCTCCCTCCTCACAGCACCTCTGGGACACCCACCACGTAACATCTTCCGCCTCCTTCTCCAGGATGCTCTGGGCCGTGCGCCAACTGAACCGGACAAACTGGGGAAAGCCAAACACGGGCTCCACGTTCTTCCTTAACCATGCTTTCGTCTTGGGATCTAGGGAAGGGGTGGAGTGGCAATGGTGACAGCCCCTGAGCCCTGTCATACAGCCCCAGCTCCCTAGACTCCATCTGAGGCCCCATGATCTCATCTCAGGCCTCCTCTTGAGTATCTAAGGCACCTTGCACTACCTGAGACATCTTCCTGCCTCAAGGACCTTTGCACAGGCAGGTCTTCTTGGACTCTCTACCTGGCCAACAGTTGCTCAGGTACAATTTAAGAAGACTGCCTCTGAGACCTCTCCTTTACCCCATAGGACAACAGTCATTAAACCAGCATTTGTGGGTCATCAGGTTAATGCCCGTCTCCCCCCACGTAACCATGAGCTCAGTGAGGACAGGGAAATCCTTGTTTGTCTTGCTCACAGCTATATCCCCAAGGCTGGACCCTACACAGCATGCATCAGGTACTCAGTAAGCACCGAATGCTGGCCAAACTGTTTTTGGCCTGGACCTGGTTTCTTCACTTTGGCCTCACCTAAGTTCCAATCACAGACTGTGTTGCCCCACCCACCTGCCAGTCTCTTCCTGGGCCTCAGAAGGGTCAAGGGGTTCCTTGAACTCAACCACCTTGAATCTTCAACTCTGCCCTTCTATGTGTGTGTGTTGGGGGAGCACAATCACTTCCAAGTCAAACAAGGAAACTGAGTCTCATACTGGGAGAAAACTATGGATTTAAGCTGGGGCCATAGGACAAAAGCCAGGGCCCCTCATCCTGCCCCCTTCCCCTTAACAAACAGACAGACACCCACCATGGGCCTCAGTCTCTCACTGGGGCTCCAGAGAGCAGAGAGAGGAAGGGAGCAGGGAGGAAGGAGCCTGCCAGCTGGAAACCAGCTTTGCCACATGATGGCTGTGAGCAAGTGGCCCCCAGTCTGGGCCTCAGCCTCACCCACTGCGGAGCAGGGTAAGCAGAACCACTCTCAGGACTGCCTTGTCAGAGTTACACCAGCATCACTATCTCAGGACAGCCCCAAAGCAGCCCCTACCACCATCCGCTCACCATTGGGGTAGCCTGAGCCATAATCAGTGTCCAGGTCCTGTAGTTTTTCCACAAACTGCCAGTTCTTCACGGCCTGGTCTCGGGCCACCTGTGGGTAAGACAGGCACTTGAGATGTCCCTCCCTCAGGGCATCCACACCTGCCCCTTGACTAAAGGGATGCTGGGAGCCGGTCATGGACAGCGAGGGGCTAACCTTGGCACAGATGCTGGCAGCACTGACCACAGGATACAGAGCATCTGCCTTGGCCTTGACTGTCACCTCAATGCCGGGAAAGCGCTGCTGCAGCCGCTCTTGGTATGTCTCTGGCATTCCCACAGTGTCCACAAATACCTGCAGTGGTGGCAGAAATGTATTCATTCAACAAACACCGAGACAAACAACTGTGCAAATGAGCCAGCCTCATAACCTTTGCGCTTGCTGTTCCCACTGCCAGGAATATTCTTCTCTTGGCTTGTCCCAGGCTGCATTTTTCTCAGGGGTCTCAGCTCAAGCATCACCTCCCAAGGAGTCTTTTTTTTTTTTTTTGCAGTTCTACAAATTAAACTTTATTTGTTTATTTTTATATCTTTATTGTTGAACCAAAGAGTCTTTTTCTGATCAAGCTGTACTCAGTCTACATTTACTGAGCACCTACTGCATACCATGGGCTGCACTTCATAGTGGGAACAAGGCAATGAACACACCAGACAAAAATCCATGTTCTCATGGAGGGGACACCCTGGTGAGGGCCACAGACAAGGAACAGGGTAAACCCTAGCTGGTTTGGCTCAGTGGATAGAGTGTCAGCCTGTGGACTGAAGGGTCCCAGGTTTATTCTGGTCAAGGGCACATGCCCAGGTTGTGGGCTTGATTGCTAGCAGGGGGTGTGCAGGAGGCAGCCAACCAATGATTCTCATCATTGATGTTTCTATTTCTCTCTCCCTCTCCCTTCCTCTCTGAAATCAATAAAAATATATTTTTTTAAAAAATAAATTGATACAATCTTTTTAAAAAAGAAACAGGGTAAATAATAAAGGGGAGAATTGGAAGAGGCTGTCATTTTTTTTTTTACAATTTTTATTGATTTTACAGAGAGAGGAAGGGAGACGGATAGAGAGGTAGAAACATCGATGAGAGGGAAACATTGATCGGCTGCCTCTTGCATGCTCCCTACTAGGGATTGAGCCCACAGCCCGAGGATGTGCCCTGACTGGGAATCAAACCGGTAACCTCTTGGTTCATGGGTTGACACTTAACCACTGAGCAATACCAGCTGGGTGAAGAGGCTGTCATTTTAAATGGAGGTGGGCAATTCAGGGAAGGTCACTCTGAAGTGATGACATTTGAATAAAGGCCTGGAAGAGATGAAGGAATGAATGAGCCTTGTGGGTGGAGATCTGGGAAATTGTTCTAGGCAGAGGAAACAGCCAGTGCAAAGGCCCTGAAGTGGGGAGGCCCCATGGCCGGAGCAGAGAGGTAAGAGGGAAAGTGATCTCCGTAGCAGTTTTTGTTCTCAGAAATCACCTTTATTATTTGTTTACTAGCTGAACATCCATCTCCCTGACTTGGGCATGAACCCAAGGGCAGGGCCCTTGTCTGTCTGCTCCAGTATGGCATCATCAGCTCCACATTCCATTTCTGGATCTCAGCCACCTCGTCAGCAAGGCCTCCCTGGTTCCATTCCCTCCCTCAAGTGTATTTGCCCATGTCATTCTCTCAAAACAGCTGGTTCTTTGCCTCAGAGCACTCGATACCATGCCAACTTACATTTCTCTCTGGTAATTTAATCTCATTTGCCTCCTCTTGGCTGTGAATGTTCCTGATTTAATTTCCACTGTGCTCAGAAAATTAAATGTTGACATTTACATTAAAAAAAAAAAAAATGACTGTCAGCTGCTGCTGTTCAGGAGCAGGTTGTAGGAGAGGAGGCTGGAAGTGGGGGAACCAGGGAAGAGAATGGGGCAGGCATCCAGGACTGGAGAGTGCCCTGGGCTAGGACAGGTGGACAGATGTGGGATTTGTTCTGGACACTGAGCTTTTAAGGTAGAGATAGAGGGGGTGGGGCTGGGGCCCACCATGGTCCTTAGTGGGTCACATATTTAGGGTAGGAAAAGCAGTAGGAAGTCAACAGCAGCAATACATATTTTTGAGGTATGACATATGTCTGATGCTGAATTGCCCACTGCACTCATACTCCCATTTTCTCCCGAGGTGATCAAATGGAGCAACCCAACAGTTAGCTCACCTGAGCAATGTTGACGCCCTGGTCCAATGCATACTGCACCAGCCCAGCGGCTGTATCATGGGACAGAGAGTTCAGATTATACTTGACCCTGCAGTGGGGAACAGAGCCCAGTCAAACCCATTCTAGCCACCAATCCCTTCCAGTCCAAGTTGGCTGCCCCCCTACCCAGGCCCCTCCTGGGGACCCCTCACCGCCCAAGCATGCTGGTAGAGATGAGGTTTGGAGACAGCACGTCCAGTGCCCAGCCCACAAAGTCCCCATCCTCCTCCATTTTCGCAAATAGCCTGTCCCGCTCGCTCTCCGACAGGGTCTTTGAGTCTGGGAAAAGGGTTGGGAGAGAAGGGGAGCAGCTGGTTCTCCCAATTCTGGCTCTTTCCCTCCAGTTTACATCCGCCCCTGCACATGCCCAGGAACCCCCTTCCCCAGACATACACCAAGGGCTCACCTGCCACTTTCAAGGCCTCCAGATCTGCTAGGCGCGACATGGGACAATAACAAATGGCGTAAACCATGGGGCCTGGAAAAATGGGGTCCAACCAGTGAGCCCATGAAAGCCGCCATCCTTGTTCCATTATCACCACTTTTTCCGGTGCCATCACCAACGCCATGGCTATCACCTCACACACAACGAAACCGGTGCAATCCCGGCTCCCATTCCAGAGCAATGTGCACCCCCCTGATCACGTCCCTCCTCCACCCCAGCCCGGGGGACACACCCAGCACCGGGCCCCGGCCTGCTTCATCGACGCCCAGGACGCACGGCTCCTTGCGGCACACTGCGGGCACAGGCGAGTTCAGGCGACAGCGGCCCGTATTGTCTCTCTCCAGCTCTCTGAGATCCATGCCGCCGAGGCTGCCACTAAGAGCCGCAGGAAGTCGGTCGGCAGGAACCCGGTCTGCAGGCGCAGGTCTCGGCGCGCGTTTTCCGCAGGTTCCTCAGTGGCTGGACCTGACCAATCAGCGCGCAGGACACGCCCCCAAACCTCCCGCCGCCGTGACGTTGGCGCAGCCGACGCCGACGCCGCTGCCGTAGGCCGCGCTGGGAATTGTAGTTCCCGAGGCCCAGTCCAGCGCTCTGACTTTCAGAAACCGGGTAGGAGGGGTCGCTTTCCAAGCCCGGCTCAGAGGTATCCCGAACCTCGCCCGCCGGGGCTGATGGGAGAAGCGGGAATTAAACGGGAAACTGAGCGGAACTGGAAGGGAACGGCCCCGATCAGGCCTGTAAGATGAAATAGCATTACACTCCCAGAACTCCAGTCCCCCACGTGGACTCAGGCCATTTGCCACCGCGATCCCTGTCCCTCCACAAAGTCTAGGCGCCCTGGAGTAGGTGTCCCCACCCCATTGGGCTCAGGCCTTGGACTGCCTCTCTCATCTACCTGCCTCTCGGCACCTCATCAGGATCTCCGCCCGCCCCCCACTAGCCTCTGTCTCATTCGGACGAAGCTTCCCCTTCCTCCGAACCGAGGTCTGAGACCCCAAGACCTCAGAGACTCTTGTATATCAGGAGTCAGTTGTCCCCCACCCCGCCCTTCTCCTCTCCCCCATCTTATTTTCTGGTCTCAGCAGGGCTCATTCCTCTGCCTGGGGGTCCCCAGCTCTCACCAGGCTCATGGCCCTTCCTCGGGGTCACGGCTCCTCCGTCTCTGTTTTCCTCCACTATCTTCCTTTCTGCCCGGATAACGTCTTTTCTGCTCACATCTCCGGACTCAGCTTTCTCCTACCCCCCCCCCCCCCCCCAGCCTCAAGCCCTAGACCTAGGGCCCCAGGTCTCCCTTCCCGATGCCCACCTCCTCTGCGCCCACCCCCACCCACCCCACCCCCGTTCCTCCTTTCTTCCCACCCACCCTGGGGACTTCCCCGCCCACCCGGTCCGCCTCCTCCGAGCCCACCTCTAACCCAGACTCAGGGCCTCCAGTCGCAGTCCATTGGCTTGCAGGATGAACAATCGCGTAACCGGCAGGGCAGCACCTGCACCAGGTCCTCGCGGTCCATGAACACTGGATCTGGCGCTGTGCCCAGCACCTCGCGGCTGCGCTCCTGCTGGCCCAGGTCGCACAGACAGCGCCACTTTCCCCACGGGCCAAGGATGGAGTCCTCTGCGTCTAGGGATGGAGGGTCAGGTGTATGTGTTTGGGGGAACCTATGTACCCCTAGACCCTCCTCTAGGGAGGGAGGAGGCTAAAAACACTGACAGCAACAGTTCGTTGTTGTTGTTTTTAATGTTTTTAAATTGATTTTAGAGACAGAGGGAGGGAGAGGGATAGAAACATCAATGAGAGAGAAACATTCATCAGCTGCCTCCTGCATGCCCCCTACTGGGGATGGAGCCCACAACCTGTCTGTGCCATGAGGAAATCAAACCGATAACATCCCTGGGTTGCACGGGAGGAGCAACAGTTCATGTTTGCAGTGTTGTGCTTCTGTGCCAGGTGCCTCCCATGGATGATCCCATTAGCCCCAGGTGGGGACACAGACCTAGAAAGAGCAAGCCACCCTTCCCAGCTCACACAGCTGGTGAGTGACCCAGAGAGACTGCACACTGGCACCTCCCACCTGTGCCAGTTAAAACTGTGGCACGACACCCTTTGTGCCCACCCTCAGACGCTGATTCATCTTCAGGGACATGTGACACCTGACCAGCAGGTCTATCAGTTGGTAAATTAAATGACATGATTAGCATAATAACAATACTTAAAGCCCCTGGCACTGGGCTAGCTGGAGGAATAAAAACAATGAGCGCGATCACTTTTAAAACAACTACAATTTACGGAGAGCGCTTACACTCCCCCCTTTACAGGGTTCTTTAACTGACAGGGTGCTTTGACTGACTTCTCCCTAGCCTCTATGCGACAGGCCTTAACTCACCAAACCTCCATCACAGAACACTGGCCTCTTTCATTCTTCTTGCAACAGTGATAAACTGTAACCCACCCCGCCATTCCTTTGACATTGTTTCTGCAGATGGTGACTGGACGAATATGTAACTTGTAGGTAAACAGCATGTTTGTAAAATAATCCTAGGAACTCTCTCACATTGAATACTCTCTCTCTCTCTCTCTCTCTCTCTCTCTCTCTCTCTCCCTCCCCCCCCCCTCCCTTCCACTCTCTCTGAAAAGCAATGGAAGAACATATCTTCAGGTGAGGATTAACAATAACAACAACAAAAAGAATCAGAGGGACTAACCTCAGAAGATACAGACTCTGGCCTACAGTCATCCCAGCTCTAGGAGAATTGTCGACCTTCAGTGGTAAAACCAGGATCATGCTCACCAGACCATCACTTGACCAGTTTTGAGGTTCTTATCAGAATGGACTCTGCTGGTCTTCCAGGAGAGAACTTTTCAACCCCCGCCCCTTGAGCTCTTTGTCCTGCTTTCCCTCTCCCTCCTTATAAAAACCTCGGCCAGCCCTGACCGGTTTGGCTCAGTGGATAGAGTGTCAGCCTGCAGACTGAAGGGTCCCAGGTTCGATTCCGGCCAAGGGCATGTACCTTGGTTGCGGGCACATCCCCAGTGGGAGGTGTGCAAGAGGCAGCTGATCGATGTTTCTAACTCTCTATCCCTCTCTTCCTCTCTGTAAAAACATCAATAAAATCGCCAAAACCGGTTTGGCTCAGTGGATAGAGCGTCGGCCTGCGGACTGAAAGGTCCCAGGTTCGATTCCGGTCAGGGGCATGTATCTGGGTTGTGGGCACATCTCCAGTGGGAGATGTGCAGGAGGCGGCTGATCAATGTTTCTCTCTCATCGATGTTTCTGACTCTCTCTCTCCCTTCCTCTCTGTGAAAAATCAATAAAATATATTTTAAAAAATACTTCTAAAAACCTCGGCCCGCTCTGAGATGTGCAGATGGGCTTTTCAACAAGAGTCCCCTATCTTCTCAGGTGGTCAACACTTGAATAAACCTCTTTCTTTTTTCACCAGCATCTATCTCACAAATTTGACTTTTGTGGCAGCAGGCAGCAGAATCTGGGTTCCGGTTACATTCCATCAGGCCTTCTGGCCTTGGCACATGCTTTCCCCGGTCCGGGGCAACACTCTTCCCCCTAGATCTTTGCAATTTTTGCTTTTCTTGTCACGTCAGCTACATTGGTTACCTATCTTCTTCAGCCAGGCCTGCTCAGGCTTCAGAAATTGACCTGCTACCTTCTTTCTCTGTCTCTGCGCTTCCTACCACGTACCCGTGTGCTTACGGATGTGTCTGCTTGGGTCCAGCTCACGCCCCCGCTCCACGTGTAAGAGGCTGAAAGGCAGTCTCTATTTCCGTTTACAGATGAGAAAACTGAGCCTCGGGGAAAAGCGACCAGCCCAAGGGACGCCGTCAAGTGCGAGGCTGGGCGGAGATCTGAAATCCACCGAGGAGGGTCCGTTTGCAGCCAGCTGGCAGAGTGGGGCCATGGGGCACCTTTCCCGCCCGCAGTTACCTTTCCCCAGAAGCTGCAGCCGCAGCTGCTCCCAAGTGTCGCCTTTGCCCCGCTCGCCGAAGTAATGGTAGTCGGGGGAGACCTGCGCCGGGGTCGCCAGCAGCAGGAGCATCAGAGGCGACAGCAGTAGCGCAGTTGAGCTCCGGGCCATGCGGGACTCCAACCGCTCCCGGCGCGCTCCGGGGGGGCCGAGCCCCGCGCGGGATCTGCGGGGCCCTCACTGCCCTCACGGGTGGGCACAGTGGGCGCGGCCCGCGGCTGCGCGGCTCCCCCAGACCCGGCCGCCGGTCCCCCTCCCCTAGGGCGGCGGTGGACCCGACCGCTCCTCCCGTCACCACGCCCCTCCCTGAGCGTCACGGTTCCGGCCGCGCATATAAGGCTCCGCGGCCCCGCGCTCACTTGGCGCTGAGAACGCGAGTCCACGCGGGTCTGCTGGTGTGCGCGTCCCATCCTCCCCCACGCAGGTAGGGACGCCTGGAGCGCACGGGGCTGGGGGGAGCCCCCTGGGAGCCTCTCCGGCCCTCTCCAGGCCTCGGCCTGGCCGCCTTTGTTTCCCACCCGCCTTGGTGGCCGCCTTTGTCCTTGGGGTGGGCTGGGGAATCGAGGCCGGAGTTCGGCGTGCTCCCCGCCCCCTGCTCCCGGGGGCTCCTCCCGGGGTTGCTCCCGGGGCGGCGAGCCCGCGCCACCGCATTGAGGTCACTTTGCTCATGGGAGGCCGGGCGGCAGCGGCTGGGCCGCTCTTGTTGGCCGGGAGGGAGGGGTCCCCCGGGGTCCAGAAGCCGCGGACAGTCGGTACCGAGGAGGGTTCCGGACAGGGCCCCTGCCTTCGCCCTCTGACTCGGCCCCCGGGCCCAGCACGCAGCGTGACCTTGGGAAGGAGGACAAGGGTCTTCCCGGGCGCACTGACCAGGCAGGAGGGGGCGGGGGGTCTCAGCTTTCAGTCATGGCCTCCGGCAACGCGCACATTGGCAAGCCCGCCCCGGACTTCCAGGCCACCGCCGTGGTGGACGGCGCCTTCCAGGAGGTGAAACTCTCCGACTACAGAGGTGAGGCCGGCCTGGAGGGGGCCCGGGTGGGGGCGGGGCGCGCGCGCCGGCGGCGCAGGGCCCTCACTCGCCATTCCCTCCCCCTCCAGGGAAGTACGTGGTCCTCTTCTTCTACCCGCTGGACTTCACCTTCGTGTGCCCCACCGAGATCATCGCCTTCAGCGAGCACGCCGCGGACTTCCGCAAGCTGGGCTGCGAGGTGCTGGGGGTCTCCGTGGACTCGCAGTTCACCCACCTGGCTTGGTAGGAGTGGGGGCCCGCAGGGAGGGGGGGGGTGCAGCCAGACCTCTACCTCTACCGGGTCCCAGCTGTGTGTTCTAGTGTGGCCTTGCTCAACCTCTGCACCTCCCTTCCCACATCTTGAAAATAATGGAAATAATGACGCCCAAGTCCTTAACGATGATGACAGCAGTAATTAGCTTTTGGAATCTAGTTGCTTGGTGTGAAGTTGCAAACGCTTTATCTCACTTAGGGCAAAGCAGCCTCCCTCCCAGGAACTATTTCAAGAAGGTGGCAACTCCAGTTCAAGGGAGTGGAGGGCTGGGCTCCAGAGCCAAGCTGGAGAGGAGGATGGGCGCTTTGCCCCAGGAGGCTGGTGACCACCAGCACATATGAAGCCACTTGGTTGGAATGAGAGCGTTAGCTTAGTCTTCCCAGCTGTGGGAAACAGTCCCTGCACCTGCATCAGGGTGGAGTGGGTGGGGCCTCCAGGGCCTTGCTCCAAAGCCCCTTATCTCTCTCCTCCAGCACCCCGTCTCCAGCCCTTATCACACCCAGGTCCACAGGGTGAGTGCCCTGCTGTGGCAGGCATCCTGAGGTCCCAGCCCTGTCTCCCCTACTCCCAGGATTAACACCCCCCGGAAGGAGGGCGGCTTGGGCCCCCTGAACATCCCCCTGCTGGCTGATGTAACCAGAAGTTTATCCCATGATTACGGCGTGCTGAAGGAAGAGGATGGCATCGCCTACAGGTAATGGGGTCCTCAGGGTGAGGCGACCACTCTTGGGCAATGCCCTCCCTGCCATTAGCCCTGTGGCTGGAAGGGAGATGGTGTTCCCTCCCCCCGCCCGGCCATTGGGAGCTACCAGCTTTTCACTGTGAACCCTCATATCTTCAGGGGCCTGTTTATCATCGATGGCAAGGGTGTCCTTCGCCAGATCACTGTCAACGATTTGCCTGTGGGACGCTCTGTGGATGAGGCTCTGCGGCTGGTCCAGGCCTTCCAGTACACGGATGAGCACGGGGAAGGTGAGTACACACACATGCCCCTCTCTGTCACTCATGTAGACATTCACTGCCTGCTTTATCACCTATGTAACATGGATGTGCAGGCCCCATAGAAGGTTTGGCTCAGGGCCTCATCTGCAGGAAGTTTCTAGTCTGATTGGGGAGATACCCCAGTACGAGGGTGGGTAGCTGGGAGGTAATATAGAAAAGGTATTTGAGAAGATGTGTGCCACAGCAGGCTTGAATAAAATTAGTTGGGATCAGACTACCTTCGTGGGTGGAGGACACAGCTTGACCGTAGCCTCTCAAAGTCTACTAGGGGTGGAGCTGAGGGAAAAAGATGGGGCTAGAGGGGCCAAAAAAGAAATAAAAATATCAGCTACAAGCCCTGCACTTGGACTTGGGGGCTTCTGTCAACATGTGGTCTTAGGCCTGGACCACTTGGCTCTGGGCTTTTTCTTCTGCAACTCGGGATCTCACCTTGCCTCTCACTGCTGCCCTACCTTGAATATGGGTCTGTAGCCTCACATGTGCATCCTTGTGTCTTCCCACAGTCTGTCCCGCCAACTGGAAGCCAGGTAGTGACACGATCAAGCCCAACGTGGATGATAGCAAGGAATACTTCTCCAAACACAGTTAGGCTGGCCGACAGATGCCAAGCTTCGGCTCTCGGCCCCCACCTGTGTGCCTGTGCTGGCCCAGGAAAGGCCAGGCCTGCCCCTTCAAATTCCTCAGTCCTGACCCTGAAGGGCTAGGCCAAGGCCTTCTTATATTCCTAGCTGAGTGGTGAATGGTGACCCATTGCTGGAACTCCCCAACCGGGCACAGGCCTAGCGGTGACCAATAAAGTATTAGGGACAGTGTGAGTCTGTGTTGGTGTGGTCTGTTCTGCTGTCTTGTCAGTCCATATTCCGCACCCCCTTCCCCTAAGCTCTGGCCTGAGAAACTGACACTGTAGTTACTTATCTGCACCACAGGGTGGCAGTGTTATCTCATGTACACTGTTCTCTCTCACCTTTGGCCTAAGGGCAGTTGGGGGGGATGCTGTTTGCCCATCGCCAAGAGCCAGTCCCTGAACATGGCCTTGCAGGGCAGTCCTCACATCTTGCCATCAGCCAGCCTGGTTCAAATGTTATTTTAAGAGATGTGATCTTTCCTGGTTTTCTTCATCAGGAAAATGAAAATAAAGACAACCAAGCCAGATCACCATGCATGTTAAAAGAGATAAAAGTATGGCCCTAGCCGATTTGGCTCAGTGGCTAGAGCCTCAGCCTGCAGGCCAGAGTCCCGGGTTCAATTCCGGTCAAGGGCACATGCCTTGGTTGCAGGCTCCTCCCCTGGTCAGGGCTCATGCAGGAGGCAACCAAATGATGTGTCTCTATCTTTCCCTCTTTTCCACTCTCCCTAAAAATCAATGGAAAAATATCCTCGAATGAGGATTAACAAAAATAAAAATAAGAGATAAAGTATATAAAGCTCAGGGCCCAGTGACTGGTTACTAGGGAGGGTTCCTGGGCCTGGAAGAAGAGTCCAGTTTTATGGGAAAGAGGATGGGGACCCAGTCTTGAGACCATAGCCAAGAGTGGGAGCTCCAGGCCCTGGCCAGGTAGCTCAGTTGGTTAGATCAGTGGTCGGCAAACTGCGGCTCGCGAGCCACATGCGGGTCTTTGGCCCCTTGAGTGTGACTCTTCCACAAAATACTGACTTCTGCGTATGGGCCACGAAGTTTCAATTGCACTGTACGTGCACGCCCGCACGTGGTATTTTGTGGAAGAGCCACATGTGGCTCTCGAGCCGCAGTTTGCCGACCACTGGGTTAGACCAAATACACCAAAGTTGGGGATTTGATCCCTAGTCAGAAGCAACCACTGAATACATAAGTGGAACAGCAAATCGGTGTTTCCCTTCCTCTCTAAAAGTTTTTTTTTTTTAAGTGGGAACTTGAGCTACGTGCTTGGTGAGCAAGCTCTGCCCCCCGCCCCCTCTGAAGTTTGAAAGAACTGCCTGTCAGCCCCTAGGATGGAAGGGTGAGGGTTAGGCTGGGAGGCAGGAGGCAGTGTCAGGAGCAAGGCAATTTTCCCAGGAGTGCAGTTTGATTCTGTATGTGTCCAGGCAAGTGCCTTTGCCACCCTGAGCCCATATTTACTTCCACAGAACAGGACCGACAAGCTCATTTAATCCAGACCCATTATTAATATTGCCGCCCAGCCCAATACCCACCGAAGTCACTAATCTCAGCCTTGGGATTTTATCTGCACGTCTCCCCAAGGCCCTGTGTGGTCTTCCCTGACCTCAGCTCCACCCTCCTGGTTTATTCTATTCCAGGCACACTGGCTTCTTATTGTTCCTTAACAGGCTGAGCTTGTTCTGGCCACAGGAACTGCACGTGTTCCCTCTGCCCAGAATGCTGTTACCCAGGTTCTGCCGGGGCTGGGCTTCAAATCTGGTCTCATTAAAGGCCTATGTCCCCCATCTGTTCTCCAAAGCAGCTCATCTACCCTGCCCCGCTTTCACCTGTGTCTTCTTTTCCTAGCACTTGCCACCATCTCGGGATCATTCTTTCCGTGTTTATTGTCTATCTGCCTGCTGTGGTCTAGGCTGTGTCTCCAGGGCTGGGTGGTTCAGGACTTTAGAAATGAATGAAGTGTCTGTTCTGTCCATCCAGCCCCTGTGGGCTGGTGTCTCTGCTGTTCCGAGTGCTGCCAGCTCCGAGGCTGCGTCCACTAGCTGCCCACAGACCAGTCACAGCTGCGGGGAAAGGCGCCCCGCGCCAGAGCGACGGAGGCGCGGCGGCCTGGCCAGCCACCCCGGCAGGACCAGACTTGGCAGTCGCCCCGATGCTGGCCTGGCACCGGGAGGGGAAACTGGCAGGCGGGCGCCGCCCTTCCTGGCGGAGGTGAGGGGGACCGCGGCGGCAAACGCGCGGGCAGCAGCAAACCCCCACCCGGGTCAGGTCAGACAGCGTGGGCGCGGCGGGGCCCGGGCGCCAGCCGGAGGCGGGAGGCTCTGGGGCGGCTCCCTGGACTCGGGAGCGCGGCCCACCCACCACGGACGCCCTGGACCCAGGCCTGGGGCTTTCCGGGCCCAGGCAGCCGCCCGCCTGGGAAAATCCCGGCCTCCTTCCGGGCGCCGCGGCCCTTGCCGGGCAGAGCGGGGGAGGGGATTCCCGGAATCTGCCCGGAGACCGCGGTCGCGTCACTGGACAGAATCCGGCCATATATGGGCAGCGCTTCCGTGGCGTCAACAGGGAAAGCCCCGGCGCGCGCGACTGGGTGGGGCCGCGCCTGCGCACTGCGCGCCTCGCCGCAGGCATCCTGCCCCAGGTGTGGGGAGGCTGGACCGCGTCCTCGCCCTGGACTTTCCGGCCCCGGGATCCGGGACCGCGAGCGGGGCGGACACCCTGGAGGGGCTGGGGTCGCGAGGTGCTGGGGCGGCGCGGGCGAGGGGACAGATACCGAAGCGAACCACAAACAGCGGCGGGGTGGGGGCATCCCCGTCCTCTCCCCCCCCCTCCGCCCGCCCGGCTTGGAAAAAAAGACAACAGAAATTAATAAAGAACCTTTTTTTTTTTTTACTTAAATAGATTCAATAAAAAGTCAGAACAACAAACACACACACACACAAACACATCTTAAAATAAACTCTTTAGAGACTAAGTGCGTGTTTCTTCTCCACAGTACGGTGCAGAGGGGGAGGTTAGGGGGCAGGGGTCCCCTCCCCAGTGTCCCCGCGGGCTTGAGTACCGGGCGGCGGGGCCAGCTCCGCCGCGATCGCCCCCTCCTCCCCTCCCTGTTAAATACACAAATATATTATATTCAATATGAATCGAGTTCGTTTTCAGCAGAAAAAAAAAATACAAAAAAAAAGTGGAAGGGGGGCTTGTAAACGTTGAAGTGGAAGGGCTGGGCGCAGAGCGGGCGGGCAGGAGTCCAGTGTGGTTTTCGGCGTCCCCATGCCCCGGGGCGGGTGCCCACCGCCTGCACCCTCACCCGGTGGTAGGCGCGCGCCCAGCCGTCCAGGCTGGGGGGTGGGATGTCCGTACGGGGCAGGGGTGCTCAGAAGGCGTGTCCCTTGACCCCTAGCAGCAGCTGGCAGCCGTTGCTGACATGGGTCATGACCTTCTGTTTGAGCTGGGCCACCTGCTCCCGGAGGACGCCGGCAGTGTTCGAGAGCCCCAGGTTCTCGGCCTTGAGCGTCTTCACCTTGTCCTCCAGGCGCGCGATGCGCTCCAGCTTCCGCTTCCGGCACTTGGTGGCCGCCAGCCGGTTCCGCAGCCGCTTGCGCTCCACTTTGATGCGCTCCTGGTCTTCCATGTTGATGGGAGACACCGGCGGCGTGGCGTCGCGGCTGCGCGCCTCGGGCACGGTCTGCGGTTCTTCCTTGAAGGCGGAGGCGCCGCGGCCCAGGCCCAGCTGCGCCGGGTGGCCGCCGGCGAAGGGCGGCGCGTGGGGGAGGTAGCTGATGGTGGCCGTCGGGTACGAACTGCTGGTCCCAACGGCGGCCCCGGCGCCTCCGGAGGGCGCAGAGGCTGGGGAGTAGCTGCTGAGGTTGGTGTAGACGGGAGGCGGCTCCGGGCCGGCATAGACACCCGCAGGCCCCGCCGGGGCCCCCCCGCTGGCGCCCAGGGACACGTTGGGGGGCGTCACGTGGTTCATCTTGTGCAGGTCGTCCAAGGCTTTGACAAAGCCGTCGGCGAAACCCTCCTGCTCCTCGGTGACGCCGCCCCCTGCGCCCCCCGCGCCTCCGCTGCTGCCGCCCCCGCGAGGGTAAAAGTACTGTCCCGGGGGCGTGGGCGTCGTCGTGATCACGCCGTTGCTGTTGGGGACGATCAGGCGCTCCAGCTCGGAGGAGGCGAGCTTGAGCGACGCGCCCGTGTCCGAGCCCTGGCCGGAAAAGTAGCTGCCACCCCCGCTGCCCTCCGGGCCCGGGCCCCGCGCCCCGGGTGCTTTCAGACCTCGGTAAGGGTCGGTCAGGTTGAGCGCCAGGCTGGGCTTCAGGAGTTTGTAGTCGTGTAGAGAGAGGCCGCCCGGGGCCCGGCCGTATCCCGCCGCTGCGTATGAGTCGTCGTGGTAGAAGGGCTGTTCCATTTTAGTGCACATCCGGGCGGCCCGGGCGGTTTGGGGAGGTCCCTGCGGGGCCGCCCCGGGCCTCGCTGCTGCGAGCGAGCGGTGCGCTGTCCTCGGCGGTGGCTGGAAGCACTGGGCGCCGGGAAGCACGTTCCGGGGCTGGCGCCGATCGGGAGAGGCCCGCCGGCTGCCGTGCGCGGGAGCTCGGTGCGGCTTCGCGAGCCCCTCGGCCCCGCTCCGGTGCGCTCGCCTTCTCGGTGTCGCTTCCCCCGGCTGCCCCCTGTCCGCCGGCTCCGACGCTGGCCTGCCGCGCTCAAGGTCCAGGCCGCTCCGCCCGAGCCACGCGCCTTTATACGGCGATTGTCAGCTGCGGAAGCGCGCGCTGATTGGCCGCCGCGCGAGCCGGGCCCGCACCCCCCTCCGGGAGCGTGGGGAAGGGGAGGAGGCGGCTCGCGTCACTGTCAGGAAGCGCGTGTCCTTGTAAACAGCGGCCACGGGCTGGGTGGTTTGGCGAGGCTGTAGGGGGAGGGGTTCAGGGGGACCCCTGGGAGCCCGAGGAAGGGGTTGCGGGGAGGGGCTCCAGGGAGGGCGATGATACCCCTGGAGTACGCGGTGAGGGACACGAGGAACTGATACAGAGCAAGTGTGTGTGTGTTGGGGGGGTCCCCCAGTGGTGCACAGAAGGTCTGAAGGGCCCGGTAGTATCCGAGAGGGGGTGGAGGGCTGTGGATACTCTGGGAGACCCCATAGAAGAGAGAAGGAAGAGTTAAGCAGGGAAAATGGGAGAGGGGTAAGGAGAGGAGACGCCTGGCTCAGGAATGAAGGGGGGTCCTGAGACAGAGGGACTGAGGGACTGGTATTTTCATGGGAGGCGGTGGACCCAGGAAAAGGGATGAGTGTGGGGAGGGGGAGATGGAGTCCATGGGAAGGGCTGAGGCCTCCCGTAACTGGGAAGGAGGCTCTAGATATGCAGGCAGTGAATGAGGGTCCTGGGGTCCACTGAGGGGACATGTGGGGCACAGGGAGACACGGTCACAGGTCAGGGTCCCTGGGGTCGTTGGCGATGCCCTGATGAAGGAGCATGAGGGTCGGGCCACCCTCAGAGCTGAGATGACAATGACAGAGGTCCCACTGGGTCAGGAGGGAAGGGAGGGCCGTTGAGGACCCAGAGGTGTTGGACCACTGGGTCTTCCCTGATTGACGCCCGTCGTGTGGGTGACCTCCGGGCGCCTCCGTGCTCTGTCCCCACCCGAAGTCCATCCCCGGGAACCTTGGGCTGGACCGACCCCGCGTCAGCTCCTTGTGCCTGGACCCAGCCCGGAGGCCGGGGCGCGGTCGCCCTACCCCACTCCTTCCTTAGAAACAGGCCGGGGAAGAGCTCCGCGGCAGGAAGTGTGGCAACAGCCCTGGGGGAAGGAGCCCGGCCCAGCCTCCGTCACTCGGTTCCTACGGGACCTTGCACCCCGCCCTGGGTCGGGCCCGGCTCTGCGCCTCGGAAGAGGAACCTGGGCGCGGGACCCCGCGGAGGTCGGGGTGCGCTCAACATGCCCAACCTCAGAGGCCTCCCGTTACCGACCCCCGCCAGCAATGGTTCAGCCCGCGGTGCCCACGGGCGATCTTGGAGGCAGGCAGTTTGGGAACGATTCCATTAGCCCAGCAGAGGGGAGCGGGTCTTGGTCGCCGTGGCAACACGCTGGAGTCCGCACTCGGCTGGGGGGCGGGGCGGTCCCCGGAGTCTCCCCCTCGACGCCCATATAAGGGCACAGGAAGGGGTGGGGCCAGCGCTGTCCCTGGGCCCCAAGCTTGGAGATGGGAGCCCGGGCATCTGCCAGGTCCCAGGGCGCGCCCGGGCCCCCGACGGCTAGTCCCGACCAGCCCCAGCCTCCACCCCCGGGCCCCAGCCACGGCCGCCTGGCCTGGCCCCACCTAGTCACTATGGGGCTGTGTGTTGCCAGGCCCGGCCCGACCTAGCCTGGCAGGTCCCCGCCTGCCCGCGGGCCTGGATCGGACTTCGCCCTTAGCCCGACGGGGCTCGGAGGGGGCGGGCAATGCCTCCAGGCGTCCCTGGCGCCTGGGCGGGCTGGGGAGGCTGACCCCTCCCTTGGGCGGGGTACCCATCCTTTCTGCCCGGAGATCTGGGGCCCCTTCCCACAAGCACTCCCAGGGTCTGGGGTGCCCTCTCTCACACTCATGTGGGCAAGGACTCCTCCTGTTTAAGTCTGGGGGTTCGGTCAACTATCCAGAATTCCTTGTGCGGTCCCTCTCTCCCCAGGGTACCTCCTTTATCTGAAAGGACCTGAAAACCCAAGGGAAGAATCTTGGTGAACCCAGAGGCCCTTCCCCAGTAAGGACAGGGTGAAGGTTTATAGTGAGGCTTCTAGTCAGACTTAAGGTGGGACTTCAAAACAGTTAAGACATGAGCCACTGGAGCAAGGTGAGATGCTGAGTCTCTCTGGGAGAGGCCTCTATCTTCTTGGATGATGGCAATTTCTTTAGAGAGTTGCTGAGGGATGGGGCTAGCCAGCCTTTGTGGGGCAGGTACAGAGCTCACCACGGGTGGATGAGAGAAGGAAAATGAAAGAGGTTAAAGAGAAACTGAGCTATGTGGGGGCAAGGGGAAGTCCAACAGAGCAGTGGCTGTGGAGAGGAAGGTCCCCTAGAAGCTGGGGGCATCCCTGTCTTTGGTCTTTGGAGGTACTTGTGACCCCTGGGTGCCCCCACCCTCCTTCCCTAGCTTGAACTGCTCCCCTCCCCCGCCCCAGGCTCAAGGGAGATTCCAGTGGCCGCTGAGTCTGGCAGGCATGCTGCCAAGGCCTGTGTCTCCCGCCCATGCTAATAACTGCAGCTGACATCTGGCCGGGGCCCTGTGGGGGCGGCGCAGTGGGCAGGGTTAGGGGGCTGGGCAGGTCTGGCCAGAGGGTATATCTCAGGAAGCCAACCTGCAGGTCCCAGGGGCCAGGAGGCCACAGTGAGTCATCCCTGGCCAGTGCTGAGGCTGGCCAGGCTAGGGGAGTATTGGAGAGCCATGCTACTGGCCCAGATGGGGTCGAGATGAAAGGAAAGGCACAGCAAAGAAAAATGGGTGAATGGGGGTGAGGGTCAGGGTAGGGAGAGATGGTCAGAGAGACAAACTGGGGGCAGGGTTAGCGTCATGCAGACAGACAGCAATGACACTTAAAATAGGCAGACAGAGAAATAATAATCATCATTTTAATAGCTAACACTTATATGGCTCTTACCATGGGCCAGACACTCTTCTAAGTGGTTTAAGTAGAGTAACTAATTGTCTGCTTCCAGCCACCTAGCAAAATGCATGCTATGTATCTCCATTTAACAGATGAGAAGACTGAGGTATGGGAAGGAAAAGAACTTGCCTGCTATCCCACAGCTATAAGTGCTGGCGACGAGATATAACCTGAGCTGTCTGGCTCCAGAGCATTAGCCACTCTACTGTGGATAATCAGACCAACTGTATGCCAAGCTTTTCAGGCCCTTTCACTTAGGGTCTTCTTTAACCCGGCGAGAAATGGAGTTGGGCACGTGGTGGAGGGATGCTGGTGGGAGGGGAGACAGGCCAGCATGTGGAGTGGGGTTGAGTGGCTCCATGCACTCTGCAAGGGTGTTTGAGCAGGGGGTGGGGAATGGGCCAGCCAGGGAGGGCGGGGGCCCAGCCCAGCTGGTACAGCCGGTTCCAGGCCCCTGCCAGTCTCACCCTTGTGGCCTGGGCACCACCCCCTCAAGCCGCCCCACTGGCGCCAAGGCCCCCAGGAGGAGGATAGCCCCCTCCCCCTCCTGGCCTGGGTGCCCAGATGCAGCAGGGGACTGCCCAGCCCTTGGGCTCCAGACCAGCATCTGGAGGAGGACTCTGTGCCCAAGTTTTCCCCACACCCAGGGGCCCAGGGCCTGGGGTGAGGACAGGATAGGGGGAAGTTCACGTACCCCCACCCACGAGTCTCTCTGGGGCTTTCGGCTTTGACATGAGGGACTTCTCCTTCTTATAAATAGTCTGGTGACCCCCTCCTCCCTTGACCCCACTGACCAGTGGGGCCCTCACCAGGAAACTGGGCTGGGGGCTGCAAGTGAGTCAGCCCTGGGCAAACCAGGGCGAGAACCCACAAGTCACAGCACCCAACCTCCGGAGTCCCTGCCCCTGGGTGTGGACAGGCAGCCGTGCAGGAAGAGGCTGAGAATCACGAAGTCCTCCCTCAGGAACCCCTGCCCTGCCAGCTACCTCCCTCCCCCACCTCTGTGGTTTGGGGGTCCCTCACCCCCTCTGCTGGAGAGGAAGCTGCTGGGTTTTCTTGGAAGCAGGAAGGAGAGGCTGTCTCCTCAGGCTGACTCAGCTGGGCACGAGGGGAGTTTCCCATAAAACTAAGTCTGTCTCCCCCCACACACACTCCTGGTGAGGTCTTGAGGGGCCTGGGCCTTGCTGAGATTCTGGGTGCCCCCTTTACAGGGGATGTGCTAAGAAAAAAGGCCTACAGCCCACCAGGGACTGAGGCAGCTGAGCCAGGCCTCCCAGGAAGTGACAAATAGCAGGGAGGGAGGGAAGTTGGGGGTAATGTCTGGAGAGAGGAAGTTCAGGGATATCTGTGGGGGAGGAGGGACAGAGACAGACTGGGGAGCCCAGAGCTCCAGAGTACCTCAGATGGTCCAAGAGCATGTGTGCCTGGCTGGTTGGCTGTGGGGCTGTGGGTCTGCATATGACTGGCTTGTCAGGGTGTGTGAGAGTGTGTGTGAGGCCTGTCTCCCCAGTGCATGTGTCTGTGTGTTGGCCCAACCCTGCAGGGCTGTGTAGGGCCTGTCTGCTTTGGGGGTGGGGAGGATGGTGGGTATGTGTGTATGGTCTACGGCAGCGGTCGCCAACCGTTCGGACCTCACGGACCACCAGTGGACCACTAGTTGGCAACCGCTGGTCTGTGGTATCAGTTGTATGTGGCTGGCCTATATGCATGTGCTGTTTGGAGTTCATATGGCTAACTTATTCCTATCTGGTGTTAATGTGTGTTTGTGTGTGTGAGGTCCATGGCTTACCTGTGTGAGGTCTGTGTGTGTGTGTGAGGTCTGTGGCTAGTGTGTGTGTGTTTTTGTCAGGGTGTCTCTGTGCCATTGTGTTTATGAATGTCTCACTGTGGCCTGTCTGCTGGTGTGTGTGTGTGTGTGTGTGTGTGTGTGTGTGTGTGTGAATTCTGTGGCTGGTCTGTGTGTGTTTCTATGTGAACTCTGTGGCTGGTGTGTGTGCATGAGTGCTAGCCAAGAGGTTCTGTCAGGGTGTTTCTGTGCCAGCATGTTTATGAATGTCTGACTGTGGCCTGTCTGCCTCCCTCTGCTTGATGTATCTGTCCAGATCATATGTGTAAATATGTCAGTTTGTCCTCTCCTATTTGTCCCATCTGTCAGTGGGCCTGACATGTGAATGTTACCAGTGAAGTAGTGTGTATCTGTAAGTCTTGGTGTCCTTTGGAGCCTTCTGAGTGTGTGTACAACTTGGGGAGGGGCTCTCTGTCATTGTATGTGTGTGTCCTCTCCATCCATCTCAACATAGGTTTATGTTTTTCCCTTTTGCTTCTGAGTATCTTTTTAATGATCTTGCTAGTATGTGAGTGCATGTGCACATGTTGCTTTGTCTTGTGTGTTAGGTCTGACAGTGTCTGAACACCCCTTATACAGCTGGTGCTGAAAGTGACTGTCTCTCTCTCCGAGTCTGTCAACATGCATGCATTGTCTGCTTATGTCTGATGCCCAGCCCTCTGTGTGTGTGTCCTGTGTGTTTCTGGCCTGTCACATTTGTCTCAGCGTGTGTGTGACCATGCCACTGGATCAGCCAGGCTTGGTGCTCACCTGAATGTCTCTCTGTGCTTATGGCTAGTATGTCCATCTTGCCTGTACGCCAAGTTGATTTATCCTTGTCACAAACACCCTGCCTGCGTGCTTCTGGCCTGTGGATGGCTTTGTATGTTTGGCAGCATTTCAGTCTTGCTCCTGAGTCTGCCCTGCCACTGTGTCTGTGAGACAGCCGTTGCTGGGTCATCTTGCCCAGATGTGTGTCTGACCCTGTCACTGTGTCCCAGGTTGGCAGTCTCCCTGTGGCCAGGGGTATGTGTGTCTGGACTGGCTCTCTGAGTGACCGTATGTGTACACTCCTTGCCACCCCCCACCAGTCTGGCCTCCCTGGGCCATGTTTACTCTGCCCCTAGCTGACTTCTGCCCTGCCCTGGGAGGGGCTGACCCTCCCGTCTGGTCTGTCCAGCCAGCAGTCCACAGGATGTTCCCTAGACGCTGCTGCCTCCGCCAACATCCCTTCCCTCGGGCCACCCTTGGGTCAGGACCCAGGCGTCCAGGGCAGCGGGGGGGTGGGGCTGCAGCGTGGGGGCCTTGTTAAGGCCCCAGAATGAGGGTGGGGGTAGGGAGGCGACAGGCCCAACAGGTTCTGCTTCATTCCTGTCCCGCCTCTCACTTCCTGGGTGCCTGCCCAGGGCAGGGGTGGACAAGATGAACCCCAAGGCCTCAGAGTGCCTGGGTGGGGCAAGGCCTGCCTGGCAAGGACTTGCTCCTGCTAGACACCCTGACACTCAGGCCTGAGAGACAAGAGGAGCCTGGGTCCTTCTGTGGGCCAAGACCCCTTCCTGCTTCTGTGCCCAGCTCTGGATGCAAAATCTCATCCATTATTCACCTAATCTCCATAATGCCACTATGAGCTGGACATAACTCTCCCCCATTTTCAGGTGGGAAAACAGACCTAGACAGCAAGGAGAGCAGAGGCAGGATCTGAACCCAGGTCTCGGTATGCCAGCCAAGACTGCCAGCCAGCACACCAACCGCCTTCCTTTTTCTCTCTAAAAATGGTACATGTCGGGTGAAGTATGAACCTGGGCCCCCAGGAGGCTCGACTCAAGGGGGCATGCGCCCAGCTTGCTCTGAGTCAAAAGGGGCCCCTGGATGAAATGAATAAGAAAACGGCTTTAACCGTTTCATCGCCATGAGAGGCTCTGCCAAAACTTCCTGTGGGCTGTGGGGGAAGGGCCGAGGCTGGGTTCCCGGAGGCCTGGTGGGGGGAGGCTGCCAATTCAAGAGGGGAGGGGAACCCCTAGTGACCTTGGCTAGGGCCGATAGGGGATGACATCCCCTCTCCACCCCCCCCTCCGTTAGAGGGGAACCCCCTTCCCCAGAGCAGGAGGTCCCCAGGTTTTGGTTCTCAGCCCCCTTCCCTTTGAGGGGGTCTCAGAGTCCGCAGCCCCCCTCCCCAGGGGCCTGAGTCACACCAGGGGAAAGCCAAGAGGGGTGAGTCATGGGGGCAGGAAAGGGGTAGCAAGGTCCGCTGCGGCCAGGGGACCACCAGCCCGGCCTGAGTCACAGGCCGGGCCTCGCCGACCCCAACCCCCTTCCCTGGAGACCGGGAGCGGGAAGCGCGTGATCTGCCGACCAGGGAGCCGGAGGAAGCGCAGGAGCGGAGGACACAGGGCGAGCGCCCGTCTGGAGGAAAGCTCCAGTTCCCATGGTAACCGGAGGGGGGGGGTCTCGGTTCGACAGGGGTTCCTCCCGCGGCAGGGACGGCCCCCAGGCGCGGGGGGAGCCCCTGCGCTCCGTCGAGGGGCCTCGAGTTTCGGGTCGGGCAGGAAGGGGTTAACGGCGCCCCCCTCCCGGGCTTCACCCGCGCCCGGAGCCCCGAGGCCCGGGTGGGGCCGGGCTCTGCCCCGCGCGCCCAGCAGTCGCCCCCGCACGCGCACACTCAGCCAGCCCATCCCTGTTCCCCGCGCTCGCTCGCACGCACGACCGCGTCGGGCTCCACGCACGCAGCGATCCCCGTCGTGTCTCACGTCACGCACGACGCACGCGCCCCCGCAGCCGGGGCGGGAGCCTTCCCAGCAGAGCCGGGCAGGACGCAGCGCGCCCGGCCCCGTGTGCGCACATCGCGTCCCCACGGAGCGCCGTGTCCCGTGACTTGAGCGCGCCCCCCAGCAAGGTCATAGCCCGTCCACGGCCCCCCGCCCCCCGCTCCCCGGGACGGGAGACACGGCCACGCGGTGGCAACGCCGTCAGAGCCCAGGCAGCCCTGCAGCGGACGGGATGGGGTCACAGAGACACAGACACACCTGGCACCCACCGTTTGTGGTGGGGACACAGACGGGCACTCTGACAAAGCCACACCATCACCATCAAGACAAAGTAAGGCACGCCCTGGCTGGTTTGGTTCAGTGGCCAGAGCGTCAGCCTGCGGACTGGAGGGTCCCGGGTTCCATTCCTGATCAGGGCACATGCCTGGGTTGCCGGCTTGATCCCCGGTGGGGGCTTGCATGAGGCAGCCGATCAATGATTCTCTCTCATCATTGATGTTTCTATCTCTCTCCTTCCTTTCTCTCTGAGATCAATAAAAATATATATTATATATATTTTTTAAAAAGACAAAGTAAGACACTAAGTCTTGGACATGGAGACCCATGAGGGTCATGCTGTCATAGGGTCATTACAGACAGGGCTCATGAAGTCAAGTAGGGACAAACCCAACGGCCACATCCAGTGACATCCATATTATTGTGGGGACATGGACAAGCCAAGGACACATGAGAGGATCACACTGTCACAGAAAGATATATGATAGAAAGTAGGACACATTCACACAGAAACACAACCTAAAACCACATTGAGGTACTGGTTGTCACATACTTCTCACACAAAGAAAGACATAGGTATATAGACACAAAGCAAGGTCTCAATAGAGAGCATGTACCCCAGCCCCTGACAGCCCCCTCCCCCCCATCCCACACAGAGATAGCCTGTTGCATAAAATTCCCAGGGCTCCAAGACATACCAAGACACACACCTACATGTGCATACAATCACAAACCCACCATCTCATACCTACAAAATGTGAGCACGCTTTACATGGACTCAGACATACAGACGTGAGGAGGGGGACAAGATGGAAGTTTCTGGAGCGATGTGTCTGGAGTGCAGAGCGCCTGTCAGAGTCCCCCATGGTATGTGGCATGGTGTCCACCTTATAGCTGTAGTCAGCCCTGGGGGAAGGGCACCATCCTCCAATTATACGATCCCAGGGTCCCCATCCCAGCCCTCATGACTGGGTCTCTGCCCAGATGTGAAGGCTGGAGGGTGCGGGCGGGGGTCCAGCTGTGGCCACAGGGAGGGGTTGAGTCACCAGCTTCCCAGCAATACTTCACAGGCTGGGCCCAGCTGTTCCTGGAAACAGAAGGGGGTGGGGTCCCCAAACTAGCTGGGGGCTGCTGGCCCAGACCTGTACACTCTGTCCCTATGAAATGGGGGTCTCCAGACCATCCCCACATTTGGGGGACTTCCCCCACCAAAAGTGGGGTGTTGCATCCTTCCCCCAAATACAGAGCCCCTGCCACAAAATGAGGGCTTTTGACCTCTTTCATTGATCCCCAACAGTATGACTCCCTGCATCCCATTATAGCAATCACTGCTCTTCTCTGCCAACGTTGGAGCTCCCTTGCACCCCAAACATGAGATTCCTGCTGCCCCAAATGGAGGGTTGTGGCTCCTCACCCAAATTGATGGCACACGGACCTTTCTTTAAATATGGGGATCCAGGTCACTTGTTGTCTAGAATGCCCATCCTATCACATCAGCATTAGAACAATTCAAGACCATGCTCCAAATATTTGGATTCTCGGATTCCTCTTAAACATCAAGATCTCTGCGGCTTTTGTGAACATTGGGGACCCCAACCTAAATATATGGTGATTCCAGTATGTCCCCAAACATTAGGCAACCAGGTCCTCTCACCAACACTCCCACCCTCCAGCCCCCATCCTCGTTCAGCAACAGCCCTAGTTCCTGGCTCATCTTCCACTTCTACCCGGGGCCAGGATGGCCCATTTCCCCCTATTGGCGGCACCCTTCCCCCCGGTGGGTGCGGGATGCCGGAGCCAGCCTCAGCGGTTCCCACGCCCGCCGGAAGGCCGCCCGGTCCGGAAGCCAGCACAGCCTGCGGGCCCCGGTCCCCTTCCCCCAGCTCCCCCTCCCACCCTAACCCCCCCCCCTCCCCCAGCTCCCAGGGGCTGGAGGCTGAAAACAACACAGGAAGGGGACGTGGGGGTGTGGACGAGCCTCCGAGTGGGTGCGCGCGGCTGCGCATCTCAGTGGGCCGGGACCGCGTGTCTGGCGGCAGAGTGCGTGTTTGTGCGAAGCGGCGTGGGGGCTGCGGTCATCCTGCCGAACCCGCTCCGCGGCAGGGCTGGCGGAGCCGGACTCTGCGTTGCCGGGATCAGCGCCCCTCCCCTCAGACCTAGACCCAGCCCCGAAGCAGAGCCCGCCCTCCCCTCCGGGTACAGCTAATAACCTCTAATTACTGCTCGTTATGCCGCCCGCCCCGGGGGGAGGGGCTTTCGGAGAACTCGGGCGTCGGCGGGCGCCGGCTCTACCGCTCCTCCCGAAGCCGCTCCACCCAGCGCCTGTTTCCCCGCCGGTGAACCGAGAATTAAAACACCACTTGCCATCTAGAGTCCCGGGGAGATTCCAGCCGCTTACATACGAAAATCGCGGAGCGCAGGGACTGTATACTGTAGGCACTCAATAGATGGTGGCTGCGATTGTATTGTTAACTGCTCTGGTTCTTTCCTTTGAGCCCCCGCCCTAGGCCGCCTTCCTGCGGCCTGAGCGCCCCCTGGTGGGCGCGGGGACCCGGGCGGCCTGGCCTGGGCTTTGAGACCCGAGGACCCCTGCCCGGAGCTCGGGAAGGTGAAGGTGCGGGGAAGCCCCGTGGAGGACGGATCCAGGCTGCGCAAGTGTGTTTGTCCATCACCACCAGGACGTTGTGTCTGGCTAAATCACCCTGTCCTCGACCTAGGACCACATCCATGTCCCCTTAACCACCCCGGGCAAGACTCCCGAGGCACCTCCATCAGGAAGACAGACAGACCCCTCTGAGACCCCCCGCTCCAGGTCCAAAGGATGTGTAATGGCTGCCCCTTCCCCGCGCAGACAGCAGGATTTCTCCCGGCCGAAGGGAAGCTGAGGCACGATCCTGAGGTCCCCGCTATTCCCCCTCAGTCCCCCCTCTAAAGAGCAGGGTGACACCGGAAGCGCAAGGTTGGCGCAGACTGACCCCTAGCGGCAGGGCGGGCGCCCGAACGCTGCCCGGAACCAAGATGGCAGCCTTGGAGGCCTGAGAGGGCGCCGCGAGGCGATCACGTGTCTGGGGCGGGGCCTGACGCCTAGGGGGCGGGGCGGGGCGGCGCTCTAGGCCGAGCGGGAGGTCGAGGTTGCGGGCGCTCGCTGGTGGCGGACCTGGAGGAGGCTGCGGTGGCCGGGCTCCGCGGCCGGGGTCGAATCCGATCGGGAGCCATGAGCGTGGACAAGGCCGAGCTATGTGTGTCTCTGTTCACCTGGGTAGGTCGGGGGTGGGGCCGGGGCAGGTGAGCGCCCGTTCTTGCCGCCCGGGGGCCCGGCCTTGGCTCGGCTCACCTTTCGTCCTGGGGCTGGGAGGAGGAAGGGGGTCGTCGGCTTGCTGGGCCGTTGGACTCTGGCCTGAGCACCCGCCCCTGTCACGTAGAAGGGCTGCGTGGACAGGACAGGTGAGGTCCCGCCCCTTCGTTACTGGGTCACGTGGGGCTGGGGCACAGGTGAGCTGGCCTCGTGACCCGTCGCCTGTGGGAGCAGGTGATTTGGTTCCGCCTTCGCTTGGTCGCGGGAGGTTGGTGGGACGGAGGTGAAGTGAGGCCACGCCCCCTTCGGTCCCAGGTGAGCAGAGGTCACTCCCCCAAGGACCTGGCTTGTGGAGCAACAGGCCAGCTCCTGTTCAACCGTGCAAGCTCAGCTGTGTGAAGTTCACGCTGACCGACAAAGTCTGCAAAGGGGAGTGGCTCAGTGACCCAGGCCCTGACGCTGCCTTGTGCTCTGCTCTTCCCCACAGTTGCAGACGTTCCCCGTCCCATCCCCCTGTGCCAGCCCCCAGGACCTGAGCAGTGGCCTGGCCATAGCCTATGTGCTGAACCAGATGTGAGTGAGGCTGAGGGGGAAGGCCCCAGAAAGGTCTCCCAGCAGCTCATTCCACCTTCTCACCTCCAGAGAACCTTCCTGGTTCAACGAGGCCTGGCTCCAGCGCATCTCAGAAGACCCAGGTCCCAACGGGAGGCTGAAGGTGATAGGTGGACTCTCCTGGGTTCAGACTGGTGAAGAGATGATCAGAGAAGGGTCAGATAGACATATTTCCTGGGCGGTGGACAGACAGACCTGGTTAGGAAGAGGGATAGATGTCTGGTGGTCAGCCAACTTTATTCCATTCGTCTATGGAGCAGGCCTGGGCATGCAACAAGGAATAACAAAAACCTGCACGCACAAACATAAATGTTGACTTCCAGTGGCAATATGTTGTGTGAAGACAATAAAGCAGGCCAGGAGTGAGAACAGCTGAGGGTTGGTGGACAGTCACTCCAGATTGGCTGATCTCCGTGTAACATTTGGGGGAATGGTATTCCAGGCTAGGGAACAGCAAGTGCAAAGGCTCTGAGTTGGGAGTGAGCTTGGTGTGACTGAGGAATGGTAGAGGAGTCTGAACAGGAAGCAAAGGATGGTATGTGAGAGCATCAGGGGCCCGGTGGGCTGGGGCAGGGAGGTGGATTCTAAGTGCCGTGCAAAGCCAAGGAAAGGTTTTAGAAAAGGAAAGACCAACCTGGCTTGGGCTTGAAAAAGCTCCCCCTGACTGTTTCCAGAGGAATGGAAAGTGGAAGCTGGGGTAGGGCTGATGCAGTAATTCAGGGAAGAGATAACAGTGGCTGGGGCCAAAGGGTGGTGGAACAGATGGTGATAAGTGATTGGATTCTGGGGACATGGGAACAAGATGAGCAGGTGGATAAAAAAGGCAGGCAGGCAGGCAGGCCAGGCCTAGGAGAAGGGACATTCAGACGGAGAATGAGGCCAAACAGGATGAGATGACCAGGGATTGGCAGGGGAGGTGGAAAAAAAAAAGGATGGGGTAGATAGATTCAGGGTGAGGGTTGCCTGGCCCCTTCTGGGGGGGCTCTGGGACTCTGGAGGGGGGCAGCCTGTAGGGTGGGATTATAGGAGAAATGGCTTTGGGGACAGGAGGATGGAGAGGGTGTCAGGGTGGATCATGGAGGCCTTGAAGGCTGCCCTCAGAGGGCCCGGCTCATCTCAGCGCCACCCCATTTCCCTCCAGCTCATGATCAAATTCCTTGTCTCTCCTCAGGTCAGCAATCTGAAGATAATCTTACAGAGCCTGGTGGAGTACTCCCAGGATGTGAGTAACTATAAAGGGATTTAGGGGGTTGTATTGGGAGGCGGAGAAGAGTCTGTGAGCCCCTGACACTCACCCACCCACCCACTCCCCCTCCCACCTGTCCTCAGGTCCTAGGACATCCCATTTTGGAGCAGCACCTCCCAGATGTGAGCCTCATTGGCCAGTTCTCAGACCTTGGAGAGCTCGGCAAGCTGCTTCAGCTGGTGCTGGGCTGTGCCATCAGTTGCGAGAAAAAGCAGGGTATGGGGGTTAGGGGGTCCCTAGGGGAAAACCCGAGGAAATCCTCCTCCCCAATCTCAGTCTCCTCAACCTTGACCCCCAGAGCACATCCAGAGGATTATGACGCTGGAGGAATCGGTTCAGCATGAGGTGATGGCAGCCATCCAGGAGGTAGGAGGGGGGTGCCCAACATGGCAAGGAGCTGCAGGGGAGGGCACGTCTCTGGGGCAGAGGCAAGTGGCCACAGGCTCTGCCCTGGAGAGGTCGGGCCTTTGCCTGGAACTCAGCTGGCCGGATTTCCCTGTCTCATATCTGCCAGCCCCTCCCAGCTCTAAGTCACAGTCAAAGGGCCAGTCTTCTCTCTGTGTTGGACTCATGGCAGGGGGCAGCCTGTAGGGCGGGATTATAGGGAGAAATGGCTTTGGGGACAGGAGGATGGAGAGGTTCTCAGGATGGATCATGGAGGCCTTGGAGGCTGCCCTCAGAGGGCCCAGCTCATCTCAGCGCCACCCCATTTCCCTCCAGCTCATGGTCAAAGACACCCCTGATGCCTTGTCACAGGAGACCTATGGGAACTTTGACAGCCAGGTAAGGGGTGGGGCACCTGGTTAGGGTACCAACCCCATTACTGATTCTCTGAGCTGCCTGAGTAGGAGGGGCTTGTGTTTGAGCCTGAAAACCACCCCCATCCCTCAGGGGCCTAGCCTCTTTTCCTGGGTACCCAGGATTCCCAAACGACCTTCCTCCAGGATCCTGAGGTCCCAGCTTTCTCCTAGATCCTGAGGGTTTCTTGAATCCCTCCTCTCTGCCCCTAGAGATCCCAGCCTCCTTCCCCAGTCTCCTCCCCTCCATTCCTGAGTTCCTTGCCGCCCCCCTGTCAGTCCCGCAGGTACTACTTCCTGAGCGAGGAGGCTGATGAGGGGGACGAGCTGCGGCAGCGCTGTCTGGACCTGGAGCGGCAGGTGGGGCTGAGGTGGGGACAGGTGCTTCTAGGGCAGGGTTATCTTGCATAGCCCCCTTCTCAGCTCTAGCTCACTGCACCCCCTGCCCACAGCTGGTGCTCCTGTCAGAGGAGAAGCAGAGCCTGGCGCAGGAGAACGCAGTGCTGCGGCAGCGGGTGGGCCAGCCAGAGGGCGAGGTCGCCATGGGCCTCACTGCCAAGAAGCTGCTGCTGCTACAGTCCCAGCTGGAGCAGCTGCAGGAAGAGAACTTCAGGTGTGGGCTGCTGGGGTTGGGGCCAGGCAGGTCAGGGGGTTGGGGTGGGTGTGGCTCCCTCACATGCCCACCCCCACCCCCCAGGCTGGAGAGCAGCAGGGAGGATGATCATCTGCGGTGTGTGGAGCTGGAGCGGGAGGTCACTGAGCTACAGCAGCGGAACCAGGCCCTGACCAGCCTGGCCCAGGAGGCACAGGCCCTGAAGGATGAGATGGATGAACTGCGGTGAGTGGTGGGTCTCTGGGTCCCCACCACACACCCCCATTGCCAGAGTGTCCCTCTGATGCCACAGTATCTCTGTAACCCTGAAATGCCCAGTAGACCCCCATAATGCCCTCTAGACTCCATGCCATCCTAAACCCCACTGCCCTGTTCTGGACTCTGCCACGTTCTCTGGATATCACCAAGCCCCCTGGATCCATGGTGTCTCCCAGGACCCACCCAGTGTCCCCCTGTTATCCCATGTCGTATCACCCAGACCTCATAGCATCCCTGTGATCACAGCAAGCCCAGGGCCCCCCACAATGCACCCCATTTCCCACTACCTCATTCTGGGTCTTACCTCATTTTTTTAGAAAGAGAGAGAAAGAACATCAAAACATCAATGTTTGTTCTTCTGCTCATTCATGCTTTCACTGGTTGTCCTGACCGGGGATCAAACCTGAAACCTTGGTGCGTCAGGACGATGCTCTAACTGAGCGATCTGGCCAGGGTCCCCCAGCCCATGCCTCAGGATCCATGGTGCCCTCCAGGACCCCGCAGTGCAGCAATCTTGCCATCCCTTGTAATTCCCATTGTGCCCCCCATGACAGGACTCTACGTGACTCCACAGTACCCTGGCAACCCCTTTGTGCTTAGTGGGCCCCCACAGCACTCACCCCCTCCCTCGACCTCACTGTGCCTTCTGTAACCTCAAAGGGCTCCCCCGGGGCCCCACTTCTGTAATGTTAAAGTAAGTTCAAGGATCTCAGTGCTCTGGCCCCAAAGCTCTCCCGTGGCCCACCATCGCCCCTGCACCCACAGTGCTCACATCAGCCCCTCAGTCACCTCATGACTCCAAAGTGTCCTTGGGGCTCCTCCATCCCTCTGGGCCCCCATCATTTTCCCTGTAACCCCACAACCATTCTGTGTCCCCACCACGGTGCCACCACTGAGCATCCCTGATTATGACCCTGGCTAGCATTGACACTTAGGCTCCCTTTATGCCCCCTAAAAACTCCCAACAGTACCAGGACCATGATCTTCAAGACCCACCATCTCTAACTCAAATGCCCCCAGGCCGACATGATCCCTTCTGCCTTGAGGGTGTTGTGTCCAAGCTAAACCCTGACTTCAGATCCCAGCCACCTCTCCCACTTGCCCCCTCCCCCAGACAGTCCTCGGAGCGTGCTGGGCAGCTAGAGGCCACGCTGAGCAGCTGCCGGAGCCGCCTGGGAGAGCTCAGGGAGCTGCGGAGGCAGGTGCGGCAGCTGGAGGAGCGCAACGCTGGCCACGCAGAGCGCACGCGGCAGCTGGAGGAGGAGTTGCGCAGGGCTGGCTCGCTGCGCGCCCAGCTGGAGACGCAGCGGCTGCAGGTGCAGCAGGGGCTGGGGTGCCTGGGGGCCTGTACCTGTATCTGGGCCCTCACGGCTCACTCCCTTCACTTTGGGGACCCTCACCCTCACGTGGTGCTCAGCCCCTTAGAGATGAGTGGTCTCTATTGTTTATATATATGGTCACGCCCTTTAGGCAGGCCAGCTGCTCTCTAGGTTTTGGGCCTTGCTCCTTATCTGAAGCTCAGCCCCTCCAGTTCTTTGAGGCTGGGTCCTCTGGCCCTGCCCCTTCACCTTAACACCTTAAAAAAAATTAAAAAAAAAAAATTCAGAGAGGAAGGGAGAGGGAGAGATAGAAACATCAATGATGAAAGAGAATCATTGATTGGCTGCCTCCTGCATGTCCCCACTGGGGGGGATTGAGCTCGCAACCCAGGCATGTGCCCTGACTGGGAATCGAACTGGGGCCTCCTGGTTCAGAGGTCGACACTCAACCACTGAGCCACGCCGGGCACCCTTTTTTTTTTTTTTTTTTAATCCTCACCTGAGGACATTTTTGCCATTGCTTTTCAGAGATAGTGGGAGGGAGGAAGGGAAGACGGGAGAGAAACATCGATGTAAGAGAGACACATCGGCCGATTGCCTCCTGCACATGCCCCAACGGGAGGCAGGGAGCATCTTGCAACCCAGTTATGTGCCCTTGACCGGGAGTCAAACCTGAGCCCCTTTAGTGCTGGGGCCGATGCTCTAACCACTGAGCCACCAGCCAGGGCCCTGCCCTTTACCTTGAACTCAGTCCCTGCCCCTCTTCCACTCTGCCAGCCTTACACCTCCCCCTGTTCAGGTTCAGGAATTGCAGAGCCAGCAGCAGGAGGAGGCCATGAAGGCTGAAAAATGGCTATTTGAGTGTCGCAATCTGGAGGAAAAGTATGAGTCGGTAACAAAGGAGAAAGAGGTGAGGCTGAGGTCCTACCACACCTGCCCCCCCCCCCCCCCGTCCATCATGGGGTAGCCTGCTCGAGTGGGCCTCAAGTGGAGTCTTGCACCCCTTCCCTCCAGCGGCTGTTGGCCGAGCGGGACTCACTGCGGGAGGCCAATGAGGAGCTGCGCTGTGCCCAGCTGCAGCCTCGGGGACCGAGCCAGGCTGGTGAGTCTGGGGCCCATCCCGGGATCCTGGGAGTATGTGTGGCCTGGGGTGCTGTTAGGCAGGCAGAAAAGGCAGTGCCTCGGGGCCTGTCTAGGCTGGGAGCAGAACTGGGTCCTGCTGGAGAGACACTAGGGGGGCAGGTGATAGGCCGACAGAAGGCGGGAGCTGTCCTCTTGAGCTCAGGGTGGGCCAAGCATCACGGCTCCTTGCCAGGCTGGAGGTAATGGTGGGGGCTTATGTCAGGCCAGGCTTTTGTCTGCACTTGAGCCCTCAAAGATGGTTCTTGGCCCCAGCTGGTTTGGGTCAGTGGATAGAGCATTGGCCTGTGGACCGAAAGGTCCCAGGTTCGATTCTGGTCAAGGGCACGTACCTCGGTTGCAGGCTCCTCCCCGGCCCCGGCCCCTGGTTGGGGCTCATGCAGGAGGCAACCAATCCAATCGACGTATTTTCTCACATCAATATTTCTCTGTCTTTCACTCTCTCTTTCACTCTCTAAAAACTAATGGGAAAATATCCTCGAGTGAGGATTAAAAAAACAAACAAAAAAAGATGATTCTTGGACTGAGGATCTTAAGGATGGGAGTGGAGGCTGTGCAGCTACCTGAAACGTTTCTCACATTCTCCAGACCCCTCGCTGGATCCTACCTCACCGGCTGTGGAAAACCTGGCAGCAGAGATCCTACCTGCAGAGCTCAGGTATCCTGGGGTCACTCAGAACTTTGGCCACACCCTAGCCTGCCAGTGCCCACCCTCAGCCCCGTCCCCAGTGCAAGCACCTGCCATAACCCAGCCAGCTCAGTTCCCAAGTCCTACCTGGACTCCTAGGCCCACCCACTCCTCATTCTGCTCTTCCCTTTCGGGGGCTCTAGCCCTATTGGCAGCTTGCCTCTCCAGGATCCATCCTCAGTGCACAAAGCAGGTCCAACCCATCTGGCTCCACTGGCCACACAAAAACCCCTGCCCCAGCCCTGCCCATATTGGGTTCTGCTCCCAGGGCACAGCCCTGAACTCAGTGTCGCTTCTGCTAATTCAGTGCCCTGTGCCCTGCCCAGATGGGCTCTCCCATCGCAGCTCTTCCCATTCCTGCGTCTTCCTTCCCCACAGCCCCTTCCCTACGTGTTCAAACCAGTTCCTGTATCCCCTCCCTCGCCCAGCATCGCCTCTAGGCCAGCTCCTAGGCCGGCCCACTTTGGTCCCCAGAGCTCCACTCAGAATACCTAGGCCCGGTCCCCAGGACTCTAGAGGTGCTCTAGGGTCTGGCCGGGCTCCTCCCAGGGCCCTGTCCCTTTCCTGGTCCCCTCCGCCAGCTGCGGGGTGACTGGTCCCAGCAGCGTTCACTCCCTGGGGTCTGCTCCGCAGGGAGACGCTCCTGCAGCTTCAGGGAGAGAACAGGCGCCTGTGCCAGCAGGAGGCGGCCGACCGGGAGCGGCAGGAGGAGCTGCAGCGCCACCTGGAGGAGGCCAACCGTGCGCGCCACCAGCTGGAGACGCAGCACCGGTGAGCGCGGTGGAGGGTGGGGGAGGAAGCGGTGGAGACCTGCGGCCAGGCACTGAGCGGCCACCTACCCCGCAGGCTGAACCAGCAGCAGCTATTGGATCTGCGGGTCCAGGTGGAGGACCTACAGAAGGCACTGAAGGAGCAGGGGGGCAAGAGCGAGGACGTGAGTGCCCACCTCCTTCCTGCCTGGCCCTCCCTCCTGTCCCCTAATAACCCTCTTTTCTTTCCCCACCTGCTGCCCGATGCCCCATGCAGTCCATTGTAAGTACCATGGGCCCCCGGGTGACACCTCTATGCTCTCCCCAGAAAAGGGCTGGGACCTCTGGACCCCACTGACCCCACCGTCTTCTCTTCCCTAGCCCGCCCTACTGAAGAGGAAGCTGGAGGAGCATCTGTGAGTCCCAGAGGGATGGCTCTCCTAGTGGTGGGGGCGGCTGGGGCAAAGGTGTGGTGGATGGGGAGGTGTCATGGAGAGTCCTCGGTGAGGTGAACCAGATTGCAAAAATGCAGACTGAAAGTTCGGATCTAGTGGGGCCTTAAAGGCCACGGGAAGCAGTAAAGACTCTTTTGGGGGAGCAGCGGAGAAACCACAGAGAGAATTTCATCAAAGTAGTCTCACTTTGCTGAAAGCGATAGTCATCTTTTACTTTTTTTTTTTTTAAATATATTCCACTGATTTTTTACAGAGTGGAAGGGAGAGGGACAGAGAGTCAGAAACATCAATGAGAGAGAAATATCGATCAGCCGCCTCCTGCACACCTCCCCACTGGGGTGGGGATGTGCCCGCAACCAAGGTACATGCCCTTGACCGGAATCGAACCTGGGACCCTTGAGTCTGCAGGCTGACGCTCTATCCACTGAGCCAAACCAGTTAGGGCCATCTTTTACTTTTTACATTATTAAAAAAACTATTTTAAATAGTGATCACATTTATAGTTTAAAAACCAAAATGTATACCTCCAGTGTCCCCTCCTCCCCCCACAACCCCCACCCCGACTCATTTTCCACCCTATTCTACCCCCATTCCTATTAGTTTATTATGGCAATCCCTCCAGAGGATTTTTCCTTTTCTTTTTTCAGTTACAGTTTTGCATTCAGTATTATTTTGTATTCGTTTCAGGTGTACAGCATAGGGGTTAGACAATCATTTATTTTATAAAGTGTTTCCCCTCAAGACTTTTTAAAGCAAATACAAACAAATATGAATATTGATTTTAATTTTCAGTCCTTATTTACACAAAGGTGGTATAATATGTGCTAGTCTGTACTTGCTTTTCCTATTTAAGATGACAGAGAAATTTCTCCAAATAAATCATCATTATTTTTTATAAATATAGCAGCCTGGTCCTGGCCAGGTGGCTAAGTTGGTTGGAGTGTCATCCTGTGCACCAAAAGGTTTTGGGTTCAATTCCTGGTCAGGGCATGTATGGGAGGCAACCAATCAATATTTCTCTCTTCTCTCTCCCCTTCCTCTCTCTAAACTCAACAAACATACCCTTGGATGAGGATAAATATATATATACGCAGCGGCCTGCGTCAGCTGGGTTTCCTTGGGGAACCTAGGCCTTACTGACAACGATTTGGGTGGTGGCTTTCTCCGTTCTGACCAAGGATGGAATGTAGCTGCGGCTCATGCCGAGCACAGAACAAGTCATTTCCTTACAGAGGCCGGATACTTGGAGGCGTTGGAGCTTAATGCTCCTTAAAATTCTGGGCCAGAAGGGCTGGTCTGTAGCATTTTCTGTGACGATCACAGTGTATTTAACTTGTTCTTTCTAGGTATTTACAATTTCAAACAAGGCAACCGAGTGTAAAACCTTGCATATGCATTGTTTCACCTGTGTGCAAATATGTCACAGAAGTGGAACTGGTGACTCAGAGGGCACATGCCTTTGTAATTTTAGTAGATGTAGCTATTAGGTGTTATACTATGTTTCACGTTCAATGCACAATAACAGTGTCACCTCCAGGGAGTGTTATTAAATCTTTTGTGTTTTGCCACTGGTGGCAAAGGGCACTAAACCTAGGTACAACTTGTAGTTTGCATTTCCTTTTGTTACAAGAGATTTGCATTCTAGAAAGATCACTGGCTGTTGGGTGGAGCTTGGAATTGAGGGGTTGAGAGTAGAACAATCCCTCTAGAGCAGCCGTGGGCAAACTACGGCCCGCGGGCCGGATCCGGCCCATTTGAAATGAATAAAACTAAAAAAAAAAAAAAGACCGTACCCTTTTATGTAATGATGTTTACTTTGAATTTATATTAGTTCACACAAACACTCCATCCATGCTTTTGTTCCGGCCCTCCGGTCCAGTTTAAGAACCCATTGTGGCCCTCGAGTCAAAAAGTTTGCCCACCCCTGCTCTAGAGGGTAGTGGTGGGTAGTGGTGGCTGGATCAGAATGTGAGGTGTGAAATAGAAGTGGACAGATGGGGGGCTGGTCTAAGGGCCACCTGACTAGGGGTCTGGAGGGTTGTGGTTCTGGTGGCAGAGGAGGCAGTGGGGCCAGAGCACACAGCCGCTGTGCTTGGGAGGCAGGCGGAGAGGCCTCTGTAGCTGGGCAGGGACACTTCCGCTGGGAATGCCTCGGTTGCCACCACCGCTGCTTGTCCCCTGCCCACAGGCAGAAGCTGCATGAAGCGGATCTGGAGCTGCAGCGGAAGCGCGAGTACATCGAGGAGCTGGAGCCACCCAGCGAGGGCAGCAGTGAGCCGTGCTCCACAGCCGGTGGGTGGGGGGGACCTGAGCTTGGCGTGCACCTGAGGGGCCACTTTGTTCCCCCAGCAGATCGGCGAATCGAGGAGCTTCAGGACAGCCTGCAGAAGAAGGACGCAGACTTGCGGGCCATGGAGGAGCGGTACCGCCGCTATGTAGACAAGGCACGCACGGTGAGGATGTTGAGTGACCTCCTGTCCAGCCTGCTGCCTCCCGCTGGGTCACGCCTCTCACAGTTTGCACAGCTCTGCCCCCATGCCCAGGCCTGTCATACCCCGTTATGTCACAGACTTTTACACCATAGCCATGAGTTGTCACACTCAACACACTCCACTGTGTCCAACAACCTGTGAAGCCAGGGTCACCTTGGCTGTATCTTTCCCAACCCCTAGGTCATACAGACCCTGGAACCAAAGCAGCGGCCACCTGGGGGGGTGCTTCCGGAGCTCCACACCTTGAGGACACAGCTCCGGGAGCGGGAAGTCCGAATCCGACACCTGGAGGTGGGTGCCCGCATCCCTCCTCACTGCCCCCAGCATGTCCAGGCCCTTGACTCTTGCATCCTTGGCAGATGGACTTTGAGAAGAATCGAAGTCAGCGGGAGCAGGAAGAAAAGTTGCTCATCAGTGCCTGGTATAATATGGTGAGTGCACCAGCACCAGCGCCAGCGCTGGAGTGTCGGGGCATCCCCTGGGCTCATCTAATGCCAGCCACACCCCTCTCTCCAGGGCATGGCCTTACAGCAGCGAGCAGGGGAAGAGCGGGCGCCTGCACATGCTCAGTCATTCCTGGCACAGCAGCGGCTGGCTACCAATGCTCGCCGTGGACCCCTGGGACGCCTAGCGTACTTGAACATGCGCCCTGCTGACAAGCATTGATGGACCTCAGGATCCTGCCCACCTGCCCAGCCAGTCAGGGCTTAATCCTAGATCCCCCCAACTCCCCCAGGGCTCAGCGTCATGCCTGGGTCAGCTGCTTGAGAGCCTTGAGGTCATAACCTGTGCCTTTTGTTCTCCCTGGTGAGACAAGCTACAGGACAGGGCTGGAGGCAGGTACGGGTCTGTTCTTTTTAGCAATGTGATTCTTACCCTTAATATTCTTCCTGAGGCTAATGAGCTGCCAGGATAGAGAGAGTGATTTTATATTTGAGAAGAAAAATAATAAAGATTTTCAATCTTCCCTGGCTGGACTCTGGGCACTGAGGTGGGGGAGAAAATATGGGTCCAGGACTCAGACCACTGCTTTTTTTTTTTTTTAATATATTTTATTGATTTTTTTACAGAGAGGAAGGGAGAGGGATAGAGAGTTAGAAACATCGATTAGCTGCCTCCTGCACATCTCCTACTGGGGATGTGCCCACAACCCAGGTACATGCCCTTGACCGGAATCGAACCCGGGACCCCTCAGTCCGCAGGCCGACGCTCTATCCACTGAGCCAAACCGGTTTCGGCAGACCACTGCTTTTTAAGAAAGGCCTGGCTTGTGGTCTTACTAAAGTGTGAATGACTGATAGTACCCAGTGAGAGGTGAGAGTCATATTTGCGTTTGTGTAACTGTGCATGTGTGGTGGGTTTTAAAGAAGCTTCAGACAAAAATCCCTGCCTTATGAAGCCATTATTTCCAATGAAGGGAGACAGACAATAAAGGAAATAGATAAAAAAAAAATTTTTTAATATATATTTTATTGATTTTTTACAGAGAGGAAGGGAGAGAGATAGCTAGAAACATCGATGAGAGAGAAACATCGATCAGCTGCCTCCTGCACACCTCCCACTAGAGATGTGCCCGCAACCAAGGTACATGCCCTTGACCGGAATCGAACCTGGGACCTTTCAGTCTGCAGGCCGACGCTCTATCCATTAGGCCAAACCGGTTACGGCGGAAATAGATAAAATTTTATGTGAGAAGTGCAATAGAGAAAAATAAAGCAGACAGAAGTGATGGGGATGCAGGAGGTAGACTGTGATTAAAATTTTTTTTATAAGTATTTATTTGAGCCCTCGCAGGTTTGGCTCAGTGGATAGAGTGTCAGCCTGCACATGGAAGGATCCAGGGTTCCATTCCAGTCTAGGGCACATACCTTGGTGGCAGGTTCCCCGGTCCTGGTTGGGATGCCTGCAGGAGGCAACCAATCGATGTGTCTCTCACATCAATGTTTCTCTCTATCTCTCCCTCTCCCTTCCACTCTGTAAAAATCAATGGAAAAATATCCTTGGGTGAGGATTAACAACAATAGCAAAAGTAATAATAATTTATTGGAGCCAAATTGACAGCATGATGGGGAGCAAGATCTCAAATGCTCCAGGAAGTGGGGATTTTTAATAAAAGGCCAGCAAAAGAAGTCTAGCCAAGGAATTGATATAATTTAAGCAGAGACCTGAAGGTGAGTAAGGAAAGGGCCATGTAGGTATCTGGGGAAGAGCAATCCAGCCAGAGGGAACACCATGTCAAAGGCCCTGAGATGAGACCTTGCTGGGTGGGTTAGAGGGAGTGTGGAGTGAGTGAGGGGAAGGGAGGTTGCTCAGGGCCTTGTGAGCTGCAGAGAAGACTTGAGCTTTTATCCTAAGTGCGGTGGGAGTCACGGAAGCGTGTTATCTAATTTGGGTGTTCATAGGCTCCCCTTGGCTGCTGTGGGAGGAACTGATGGGGGGGTTAAGGCCAGAGCTGGGAGACTAGGGTGGAGGTCACTAGTCCAGCTGGGTGGGTGCATAACAGTGGTGGGGGCCCTAGAGGAAGGAGAAATGGTTGGAATCTGGATACAGTTTGAAGACCAAGCCGATGAGATTTGCTGCTGGGTTCGTGTGGAGGGTAAGAGAAAAGAGTTGAAGATGACTCCAGCTTTTAGCCTCATTATCTGGACGGACAGAGCCAACAGAGAGAGGTTGGGGAGCCAAAGGGGACTGGTTCTGGGACCTGTTATGTCCGAGGTGCCTGAGAGATCCCTACATGGAGACATTGAGAAGACAGTTGGATCTATGGGTCTAGAGACGGGAGGGATCCTGTGTGGACATCTAAATACAGAGGTCATCCGCAGATGATTGAATTAAGACCAGGAGCACTAAAAGGGTATGTGAGAATTCAGGGACTTGGTGTAGAAAGATTGCTTGTAGAATCATAAATCAAGGCTGGCAGCAGGAAGCTGTAGTCCTGGGACTGTGGCTGGTACATGAATGAATGAGTAAAGTGTGCACTGATGCGGCCATTTCAGAGAGCAGACTTTGGAAAGAAGTGGGCAGGGCGTCATGAAATAACCTGGAAATTTACTAAAATCAGACTTAGCATAATGCGTGGCAGGAGAAGTCAGACTAACAGCATTTGAGTAGAAACCACTAACATTTTATTGAGCACCTATTATGTACAAACGCCTTAAAGCTGTTATTTCATTCCCATCCTCACAGCTCAAAGAGGTAGGCGCTCGTATCTCCATTTTAAGGAAACAATAAAGGCAGCACACACATAGGGCCCTTGGGGGGGGGGGCGCGGGAGGGGGGCGGGGGGAGTAGAGCTGGTAGGAGAATGAGCTGCTCTAAGCTGGAAAAATCCCTTTGCCCTTAGCCCAGGGCCGGCCCACAGGAGACACAGGCCAGACATGAAGACAGGAGCACGGGTGGCAGGAACTGGTCTAAAGCCGGCAGATGAAATTCTCGAGGGCCTTATGTGGACCCAGATGTCTGCGTGGGTGCAGTGTGGGTCTGGTGTGGGTCTTGATTCCTTGTTCTTGGGGATCTTGGGCCCAAGGGCCTCAAGCTAGATTCTCCTCTTCCTCGCCAATGGGGCTGGGCAGCCAGGGTGGAGCCGGCCCTCTGGGTGCGGGCATGGACACTCTGGTGAAGGGCTCAGCGTCCAGCCCAGGGGCTGGCGGCTCTGGCCCAGTGTGGGGCTCGGGTTCCGGCTCTCGAAGTCCCGAGTCCAACAGTAGGTCCCCACAGTCACCCTCCGGGGCTACGCCATCGAGGGTGCTGGTGCCCGCGCAGCTGGCAGCTGTGGACGCCTCGGACACACCGCTGTTTTTGCGGCGCAACACGGACAGGCGCCGGCCCAGCTGGCTTCCTGCAGCCATGCCCGGGCCCACCAGCGGGAGGCGCTGCCAGAAATCGCCATGCGCCTCGCCCAGCGGCAAGTCCGTGCCGTCGGGCCGCTCAAACTGCATGTCCTCCTTGGCCAGCCTGTGGGATGGACAGGGGGTCAGCCCTGCTACCTCGCCTCTCTCCTTGGTTGGCAGGTGGGACCGAGGCCCACTGCTTTTCCTGGCTGCACTCACCCATTTGTCTCGCTCATCCCAAAAGATTGTGGCCGCTCACCCAAGAGCCAGGCCTTGTCCTCTGGCTCTGCTCAAACTTAGGCCTCAAAGCCTTAGTTGTGGCATTGTATCGCCTATGGCCACCCATCCAGCCCTCACACACCTTAGCCCTTAGCTCTGACCCCAATTAGTGGCCTGATCCCAGACCTTGACCGCAATCACTCTACTCATAGACTTTATTTAGCTCTTAGCCCCAAAGTTCCAGTTTAGCCGTGAGCTCTGTTGTGGGGTCCCAGAGACCCCCCTCAGTTAGTCCCCACAGTGCCATAAGCCTAGCATCCAGCAGGCCCCCCCCCCCCCCCCCGCCCGCTGGCTCACGTGATGTCGAAGGTGGAGCCTTGGAAGGAGGGCTGCAGCCTCAGGAAGGCGGTGGCCGTGGTGTAGGGGGCCCTAGCCTCCACTGTGTCCCAGTACAGGTCCTTCTCCAGCATAGCCAGGTCATCGTACATCTCGTCCACGGCCAGCATTGACACCTGCAGCCGTGGACACGTGCTAGGCGGGGTAGCAGAGCACAGGCACCGAGGCCTGGGCCCTCAGGCGTGTGATGCCAAGGAGAGAAGGATGGTGCAGAGGAGAGGCCTGAGCAAGTCGTGGCAGGGGTGAGTGAGGCCAGGGCCACCTGGGGAGCCTGGGCCTGGGCTCAAGGGAGTCTCACCTGGAAGTTGCGGTCGATCAGAAAGTTGGTCTCAAAATCGTCGTCGTCCTCTCCAAAGGGGTTGATGAGCTGCTCTGCCACCTGAGTGGGGAGAAGGGAGGTAAGCAGAGACCTGAGAACCCCGCCCTCCCCACTCCCGGAGCCCAGGCTCAGGGCCCCAGCCACCTTGAGCCAGCCGACATAGAAGAAGAACTGCAGCAGAGTGAAGACGGGCACAAACAGGTCAAGGTTGTGGTCTTTGTAGCCCTGCGCAGGGTCTAGGAACTGGCGACCGATGACGCAGGCCAGGAAGTAACTGTACACGGCGATGGTCACCACCTGGGGGCAGCAGTGGCCAGGTCAGGGCTCTCCTGGCCTCGGGTTCTCGGAGAGACCAGGGCTAGGGGTCAGGAGTCACTGTGACCGGGTCTTAGCTGGTCCTCCATGTTCCCTTGAGACCAGTGCGTCTGAGGATGGGTCTCCGAGGAGGCACTGCGGGATTACCTGGGTGTAGACGAGGGGTATGCTGATCCAGTCGTAGTGAAAGAGCATCGAACACTTGCCCCGAAACACAGTGAGCTCCTGCGGGCAGATGCAAGTACTGAGCGGGCCTGGCTGGTGAGCTCACACGTGGGGACTAAGTGTGGGTACTTGGGATGGAGGTGAGTGGTCACCGTGTGCTTCTGGGGGCTCCAGGGAGAGTATTTAGTGGTGAGTGTACCCCGGGGGGGGGGGGGATGTATAGCTGTGCACCTGGGGGCTGCTAGGGAAAGGTGTTTGGAATCGGCCTCGTGGGAGGCGCGTGGCTCGTCGTCTGACGGTATAATGCCTCTGGTGTTTTGTATGAATGGCCAGCTGGCGAGCCCACCTCCAGCAGCAGTTTAAGGGCGCTGTTGTCCCGGATGCGGCCCTCCCGCCGGGCCTGTGCCGCCAGGTTAGAGAACCAGACGCAGGGCACCCAATACTTGTTGTAGGATGAGTTCAAGTTCTCAAACTTCTTGCGCTCCTCGCGGGTCATAAACCCTGGAGGGGTGAGACGGCGGAGGGGGGCGGGTCACTCGCCCCGCCTTCTCGTCCTTACCCGGGTCACTCGCCCCGCCCTCCGCCCTCCGCCCTGCCCGGCTCCCGCGTCCAGCCGGGGGCTCACCAGCCTCCACCACGTGGTCGATGGTGGGGAAGCGCTTGAAGACCGCGGTGCTGACCGAGCGCAGGATGAGCACGGCCGAGAGCCCCGCGTAGCGCATGAGCGTGCGCCGGTAGAGGCGGCCGCGCTCGTCGCGTCCGTGCACCGTGCCCGACACGATGCACATGAGCGCGTCGGGCAGCGGCATGCAGAGGTACTGGTTCCACCAGCGGTGCACCACCAGGTTCACGTAGAAGCCTGCGGCAGAGCCGGGAAGGGGCGCTCGGTGGCGACACGGGGCAGGGGCTTGTGGGCCCAGGTTGTGGGAAGAGGAGTGACATGGAGCCCGCGTCCGCAACACCCGGCAGGCTGGCCACCCTGACCCCGCGGGGCCACCTGGGCTGGGAACTCGGGGGTCTAGCCCTGAGGTCAGAGTGGATCGAGCAGCCTGGGTCACTCTGGTTACCTGGGAGTCACCTGAGATGGAGCCTGGGGTCTCAGTGCGGAGGCAGAGGCAACAGGTAGCCCCTGGGCCAGAGACATACGAAGGGGTTGGGCACAGGATCCATGTCGGGGCGTAGGCTGGTAACCCCACCCGTGTGTGTGGGCAGAGCATATGGGAAGGAGGCTGGGGCCAGGACTTGTCAGAGAAATACTTCGTAGGCTGGACTTGGGGGGACAGAGTCATGTGAGGTCCCTGGAGGAGGCTCCTGGGCCAGGAGGGGGGCGGGCACTAGTAATCTATGCAGACACAGGCGCAGTCCCCGAGGTGGCCAGGGGCAAACCCTCGGGTGACATGGAATTCTCAAGGGGCAGGTGACCAGGTGATGTCCAAGGGGCTACATCTGTCTAGAGGACGCAGAAATGGGGGTCTGTGGGGCTGGATTTGAGGGGCGTCCCAGAGAGGCAGGAGTGGGGGGTCCCCAAAAGGCATGAATGGTTTCTGGGGGCGGGGGATGGGGCACAGGGAACTCGAGCGCGAACACACCGAGAACGAAAGAGAGGGGGATGAGGCTGGCGTACTGGTCGCAGTAGATGACCAGCTTCTCGAAGTAGCGCTTGTGGCCTTCGGTCAGCACGAAGCTGCGGGCAGGGGTGCGGGGTCAGGGGCGAGCTCCCTCCCCGGCGCGCGCTCTCCTCCCGCTCCGTCCCGCACCCCGGGCCCGCACGCCGCGCCGCCGGGGCCTCACCGATAGGCCGCGCTCAGCGCCATGTAGAGTCCGAGGAAGCAGAGCAGCTCCCGCCACAGGAGCTTGTAGATGCTGCCGCGCCACAGCAGCAGCAGCTTCGAGAAGCCGCCGAAGCGCGCGTTGGCCACGCGGGCCGTGTAGGTGACGGTCATCGCCGCGCGCCGGCCGGTCCGGCCGGAGGAGGAGGGATCGGACCGACCGCCCACCTGTGGCGGAGGAACGGGGTGGGGGGACCGGAGGGAGGGCTGGGGGCCACGGGCGGGGGTGAAGGTGGACGTCTGACTCAGCTCAGCGTGCCCGCCCCGGCCCAGCCACCTCCCCGGTCCAGCCTTCTCCCAGCCTTGCTCAGCCCCTTCTCCCGCTGCCGCCCTCCCCAAGCCTTCCCCCGCAGGCCACCCTCTTTCTGGACTCCTGCACCCCACATCTTGCGCCTACCTCCTCAGGCCCTCACCAGCCTCCACCTCTCAAACTCTTGAGTCAACCGAGTTGCCTTCTACCCCATCCCATCCCATCCCCTTACCTGGGCTGCATCTGCAGCTTCCCCTACTCCCGGAGTCCCCAGTGCCTCCGTTTCTGGGTTCTCAGGCTGCCCCACCCCATTCCTTTCTCAGATCCCACCTGTCCCCCCTCCCCTAGCTCCCAGTCTCTGCCCTTCCTCCACCCCTGCACTCCCGTTTGAAGCTCTAGGAAGCCATCCTCAAGCCTCCAGGCCCCCAGGTTCCCTCCTGCACCCACCGGCCTCAAGCTGGCCCCTTGCCCTGCACAGCTACCCCGGCCTCCCACCCTCCACTTAGCTATCCTTCCCCTTCTTCTGGGTCTCCTGGATCTGTCCTCTTTTCATTCTCTAGCCTTCCAAGCTCTTCACTCCATGCTTTGAGGGTTCTGAAGGATTCCTGCCTGATTCCTGCCCACAAGCCCACCTGTCCTCAAGGTCCTCTATTCCCCTGGGCCCGGGGCCCTACTCACCTGATGGCAGGCGCAGGACACACAGGCACAGGGACTAGATGGGCAGGTGGCTTCAACGTTGGGTGTAGCTTAAGCCAGACCCTGGAGTGGGAGGGGGCTGAGTGGGCGTGGATAGTCCCTCCCTGGCCCGCACCCCTGGACTGCAGCCTCAGAAATGTGTAGAAGTCTGGCCAGTTTGTTACCTGGAGCAGGGGGAGAAATCCAACCAGCCTCCCTCGCTCCTCCCTGTCTCTCTCCCTGGCAGTCACTGGCAGGTCAAAGGGATCTTGGACCCAGAGCTGGGGGAGAGGGCGGGGACTGTGTCCTTCCCAGTCTCACACACACACACACACACACACACACACACACACACAGCTCAGTGGGGCTGGTTCACTCCATAGTCACCTGTAATCATACTGCCACAAAGATGTACTGTACTTAGAAACATACATCAGAGACCCAGGCACAAGTTCAGCTTCCCTCAACATGGACACACACCAGCTAAGCGCAGACCCCACCCAGAGCCCAGAGAGTCTTCACACACAGCCACATACCATCCCACAGAGGGTGGTGGCGCACATTTATTCCTGGTTTCCCTGCACAAAGATGCACCCGTGGTCACACAACAGATGAGGGGACGCCTGCCCTCTACACGGCTGCACATGCTCCTGGGGGCCTCAGATCCGTCAGTGTTGCGAGGACACACGCATACAACAGAGACCCGTCCTCCACAGCCACAGACCCTCAACAGTCCCATCCAGACAGGGTCATCCCTTAACTCATGAAACTCGCCTGCATTTGCACATTGATGAGACCCCCCTCTCTAATGCCCCCTTAGTGGGTGTGCAGGCACCCCCGTCCCCCATAGACACACCTCAGATCTCAGACCCTCTCAGCATTGTCGTGAACACACAAGCTTGGGGACACAAGAATGTATCCCCACATTTGCATGGAGGCAGGAGAGATGTTCCCCCTTCACAGACACCTACAAAGTGGACACTCCTAGCCCGGCACAAACACTCAGCCTCCCTATCCCATTCCCCAAACACACAGCCTGGTGTGGGAGGGGTGATAGCTCTGAGGTCCAGACCCTGGGCCCCTCCAGTCCACCTTGTACACTAGGAATGTGGATAGCTTTACGAGGCTCCACCCGGAAGCCCTGTCAGCCAGGACACCTTGTTCCAAGCCTGGCATATGTCTGCCCCGCCTGGGGTAATTAGGAACTGGCCCAGGCTGGCTACCCTCAAACCTGCTCCTCGCTGTCCAGCTGCCGGACAGCCCATAAAAGTGGATGCAGGTTGGCACTGCTAGCTGTTGGCCCCAGGGCGGGGGCCGGGGGCAGGGGACAGGCTTCAAGTTGATGCAGCTCCATTCCTGACCAGGGGCCCCCACTCCCTAGGATGTATATTTATACACACTGCAGCCAGCTTCTCCCCTCCCCACTCACCTCCCTCCTCCAGTCTACAGGGTCCCCACACACTTCTGACAGCTGGACACCAGCTGGGCTAGGGGCAGGCTGCCCAAGCTAGCTCACAGGCTTCATTGTAACAATGAATAATAACATTTGTAAAGACGTTACTTATTTCATCTCACCGAGTCCTTACAAGCAGGCTTATGAAGTTGGTGTTCGTCATTCCCACTATCTGATAGGGAAACTGAGGCTCAAATGACACAGTCCTTTGACGGCACAGCTGGGATTTGAACCCAGGTGGTTCAGCTGGGAGCCAGGGGTCTTTGCCACTGTTTACAAATGCCACCCCAACATGCCCACACCCGCTTGTGCACACCCAGTACAACCGAGTCCAGGACACGTTTGGGCTTGTGGCTGGGCTCCCCTTACATGCACGCACACCCTCACACACCCAGACCCTGGGTGTGCACAATTTGAACACTTCCTGACTCATGCGTGTCCTCAGGTACGCATTTCCCCCACCCCCATCCAGCTCGGGCTTGGAACCTGCAAACATGAGGTCATGCCAGTGCTGGGTCCCCCAGGTGGGGACGAATGTGGCTGTCCAGGCAGTTGCAGAAAGAGGAGTGAAGGGGATAAGGGGGCCCCCTGGATGCCTTCCAGGGCCAGGTGAAGTTGTCCCATGGCTCTGTGAATGGCCACACTTGCCTCCATTTTAGAGATGAAGCTCAAACTAGGAAAACATGAGGCCACTCAGTGAGATGGCTCTACAGTTAGGACTTCAGGGATACCTTTGGCCTGAGTCCTCTACCATCATGTCACCTAATCTGTTCCTGGTTGTAACTGTGCTGGGTGGAGCGAATTCCATCCCAGGGGGCAGGAATTGGGGGGTGGAGACTGTTAATCCCTAGTCTGGCCAGCCCAGCCTCTGCCCAGGGTGCCCACTAATTTCCAAACCAAACAGCAGGTACTGGGCCGCTGCCTGCCTAATCCGCTCCCCACCCGCCTGAGGTACACCAATGGGCCTCCTGGTTCCCACACCCCTTGAGCCTCAAAGGAAGGGGGTATATGCCAATTCAGGCGTTATGGCAGGGGCACCCCTACCCATACAGAGCTAGAAAAAGCACCCCCTTACTGAAGACATCCACCTTCCAAAACAAACATATATCTTTGCTATTGCCATAACAAACACATCTTTGTTAGTCTGTTGTGACTGCATCCCTCTAGCTGTGACACTGTTGTGCAGAGTACAACCTGTGCAACTGTTCATGGAGGCGCTGACTCCAAAATCCTTGTATCAATACCCACAGTAGTTTAAGATCATTTTATTGAGAAGCGAGAGGCGGGGAGAGGTGAGGGGTAGCTACAGCCACCCCAGCCCCACCAGGGGGAACAGACCCCCTCCCCGCCTCCCACCTCAAGTGGCTCCCCCTGTACTCTGGGGGGACTTTGTGCAAACTCTGCCCCGGTGGGGTGGAGAGTGGGTGGAAATGGTAGCGGCTGGGGCTGGCAGCAGTGCTACTGGGTGCTGGGCGGCTTGTAGGGCTCCAGGAGGAGGGCAGAGAAGGTGTTGACCTTGTCCGCCCCCCGCACCTCATGGGGAAGCAGAGGCAGCTTCACAATGTGGAAGTCTTCATACAGGTCCTCCATCTGTGGCCGGGGCAGGGGGCAGAGGACATTGGTCAGGGGCCTGGCTGCAGGCAGGGGCAGAATGTGGGCAGATCGAAGGGGTTGAGATGGGGGCCTCCCAGGGTCAGTCTTCATAGGGTCACAGGCAGGAGTGGTGCCAGTGGGGTCAGAGTTTCCAGGGCTGGACCTCTGGCTCCCCAGGGTCAGAGGTATCCAGGCCAGGCCAGCCAGATTCCTTCATGGCCAGAATTAGGGGGAAGGGACTGAAGTAGGGGTGAAGAGCAGGAGGCTGGGGCAGAGGTCAGAGAGAAGATGGAGCAAAGACTCAGAGTGCAGAGTAAATGGCTGGGGGTGCCATGGTTAGGATGGGCCGGGTCCCCACTGCCAAGACCAGAGGTTTGAGGGCTGGGTGTATGGCTGGGCATGCACACCTGGTCCAGGTACTTGGCCTGGATCTTATGGCGGGCCTCACACATCTTGCAGGGCTTCTCGGGGTCTGGGAAGACGAGTTGGTTGACAATGATGTTGTGTGTGTCGATCTTGCATTTGGCCAGCTCTTGGATCAGCCGCTCTGTCTCGTACAGAGACAGGAACTCGGCGATGCACACACAGATGAAAGTCGTCTGCTCCTGCAGGATGTGAGAGGACAGTGAGGGCCAGGTGCTGGTCCCGGAGCCTCTCACTGTCTATGTGCACCATGACTCACAGGATCCTTGAACTGCTCGCTGACAGAGCGGATGACAGGCAGCGTCTCTTCCAGCTTGGAGGCCAGCTGGTCTGCGTTCATATCCCCTAGGCCCAGCATGTTGCACATCTGGGGGGAGGACATGGGAGGGCTTGAGGCTTACCTGGGGCCATTATACCTCCTAGGTCGGGGGCCTGCTAACCACCTCCCAGTGGTTAAAAGCCTGGGCCCTTGAACAGACCACAGGGGGCAAATCCCAGCTCCGCCTCTTTGGGGGACTACAGCCAGGTGGCTTGACCGGAATGCTGAGTTTCCCCATGTGTAGACCTTACCTCCAAGGGCTGGTATGCTAGATGAACTGAAACATGTCATGTGCTCAGAACAACGTCTGGCACAAAGTAAGCGCTCCACAAATGTGACTGATCTGGGACACAGGTACCAAAGGGGGATCACACGCACCACCTTGGAGGTGGGATGTGTGTAGAAGTGGGGCTGTCATGTCATCATGCTAACAACAGGGACACTCGCATGCTCTCCATTTGACAGACAAGGAAGGTGAGGCCCAGAGAGATGAAGTGACTTGCCTTAGGTCACATTAGAATGCAAAACATTTGAACCTGGGCTGTCTGGCTCTGGAATATGTGCTTTCAAGCTGTCTGGGGCACTCAGCAGGTAGGGGCAGGGACACCAAGACCCCCATAATGAAGATTCCCCTCCCCCCCATTAGGAATCGTGGATCCAGAGTTGTGTGAGAGAAAGGCTTTTGTCACTGCACATCTGGGGGCCTGGGGACTGGCTCCCACTCAGGGGACACCTGGATGCCCTGGGGCCCTGCCTGCCTGTGAGATGAAGGGGCTGATCTGGTTCTTGATCTGCATGAGGCGGCCTAGGCCCCGCTCCACGATGGTGGGGAAGTTGAGCAGCCTCAGCGTGTGGCCTGTGGGCGCCGTGTCAAACACCACCACTGAGAAGTTCATGCCCTTCACCAGCCTGCGGGGAGATGAAGGTCAGGCCCGCTCTGCTCCCTCTTCCACCCCAGTCCCAGGCCGCACTAGCCTGCCAGGCCTGACCTCATGACCTCTGCATAGCTCATGGCCTCGTCAATGCCTGGGAAGGCGCTCATGGCCTCCTGCATCATCTTCTTGCCCATGCTCAACATGTTGTCCTCCTCGAAGAACTCGTCAGGCAGCTCTGCCACGCCCAGGCTGGGGTCAATCTCCTGGGGGGGGACACAAGGGATCGAGACTCAGGCTGCTTCTGCTACTCCCAGGGCCTTCTCACCTGGGGGGCACCAGGGCCAGGGGAGCCCGAAGAGGGCCCCATCAGGGAAGAGGCTGGGGAGGCCCCCAAGGTGCCATAGCCCTCCCTCAGGCATTAAGGTCTTCCGACTGCTCAAAGGGTCAAACAATTTTAAAAACAGATGGAAAATTGCAAAATTTTTGTGATCAGTGTCCACAGAGGGAAGCCAAAGCCCTCTGCAGGGCTTGCACTGGCTGTTCCCCCACCCGGCCCCTGATTGCTTCCAGATTATTCTCTAATGTGAGTCTTCCCTCACCATCTCATCTAACAGGGCAGACACAGTCCTCACTGTCCCACCTGCCTTTCTCCTTAACATCCAGCCTTCCTTCACATGACACACTCATCACATTTCCCATCTGTCTCCCCACCCAGAATGTCAGCCTCCTGAGGACACCAGGAACTGTCTGCACACAGGAAGTCCTCAACATAGATGTGGAATCCACAAAGATATGACCATCCTTGGGGACTCTGGCCAGTCCTGACTTGATGCCTCCTTCTCTATCCTCCTATGTCACCTCTCCTTGGTGACTGCACAGGTCCTGCGATGAAGTCCCCCTCACTGGCCTCAGAGGTCCACTCCCCTGCATAGAGCTTGTGTATCCATTGCCCGACCCATCACACCCAGTCACACCCTTGATGGTTATTCCTAGTCACCGGGTCACCTCTGAACTCACATACCCCATTCTCTGACCTGGGCCTCCTTGCCTCCCGCTTCAGTTATTACTATTTTAAAATATATTTTTATTTATTTCAGAGAGGAAGGGAAAGGGAGAGAGATAGAAACATCAAAGATGAGAGAGAATCATTGATCGGCTGCCTCCTGCAGGCCCCACACTGGGAAGGGAGTCCACAAACCATGCATGTGCCCTGACCGGAAATTGAACTGTGACCTCCCAGTTCATAGGTCGATGCTCAACCATGGAACCACACTGGTCCGGCTGTTATTTTTTAAATATGTTTCTATTGATTTCAGAGAGGAAGAGAGAGAGAGAGACAGAAACATTACTGATGAGAGAATCATCTATTGGCTATCTCCTGCAAGCCCCCTACTAGGAATCAGGCCCGAAATCAGGCCCTGCCTGGGAATCAAACTGTGACCTCCTGGTTCATGGGTCAATGCTCCAGCACTGAGCCACGCCAGCTGGGCCTGCTGCAGTTATTTAAACCTCTTTGGGTCACCTCATTCCCTCTCCCCTGACCCCAGTTCACTGTCAGTGCCCCTCTTGGCCGGCATCCTTACCCAGCCCAGGCTCCAAAGGTTGCCTCTACAAACACGCCCCCTTCCCTCTGTGGTTGCCAAAATCCCCATCCTGGTTATTCCTGGGTCCCTGGTGTGGCCACACTGAGGTGAACACGAGGGGAGCACACCTGACAAATAACTCCCACCTGCTCCCCATTCCCAATCACAAACTCCAACGGCACCCAACAGCCAGACCATCCACTCTGGCGAGTGTTTATGTCCCATCTTATGCCTCCTCAACCCCCTTCCATCCCAGTCACCCCGTGCTCTCTGCTGAGACTTGTGCCTCACCTGGGCCTGAGAGACAAAGAAAAGCCACTGGCCGTCAACACCTTATCCCTTCCCCCCAGGAAATGCCCCAGGCCCTCCACCCTGCCTCCGCATCCCTGCCCTGGAGAGTCCCTGTAAGAGGTCTGTGCGCTGTATGTAGCTCCCTCCCACACGAGGACAGTCCTCTGTCAGCACCCTCACTCCTTCCTGCAACACTACTTGTCCCTCCCTGGTAAAGTATTTGCACTGGCAAACAAACATGCTCCAGCGTCTCCTTTCTCAAAAAAGCCCTCCTCAACCCCCCTTCCGTCTCCCTCCAGTGATGCCCCATTTCTCAGCCCCCATCATGGCGATCACCGTCTCCATTTCCACAGCTCACCCATTCCCGACAGCCTTTTGCCCCCACTCACCAGTGGTCTCTAAAACGGATGCACCTGCTGGAGCAGACAACCTCTTTCTGCCCAAGTTCCTTTGTCCTGGAGCTCAGGAGGCTATAACCTCTGTCTCGCCTCCCACCTCCCCGATGGCTCCTTCTTAGCCTCCTTCACTTCTGGACCCTAAATGCTGACATGCCCTCAGGTTGTCTCTGGGCTCCCTGTTTTCTCATATTCTCCTTTATCACACAGCTTTCAATACCACCCTCGGGACAGTGACCCCCAAATCAGTATCAACTTCCTCTGAGCTCCAGGCTCACACAGCTAAGCCACTGTCCTGTGTCCCCACTTGGATGTCCAGTGGGCACCGTGGATCCACTGTGGTCAAAATAGAATTCTTGACTTGTCCCTTCTAAACCTGCTTCTCTGCTAGTCTTCCTCATCCCAGCTGCTAGGGGCCAACCAAGAGATGTATTTAGCCCTAGACGGTTTGGCTCAGTGGATAGAGTGTCAGCCTGCGGACTGAAGGGTGCCAGGTTCGTTTCCGGTCAAAGGCACCCACCTCAGTTTCGGGCTTGATCCTCGGCCCCAATCAGGGAGCGTGTGGGAGGCAACCAATCGATGTGAGAGAGACACATTGATGTTTCTCTCTCTGTCTCTCCCCCTTCCTCCCACCCTCTCTTAAAGTAAAAATTCATTTCTTTCTCTCACCCATTACAACCAAGCAGCTGTACTGCTTTATTTCCAAGAGACATCACAAATCCAACCTTTGTCCCCCAACACTCTGCCTCCATCTTAGTATTGGCTGCCCTTATCTCTTGCCTGGTCACTGCCCTTACTTCCAGCTTCAACTTATAATCCATTCTCCGCACGGCAGCCACAGGGAACTTGTCAAGGCTATGACATTGCCCTGCTCAAAATGAACAGCTTCCTATTAAACTTGGAATCAAAGCCAAACTGCTCCCAGTGACCTACAAAGTCCTACCCCACATGGCTCTGACTGACCTCGCTGATGTCTCCCTCCCCTTGCTCACTAAGCTCCATTCGCTCTGGCTTCCTTTTTTTTTAAAAATAGATTTTATTGATTTTTTTATAGAGAGGAAGGGAGAGGGATAGAGACTTAGAAACATCGATGAGAGAGAAACATCGATCAGCTGCATCCTGCACACCCCCCACTGGGGATGTGCCCGCAACCCAGGCACATGTCCCGACTGGAATCGAACCTGGGACCCTTGAGTCCGCAGGCCAACGCTCTATCCACTGAGCCAAACCGGTCAGGGCTCTGGCTTCCTTTTTGCTCCACAAGCATTCCTCAGTTGTTTCCCTGTGGGTACGCTGAAGAAGGGGCGAGACAGGAATGACAAAGGATGTAGATGGGCCGATGGTAGGTGTGCACAGGAAAGACCTGAATGGGCCGTGGCCAGACTGGGGAGCTGAGCCTTGCTCTACTCACCATGGCAAAGAGGTTGTCATAGCCTTTGACCTTGGTGGGCACCTTGGAGAACTTCTGGTCAAATGCATCGGAGATGTTGTGGGCTGGGTCCGTAGAAATGATAAGAACACTCTCCCGCCCCTTGGATAGCTGGACTGCTAGGCTGCAGCTGGGCAAGGAAAAGGTCAAAAGGTAGGGAGCACGGGGTCAGGGCCTGCTCCCCGTCTGCATGGGGAGATGTGAGGCTCAGAGGCCGGGGCCCTGAGAACAGGAGTGATTGCGGGATCAGTCCCCAGTCTCTGTGCAGGGCCCTCTCAGACCTTTGCTAAGACCACTCCAGCTGGCGAGTGGCCCGGTTCAGTCTGGCCTGATGCCTGCTTCTTGTTTGCGGGCACAGCATGGCATGGTCCAGCTGTCCAGCCAGCACAACTACGGGGTCCCTTGCGCCCCCTCAACGCTAAGCTAAGGGGTCCCTGGAACCTCCTACTGCACTCAGGATGGTTCAGTCCCATTTGTTCAGGGTAATTTGCTCCAGGAACCCCTCCCGCTCCTACCGGTTGACTGGAATAGTCTGATCACCTACCCTCTCTCGCTTCGTCCCCCATCCCCCACCCCCACGTGGGCACAGAGTAGCACGTTTCACCAGACGAGGATCGTTTGTTCCGGTGCCCCGGCCCCGACTCTGAGCTCCCTCCGGTGTGGCCCCGCAGACGGGGACCCCTAAGGGCTCTCCCGGCCGCCGTGCGCTGGGTTCAGCGTGATTCGGCCCTTGAGCCCTAACGGAAATGGTCCAACTCAGAGGGTGCCGGGCCTGAATCCGGGAGGCCCCGTCCACGCCCTCCAGGTAGCTTCTGGAGAGCACACCCCGGAAGGCCCCGGCGCCCCTCCCTCCCGTGCCCGGCTCGGCGTGGAGAAGCCGGTCCCGGGCCGCCCTCTTCGCCTAGTGGTCCACCCACCGGTCTCCCCGGCTCCCGCCGCGGCCTCCTTACCTGCACGTGGTCTTGCCAACGCCACCTTTGCCCCCGACGAAGATCCACTTAAGGCTGCGCTGCTCGATGATGTTGCCAAGCGTGGGTTCCAGCGGCTCCACATCGGGCGCATCCTCGAACTCCTCCGCTTCAACCCCCCACCCGGCCACCCCTGCCGCCATCTTGGAACCGGCTCACGTGACCACTCGGAGCGCACCACGCCAGGCACCTGCGGGGGGAGTTCTCGGTCACATCTCCAGCGGGACCAGCAGCCCGAGGGACGTTCCCCACCCCCTGGCTTTTAGGCGCCATAGAAGAGGCTGTAGTTCCAATGTTCTCCATTCCCGAGGTTTGTTTACCTTGTTGATCTCTCGATTATGTTTTCTCAGACGCCCCCCGATTAATTAACATATTGGTACGTTCCAAAATACTCCCCTTCACTGATTGGACCCCAAGTCTTGCAGCACTCTTTTCATTGGCTACTTTTTTTTTTTTTTTACTTTCTCCAATCACTCGCCTGTGCCGGCAGTCTCCCACCTCTCCTTAGCAACCCACCAAGCACCCGGTCCATACCCTTTCCCTGAAGTTGGATCCCAGACTCGCCCCGGCCTGACGCTATGGGCTCAACCTCAGGTCGATCATTTCCCCCCAGTTCTCTAAACTGGGTCCCCAAGTCGTCTCATGTCCGTCTCCTTTGTGAGCCACCCGGGCTCCTCACGCAAACCAATCAGACAGATTGATTAGTTGACCGAAGACGTCTCCTGAGGCGGCGAATGGCCTAGCCCTAGAGGGAGACCGCCTCCAATTGTGTGCAAGGCCCACAGACCCTTGTCCAGTGCTCCCAGAACGCCCATGCTGGGAAGATCAGGGCAGGGATCACACTTGCAACCGCGCTCCTTGTGTTTCCTGTTCCCGAAAACCTTGCAGTTTGCTCCCCATAGAAGGGGAGACTCCAGGTTAGCGAATTCCCCCTGTTGGACCTCAGCAATGGACAGGAATACAAGCTGGGTACCAGGCCCTTGGCGGACACTTTTGTGTGTGTATGTGTTTGTTTTTAAGCTATTTTATTGCTCTGGCCGGTGTGGTTCAGTTGGTTGAGACTCCTTCCATGTACCAAAAGGTCGCCGGTTCCATTCCCAGTCAGGGCACATGCCCAGGTAGCGGGCTCTATCCCTGGTTGGGGGTGGTGGTGGCTGGAGGCAGCTGATCATATCGATGTTTTCTCTCTTTCTCCCTTTCTCTCTAAAATCAAATTTAAAACATTTAAAAATATTTTTATTGGTTTTGAGAGAGAGGAAGGGAGAGGGAGAAACATTGATGGGCTGCCTCCTGCACGCCCCCTACCGGAGCTGCAGCGCGCAATCCGGAGTGTGCCCTGACGCGAATGGAACCAACCACCTTTCCTGGCACCGGACGACGCTCAACCAACTCAGCCACGCTGGCCAGGGCTTGGCGGACACTCTTGATAATAAGCGGGGGGACTCCGGTTTAGAAAGCCCAAATAATACCCTGGTTCTGAGATGGGACCCTCAGCTCCACGGAGCTCCATCCCAGGGACATGTCATCAACCCAGAACAACCTCCTCCAGGCTAGAGACGCTCTCTAGACTCAGTTAGGGACCCATGTTCCAAGGCAGCGGTTCTCAACCTGTGGGTCGCCACCCCTTTGGGGGGGGGGGGTCGAACGACCCTTTCACAGGGGTCGCCTAAGACCATCGGAAAACACATATATAATTCCATATTGTTTTTGTGATTAACCACTATGCTTTCATTCTGTTCAATTTGTAACCATGAAAACACATCCTGCATATCAGATATTTACATGACGATTCATAACAGCAACATTACAGTTATGAAGTAGCCACGAAAATAATTTTATGGTTGGGTGTCACCACAACACGAGGAACTGTATTAAAGGGTCGCGGCATTAGGAAGGTTGAGAACCACTGTTCCAAGGTGTCAGTTGAGTACACGGCCTCAAAAGGGATCCCTCTCCCCACCGAGATTATCTCCGGTGCCAAGAAGGGGGTCCTAGCCACAGAAAGCTATGCCCCCCCAACCCCCCCTCCCACTTCCCCCCACCCCGTCTCAAGCGGAAACCTCACTCCTGAGAGCCCGCTACACCACATCTCCGTGATGCCCGCCCAAGCCTAGCTGAACGGAAAAGCCCGCGGCTCCGCCGGCCGGTTTTTACCCTCCTTCGCTCCGCCCTCAGGTTCCGCCTCCACTGCGACGCCTGGAGGACCAGACGGCTCTTCCCGGCATGCATTGCCCGGGACCCGACTAGTCGGGCGCCAAGCGCGGGCCGGAGTGGCCTTCCCGGAGTCCTTTGCGCCGCACCTGGTGACAAAATGGCTGCCCGAGGGAGACGGGCGGAGCCTCCGGGCCGGGAGGCGCCGGGCCCCGCGGCGGGCAGCGGCGGCGGGAGCCGATGGGCTGAGTCGGGGCCGGGGACATCGCCCGAGAGCGGGGACGAGGAGATGTCGAGCCCGGTGTCGGGCGGCGTGAACTTGTTCGCCAACGACGGCAGCTTCCTCGAACTGTTCAAGCGGAAGATGGAGGAGGAGCAGCGGCAGCGGCAGGAGGAGCCGCCTCCGGGCCCGCCGCGACCCGACCAGCCAGCGACCGCCGCCGCCGGGGGTCCCGGGGATCCGAAGAGGAAAGGCGGCCCGGGCCCCACGCTCAGCTTCGTAAGGAGCCGCGGGGGTGGGGGAGGGCGCCAGGGCCTCCCTTGGCAGCGGGAATCGGGCCCGAGAAAGGGAATCGGGAGCCAGGGCCACGCTCCGGCCCGAGGAGGGCTACATCCAGGTCTCTCCGAAGATGCGGAACCTGGGTTCCCCACGAGAGAGGTTTGGGGGCGAGGGTAGGCTTTCCCGTAGACTGCCCGTGAGGACCGGGAGCCGGGAATGGGGAAACCAGGATGCCTGTTTGGTGCCATAACTGTGGATGCTGGCACCGTCTCCCCCTTTTCGGAGGGGAGCGAATGCAAGTCTGGAGTCTCAGATGTGTGGATTAGACACTCGGACCGCCTGCTGTGTGGCCTTAGGAGATTTGCTTAGCTTCCCTGAGCCTCATTCGCCCAGTGTCCGTTTGTTGAGTCCCTTACCTGGTGCTGGGCATTGTGCTAGGCGTTGGCTGTGCCCGGGTGAACCAGGCGGGCACGATCGCTGCTTTCCTGGAGCGTCTGTGATGGCCTGCCTTTATTTTTTGTATTTGGAAAAACGGACATCTCCTCTTCTGATGTGATGAGAATTCAGTGAGGCCATCCTGGAAAAGGATCACGGGGCTTGTCTGATAGAAAGGGCTAGACCAGTTGTCCTCTTTTTACTTTTTTAAATTAAATTAAAAAACCAGATTTTTTTTTTTTTTTTAAATTAGGAAAGGGAAGAGAGAGAGAAAGAGAGAGACAGTCGAACAGTGATTTGTTGTTCCACTTACTGATGCATCCATTGGTTGGTTCTTGTACGTGCCCTGACCCAAGATCAAACCCGAAACCTTGGCGTGTTGGGTCCATGCTCTGACCAACGAGTGACCCAGCGGCGGTCAGTCCTTCTCAATTGGAGATGCTCTTCCTATTTAGGGAAGCCTGGAGACATTTTCGGTGTCAGAACTGGGGCAGAGGGTGCTGCTGACATCTGCGGGGAGACCAGGACAGGGATGTTGCTCAACGTTGTTCAAAGGCACAGGGCAGCCCTCCTCGAACCCCCACTCCAGATTCCCCAGCAAGGAGTGATCCAGCTTTACAAGTCGTTAGTGCGAGATTGAGAGACTGGTTTAAATAAATGGCATCTATATTGGTTTTCCATTCTGAGCTTGCTTTGTCTCAGGTGTTGAGATCAAGGCCCTGTGGTGTGGGGAAAAAATACCAAAATTTGAGAGAATAACAGACTGGGGGTCAGGTTTCTTCATCCACCAAAAATGGGTGTGAGACGACTAGTCCCAGCTCTGCAGGTCCCTGAATGCCTGGTTGATGGGTGGAGAGATAGGATGATGCCTTTCAGGCTCGTTGCTGCCTGTGGGGCACGGGAAGCCTCAGTCAGTGGGAGCAGATGGAGGACCAGGACAAGAGTCCGGAGGGAGGCTTCTGTTTGAGGAAGGGAAATGCCAGGAGCTGAGTGGGAGTAGTAGTCCCTGCCTTCTCATCTATTCACCGAGGGGCTGTTTCGGGAGCACCCTCCAAGAGGCCAGGCCAGATTAGGTTCAGGGACACAGTGTGGCTTGGTGGTTAAGGATGCTGCTCGGTGGATGGACCCACTCGACCCGAATTCAGTCCCATTGTTTGCTGCCAACATGACCGAGGGTGCAGGCCCCTCCTTCTCAAAAATGTTTCCTCATGTATAAAATCGGTATGGTTGTAACTATGAAAGTGAAAGGAGGTGATACATGCAAAGCACTGGCACAGGGCTTGGCATACAGTAAGTGCTTAATAAAAGGAGCTGTTGTTGCCTGCGTGGTCACTGCTAGGGGAGGGTGAGGCTTCAGCATGGAGAGTGAGGATGGAGCCTGTCCCCACTGGTGTGGGGGTTCTTCTCGCTCCCTGGGAGGGCATCATGGGGGCCCAAGACTGCCTGGGTATCACGGGCCCAGGGCAGGCGCTAAGAGTCGCGTGTGCTCCTCTCTGATTGCTGCGCAGGTTGGCCGGCTGGCGGAGCTGGGCGCGGCGTCAGGACGGGCCACCGGGCCGGGCTAGGAAGGTGTAGTGGGCCTCAGCGCCGCCAAGGGCGGGCCCGACTCCTGTAACCGTTGCAGTCTTCTGTCCCTTCACCCAGGTGGGCAAGCGCAGAGGCGGAAACAAACTAGCCCTCAAGACGGGAATAGTAGCCAAGAAGCAGAAGACGGAGGATGAGGTGAGCAGGCCAGGTTTGGGGGCTACCCGTGCGGCCTTTCCTTAACAGCCTCAGCACCTGGCTAACCAGCCCTGTCCCTTCCTGTCCATCTGGACCTTGGATGTGGGGGTACTGGGTGAGGGAGGAGGGCTTTCAACAAGGTCCCCAGATAACTTGACTCTGAATATCTTTACCTCAAATCCAGGACCTCTGGGTGGTGGTACTGGGGGTGGGTCAGCTGTCTCAGGACAGTCCTGACCCCAGTTCCTAGCCTCCCTGGTATCCCCTTCCCAACCTCCTGTGTGCCCCTGCCCCCCTCCCCACAGGTATTAACAAGTAAAGGTGATGCATGGGCCAAGTACATGGCAGAAGTGAAAAAGTACAAAGCCCACCAGTGCGGCGATGATGATAAAACTCGGCCCCTGGTGAAATGACCCCCTTCCCCCGTCTGCCCACGGCCTGGGACTCTCTGCGATGTACATAACTATTTAATGCGGCAGCGGCGGCGGCAGCAGCCCTTCCCCCCAAGGACTTAAACACAGAAGGAAACCAAGATGCTTCCCGCAGCCGCGGACGATCCTCCAGGACTCTTTTTTACCTTGAGCACTTGCCTCCTGAGACTTCATAGAACAGTGGTTTACTGTCCCCTCTCTTCCCACCTCCTTGCTCTCTCTGGCTCTTTCTGTCTTCCTTTTCTCGCCCTCCCCTTCCTCCTTCCCTTAGCCATCACTTCTGGGAAGTAAAGAACTTGACTTAGTGCCGGAGCTGTGTGCTTGGTTTGCCTTCTTTGCTCCTTCCAACCTAAAGCCTCCCCTGCTACACTTTCCAAAGTCTGGATCTGCCTGGTGAGGGGGGTTTCAGGGTCTGGGGAGGATGGGAGTATGGCCCCGTCAGTAGGCCTGGACTCTTCCCTAGGACCCTTTTCCCCCCACCCCTGACTGTACCCCCCACTGTTGCTCCTGATGTTCAGGTTCTCTTCACAGTCCCATTTGGCTGGGCCAAAGCTTTTATTCAACAGACACTGAGTACCTATTCTGTGCCTGGGCTGGGGCCACAGCTATGAACAGAACTGATCATGCTTGCTCCCTGCCCTTGTGGAAGGAAACAAACAAAGGGGAAGCCATTTTGGGAGGTGCCTGTGAAGAAGTACAGGGTAGAGGCTGGGGAAGGGTGTCTATTTTCATTGACATACGATCAGGGACCTGAGCGAGGTGAGGAAATGAGTTCTAGGTGGAGGGAACAGCGGGTGTAAAGACAGGCCAGAGAGTGCCTGGCCCTTAAGGGGAGCTTTGAGGAGGCCCCTATGACAAGCCAGGTGAGTGGGAAGCGTGAGTGGATTACATATAGCGCCTTGTGTGTTAGGGTGGAAACTTGGGACTTTATTCTTGGTGAGAAGAAGCCTTTGGGGGTTTTGAGCTAAGGAGCAACACACTGTTTTATATCAACAGGAGAGGCTGGGGTTGACCCCGCCGGCTGTATATATGATCAGGAAGAGGAATACATAGGAGAAGGAGCACATGGGCTTGTTTGTCCCATCTTGCAGGCATGACTATTGACATGTTAGGGGACAGGGTGTCCTAAAGGAAGTCTTATTTCCCTAGTGCCCCTCTAATGCCCTCCTGGCCCCTTTGTTAATCCTGGTGGAGCTGGAATGTTTTACGATGCCCTGGCCTTCCAACCTCTTCTCAAACCTCATAGACCTGGGATCCCCAACGTGGCCCAAATGCTGAGCAGCTCAGCACTCCAGTCTATCCCATGATCAGGTTCCTGTACCCCTTCCATCAGGGGAAGAGCAGGGCCTGGAGGATCATGGTGGTCACTGGGACCTGTGGAGGCAGAGGGAGGAAGGGCAGATAGCTGTGGTCCTTCCTGGGAGAGGGCAGCCTGTTGCCAGGTTCCAGCCTGTGGGAGTTGGGGTGGAGCACCAGAACAGACAAAACTCCCTGTCCTAGTGGAGCTAACATTCTAGTTGGGGAAAACGGACAAGAAACAAACAGGACACATCAGATGGTTATACATTTGGGGTAGGGTATGAAAGGGGGACTGATATCAGAGTGGAAGAGATGGCGATTTTAAGTAGGTCATGGATGGCCTGCCTCCCTGAGAAGGTGGTATTTGTCCCAAGTTCTGAAGAAGGTGGGATTGGCAGTGAAGAGTCTTTGGAAGTATTTCAGGTGGAAAGAACTGCAGGTACAAAAACCTCAAGCTGAAACCATCCCTGACTTGAGGAAGCAAGCAGACTTTGGAACAGGAGACATACCCTCTCTCATTTCCTGCTAATACACAATAAAGTCTGGTTTTTAAAATTTTGTTTATAATCCTCACCCAAGGATATTTTCCCATTGACTTTTAGAGAGTGGGAGTGGGAGAAACAAACATCTATGTGAGAGCGGGACATCAACTGATTGCTTCCTGCAGATACCTTATCAGGACCTGGGCTGGGGAGGAGCCTGCAACTGAGGTACATTCCCTTGACCGAAATCGAACCCGGACCCTTCAGTCCACAGGCCAATGCTCTATCCCTTGGCTATAACCCCTGAGCCAAACCGGCTAGGGCTGGTTTATTTTTTTACATTGGCCCAAAGTGTTGGGGTCCAACCCCAGCAGGTCCAGGGGCCACCAAAGGTGTGGACGGAGTCGGTGAAGAAGAAATGACACGGAGACAGCATTCAGTTGATCAGCAGCCTAGTGAGGATCTCCAGCCAAGTTCTGTCTTTTATTGTCTTGTTACATCTGTCAATTTCTATTCCAAAGGTTAGGGCGTTTCTTTTCTCCATTCCAGGGAGTAAAGATGATGTAGCTTAAGGGTGATTGTTCGTAGTTAAAGTGATTACCCGCCTGGCATTTAGTTAAGGGGTTTTATTCCCTCCCTAACTTCAGGGAAAAATCCCTACCTGGGGAAACAACCTTTCTGGGAGAGGTGACCTTGGTTAAAACACATAGCGCTAAGAAGGGGAGCAAACATGCCATATATGCCAGGTCCCTTGAAACATGCTGTGCAGATGTTTCTTCCCCACAGCAACTGTGTCAAGCAGCAAGGATGGACTGGCTTCCGGCACCAAAGTGCTTTCCTTCCTACTTTGGGGAAGCTGAGCTGACCCAAGTGTGACTAGTGGGGGGAGGGGACATAGCCCATGGAGCCACTTCTACTTCCTACTCCCTGGAAGCCATCAGCAGTGGTTGGATCTTTAAAAAGAAACACGTGGGAGAAGTAGGTCGCCCCTGCAGCAGCTTAGCTTCTATTCTGAAGTGTCAAGCGGCAGGAGGAGCTGATGGAGTCCTGGCACCTCCCTTCATGGTGCTCACCAGCTCTGACCTGGGGAAAGTCTGAAGGGGGAGGAAAAGAAAATTTCAGGTTTTGGTGAGTCAAATAGTTTGGCTTCAGACTATTCTGATGTCTGTTAGCAGTTTGATCTTGGGTAAGTCACTTAGCCTTTCTGTGGCTCAGGTTCTTCATCTATAAAATAGGTGTAAAATGCAGAACCATCTCTAGAGTCAGGTTCTAATGTTCATATAGTCAGTGGTAACCCTGACATTTTGAACAGCTGTCATTGCTTTCCAGGGTGAAGCAACTGGCTTGTGTTTGGTGGTCATGTTTGAGAAATACTGACCATTAAAGCTGGTTCAGTGTGATGAGATGCACAGGCAGAGAGGCTATTGTAAAGCGATAGGCATTTGTCTGCCATCTCAGATTCACAGTTGGGCATCAGCTCCTTGAGTGTCTTTTTGCCCTAGAGCTTCTAGATGAAGTAAGTTTGCCATGCACATGGCTGTTGTGAGAATTACATTTAGAAACTGCCTTACAGGCAGTAGTAGGTGCTTAAGAAATGGGGTGAGGAGTCCCAATTCAGTACTCAAATCCACCAGCTGGGGGGAGGAAACTTACCAGGACTGTGGGCCATACAGGTAGCAGGGGCCACTTTATTCTGCCCCATCCCCACTCTCCCGAGGCTTGTGCAGAGTCGCTGGAAACTTTACGAGTTAAAAGGGAGGTGAACCCTAACAAATTCTCTCCTGCATCTCTAACTCGCTCCCCACCTGACCCTTATCTGGGGCAATCCCCAACCCTGAGCAAAAAATTCCCACCGTTCATAAACTTTCCGGAAACCTATATACATAGTGCCAGCCCTTCAAATTCAACCTCACCCTTTCTTCTGTTTAACGCCCACCTCCAGGGCTCTACAAATCCCCAGGCTCTGAGTCTCAGCTAGAGCCATAGCCGCGGGTGCCAGGAGGGAATTGTAGTCCAGATAAGTGCGGGCGCGAAAGGCCACTGCGCATGCGTAGGCAGCGGCTTCTCGCACGTGTCTCTCCGGTCGGATGTCTGTCCAATTCTGCCCGCTATGGTGGGCATCCAGGCTGCTTCAGGGAACTCGACTGTCGGGTGGAGCTCGGCGCCTGCCCACTTTTCTCAAGCCGGTGCTCAGCAAGAGGGGTCTTAAACACCTGTTTTTCATGAATGAACGGAACCAAGACTGACTTTGTCAACGGAAAGTGGGCTGAGAAACCGATCCCCTTCCTCCAGGCTGGGGCAAAAATTGACCTTGTGCCTCTCCTGAGGCCAAGAAGTCTCTCAGGGCAGGGCTGGGTTGTCCTCAGAGCACTGGGTCTCCAGCTCTTTCCTGCTCGTAAGAGGAAGCGGGCCCCACTTTGTCCTACGGCGGCGCAAAGATCACAAAAATGCTTTCTTTATGACCCTGCTCTCGCCTAAATTTCCTGGGCCGTTCCACTTCATTCAGCTTCAAGTGGGGAAAGGGATTAGGGCGTTTTTGCTCCAGTGTTTATTTTATTAGGTCATTTCATTAAAAATTTTACATCCTTGTTTTTTTCATATCCCTGTAAAAATTGTTAAACTGGAATTTAATCTGGGAAGTATATAACGTAAAATGTAGCAGAGGCTTCGGTAGATGAGCCTGTCTCCGGCACTCCCTTTGTCTGGCTTTTTTTTTTTTTTGGTCTCTGGGGTATAAAGTCCACACGCGGCTGTTCCCTCGACTCTCAACTGGAGCACACAGACTGTACTCCTACCAAGTACCCTCTGGATGGGGGGAGGGAGGCAGTTAAATTCTCAGAGGGGGTGACCGGCACCGCAGCTGGCTCTGGCGGAGCGGTCCCGGTGTCCACTGCACGGCCCAAGTCCCAGGTTCCGCCAAACTTAGCTGGAGCTTCCACGTGAGAGCCGCTGAGGAAGACGAGACGATGGGAGGACCGGCCGGCCAGAGAGGCCAAGAGAGGCGCTCACTCTTCGGTCACGTGACCCATCTCGGCGGGGCCTGGGTCTCCCGGGTGTATGGCCACGTGCGACCGCTGCTGCTTCCGATTGGCGTGGTTGGGCCAATTTGAACGGCGTACGGGAGCCGCCGCGGCTCATGTGGGGCCGCGTTTGTGTATGTATGAGTGTGTGGTTCTTTTTTTTTTTTTTTTTTTTTTTTTTAATTCCCTCGCTTTGGCTCCCTCCTTCCGCGCGAGTCTCACGAGAAGCCGCAGCACAAGGCGCCGCCGCTGCTGCCTCGGGCCGGGTAAGTGGGCCTCACCCGGAACCGGACCTGCTCGGCTCCACCTGGCGTTGACCCCCGTCAGGGTCTGTGCCTGTGCCGCGTGCTGCCCGGGCGTCAGGGCCGTGCCTGACCCGTAAAGGCCGCGAACCTTGGGTTCTCGGGTTGGGCCCGATTCTCGAGGCAGCAGGAACGGGTGGGGGGGGAGGGGGAAACCGAGCCGGGCTTAGGGGGTGGGGCCTCGGAGCCCGGTCCGCTCTTGGTGCCGAGAGAATCCGGCCAGTGGGGCGCCTAGGGTCGGGCTGGAGATCATCTGATTGGGGGACGTCGCTTGGATCGGGTGTGTGCCGGGTGGGGGTGCTCTTCGGTGGGGCTTGGTTGGGTCTCCTTGGGAGAGGCCGCATTGAAAAGTTGGGGGCTCTTTTGGGTTCTGATGAGGAGGGTCGTCAGACTTCGGCCTAGAGGGCTTTTCTGGATCCGTTGGGGGGAGTGCCCCAGGGGTGGTTCGGCCTAATTGGGGGGAATCCGCAGGGATCGACGAAGGGGGTTTCCGGCTGGAGATGGTGTGGGGGCTTGTCCAAACTTGATGGGGGGAAGCAGCGGAGATCCGTCAGCAGGAGATGCTGCTGACCGGGGCGGAGGGCGGGAATGGGGGACAGGCTTGGCCAGACCTACTTGGGGGAAAGGGACAGGGACCTATCTGCTTCTGTCGCAGGGTGGGCATCCTTGACTGGCTCTCTCTCTCGGAGAGGCAAGCGGCCTGATTAAGGGGAATCGCTGGTCCAGCTAGGCCTGAAACGGGAGTCTGTATCCGGCTGAGCTGGATTAGGGGAGGCGGCAGGGATCATGAATATCGGAACGCCTTGGGATGGTGCACCTAGGGAGGCTCAGGGACCAGACCCCCAGGCCTCGGCAGAGGATGTGGCGGAGCTTGAGGTCTCAATTTCGGGAGAAGGGGGATCTGCTTGCACTGGGGAGACCACGGGGGCCAGAGGTTATCGAGGTCTGGGGCAGGGTACCTGGTTGGAGAAGTGGCTGGGCCCTCGAAACCTTAGGGCCTGCAGCCAGGGGCTGCAGAACGCCCCCCTCCCACCCCCCCAGGCTCTGCCGCCAGATGATGATCCACCTCCACCGGGCCCAGCCACTGCCTCCCATGGCCCATTTCCACCTCTCCCTGCCTGTTCTCCCATGCTGGCTACTGTGCCACCGTGAATGGTGCAGATTGCTGGGACATCCCCCCCCCCCCCCCCCCCCACTTAGGGCGATGCCTCATCCCTCAACCGAGCCACCATAGGTAAGGGGGTGGGGGCAGCAGGAGCCAGCCTGTGATGGCGCCCTGAGCCCTTCCTCTCAGCCTGGAAGCATCTCAAAATGTTAAGGCTATTGATTCACCATGGGTGGTAGAACTATTACTACTGCCATTTTGCAGATAAGGAAACTGAGGTACAGAGAGGTTGAGGGACTTGTCTGGTAAGTAGCAGAGCTCAGGAGTGACCAGTGCAGGTCCATGCTCTGAATTGGTCCAGGCTGAATTGGCAGCAGCACTCCTCTGATTACACTTCCGCTGCCAACTCTCTGGGTCTCAGTCCCATCTCACACAGAGCCCCGGTGACCGAGCCCTGACCCTAGCTCCTATCCCTGCAGCTTGCCTTGCACCATGGACTGGCAGCCAGACGAGCAGGGTCTGCAGCAGGTCCTACAGCTGCTTAAAGACTCGCAGTCACCCAATACAGCCACTCAGCGAATCGTGCAGGATGTATCCTTCCTTCTGGGCCTGGGGGAACTGGGCAGACATCTGCATCCCCTGAAGGCCACAGAGGATGGGGCCCATCCCCTAATCCCTTGGCAGAGAATTAAGGGTTAGAATTTTTGGGTCCCATTTCCAGAAGAAATGTGACTCTGGGGCTGGGGGAATGACACCTCTAGTTGGGATTCAACTTTTGTTTAGGTTCATGGTTAAAAAATTTTTTCGATTGGTTGTTCAAAATACTTTTTAAAATAATTAAACTTAAAAAAATATATTTTTATTGATTTCAGAGAGGGAGGGGGAGAGAGAGAAACATCAATGATGAGAGAGAACCATTGAATGCCTGCCTCCTGCATGTCCCCCACTGGAGAGAGCCTGCCTCCTCCATGTCCTGACTAGGAATCGAACCATGACCTGGTTTATAGGTCGACACTCAACCACTGAGCCATGCCAACCGGGCCTATACATACTTAAACTTAAAATACTTAAACCATTCGCAAGTTTCCTTTTTTGTTGTTGTTATACTCACCTAAGGATATTTTTCCATTGATTTTTGGAGAGAGTGAAAGGGGGGGAGGGAGGAAGTTGAGAGAGAGAGTGATTGGTTGCCTCCCTCACCAGGGTGGGGATCAAACCTTACAATCCATGTATATGCCCTTGACTGGGAATCAAACCCGTCTGTGTGCTGGCAAACATGCTCTCACTTCTTTTTTTTTCCCCATATATTTTTACTGATTTGAGAGAGAGAGAGAGAAACATCAGCGATGAGAGAGCATCATTGATCGGCTGCCTCCTGCACGCCTCCTAGTGTGGTTCGAGCCTGGAACCCAGGCATGTGCTCTTGACAGGAATCGAACCCGGGACCCTTCAGTCTACAGGCTGATGCTCTATCCACTGAGCCAAACCAGCTAGGGCAACGCTCTCACTTCCGAGCCACACTGGCCAGGGCTCGGATTCCTTTTTTTTTTTTTTTTTTTTTTTAAAGCAGACAACATTGGATTGCTGGTAAGCAGAGCTGAGTAGCAGCTGCCATCTTCACACAGAGCCAGGTCTGCTAGTCCTTACCTGCTCTGGCCAGGTCTTCGAGAGTGCTGGGGAGCTCAGGGATGCTCCCTCACCTCCTGGGTGAGTTTGACATGCCTGAAATACTGCATTGTTGTAGGCATGGGGATTGACAGGTGGCTGCCTGGTCCCAGAGGTCAGAGGTACTGTCAGCTACATGGTAGGGGGAAGGCCCTTGTCTCCCAAGTCCCTTAACAACCTGACAGAAACTCAAACAACTGAACCAGTTTCCCGACTTCAACAACTACCTGATCTTCGTCCTGACCAGACTCAAGTCAGAAGGTATGAGGCCCTCGATGCCCCGCCCTGCAGGCTAGACCCCCACTCGCTCCCCTGTGGTCCCCTGAGCCGCAGCTCTCATCCCCAGATGAGCCTACTCGCTCTCTCAGTGGCCTCATCCTCAAGAACAATGTGAAGGCGCATTACCAGAGCTTCCCGCCGCCCGTGGCGGACTTCATCAAGCAGGAGTGTCTGAACAACATCGGCGATGCCTCGTCCCTCATCCGAGCCACCATAGGTAAGGGGGTGGGGGCAGCAGGAGCCAGCCTGTGATGGCGCCCTGAGCCCTTCCTCTCAGCCAGGAAGCATCTCAAAATGTTAAGGCTATTGATTCACCATGGGTGGTAGAGTTATTACTACTGCTATTTTGCAGATAAGGAAACTGAGGCACAGAGAGGTTGAGGGACTTGTCTGGTAAGTAGCAGAGCTCAGGAGTGACCAGTGCAGGTCCATGCTCTGAACCACTCCTTCCTGAAATAGCCATTCTTGCTTCGGAGGCAGTCACCCAATGCCCAGAATTTTGTGTTAGGTCCTGAGGGCTCAGCAGATTAAAATCAGAGCTCCCTACCCTTGTGGAGCTTCCTGTCATTAATGAGTTAGCTTTGCCTTGGAGACTTCCTGATTCCTGGAAGGCTGCCTGAGGGAGTTAACAGAAGGATGACCACAATTTTCGAGCAGTTTATCTTAAGCCTTTTTTTTTTTTTTTAATATATATTTTATTGATTTTTTACAGAGAGGAAGGGAGAGAGATAGAGAGTTAGAAACATCGATGAGAGAGAAACATCGATCAGCTGCCTCCTGCACATCTCCCACTGGGGATGTGCCCGCAACCCAGGTACATACCCTTGACCGGAATTGAACCTGGGACCCTTCAGTCCGCAGGCCGATGCTCTATCCACTGAGCCAAACCGGCTTTGGCTATCTTAAGCCTTTTTACTATTGATAAATACATCCCTACTATTTGTTACTGACTTACACCCCCCCCCCTCAGTTTATTGAGGTTAGTTGACATATAATGACTTACATTTTTGTTTCTTTAAAATCTTTGTCAACTCTTAAAACTTGCTTTTAAAAAGGTGTTGTATGTAACTATTTTAAGTGAAAAGACAGATGCGCTTACCCTAAGGCAGCAGTTCTCAACCTGTGGGTCGCGACCCCCAAGGTCAAACGACTTTCACAGGGGTCGCCTAAGACCACCGGAAAACACATGTATAATTACATATTGTTTTTGTGATTAATCACTATGCTTTAATTATGTTCAGTTTGTAACAGTGAAATTGGGGGTCACCACAACATGAGGAACTGTATTAAAGGGTCGCGGCATTAGGAAGGTTGAGAACCACTGCCCTAAGGGAAGGTAGTCTTAAAATGAAATAAAGACAGAAAAATAGTGTAAAATTGGAGATAGATGCTGGGGCCTACCACAAGATCAGCCCTGGCTTTTGTTAAGAGACTCATAGCGCCAGCAATGCACCCTCACTCCCCACATGCCAGCAGAAGGATCTGAATTCACCAAGTGCATTCTGGGTGTCAGGCTCTGCTCTGGATACTTGATTTACGTCACTGAAGTTTCCCAGTAGCCCTGGTAGGCTGATGGACTTTGTTCCCATTGAGGCACAGAAAGGTTAGGTGATGTGGCCAACGTCACACAGACAGGGATGGGACTGCGACTGCATTCACAGTCTACCTCAGGGAGCTCCTTTACTAGCAGAGCTGTAAGCCAGGGTCATCTGGAGTGTTGGCACTGGCAGCAGCTTCCCCTAGGAAAGACTGCCACCTCCTGGCTTTAAATATTATCTCTGCACTGACATCACTCACGTTCAGCCCAGCTGCCAAACCCCTGTACTGCCTTCATCCTTCATTCAGATGCCTACTGCAGGTTGTACTTGGGTTTCCAGTAAGCAGTACAAGGTCTCAAGAGGCCATGTGGCCCTCTTGGCCCTGCCCCTCCCAGCCCTCACCTCCTTCTGCTCAGGCCCTGTGGTTCCTTATCCATCTGTAATCTCTCCAGGCATGTCCCTGCCCTCAGGCCTTTGCACCTGCCATTCTCTGCCTGGGATGCTCTTTACCCAGGGACCCGGATGCTGCTCCCTCATTTCCTTCAGGCCTTTGCTCAGATATCAAGATGTCACTTGGAGGAGGCTCTGGACACCCAGTTTTAAGTTGCTACCCTCGTCCTCAGCCCTTGCTAGCCATCTTCTCTACTTTATTTCCCCCTTTAGCTCTTGGCATATAGCCTCCCAGTTTTTTGCAGGTTTATGTTGACCTAGCAGCTTCCCTCACTAGACAGACAGCTCCTGTGGGCAGGGACTTTGTATTTAGTACTGTGCTGCATCCCGAGACCTGGAACTGAGCTGATTTACAGTAAGGCTCAGAGGATCTCAAAAGGTGTGTGGGGCTCACAGGGAGAGCATCCTAAGAGTGGCAGGGAGAACTGGGGTGCCGAGCAAGCCCACCTGCACCCAGCCTGAGGCAGCGTCCTTTCCTGGCTGCCCAGGCATTCTCATCACCACCATCGCTTCCAAGGGTGAGCTGCAGATGTGGCCTGAGCTGCTGCCCCAGCTGTGCAACCTGCTCAACTCGGAGGATTACAACACATGTGAGGTAGGCCATGGGCCATGGCCCCCCACCCCCTGCCCCCAAGTGGGAACCAGGACTGGACCTAGACCCGCATCCATGTATGTTCCTCACTATTCAGGGAGCCTTTGGCGCCCTGCAGAAGATCTGTGAAGACTCGTCTGAGCTCCTGGATAGCGATGCCCTCAACAGGCCCCTCAACATCATGATCCCCAAGTTCCTGCAGTTCTTCAAGCACTGCAGCCCCAAGATCCGGTGGGTGCAGCTCCCCAGGGGTCTGCAGGGGGCCTGGAGTAGGCAGGGCGGGGGTGACCCACATGCCCACTCCCTGCCAGGTCCCATGCCATCGCCTGTGTGAACCAGTTCATCATGGACCGGGCCCAGGCACTGATGGACAATATTGACACTTTCATTGAGGTGGGCTACCAGGCTGGGGGTGAGCAGGGTGAGGGCCAGGGTCCCTGCTGTGGCTGACCCTCCCCTCCCTGCAGCACCTGTTTGCCCTGGCTGTGGACGATGACCCTGAGGTGCGGAAGAATGTGTGCCGTGCCCTGGTGATGCTGCTGGAAGTGCGAATCGACAGGCTTATCCCCCACATGCATAGCATCATCCAGGTGTGCACACCCAGGCCAGCCTGGGTGGGTGCTGTGGGGCTGGGGGCACAGCAGGTATCACCCCCAGCTGGGCAGGGCCTTCAGCTTTTCTCACTCCACTCCCCTAGTATATGCTGCAGAGGACCCAGGACCATGACGAGAATGTGGCCCTTGAGGCCTGTGAGTTCTGGCTGACGCTGGCCGAACAGCCCATCTGCAAGGACGTCCTGGCCTCCCACCTGGTCCAGTGAGTGTCTCTCCTGTGTGCTGTCCCACCCCAGCCTCCACCTTTCCTGTTTCAGCTTACTTTCTATACCTGCACACACTTTTGTTCAGTTTTTATTGATTTCAGAGGGGAAGGAAGCGGGAGAGAGAGAAGTATCAATGATGAAAGCGAATCACTGATTGGCTGCCTCCTGCTTGTCCCCTACTTGGGATCCAGCCCACAACCCAGGCATGTGCCCTGATCAGGAATTATAGGTCGATACTTAACCACTGGGCAACACTCGCTGGGTGCCTGCATATATTTTGGAGGATACGAATGTAGCTTTAGTGACTTAAAAGTTAGTTAAGTTATAGATGGAATAAATGAGAAGTCAAGAGAGCTTTAGGCATAGTTGGGTCCAGGTGCTCAAAGGATGTGAAAGGCATCTGTCTAGTCTGAGATCTACTTCCTCTCCATTGGCTTTGTTCTCAGGCATGACCTTCCCTCCTGGCTGTGGCCTTCTACAGCTTTACAGCTTAGGAACCTCTGAAAAAGAATTCCCTCTTGACCAGTATCTCCAGCAAAACTCCTAGGGTCAGCTTGGATCACTCACCTATCCCCAAGTCAGCGAAGACTAATCACAGTTTCCAATCCCAAGGTACATGGGCGCCAGTGGATGGGCTGGCTGCCTTGCCTGTTTGCTCCCCTCACCTGGCCCCATCCCAGGGAAGTTCCTGGTGACTGGGCCACATGTCCCTGCCTTAGGAGAACTAGGGGTCAGGCACTGTTCTAAGCTCAGTGTATTCAGCGGTGTCCAGGTCTGGGTCAAGAGCCTTCCTGTGGAGCCAGGAGTGGTGTCAGCTCTGTGCCTGTCACAGTGGGTAGCTCCCATTAAGGGAAATGAAGGGATGTGGGGCCAGCAGAATCACTGTGCGCTCTACAGTCTGCCTTTGACACTCCCGTCTGTACCTCTGCTTTCCTCTTGCCCAGGCTTTCAATCCCCCCAGGGCACCCTGCCTCCCAGTGAATAGCCTCTCTCCCAACAGGTTGATCCCTATCCTGGTGAATGGGATGAAGTACTCGGAAATCGACATTATCCTGCTCAAGGTCAGCTGGGCTGACCACCGGGCACAGGCAGGTGGGTGAGGGCGGTGGGGGTTGGGGCTGGGGCTCTGGTGGTGCTTAGTGGTTTGTCTGGCCCACAGGGAGATGTGGAAGAGGACGAGGCAGTCCCCGACAGCGAGCAGGACATTAAGCCCCGCTTCCACAAGTCGCGCACTGTGACACTGCCCCACGAGGCCGAGAGGCCTGACGGCTCTGAGGATGCTGAGGACGACGATGACGACGATGCTTTATCGGACTGGAATCTGAGTGCGTGGCCCGGCAGGAGGGGTGGCGGGGTGGTGGGGCTGGAAGGTGAGGAGAAACTTACTTGGAGCAGATCGTGAAGATCATCCTAATCGTGATCTCTGACCTGGGGGTATGGTGGAGGAGGCCCTGCCTGATGGGCTTCCCTGAGCCTGCCTCCCCCCCCCCCACAATTCCCTTCTGTCTCAGGAAAGTGCTCGGCGGCTGCACTGGATGTCTTGGCCAATGTCTTCCGGGAGGAACTATTGCCCCACCTCCTTCCCCTGCTCAAGGGCCTCCTCTTTCACCCTGAATGGGTCGTCAAGGAGTCGGGCATCCTAGTGCTGGGCGCTATCGCTGAAGGTGAGTGCCCTGGCTGTCCTGACTGCCTGAACTCTGACCCTTGTGCTAGCATGAGACGGGCTGGCCTAGGCGGAGCTGCCTGGGGGCAGAGAGTGGTGATGGACCTCATCCCTGAGTTCCCTCCCGAGGCCTGCTCAGCCTCTCCAGACAGAGTGGATAGTGCATCAGCCTGCGGACTGAAGGGCCTGGGTTCGGTTCCAGTCAAGGGCACGTGCCCAGGTTGCGCACTGGATCCCCAGTGGGCGCACGTAGGAGGCAGCTGATCAATGATTCTCTTATCATTGATATTTCTATCTATATCTCCCTCTCCCTTCCTCTCTGAAATTAATAAAAATTTTAAAAAATTAAGATAAGCTCAGGAGCCCTCACCCTGGAGAGCTTTCAGAATTTATCTAGGGAGAGGTTCCCTCACATTAGGTATTCTACATATTCATGGAGAAGAACTGGAGGAGCTAACGTTAAGCCAGTAAGAAAGGGCCTCTTGTCTTAGGTTATTAGGGGGTGCCCCATTATCTGTGTTCTCTAAATTAAAAGAGTGTCGACCTATGAACCAGGAGGTCAAGGTACATACATGTCCAGGTTATAGGCTCGAGCCCTAGTAGGGGTCGTGCCGGAGGCAGCTGATCGATGATTATCTCTCATTATTGATGTTTCTATCTCCCTCTCCCTTCCTCTCTCTGAAATCAATAAAAAAAACCCACAAAACTTCAGAGAAAAAGATAGCCCTGGCCAGTTTGCCTCAGTGGTAGAGCATCAGCTCGGGGACCAAGGAGTTTCGGTTTTATTCCCATCCCTGGTGGTCGGTAGGGGCTTGCGAGGAAGGCAACCAATTGATGTGTGTCTCATGTTGATGTAAGACATACTCATGGTTTTTTTTAAAAAGGAAGATGGAAAATAGAGAAAGAAATATCACAAACATCCAGGAAAAGTTTCAAAAGAAACCTGTGTGGTCACTGCCCACAAAGCCTGAGTGAGTGCAACCCGGTCATCTGTGAATTAATGAGTGACCATGTTGAGGTGGAGCTGATGGCAAAGAAAGGTTTGCCCTGTTGTGGCTTCCCCTCCTGACCCTACTTTTCACTGACTCAAACTTTTTTCATCACTGACTTTAGAGAGGAAGAGAGAGACATTGATTTTGTTGTCTCACTGATTTATGCATTCATTGGTTGATTTTTTTTGTTGTTAATCCTCATCTGAGGATATTTTTCCATTGATTTTTAGAAAGGGTGGAAGGAAGGAAAGGAGGAAAAGAGGGTGTGGAGAGAGAGAAAGAAACATCCATGTGAGAGACACATCAATTGGTTGCCTCCTGCACCTGCCCCAACTGGGGCTGGAAATTCAACCTACAATCCAGGTATGTGTCCTTTATCAGGAATCGAACCCATGATCTTTGGGGCACTGACTGACTCTAACCACTGAGTCACAGCCCAGGGCCATTGGTTGATTCTTTTTTAAAAAATATATATTTTGATTTTTTACAGAGAGGAAGGGAGAGGGATAGAGAGTTAGAAACATTGATCAGCTGCCTCCTGCACACTGCCTACTGGGGATGTGCCCACAACTAAGGTACATGCCCTTGACCAGAATCGAACCTGGGACCCTTCAGTCTGCAGGCCGACGCTCTATCCACTGAGCCAAACCGGTTAGGGCAATTGGTTGATTCTTGTATGTGCCCTGATGAGAGATGGCTCACATAACCTTGGCATATTAGGACGCTGCTCTAACCAACTGACCTACTAGCTCAGGGCTCTGAGCTAATTTAAACTCTGAGCCTCAGTTTCCCCATCTGACAGGTTCGGATGATCCTCTCCCCTAAAGAGTGGGTGTGGCTGGGCTCAACTGGACTCAGGATTGTCCCTGTGCTGTCCTTACAGGCTGTATGCAGGGCATGGTACCCTATCTTCCCGAGCTGATCCCACACCTCATCCAGTGCCTGTCGGACAAGAAGGCCCTGGTTCGTTCCATTGCCTGCTGGACGCTGAGTCGCTACGCCCACTGGGTGGTCAGCCAGCCGCCAGACATGCACCTCAAGCCTCTGATGACAGAACTGCTCAAGCGCATCCTAGATGGCAACAAGAGGGTACAGGAGGCAGCCTGCAGGTGACCCCTGGCCCCTGGCCCCCCAGTCCTTACCCCCTGCGCCGCTGGCTGCCATCCGGGAAGTGATGACACTCATTACCTCTGATATTCGCTGATTTCTAACGTATTCGTACTGGCTGATCCCGGGTGCTCTATCTGCTTCTGGCCCAGCCGCCACCTGTAGATGCCCACTGAGCCCTTTCTCCCCTTCTAGTGCCTTTGCCACCCTGGAGGAGGAGGCCTGCACAGAGCTGGTGCCCTACCTCAGCTATATCCTGGACACTCTTGTCTTTGCCTTTGGCAAGTACCAGCATAAGAACCTGCTCATCCTCTATGATGCCATCGGCACCCTGGCTGACTCTGTGGGCCACCATCTCAACCAGCCGGTGAGACCCCACAGCACCTCCCTCTTCCCGATTCCCTGCTTACCTCTGGCATCCAGGGACCTGGCGGCGACCCCGTGTTGCACACCAGGGACATGGCCATGACCTCGACAGGTAGACAGAGCCCTGGCCCCTGCCCTCGCCCTTTCCCAGTCTAGTGGGGGAGACACACAGTTATGAAACAGCATGGTAAGTGCTGTGCTGGGAGCTCAGGGGCCTGCGGGTAGCAGGAGGCTGACCCAGGCTCCTGAAGGGGCAGTGGTGGATAGGGCGGGGCTTGGGATGGGTGAGAAGAACTGGTGGTCTGGCTGGATGGCCAGGGCTTGCAGGATCCCATGAGACACAGTGGGGAGCCAGGCCTCATTGCTCAGGCAATAGATGCTTATGGGTCACAGGGAGCCCTGTTGGTTCCCAGACTGCCATCTTTGCCCAGAGAGCCCCAACTTCCTGCTCCCCCTCCAGGAATACATCCAGAAGCTGATGCCTCCGCTCATCCAGAAGTGGAACGAGCTCAAGGATGAAGACAAGGACCTCTTTCCTCTGCTGGAGGTGGGTGGGCTTCAGGCTCCCTCCCACAGTCCTGCCCCACCCACCCAAGTTCACCTCTCCTGCCTTCCTCCCACCAGTGTCTGTCATCCGTGGCCACTGCCCTGCAGAGCGGCTTCCTGCCCTACTGCGAGCCCGTCTACCAGCGCTGCGTCACCCTAGTGCAGAAGACACTGGCCCAGGCCATGGTGAGCACCCATCTGCCCGCTCCTCTGCTGCTGCTCCAGCCCTGGCCTACCGCCCTCACCTTCCTGCCTACCCCTCTGCCCAGATGTATACCCAGCACCCTGAGCAGTACGAGGCTCCCGATAAGGACTTTATGATCGTGGCACTAGACCTGCTCAGCGGCCTGGCCGAGGGCCTGGGTGGCCACGTGGAGCAACTGGTGGCCCGAAGCAACATCATGACACTGCTGTTCCAGTGCATGCAGGTGGGTGGGCACCCTTCGCAGACCTCTCACAGTGATGACACCGAGCAGCCTGTGTGGGCCACCCTGGGGGGGGTCAGGGTCCCCAAGGACATCAGGGAAAGGGGGCCTATTACAAAAACTTATAATTCTTTTAAAAAGGCATTTGATTAAGACATGAGTAAAAACTCATTTTCAAGGCAACAATGTAGAAAACTTAGAAGTATAAAATAGAAAACGTGAAAGCACAGCCCCTTCCCCATCACCCCCAGCCCATGTATCAGCAGTTACATGTGCCCCTTTCTTCTGCAGCAGTGCCCTGAGCAAGGCACTGGCTCACACGGCCCCTGAGCCCTGGTGTATGTGGGGGCCCGCAGCCTTGGTGCTGGGAAGTGGAAGGGTTAGGCTGTGTTCCTGGGACTGCTCCCCTAGCTGCCCTGAGCTGAGGGATTAGTTGGCACCCCAGCTGGTTGGGGGGAGGGGAGCCGTGCCATGCTGACCCTGCTCTGACCCCCAGGACTCGATGCCTGAAGTTCGGCAGAGCTCCTTTGCCCTCCTGGGAGACCTCACCAAAGCCTGCTTCATCCATGTCAAGCCCTGTATTGGTACGACACCCATCTCATCTTCACCTCACAACCCTGCCCTGGCCTCAAGTGATGGAACAATGACCAGGGAGGACTGTGACCGAACTAGGATGTGTTCGTACTGTCTGATGGGGCCCGCCCAGCCCGGTCCGGGAGCTCACCCTGTGGGTCCTCCTGCTCAACACCCCTCTTTTCCCCACCAGCTGAGTTCATGCCCATCCTGGGCACCAACCTGAACCCTGAGTTCATCTCTGTCTGCAACAATGCCACCTGGGCCATTGGCGAGATCTGCATGCAGATGGGTGAGTGCCCTGCAGGTGGGCAGGCTCTGCCCCTCCCCATTGACCTGTTCCTGGCCTAGAGCCTGGCTCTGAGTGACAGGTCCCCTTGAGAGGGTGCTGGTGCTCCTTGAGGAAGGCTCCCATGGACCAGGGGCAAGTGGGTACCTCTGAGCATTTTCATCAGAGATGGGCCGAATGGCTGAAAGGCCATCTGTGATTGGCTTCTGTAAAGAGGCAGGACAGGAGCCTTGTTCTAATTGGACAATTTGCCACCTCCCCACACCAAATGCAGTTCCACAGGGATTGGTAGGGAGACTTTGGCAGCTTCCCCTCTCCCCGCAAAGGAGCTGGCCATCTGGCCTCACCTTGGTGTTCATCAGTGACTCCAGGGAAGCTTCTGGTGTTTAGAGGGTGTGGATCTACCTCTGGTTGGCTATGGGTCCTGGCCCAGGAACCAGCTAAAGTTTTTTTGCTCCGTCACTAGATGTGCCTGGCCAGTATCTAGATGCAACTGCGGTGGGTGGCATGGGTGGCGTTGGCTGTGTGTGGCTCTGACTGTCTGGTCCCCCAGGGGCAGAGATGCAGCCCTACGTGCAGATGGTCCTCAACAACCTGGTGGAGATCATTAACCGGCCCAACACACCCAAGACCCTGCTGGAAAATACAGGTGGGTGCCAGGTCTCGCTGCTGCCGCCCCCTTGCTCACCTCCTGGAGGTGGGCTTCTTGGCTGGGAGTGTAGTTAAGTGGCCTTGGGAAAGAAACAGGGAAGGTATCTGGAAGGACCTGGAAGGGGTTCTGGGAGGTGAAGCAAGAAAGCTAATGCTGGCTTCCAGGGAAGACCCAAGCGGGGCCGAGCTCCAGGCCCTGGTGGCTGGCAGGAGCTATTCCCCTGTGGCCCGTGGGACGGGGCTTGGTGCCTGGTGCCAGAGGCCCCCCCATGTACTGTCCCGGGGCCACTCGGGGTTGCAGGTCGCCTGACGAGTCCCTCTGCCATTCCAGCCATTACCATCGGCCGCCTGGGCTACGTGTGCCCACAGGAGGTGGCACCCATGCTGCAGCAGTTCATCCGGCCTTGGTGTGTGCTCATCTGTGTGGGGCCTACCGTATGGTGGGCCGGGCGGCAGAGTGGGTGGGACAGGCCCAATCCGTTCCCTTGCCTGTGCCCACCCAGCCCTGCTCACCGTCAGATGCACGTCCCAGCCCCATCACCCTCTGACCCCCTGCTTCCTCCATGCCCCATAGACACAAAGCCCACCCCAGCCCCTCTACCCACTGTTCCTATGGATGCCCCTCCTGCCCCACCCCTGCCGGCTGATTCCCCCCTGCTCACCTTCCCCACAGGTGCACATCCCTCAGGAACATCAGGGACAATGAGGAGAAGGACTCAGCCTTCCGAGGCATCTGCATGATGATAGGCGTCAACCCCGGGGGCGTCGTGCAGGTTGGGGCGGCTGGGCTCTGAGGGAAGGCACTGGGGCTGGGCTCGGGCGGCCCCTCACATGGGATCCGTCACATTTCAGGACTTTATTTTCTTCTGCGATGCTGTAGCCTCCTGGGTGAGCCCTAAGGATGACCTTCGGGACATGTTTTATAAGGTGAGGCTCCTGCTTTGCCCTGATGTAGTCCCAGGAGGTGGCAGGGGAAGGCTCTCTGAGGGGAGAGGCTGAGTTCATCTGCTCTGTTCTGGTGTCCGTCTCCCACCTCCCCGGCCCGCAGATTCTCCATGGCTTCAAAGACCAAGTTGGAGAGGAAAACTGGCAGCAGTTCTCAGAGCAGTTCCCGCCGTTGCTCAAGGAGAGGTTGGCTGCCTTCTACGGGGTCTAGAGGAGCATTGAGACTGCCGGTGAGGAGGCTGCATGTAGGGGCAGGTGCTGTCATCCAGGCTGAGGGAGCACAGGCCCTGATTCTTCCTCTCCCTGCAGGTTTCTGTCTGCGTCGTCATCGGAGGGGTGGCTGGGGAGCACACCGCGTCCAGAAGTTGCCGTGCCCTGGTCGAGGGGGTTAGGGAGGAGTGAGTGGGACCCAAATCCAGATGCCTTTCCTGCCCATCTACCTGCCATGCCTGGCCTGGGTGGCCGGCAGTGGTGGGCAGGTGGGTGGGGCCACCACACTCATCCTACAAATGGGAGGGGGGTGGGACTTCTTGGCAGCAAGGGCCCCTTTCTCTAAGTAGGGTCACCACAGGCAGCCCACATGGGCCAGCCATGTGGGGGGGAAGAATCAACACCGCCGACCGAATCCAGCTTAGGGTGAGGCAGGGGGAAAGCAGGCGGGGAGGGGGGGGTCCCTGTAGAGGTGTGTACACACACGTACACACGTGGCTACACGCATGTGTGGGCGCTGCAGCCAGCTAGGCTGGGTCAGCTGCCCCACCATTTCCCTGACTGCATGGAGACAGTAGAATTAGTGAACCCCTGAGTTAACCCATGAGGCCTTCCGTGTAACCTGCATCTAGAGTTTAAGACGCTTCAGCCGTTTTACCAGAATTGATGATGATTGGGGAGGGCTGGGTGGGTTGGGGTCCTTTGCTGGGAACCCAGGGTGGGATAAGAGGATGGCCACCTTGGGGCTGCCCTGTCAGCACACACACACACTTTGACCTGCTCAGCACACTTCTGCCAGCTCTATGGCAGCCGCAGCCACCATGTCCCTCTCCTTGTCTCATCCCGGCCAGAAGAGTGGGGACCAGAGGAGTGGCTAGGGCTGGCCAGAGGTCTCCCTTCCTCCCTCCCTTGTGCTCCAGTGACATGAAGACACTGGGCCGGGGCCTTTTTCTGGAAGAGAGCTGCAGTGGCCAGAGCGGCTGACATCTACCCCTGCCTCTCTCCATAAGCGTGTCCATTTAAAGGGCAGTCTATTTCTCTGTGCTCCAGAGAGCCCTCCTCAAGTTCCAGGCCCAAGTTTTTATAATAAGGGCCGGGGCATTTAATTGATGTTGATGAGACAAAAGCTTATGCTTTGCCAGCAAGAAGGAAAGCAAGGGCTTAGAGGAGGAGTGGTGAGGCCCTGAGTCTTCCTGTTCGTCACTGCTCCCAGTGGCCCCAAGAGCCTGCCAGATTGGGGCAGTGATTCTAGGGGTCCTTCTGGGATTGGCCAGGGATGTGGTCACCGTGAGAGAGGATCCCCTAGAACTAGAGGGAATGTGATTCTGAGTTGGCCTAGAAATGAAGCTGGGCCCTGCAGCCCCCCTAATGTTTTCTTTTTTCTCCTCCCCTGCTTTTTACTTTAGGGGTCCCTTTAGGGGTTTTGGGGGGGTCTGATGATTCCTGCATCTTGGGGCCTGCTCCATCCCACTGGGTTCTTGGACCCTACCCCCATCATAGTCCTGTGTCTTCTCAGACAGGGTCAGGCCCTGCCTCTATTCCAAGGGGCACTTGGTGCACATTCCATAAACTCAGCTGGTTCCCCCTCCCCCTTGAAACTCCAGCAGGTCTCTGGAAGCCATTTGTAAAAAAGAAAAAAGAAAAAAAAAATTTTAATACCATTTAATTTCCTGGTAATTCCAATTCTTTGGAGCATCCTCTGCTGGGTCTTGGGGTGTGTGGATTGGATTGGCTGGCTGATGGGTTGGGAACTCCTCCACCCAGGATGAGGGTCTCCAATTGCCTTCAGGGAAGTGGGAGTCTGGTTCATTGTCTTATTTTTTTTTTTTTAACTATTTAATTTTAATTTATTTTTGCACAACGAAGTTGTAGCTTCTCAACCTCCCCTGCCCTGGGCTGTGGACCCTGACTGGCCTCGATCCACAGTCCCACTTGCTCCCATGTTCCTCCTTCCCCTTCACTCTTCCTCCTGCGGGCTCCAGGGTCTGTCCATTTGTTACTGTGCTGTGCTGGGGATTGGCGCCGAGGTGGCGTGAGATTCCACTTGTGTAGAACTTTGTTGAGTAAAGATCAGTTTCTTGTGAAACCTCGGTCTCCACCCGGCCTCCTGTGTCCTTGTCTTTGGCAGTAGAGATGTTGAAAGGAACTGGGAAGCTTTAAGAATGGGGGTGCACAAGATTCAGGAAATAATTGGGGGAGTGGGAAAGGAACTAAGCAATAACAAGGCATATTACTTGGGAGCCTCAGTTTTCCTCCCCGTAGAATGGTTAGGTTAAATGTGAAAGGTAAAGATTAAATGTAATAAATACATGGAGTGCATTCTCTCGGCCATAATTACAGCACACTGAATGTCCTGAGCTCACTAAAGGGGAACCATTAATATAGCCTAGGTTCAAGATCCCCACCTGCCTTAGACTAAACTGACTTCCACACTGGATAGCTGGGCATGTGTTATACAAAGTGCTGAGGTCCCAGAAAACTTCAGTGTTATTGTTCATAGATTCCAAAGAAATAACCTGGAGGACTGGCTGTGAAAGACATGGGTTTATTAGGACTTACATGCGCACCTGTGGTGGTCAACCAGTGAAGATGATTGCTAAGTTCCATCAGCCTGTGCACGGGTAGCACCAGGGGCGGCTGGCTGGTGCTTTATAGAGTACAGAAAAATGGAGGGGGATGTGCCTATCTGAGATCAAAACACTAGCTGTTTACAATTCAGGCTCACATCTAAAAAAGCTTCTCTTGGGCTGTTCTTAGCCTGAGTTGCTGGCCAGGTTCCCAAGGTCTCACAGTCCGCTTACAGATGGCCTTCACTATATTTCCCAGGGTGGCAGGGGGAGTTGGAACATGGGGAGGGGCCCATATTCCCATTTGCCATATGGCAAGTTAGACATTTTTGTAGAAAGTTTGGCCCAGCACCAGGCCTGAGGGAGATCGGTAAGATAGCCTCAATTACTAAGGCAAGTGAGAAACTGCTGGGCTCTGGAGAGGGGCAAACCTCAGAATAAAATGTGGCAACCTCAGTATGGCCCAGGATCACCTGCACCAACCTGGGGAAATGCAGACACATCCGACACGAACTCAAATGTGTGCACTTCAGTGAGGGGAAACAGTATAAACAAGGAAGCAGTGACATGTCCCGTAGAGAGACAGCGGGAGGGGAGAGGACACGGGGAGATGGTCGCGATCTCACAGTAGGTGCCCTGGGAAGATAATGCTTGAACAAAGCGTGGATACGAGGAGCCTGGCGGAGGAAGGTACGAGTGTTGTGCTGTCACTGCCTGGCTCAAAGGCTCCCAGGTGCTGTTTTTATCGGTATGATTCACTTCCGTTCCACGAAGCCCCTGCAGTGTAACCGCATGTTTCTAGCTGCGGAAGGAGAGAGGCGTTCGAGTCGCCGCCCCAGACAACCCGGAAAAGGGCTTTGCTTTTCTAATCGGTGCGGTGTCACCCCGGGGCGCGGTTTTCAAACCAGAGCCGGCTGGCCTGCGTCGACACCACCGAGGTGCAGGAACCGCCCTGACCGGTTTGGTTCAGTGGATGGAGCGTCGGCCTGCGGACTGAAGGGTCCCAGGTTCGATTCTGATCAAGGGCATGTACCTTGGTTGCGGGCACATCCCCAGTAGGGGGTGTGCAGGAGGCAGCTGATTGATGTTTCTCTCCCATCGATGTTTCTATTCCTCTCCCTTCCTCTGTAAAAAAATCAATAGAATATATTTTAAAAATAAAAATAAAAATAAAAAACGCAGGAACCAGAAGTCTGCATGTTCCAGGCCTACGCAGCTCCAGAGCGAGACCCCCGGGCAGGAGGGGGCGAGGAGCGTGTCAGCATCCAGCCAGTTTCACGAGTGCCGCTCACTTCCGGCCTGCGCCTTGACGTCATCAGGCAGAGCCGAAAGTGCCCTCGCGCTGCCTAGGAGACAGGACGCGGGGGCCTGCGGCTGACAGGGCACAACCGGCCGCGCCCACTCGGTCGCCATGGAGCTGCCCCCAGGGCCGCGCGACCATCCCAACGCCTGGGACGATGACTCGGACCCGGAGCCGGAGCCTGACCCAGACGCGCAGGCCGAGGCTTACGTGGCCCGCGTGCTCAGCCCACCGAAACTCGGACTGGCGCCCCCGCGCGCACCTCCGCTGTCCGCGTCCGCCCGGTCCCCGGGCGCCCTGGAGCCGCGGGCCGCGTCCAAGAGCCGCGCCGTGGGGGTCCCGGGCCTGCTGAGCCTGCCCCCGGAGCTGCTGCTCGAGATTTGCGCCTACCTGGACGCGCGCCTCGTGCTCCACGTCCTGCCGCGCGTGTGCCACGCGCTGCGCGACCTTGTGCGTGACCATGTCACCTGGAGGATCCGCGCGCAGCGCCGCGTACGCGCACCCTATCCAGTGGTGGAAGGTGCGCACGCGGGGGGCCAGGGTCGCCCGCCCAGGTCAGCTTTAGGGCCCGGGAGGGAGTATCTGGGATGCTGCGATCACAGCCCCTAGAGCTGACTTCCTGGCTGTCCTAGCTCCCGTGGAGGCTGAGGTGGTTACTGGTGGTGCCGGAGTCCCTGAATTCTGAGTGGACCATGAGGCAGACATTTGGGGTCCTGACGCTCTAGAAACCTGTCTGGGGGTGTGGGGTCCTGTGAACTCCGGATCCAGCCATCATCATGATGACTTGGGTTCTGGTGGTGGTACAAAGGCCCTGATCCCTGGCTGGAGGTTGACACAGGGACTTGAAAGTCTCAGATTGTAGGAATCCGCTTGGGGCTCAGGGTAAACCCAAGAATCCTCAGGTTCTGGGTCAAGATGCTGAGGCAGCAACTAGCGATCCCTTACCCCTAGGGCCCTGACCTAGGTGGTGGCGAGGCAGGGACTCTTGAACCTGCAACTCTTGAGCCCAAGGTAGGGTTTGGGGTTGGGAATCTCTGATGCCAAAATCACAGATCCTCCAGCCCAGGGTCTAGCCTGGGATCTTAGGTAGGGGCTGGTGGTCATCACCCCTGCCCCCGAGGTCTTCGGTCCCTCGGGGATAAGACAGCTTGGTGGCCTTGAAGAGATGGGACTCTCCTGAGTAGCTTGATAAACATGGATGCCCGGGCTCCATCCATATCACTGAATCTCTACACCTAGGGCTTGGGTTCTGCACCTTGACAACTCTGCCAGGTTTATAGTTTGAGAAGGAACTCTCCTGGGTCTGGTTTGGATGGCCGAGGCAGAAAGTCCTCGCTCCTGTGCCCAGACCGAAGGATTAAGGTCAGACCTATGTCGGGGGCGAGGAAGGATCTTAATGTCCTGAGGCTGCTGTCTCCCAGACAGGGTTGGGGGCTGAGGCCTGAGGCGGTGGTCTTGAGACTCCACTCCCCCAGCTTCTGGAAACAGGGGTGAGGGGTAGTCCCAGACCTGCTTCGAAGGTGGGTGAGGCAGTGGTCCCAAAGCGAGAGCCTGGGCCTCCTTGGAGTGGGGTGAGGGATCCAGATGGGGGGTTTCTCCAAGTCTGGTGCTGGTTGGGCTCCCTGGGAACCAGGCGCAGGCTTGGATAACTGGTGTGGGTAGCAGAGTTCCTGCCCACCAGAGACCCCACTTGTGGTACCCCACAGAGGAGGACTTTGACTGGCCGGCGGCCTGCATTGAGCTGGAGCAGCACCTGTCACGCTGGGCGGAGGATGGGCGCTGGGCCGAGTACTTCTGCCTGGCTGATGGGCACTTTGCTTCCATTGACTCAGTGCTGCTGTTCCAGGTGAGATGGGGTTTGGTGAGAGGCCAGGCAGGGGTGGGCCAGGGTGACCCCAACAATATCTCCTTACTCCCCTCCCAGGGTGGGACACTCTGTCTGTCCGGCTCCCGAGACCGCAATGTCAACCTGTGGGACCTGCGGCAGCTTGGGGTAGAACCCAGCCGGGTTCTGGTCAAGGCCCTTGGCACCCAGAGCAGCACCCACAAGGTAAGGCTATAGGAAGCTCGAGGCCTAGGTAGGGTGCTGTGACTAAGGGCTCGGGTTTTGGCACCAGACCTGACAGATGACAGTCTTACTCTGCTATTATTAGTGTGATTTTGGGTGTGATGTATGACTTCTCTGGGCCTCAGTTTCTATTTCTGTCCAGGGTCAGTCAGGATGAATGAAATGAACAGGCATTAAGAGCTTCACTCAGCCGAAACCGGTTTGGCTCAGTGGATGGAGCGTCGGCCTGCGGACTGAAGGGTCCCAGGTTTGATTCCGGTCAAGGGCATGTACCTGGGTTGCGGGCACATCCCCAGTGGGGAGTGTGCAGGAGGCAGCTGGTCGATGTTTCTCTCTCATCGATGTTTCTAACTCTCTATCTCTCTCCTTTCCTCTCTGTAAAAACTCAATAAAATATATTTAAAAAAAAAAAAAAAAAAAAAAGGAGCTTCACTCAGACTTGGATACACAGTAGGTGATTAATCGATGTCAGGTGTGCCTGGAGAGGCCCAGGGCAAGGTGTGAGGAGGCTGCCCTGAGGGATCTGATAGCTCTGAGCATGACTGTCGTCTTGTGTGAAGTGGTCATGGAGAGGCACCTTTACCAGTCAGTGGGGTGATCTAGGCTGGTGGCCAAGAGCTTGGTCTCTGAGCCAGGCTGCTGGGTTCCATTGCTCATTCTGCTGTTTCCTGGCTGTGTGACCTTGAGCGAGGAACTTGACCTTTCTGTGCCCTCAGTTTTCTCATTTGTAGAATGGGACACTTGACAGTATTCTCAGAGGGTCTGGAGAGGAATAAGCCCGCCATCAGCCAGCACTCTGTAAATTACCTCCTGAGACAGGGACGGCTTTTATGCCCGTTTTCCCAATGAGGAAACTGAAGGAGGGGAGGTAATTTACCCACGCCACGGAACAGAGGCTTTATATTTAATCTCATTGTCACGTGGCCTCAAACCATCGCAGGTTCGGGGTCTCCGCAGAAGTTGATGTAGGAATATTGTTGGGTGAGGGGGTGTGCGTGTCCTGAGCTCTGCAGTCGGACAGACCTGCAGACGTCAGCTCTAATCTCTGCTGTGGCTCTGGCTTCTTGGGTTGGTTATCTTCCTCCTCGGGCCCTCCATCTAGTTATCTGTGAAGTGAGGCCTGTCACATGGCTCTGGTCCTACAGGGTTGGGTGTGGTCGCTGGCAGCGCTGGACCACCGAGTGTGCTCCGGTTCCTGGGACAGCACGGTGAAGCTCTGGGACATGGCAGCTGACGGGCAGCAGTTTGGCGAGATAAAGTGTGAGGGGTTTTGAGGAGGGGCGGGGGGGCGGGCGGGCAGGGCCCTGCCTGGCCACAGCCCAGCCTCGTGCTCTGTGTGTCCCCAGGGGCAAGGCAGCTGTGCTGTGCCTTTCCTACCAGCCTGACATCCTGGTGACCGGCACCTACGACAAGAAGGTGACAGTCTACGACCCCAGAGGTGGGCCAGGGGCCTGGACTGGGGCGAACAGGGCCGCCTGGGGGTCCCAGGGTCATGCTGGGGAAGGAGGCACTCGGGCCTCACAGCCTGGCTGGTGACAGTCACATACGCCAATGCTAACCCCTCAGAATGGCCTGTGCTGTGCTGGGGGCAGCACAGGGGGCCTTTGGGTGGGGGTGGAGTAAAGGACATAGAGGGTACCCAGAGGAAGGCCTCTGAGCCGGAATCCCGTGGGAGGCAGGCAGCACCGAGAATCCAGGCTCTCCCACTGCCTGGCTGTACGACACCAGTCAGACTTGAACCTCGGTTTTCCTATCTTGTAAAATCAGATAACAACTCCAGCCCTTTCGGGTTAATGGGAGGAGATGATAATAAGAACACTTGGTGGGTTGTTAGTTTACATAAAATCCCTAGAACAAACGTTGCCCGCCACATAAGCCTTTTCTGTTAGTTTTTAATTCTTATGTTGTTTAATTGAAGGGCCAGTGCACCTCATCCCGGCAGAGCTGAGTGGGGGTAGAGGTGGCGGTGACTCTGCTGGCATGGGTTGGCATTTTATGCTGGGACTTGCCTGTCTACTCTGTACTGGGAGCAGATGGGACAGGAGGAGAGATGGGACAGGAGATGGGGGTGGCACAGGCCTGGGGTCCTGGGAGGCCTGGATTCAGCTGGAGCAGGAGAGGAAAGACGGGTCATTTGTAGGATAGGGAGTGGGGGCGGGAAGCTGACCAAGGGTTTTGCCATAGACCACAGAGGCCCTGGATCCTGGGGTTGGCTTGGGGGTGCCTCTGAGGGGCTCTGATGTCACCTTCCTCCCTGGCCCGTCACCCACAAAGTCGGCCCAGCCCTGCTGAAGAGCCGGCGGCTGCACTCCAGCGCGGTGCTGGCGTTGCTGGCGGATGACCGGCACATCATCTCAGGCAGTGAGGACCACACGCTCGTTGTGTTCGACCGCCGGGCCAACAGTGTCCTGCAGCGGCTTCAGGTGGGCCCTCCCCAGCGTCCCGAGGGAGCGGGGCTGCGGCCTGGCCCAGCCTGAGCGGCTCCGTCCCGTGTCCCTCCCACAGCTGGACTCCTATCTGCTCTGCATGTCCTACCAAGAGCCCCAGCTCTGGGCTGGTGACAACCAGGGTCTGCTGCACGTCTTCGCCAACCGGGACGGCTGCTTCCAACTTGTCCGGGTCTGCCAGGGCCTTTGCCCCTGCCCCCTCCTTCCTGGGCCTCCTCCCTACCCCTAGACCCCCCGTGGCGATGGGTGGCTAGCCTGAGGAGAGCCTCGCCTGAGTGTCACCTGTCCCTCCTTCCTGCAGTCCTTTGATGTGGGCCACAGGTCTCAGATCACAGGGATCAAACACTCGCTGGGGGCCTTGTACACCACGTCCACTGACAAGACCATCCGGGTGAGGCCCCATGACAAGCCCCCTCCCATGCCACCCTCACTGGCAGGGGGCACACCTCCTGACCTTCGTCTGTTGCCCGTCACCAGGTACACGTGCCCACAGACCCACCACGGACCATCTGCACCCGAAGCCACGACAACGTGCTGAATGGGGTAAGGCCCTACGCCACGTGCCCTGCCCCACATGCCTTGCTGGTTGCTGAGAGCACCCCTGAGTCTTCATCTCCCTGCCCAGATCTGTGCTGAGGGCAACCTGGTGGTGGCCGCCTCTGGGGGCCTGTCACTGGAAGTCTGGAGGCTCCAGGCCTGAGCAGGCAGACATGGATATGGATGTGGATCTGCTGGCTGGCAGGCTGGATCAAGGCCTCTGTTCTCGGGGGGGCCCTCCCCTTTTCTGGTGCTGCCCTGGGCTCAGGCCTGGGGCACAAGGACTCCAGGCCACTGTTGGGCAGGGTCCCTGGTCTGTGCTCCATGTTCCAGGCCACCCTCAGGTCCTGTTTACAATTGGACGCCTGCTTTCCCTTGAGAGCGAAGGGGAAATAAACCTGATGTACTGGTGCTGTGGCCTGGAGTGGTGCCTGCTTGGGGCTGGGATGCTGGGGAGGCCCTCAAAGTCATCACCATCCACCCAGCTGCCCTGGCCTCTGCTGTGTATGTCTGGGTGGCCTGTGTCCACCCAAGTGCATTCCTGGGATCGTGTGTGTCTGTGCATCCCCAGGGGGGCGAGTTAGCTGGCTGTGTGTGATGTCACTGTAACCCCGTCTGTGACTGTCTGCATGCCCGTGAGTGTGCACGTGTGAGAGGAAGAGGGAGATTCTGGAGGATGTGGGCACCTGTGTGTGTGATGACACCTGTGTGTGTGTGTGTGTGTGTGTGTGTGTGTGTGTGTGTGTGTGAGACGTGCATGTATGCAGTGTGCAATGGCGTGTAGAAAGGGACTGTCCCTGAATGTGTGTGTGCGGGGGGGGGGGGGGCCTGCTAGGGCTAGCCCATGGGTGTGTGCTCTTCCGTCCAGAGTCCAGGGGGTGTGCCCCTGTGGCAGTGACCCCGGAGTGGGCCGGGGAGGGGCCTGGGCCAGGTGCCCCTGCAGGCCTGCAGCTCCCCACTGCCCCCCATTGCCGCTCACCAAGCCCTGAGGAGCATTTACTTCATGTTTATTGAGGGGCCTCGGGGCCAGTATCATAGGATGGCGCAAGGCTTCTTCTCCTTGAAGGGGTTGGTGGCAGCTGGGATGCCCACCAGGAACGGGTCGCTCTTGGCCTGCTCCATGCAGAACTGCAGCAGGTCAGCGGCTGCCTTGGACACCTGCAGGCCAGCTCAGTCAGCCAGACCTTGGCTGTCCCTCTGTCCCCTCGCCCAGACGTGCCCATCTGGCCTCAGCCTCACCTTTATGCGATCGATGCCAGCCTCCATCCTCAGCTGCTCCACTGCCTGGCGGGCCTGCCCAATGTCGCAGCCAATGGCCTCCTTGCTGGACATCTGGGGGAGGGTGAGAAGGGCCATAGGAAGCAGGCTGAACCCAGACCTGGAGTCCTAGGGCCACGCGAGGGTCCCTGCACCTCTTCTGGTGTCCCCTGAGAACTGTGGGGTAGGGGTGGATGCTCCCCACCCATCAGAACCACATACCTCAGCTGAGGACTCTGGCCGACTCCTGGCTGCTCAGTTCTCCTGTGGCCCTGCTCTGCCTCTCTCCCTTGTGGGCCCGCCCGCGGCCCCCCCCCCCCCCCCCCGCCCCGGCCTCTCCAGTCCCCTCCTCCCTGACCCCTGCAGAGACTTTGAAGCCAGGACACTCATGGAGTAAAATGTCACCAGTGACAGCAGCAGCAGCTGCTTCAGCCAAGGGGCTCCCTGCCCCAGGAGGCCTGGTGGGCACCCTGTGGTCTTGTGTTACCTTGGCAGAGGGAGTGTGTGGCCTTGGCCTGTCCCTGATCTGCTTAATCCCCTGCTAACTAGCCCCCAAACCCCTCCTTTACCAGCCTCTGTACCCCAGTGTGCAGTGTCCCCAGGCTTGGATGCATCCCTGCCTCTCCTCTCCATCTACACTCACTGTCCCAGGATCCACAACATGGATGACTCAGTCCACGGCTTATGCTGATGGCTTCCTTGGCCCCAACCCAGCCTTTCCCTGACCTCGATCCACCTGAGGTGGATCTAGCCTCCATCTAGCCTCCTTGGTCCATCCCGCCCATCACTCCGGTGTCTCTCACCTAACTAGGCCAAGGCCGGATTCTGGATTGCCTTCTCCCCAGACCTTCTGCCCCCAGATTCACCACCATCCACCAGACTGCCCTGGCCCAAATCTCAAACTCCTTTATTCCTCTCTTTCTGGTATCCCCACCTCTAATCCCTTCTCAAGTCCCAGCCAATTAACCTTCAAATTAGGTCCTGAATCTGGTCACTTCTCTCCACCACCACATGGGTCCCATCTCCATCCACCCTTGCTCACTTGGACCAGTCCACCCTGGTCCACCCCCACCCCCGCCACTATTCTCAAGGCAGCCAGTAGGAAATGTTAAAAAACAAATCAGAGTAACATGGATAAACCAACCTTGAGGGCATTATGCTGAGTGAAATAAGCCAGTCACAAATGGACACACGATTCCAAGCATATGAGGTCCCTAGAGAAATCAAATTTGTAGAGACAGAACGTAAGACAGTAGGTACTAGGGGCTGGGGTAGGGGGATGTGGAGCTGGTGTTTAATATGGACAGAGCTTGGGAAGATAAAAACATTCTGGAGATGGATAGTGCTTGCAACTGTTTGCATAACCATGTGATGTGCTTAATGCTGCTGACCTATACACTAAAAATGGTTAAGATGGTGAGTCTTATTTTTAGTATCTCACTCCCTTTTAAAAAAAAGATTTTAAATTGATTTTGAGAAAGAGAGGAAAGGAAAGGGAGAAGGAAACAGTGATGTAAGTGTGAAACATCAATTGGCTGCCTCCTGCATGCCCCCTACTGGGGATGGAGCCTGGAAACCTGGGCATGTGCCTTGACCAGGAATTGAACTGGCAACCTTGTGAATGGGATGACATGCAACCAACTGGCCACAATGGCCAGGGCCCTCACTTCCTTTTTAAAACTCTCCAGTGGTTTCTCAGCCTCTAAGAATAAAACCCACCTTCCTTACTACAGCCCATAGGGTCCTGCCTGGTTCGGCACCTCCTGCCCACTCTGAATTCATTTACCAACTTCTTCCTCCTTCATTCCTCATGGATCATGCTGATGCCCTTGTATGTGTTTGTTCGTTCATTCATCAATTCATTCATTCAGTATCTTTGCTGAGATCCCAATATGAGTCCAACACTGCTTAGGGCAGTGGTTCTCAGCCTTGGCTGCACATTAGAATCACCTGGGAATCTTTTTAAAATCCTGATTTCTGAGCCTCATCCTCCGGAAATTCTGTTTCTTTGTTATGGGGTGGGGACACAACATTAGTAACAAAGAAACAGAATTTCTGGAGGATGAGGCCCAGAGATCAGGATTTTAAAAAGATTCCCAGATGATTCTAATGTGCAGCCAAGGTTGAGAACCACTGGCTTAGGGTAAGGGGCTCAGCAGTGAAACCAGACAAAATCCTGCATTCATAGAGCTGTTGTTCTAGTCAGAGACAGGCAACAGCAAACACAATGTATTAAATGCTATGAAAGACAACACAAGTAAGACAAGGGCAAGACTGGGTAATTAGGGCAGGCCTCCTGGAGGAAGTGACTTTTTAAAAAATAGTTTTTATTTATTGATTGATTTTTAAAAATCTATTTTATTGATTTTAGAGAGGAAGGGAGAGGGAGAGAGATAGAAACATCAATGATGAGAGAGAATCATTGATTGGCTGCCTCCTGCACGCCCCGCACTGGGGATCGAGCCTGCAACCCAGGCATGTGCCCTTGGCTGGAATCGAACCTGAGACCTTTCAGTCTGCAGGCCAACACTCTATCCATTGAGCCAAACCAGCTAGGACTTTATTGATTTATTTTAGAGAGAGAAAAGGGAGAGGGAGAGAGAGAGAGAGAAACATTGATTTGTTGGTCCATTAATTGATGCATTCATTTGATTCTCGTATGTGCCCTGACTGGGGATCAAACCCACAACCATGGCTCATAGGGACAACCCTCTAACCACTTGAGCTACCCAGCTAGGGCTGGAAGCGACATTTTCAAAAAAATTTATTTATTTTAAAAAAGAGGGAGGGAGGGAGGGAAGGAGGGAGAGAGAAAGGAGAGAGTTGTTGTTCCACTTACTTATGCATTTATTGATTGCTTCTTCTATGGGCCTTGACTGGGGATCAAACCCGCAACCTTGTGTATTGGGAATATGCTCTAATCAACTGAGCCACCTGGCCAGGGTGGAAGTGACATTTTGAACTGAGGCCCAGCAGAAAAGGAGCTGGGGTAGGCATGTTCCAGCAGAGAGAGCGCAGCGGGTGCATTGTCCCTTGGGCAGGAAAGAGCTGGTTGGGGCTCAGTGAGGGGCTCAGTGTAGCTAGAGAGGAGTGAGTGAGGGCAAGCGGTGGGAGATGCAGGAGGGAAGTCAACAACAGGATGATGCAAGAGCCTTTTGCTTGGGGGTGGGTGAAAGCCCAGATTCTACTCCCAGGGGGAAGCCACTGCTGTTAGAAGGAACGATGCGCCTGATTTCTGTGTAAGGAGCTCTCTGGCCACAGCTTGGAGAGGGACTGGAGGGGAGTGAGTGCAGTGTGGAGGTCGTGGAGGCTTTGGGGATGATGAGTCGGATACAAATACCGACTCACGTTGTACACCTGTAACTAATGTAATGCTGTATAACAATTATACCTCAGTTCTAAAAGAGCAACAAGAAAGCACTTGGATTTGGGACCTATTTTATAGGTAGAATTTGGTGCATGTGCTGGGGGATAGGTGGGGGTGTGAGACAAGGGGAGCAATCAAGCTCAGCTCCCCAGTTTGTAGCCTGGTAGGTGAGGGTCGTTTGCTGAGATGTGGAAGACCGCAGCATGACCAGGGTTAGGTGGAGAAAAAGCCGAGGTGGTGAAAGTGAGATCCAAGCAGGGAACTTCAAGACTGTCCAGGAGGATGTTTGTTCTTCCAAATGAGTAGGCTCATTTCCAGCCCCAGGGCCTTTACACTGGCTGTTCTCTCCCAAAGGGGGGCAGTGGGGCAATGGCCTCCCCCCATAAGTTCACATATGGGGCCTTTCTTGGCCTTTGCCTTTGGCTCAAATGTTACCTCCTGTCCTAACCAGTTTGGCTCAGTGGATAGAGAGTTGGCCTGTGGACTGAAGGGTCCCAGGTTTGATTCCAGTCAAGGGCACATGCCTGGGTTGTGGGCTCAATCCCCAGTAGGGGGCATGCAGGAGGCACCCGATCAATGGATCAATGATTCTCTATCATTGATGTTTCTCTCTCTCCCTTCCTCTCTGAAATCAATTAAAAAAAAAAGTCACCTCCTTGGTGTCCTTCCTCAACCACCTGTCCCTCCAAGGCCACCAAACCCCCTTCATCCACCCCTATGCTGAAGGCTCTTGCATCATCCTGTTGAAATCCTGAGTAGCACTTGGAACTATTGATAACTTTCTATCTCACCAAACAAACTGTGGGCTCTAGAAGGGCAGGGTCTGCATCTTACTGCTTAATCTGCACCCGACACAGACTCCATAAATGCAGTGTGAGTGATTAAAGGGGTCCCCTCTGGACCAGACCCTGTGCAGTTAGAAGGAGCCATGAGATACAGTCCCCACCCTTAGGGTCTCAGAGTCTTGCTGGAGGGAGAGATGTCCGCCCAGGATCTCAGAGGAGATCCCTTACCCAGAGCAAGGGCAGGGCAGGCCTCCCAGAGGTGAGCGCTGGGGCTGCCTGGGAGGACCAGAGGGTGATGCAGCATGTGGAGGCCCTGGAGACTCGCGAGGTACGGACAGGGATCAATAGCCTATTTGATAAGAGATGCTCAGTGGCAGAAACTGACAGTTCCCGATGACTGAATTCTGTCCAAGGGACGTTTAAGAAGCCATTCTCTCACTCCAGGGGACAGAAACGAAAGGACAGGCGCCCCGCAACGCGGTGGGCCTCCACTAGGCGGCAATGAATCCTCCTTCCTGTGAGGCGCGTCGCGAACAGGAATAACGGCTCTAAGCGGCTTCCGTAGTTCGCAACAGGCCACGCCCCCGACTAGAGGCCTCGAAGAAGGCCATGTGACTAAACAACTTCCGGTCTCCCTCTCCCGTTTTTCTCCGAGCCCTGTTTGCTGTGCTCTTGTGGAGAAGCGCGTGCCAGGTACAGCGTTTGCGGCCCCTGAAGGCTGGCTTGGGACTGCTCTGATCCGCGCGCGGCGGCGGAGCATGGAGGGCCCCCCGGAAGGGGAGGCGCCGGCGGCGGCGCGGGCCGCGGTGCTTCAGCACAGCTCGGCGCTGCCGTCCGAGAGCGCCCAGGTCCGGGGCTACGACTTCAACCGTGGCGTGGACTACCGCGCGATGCTGGAAGCCTTCGGCACCACTGGTTTCCAGGCCACCAACTTCGGCCGCGCGGTGCATCAAATCAATGCCATGGTGAGGCGGGGGCGTGGCCTCTAGTGGAACCAACGCGGTGCAGTCCCTGGGGGGCGGGGCTTACCTGAGAAAGAGGCGCGCCCTTCGTAGGGGCGGCCCAATAGTTGGAGAGGTGGGCCATGCCGGGGGTGGAGTTTCTGTGTTTAAGAGAGGAAGTTGCCCCCCCACCGCCCAGCAGCGATAGCCTAGCATCAATAAGGGGCGGGGACTGACTCTAGCTAGGCAGGGGGCGGTTTATAGTCTTTGTCTATGTTCTGAAGTGGAAGGAGCCCAGGGCCAGACCGTGGCCTGGAAGGAGGAATTGGAAGAGCCTAAGTCAGGGCAAGGCCTTGGATTTGCTCCTTCCAGCGGAAAGGCGGTTGAATCCTGCAAAGATGCTCTGATTCCCGAGTGAGGCAAAGCGAGGGTGTGCCGCAGAGCCAGCCTGTGAAAGGGGCGGAGTTGCACTCCCTCCGCTGGTTCCTGGTATAAGTGGTCCTCTTTCCGAGTGGGCAGGGCTTGGGAGCGGAGTGTAATCCTGAAAACCACGGGGGTCCCTGGGCTGGAGTTTGGGTTCAGAGGTTAATTTGGCTCCTCTCTCGCACAGATAGAGAAGAAGCTGGAGCCTCTGCCGCAGGATGAAGACCAGCACGAAGACCTGACCCAGAGCCGCCGCCCACTCACCGGCTGCACCATTTTCCTGGGCTACACGTCCAACCTCATCAGTTCAGGCATCCGTGAGACCATCCGCTATCTCGTGCAGCACAACATGGTGAGGAGCTGATGGGGTGGGCTGTGGCCTTGACCTCTCTGGGGTCAGTGGGCAGTAAGATCACTGGTATTTTAGTAAGATAGAGAGATATGGGCCAATTCTAAGCAGAGGGACAGGATTGAGTTTTGTTTCGCAGCAGACATTCCTGTAAAGTTACTAGATGGGGGTTGGGAGTTAGGAGCCCTGCCCAGAATGAGGGCAGGGTCCGCCTACCTGGGCCAACCTCATTGCATGTGGCTGCAGGTGGATGTCTTGGTTACTACGGCTGGGGGCGTGGAGGAGGATCTCATCAAGTGCCTGGCACCCACATACCTGGGCGAGTTCAGCCTCAGGGGGAAGGAGCTACGTGAGAACGGGATTAACAGGTGGGGGGCCTAAGTGGTGTTGGGCAGGGGAGCTGGACTGAGGGTCCTGGGGCCTGATGCCTATCTGCCTCCTGTCTCCAGGATTGGGAACCTGCTGGTGCCCAATGACAATTACTGCAAGTTTGAGGACTGGCTAATGCCCATTCTGGACCAGATGGTGCTGGAGCAGAACACAGAGGTGGGGCTGGGACAACTGGGGGGCTGGCATGGTGGCAGTAAGGGAAGGCACCACTGGCTGAAGCTCATGTCCCCTCCCAGGGTGTGAAGTGGACGCCTTCCAAGATGATTGCCCGCCTCGGCAAGGAGATCAACCACCCAGAGTCAGTGTATTACTGGGCCCAGAAGGTGAGGGTGGACTCGTTTCATTTTCACAGTCACCTAGGGAGTCAGTGCTGTTCTCATCACCCTCACTCTTCGATGAGGAATTTCAGACACAGGCTCGGCAGCTTTTCTGAGGTCACGCAGCTATTGACTGTGGTCCTCACATCCTGGCTCTGCTCCTACACCACCTGGGAGCAGTTGGGGCAGTGCTAGGGCCCACTGCTCCTCAGAGGCTATGACGTCCAGCAATGGGAACAGTAACAGCCTGCCATTCTTTATGTGCTGGGCATGGTCCTCAGTGTTTTGGGTGAGTTTTCTTATAAATGCTTCCTCATCTGTGAGGGAGGTACTGTTGTTACTGTCATTTTACAGTCAAGGAAACTGAGGCCCAGAAAAGTTAAACACCATGCCCAGAATCAGGCAGAGAGGGGATGCTGCCAGAATGGGGACCAGCCTATCCCCACCAGGATCTGACTCCTGCTGCTGTCCTGTCCTGCACTCCCCCAGAACCACATCCCCGTATTGAGCCCGGCACTCACAGATGGCTCGCTGGGCGACATGATCTTTTTCCATTCCTACAAGAACCCGGGCCTGGTCTTGGACATCGTGGAGGGTGAGGTGCGGGGGCCAGAGGAGTCGGGGAGGAGGGCTGGCTGGCCCCGGGGCCTGATCACAGTTCTCTTCCCCAGATCTGAGGCTCATCAACACACAGGCCATCTTTGCGAAGCGCTCTGGCATGATCATCCTGGGTGGGGGTTTGATCAAGCACCACATCGCAAATGCCAACCTCATGGTGAGTGGGGATGGAGCACCTGGTCCCTAGTGTGGGGGTGGCACTTGAGTCTGCATGTAGCGATGTCTGTGTGTTAGGCCTAGGCCCCATGCTGGAGACACAGCCATGGACAGGCCAGGACCCCTGCCTTCCTGCGACTGAGGTTTTAGTCGGGGGAGACAGACAGTAAGGTAGGTGGCAGTCACTGCCATGGAGAAAAACGAGGGATGACAAGATGGTAATAAAAAGGTATACTCTTCCAAAAAGGGAAGCCTTTCTGGGAAATGTGACCTGTGAATAGAGCAAATTCAGTAGATGTCTCCGCTGAGCCATGTGGTTGCCTTGAGGAAGAGGTCCCAGCAGAGGGAACAGCCAGTGTAAAGGCTCTGAGGTTGAAGTAAGTTAGGAACAGCTAGGAGGCCTGTGAAGGAGGGAGAGTGGGAGGTGTGAGGCCAGACTTGCAGGGCCTTGAGGGCTGTGACTCAGGTGCTCACAGGTGCCCTCTGGCTGCTGCAGGGGGAACAACTAGGGCCAGGACCAGGGTAGGGACCAAGGCAGGGAAGAAGTGTTTGGGTTCAGAGGTCTTCTAAAGGTAGAGCTGGTGAGACCTGACCGGTTTGGCTCAGTGGATAGAGTGTCGGCCCCTGCGGACTGAAGGGTCCCAGGTTCGATTCCGGTCAAGGGCATGTACCTTGGTTGCGGGCACATCCCCAGTGGGGGGTGTGCAGGAGGCAGCTGATCGATGTTTCTCCCTCATCGATGTTTCTAACTCTCTATCCCTCTCCCTTCCTCTCTGTGAAAAATCAATAAAGTATATTAAAAAATAAATAAAGATAGAGTTGGTGGCAGATGTGAGAGGGTTATTGCTCTCTAGGTTGGTCTGGGGCAAGACTACCTATCATTTGCCCAGTAACTCTCCAACCCCTAACTGCCCAGCACTGATATAGGACCCGTCCCTTGCAGAGTGGCCACCAAGGGGCCCTCCTTTATCTAGGACACAGGCTCAGCTTCTCTAGCTGCAGTGCCCTGCCTCTATATGTGTCTGTCTGTCTGTCTCCCCGCCCGCAGCGGAATGGGGCTGACTATGCTGTCTACATCAACACGGCCCAGGAGTTTGATGGCTCTGACTCTGGTGCCCGGCCGGACGAAGCTGTCTCTTGGGGCAAGATCAAGATGGATGCAGAGCCTGTCAAGGTGAGGGCCAGTCAGCCTGCTGGGGTGTAGGATCTCCCAAGCTATAGCTCTGGGTCCTGTGGTTACCTGGGTCCCCTCCACAGGTCTATGCTGATGCCTCCCTGGTCTTCCCCTTGCTTGTGGCTGAAACCTTTGCCCAGAAGGTAGATGCCTTCATGCCTGAGAAGAACAAAGACTGACAGCGGTGGCCCTCCCCCTATTTATTTGTTTTCAGACCCGGCCCCTCCCCCACTCCTTGGTCAGTAGCACGTCTGGAATAAATGGTCTCAGTGGTCCAAAGTCTGCATCTGTGTCCTTAGTGGTGGTGGGTCCCCTGGCCTCAACCTGTGCCACCCTCAGTCTCGTAGGCCTCTTCCTGCCAGCAGTGGATGCTGCCTCCCATGGCAGTCAGCAGGCAGGGCTCTGTGGGGTGGTAGGCCAGTGACTGCACCACACCAGGACCCACCTGCAGGGCCAGGGCCAGGACACCCTGTGGAACAAGGAGGGAGGGGGGGGAGCAGTTATCAGTGAGCCTCCCATCCTGACCTTCAGCCATCTGCTTCTAATGGCTTTCCAGTCACTGCAAAACTAGTCTGCCCAAAAATGAGCCTCTCAGTGGCTCTGTCCTTCCAGGTGTTCAAGCCAAAACCTTGGGAGTCTTTTTCACACCTCACATCCCTTTATCTGTAAATCCTCTTGGTTCTGCCTTTAGACCAGCAGTGGTCCATGAGGCCCGAAAGGTTGGCGACCACTGCTTTAGACTGTACTCAGAGGCCACCACCCCGCTCTGAGCCGTTATGTCCGGCTTTCAGCTGCCTTCCCCCGGCCGCCATAGGGGCTCTACAGGTCTACTTGGCAGCATCAGTGTTTGCACTTCCTTCATCAACCCAGACACAGCAGCTCCACACATATGGTTTCTCCAGGAGGCCCCGGTTCCTCTTTTCCCTGAAATGTCCCCTTCCTTCAGTGTGACCTCTGCTCTATCAGATCCTCAAGAATTAGGCAGAATATTGGCTCTTTCTTAGTCCCCCTCAAGTTCCCAAGGTCCCCCAGTTCCCTCTATCCTTCTAAGGGACTGACTTCCCCTGGCCAAGCTCCAGCACCCACATCTTCTTCCATGAGACTCTCTAGCCCTGAATCCCCTAAGCCCAGCCTATCTGTTCTCAGCCTGATGCCACCACCAGGCTGGGACACATCAGGATACGGCTCACAGGGCTTGGGGCTAGAAACCACAGGGATGCTCAGAAGTAGCTCAGGTTTCCTGAACAACTACGGCCTCATCTCCCCCAGGGTTAGATGTCGCCATTGGTTCCCCCACCCTCAAGGTCAGGCCCAGTGGCTCAGCCTGGCATTGGTGGCCCTGCCTGACGTGGCTCCTGCTGCCGCCACTGCCATCCTGAAGTGCTGCTGTTTCCTGACCATCACGTGCCACCCTTAGAAGTCTTAGCACATACTGTTCCCTTTGCTGGAATGCCTTTCCTGCCCTCTCCTTCTAGCCACTGTTCTAATAGCACTCCCTTTTCCCGGTCTGGGAATGACTGAGGTAAAGGCAAAGTGGGGACAGTGCAGTGTGGGGGTGGAGAGGCTCACCTCCACCAGGTCCCAAAAGAACACCTTCCCATCCTCGGAGCAGCTGACTACATGCGTGTCACGCTCACTCAGGCAGCAGTCCAGCTTGTACTCCTGGTTCTTATGGCCTGTGTACCTGGGGGTGGATGGGAACAGTGGGGCTCGGGCCTTACCAGGGGCAAAGGTGGGGGAGGGGGAGGGGCCCTACAACCCCAAGGACTCACTCTCCTAGCAGCTCCCCTGTGTCCTTGTCTAGAAGCCTCAATGTGGAGTCCAGGCTGGACACCAGGGTGCACTGGCCATCCCGGCTGAAGCAGGTGCAAGTGATGGGGCCTGGGGGGAGGGGAGAGGTGGATAGGCACGTGGGCTGGGGCCCCTTTTGCTGCCTCTGCCTCCCCTGCCTGCCCCACGGCCTGGCCACACTCACTGCCCACGTAGTCTGAGAAGAGTTGTCCCATCCTCAGGTCATACCGCCTGACCCGGCCGTCCACAGAGCTGCAAGAGAGGGTGGATCCGATTAAAGTTTCCACTGGGGCCAGTGGCTCCATGGCTCTAGGTAACCTGTGTCCCTCTACACTTGCACCTGGCCAGGGCCCTCAGGACAAGGCTGAGCCCATCCTTTCTGTGCACCCCTCACTGTCATACTCCCTTCTCAGGGCTAGCCAGTTTTCTCAGTGTTGATCTGTGGACTTCAGGGTCGAGGGTTCAATTCTGGATCAAGGCTCATACCTCAGCTGTAGTTCCCCAGCCCTGGTAGGGGTGAGTTCAGAAGGCAACCAATCAATGTCTCTCACATCGATGTTTTTCTCTGTCTCTCCTCCCTCCCACCCTCTCTAAAAATCAATGGGGAAAATGCCCTTGGGTGAGGATTAACAAAAGGAAAAAAAGGAAGCATGCACTGAAGTGAATTCATGAGGGGAAATCTGAGGCACTGCCTTTGAGACCCAGACCCAGGGACCATTAGGAACAATTCAATTCGTTTCTGATAGGCACCGAGCATCCCCTCTGGGCCAGATTCTACAGCAGGAAGGGATGGCTTGGGACACAGCTTCGACCGAGCCAGGAGACATTTCTGGAGCCTCACTGACTGAGGGTAATATAGGAAGTCCTTCCCAAGGTGACATCTGAACCGGGACTTGAAGGACGAGATGGGACGATGTGTGGGAATGGCCAGTCAACAGGCTGGACAGTCCAAACTCCCCCCATGGTGGGAATGGCACTCTCCTGGGCTGTGGCAACACGTGAGCAGCTCTGCATGGGAATTTTTTTCTTTTTCTTTTTTTAAATATATTTTATTAATTTTTTACAGAGAGGAAGGGAGAGAGACAGAGAGCCAGAAACATCGATGAGAGAGAAACATCGATCAGCTGCCTCCTGCACATCTCCCACCGGGGATGTGCCCGCAACCCAGGCACGTGCCCCTGACCGGAATCGAACCCGGGACCCCCCAGTCCGCAGGCCGACGCTCCATCCACTGAGCCAAACCGGCTTCGGCAAGAATTTTTTCTTTTTTAAATATCAAGTTTGTGGGCAGGAATTTCTTCCTTATTTCCCCGTCTTATTCACTGCTACATGCTCGTTGCCTAAAAACGTGGCCCGTGGGAGGGGCTCAAAAACACTTGCAGTAAATAGTAGAAAGGCAGTCCAGGCAGAGGAAGAGCAGCGGCAAAGCACGCTTGGCATATCTCCCTGAAACGAGGCTGGGAATCAGAGAAGCTGAGAGGTCAGCAAGGACCAGACTGTGCGGGGGCTTGGGAGGCAGTGAGGCGGGTAGACTTAAGCACAGAGGCAGCTGTGATAGGCAGGGGAACCGGGGGAGGGGCAATGGTGTAGCTCCAGCTCCACTCACCCTGCCAGGACCTCATGGTCTGACACCTTCACACTGGATACACCATCCTTGGCTTCGTCCAGCTTCTGCACTGGGTCCGGCCTCCGAGAGCGGCAGTCCCAGCAGCGGATGGTGGAATCGATAGAGCCTGTGAGGCCGGCAGGAAGGTGAGGTCAGGTTTTGGGGGCAGGGGCTCCCCTGGGCGCCCCTGCCTCGGCCACGCACTCACCTGACAGGATGACCGTGGCCTCTTCATTAAACTGCACCGTATTCACCTTCTGAGAAACAGGAACTACCACTCAGAGGTGGCGGGACTTTGAAGGATTGGGATAAAGACCGGGTTCTCAGTGCAGATTAAAGTGAGGACAAAAGCTAGGGGTAGGGGAGGTGAGAGGTTTTGAGGGTGCTGCAAGCGAGGGGCCTGTGAATGCGCTGTAATGTGTGTGGGGGAGGGTACCTGTCACCCCTGCACACTAATGCGGGACCCCTCCGCTACCCACGCCCTAATGAGGCTTCTTTCTGCTTGTGCTCACCCCTGCGTGACCCCGGAATTTCCGCACGACCTGCCCGGAGGCCACATCCCACAGCACCACCGCCTTGTCCCCGCCGCCGGAGCAGAGACTGCTGTTGTCAAAGGAACTGGGGGGCAGGGGCGGGAAGGTCAGCATCGACCTGGGGTCCGCGCCTCAACGCCCCCTCCCGGCCTGGCCCCGGCTCACCCGGCCGCGTCCAGCACCTCGTAGCCGTGGCCGCTGTACGTCCGCAGCAGCGTCCCTCGCAGCGGGTTCCACAGCTTCAGGGTCTTGTCGCTGCCGCACGTCAGGCAGTAGTTGCCGTCCACTTGGGAAGACCAGGCGGGGTTACCGGGCTGCCGCCCTCGAGAGGCCACAGGCCGACCCGGAATGAAGACGAGGGCGCTCACCATTAAATCGCACGGCTCGCACCGCTCCCTGCCCGCAGTCCAGCGTCTTCAACCGTTTCTGCGGCAGCACCGGGCCACGCGGCTTGGGCTCAGGGAAAGACATGGCCCCGGGATGCCTTCCTCGCCACCTTCCATCTGTCTGTACCAGTTTCCGAGCGTCTCTCGCTTGGTGCAACCTTATTATTGTCCCTGCGGTCTATTTCCGGTTCCCCATTTCCGGGCTCACTGTTTCGGCTTTTTGGAGGTAATGTTGGAAAATACAATTGCTGCTGGCTGCCTCTAGGTTCCAGGTTTCTCCTTCCACTACCTGGGCCCCGCCGCTAGGTACGGAAGGGCGAGGGCTGCGGGTGTGACTGTAAAAAGCACAGTCCGTTTCCACGCCGGAAGGGGCCACTCCGGCGGCGGAAGAGGGACGTCCCCGACTCGCTATGTCCACGAACAACATGTCGGACCCGCGGAGGCCGAACAAAGTGCTGAGGTAGGGACCCGGCGTCGTGGGAACGAGGCTCGGACTGTGGGTCGGGGCCATAGGGAAGCACTTGTCCATCCGGGGGCGGGACGTGAGTGCCCCTGACCCTCAATCCCGCCGCAGGTACAAGCCTCCGCCGAGCGAGTGTAACCCGGCCTTGGACGACCCGACGCCGGACTACATGAACCTGCTCGGCATGATCTTCAGCATGTGCGGCCTCATGCTGAAGGTGGGCAGGGCTGCGTGTCTCTGCTGGGCTGCCAGGCCAGGGGCGGGTTGGGAATGAAGCGGGGCCGGCGCTGAGGGGCGGGGCTGGGGTGACGTTGGACGGAGGAAGCCAAAGCCATCGGGGATTCAGGAATCCGGGTCAGGGTGGGTGTGTGGGAGGTTGGTGTGAGGGTGGGGCCAGACTGCACAGCCACTTGGAGGGGATGGTGGAGAAAGCGAGGTCATGAGCAGGATGGGCCATGTCGAAGTCTAGTCTTTTTAGGTCTGAGGGTGGGGTCAGAGGCCCTGGCCAGGGGGTAGGGCCAGCAACTCCGTACCTGGAGGAGGCTCTGGGTGGATGAGACTGAGGGGCTCCTGGGGTCAGGGGGAAAGGTTTACGCTGCCCCAGTTGAAACCAGGGGGTGGGAACCGGTGCCGGGGAATGCCCCTTGTCTTCCGCTGACCTAACCCACCCATCTACCTGCCTTTCCCCAGCTGAAGTGGTGCGCTTGGGTTGCTGTCTACTGCTCCTTCATCAGCTTCGCCAACTCCCGGAGCTCTGAAGACACTAAGCAGATGATGAGTAGCTTCATGTGAGGCTGGGCCTGGAGAAGGAGGGACTCTAAGTAAGGGGGGGAGGGCCCAAGCCTTCCCATCTTGACTGACACCTTTCTCCCGTCTCACCCAGGCTGTCCATCTCTGCCGTGGTGATGTCGTATCTTCAGAACCCTCAGCCCATGACACCCCCTTGGTGACTGATGTCAGCCTAGAGGGGTCACATCCTGGACCTCTCTATACACCTCCCTCCAGGGCTGGGCCTTAGCGGCTCAGCCTCCTGCCCTGCCCTCAGCTGCTGGCTGTCCTGGGTGAGGTAGTCGCAGGGCCCCCAGCTGGATGGAAGGAACTTGGACCTTTCCCTGGGGTCCCACTTCTACTGGGGCAGGGAGGGGAAAACCCTAGATAGACTCCTGCCCTCCTTCCCCACCCTGGATGCTGCTGGGGGAGAGCTGTCCATGTTTCTAGGTATAAACACTCATTTTCTTGTTGAAAACAGATCGTAATAAAGATTTGCACTCTGGCTGTTCTCTGAGACCTCTCCTGTGCAATGCGGGTGCTCTCCTGGAAGGGCTCCAGTTCCTCCACTTCCTCAGGCCTGGGGTGAGGCCCGTCTGGAGCCTTCTGCTTCACTTGCTTATTCGAAGCCTTCAGGCCTTAAGTCAGCTGCCGGAGACAGGACAGTGACCCTCACCTCTGGCAACTCAGCAGGTGGCCCTGCTGACCTGAGGAATCTGGGCTTTGGTTTTCTTTTTGTTGTTGTTTGTTGTTAATCCTCACCCCAGGATATGTTTCCATTGATCTTTTGCGAGAGTGGAAGGGAGAAGGAGAGACAGAGAGAGAGAAACATCAATGTGAGACGGCGGGGCAAGACTGCAACCAAGGTATGTGCCCTTGATTGGAATCAAACTGGGCCCCCTAAGTCCACAGGCTGATGCTCCATCCACTGAGCCAAACCGGCTAGGGCAGGGCTTTGATTTTCTTATCAAAGGAGTGAAATAACGTCATTGAACTAGATGGACCGATAGGGAATTGGAAAGACATGAAAGACTGTCTTCCCCCAGAGGGGAAGAGACTGTTCCATGACTTGACTGCTGTAGGACCTGAGAGCCGGCCTGGACTAGAACGGGGAGATTGCTTAGTAAACCCCGCCCCCCCCCCCCCCCCCCCAAGAAAAAGACAACTTTCTGATTGTACTTGATGTTCATTCTGACACAGATCGCCCCTCTTTTGCCTCAGGCTATGTGCCAGTTCCTGGAACAGGTTGTCCTGATATGTTCAAGCATGTGAAGTAATTTCCCCTACCTGATAGCATTCACATGTCAGTGTATATGACTATTCCTCCTTTTACCCTGGACAATTCTTTGGCACCTGCCAAGCAGCATGGGGATCAATTTCAGCTTGCAGCCACTCAAGACACACCTGCATGTCAGTTTCCCTTTGAAAACTATTATTAGAGAGGAGTGGCAGCTTTCTTTGGTCTTTCCCCACCCTCTGCTTTTGGAGGTAGATTTTTAGTCTTGGGGCTTTCCCCTGGGTGTGCATGTACTAACAATTGGCAAGCCCGCCAGGAGACCAAAGAAATGGGCTTTGGTAAAGGGGGTCGACCTGGCCATTGACCTCTATGTGGGGAGGGGTGAGCTGTACGCTAGACACAGTGGACTGCCGCATGAGTACAGGGGACTCTGAAAATGCTGGCTGGTCTCCTACTTGTTTAAGGAACTGCACTGTGGCAAGGCAGGAAATCTATGGCTACAACTGTAGGCTGGTCACAGATGCCCACTAGAAGCAAAAGACAGGGTTAGAAAGGAAAAACTGAAACTAGAAAAAGATGTTAGAATGTCTACAACTCTGTTAGCATAGGGACTGGCAGATAAAGGCGGGGTGGGTGGCGGGGAAGCTCCTTTGAACAGATCCCACCTCTTTTTTAGAAGCCATATGTTCATGTGTGTCTATATATGTGTTGTTTTGGTGTAGTAGTTTTTACCTCGAAATGGTGTTGCTAACTTGTAAAAGAGCTATGTTTAGTTGGTTTAATGGAATGAAGTGCTTCTATAAATTAAGGATTGGGTATTCTAAAATTCTCAGAAATTAACCCAAATGCTTTCTCAGAATCACATGATCTGGGGAGATCACATGATTTGTCATTAAAGCTAGTTTAAGTGTGTTGGTTTAATTAAAACAGATATGTCTTGCCCGGCCGGTGTGGCTCAGTGGTTGAGCATCGACCTATGAACTAGGTGGTCACGGTTTGATTCCCAGTCAGGGCACATACCCGGGTTTCGAGCTTGATCGCCAGTGTGGGGCATGCAGGAGGCAGCTGATCAATGATTCTCTCTCATCATTAATGTTTCTGTCTCTCTCTCCTCCCTTTTTCTCTGAAGTCAATAAAAATATATTTTTTAAAAAATGGAGTCCTTAACAGATTAAGTTACTAACTAGAAAACCAGCTTTGGCCAGTATACAAAGGTGTTTTCCCAAGTGTAAATACTCTTAAATGATCAACAGTGGGGCCTATTGCTCTGTATGCCAGGCTGGGAGCTCAAACGAGGCACCCAATATGGTTAAGGTGTGAGAAACAAAGGACACAGTAATAGTCTGGATGCTTGCCATGGACCAGTGGGCCATGATATTGAAGGCACCAGGCCTTATCGTCCCTGGAACATTCACTGGAGTCTGCAGTGAGATACTGCCCTGTGATGGGTTGGTTACTTCATGCACCTGGGGGAGAGGAACTGCTCAGTCTCCCGTAGGATCCTGTTATACTAATGCAGTCAGGAGCCATGGAGACAGGCTATACTCAGACTGGTACATGCACCATTAAAAGGGGAGAAGGTAGGGGTCCTGATCTAATATAGTCCTCGCCCTATTCACCGCCTTACTTGTTGGTCAGGAAGAGCACCATTTCTTCCTGACCAACAAGTATGGTTTACACAGCCTGGCCAGGTTCCAAACACTGTGGCTACACTAACATCTAAAGATCAGACTGCAAGTATAATTCTCATAGATCTCCCAATTCAAGTCCCTACTAAATATTTGTCTTTACCCTAGCCAGTTTGGCTCAGTGGATAGAGTGTCAGCCTTCGGACTGAAGGGTCCCGGGTTCGATTCCAGCCAAGGGCACATACCTGGGTTGCGGGTTCGGTCCCCAGTAGGGGGCGTGCAGGAGGCAGTCAATCAATGATTCTCTCTCATCATTGATGTTTCTATCTCTCTCCCTCTTCCTTCCTCTGAAATCAATAAAGAAATATATTAAAATAAATAAATAAATAAATATTTGTCTTTTTTTTCTTTTTTTTAAATTTTCACTTGAGGCTATTTTTCCATTGATTTTTTTTTTTTTTTTTTGAGAGAGTGGAAGAGAGAGGGAAAGACAGAGAGAAATATTGATGTGGATGTGAGAGAAACACATCGATTGGTTGCCCCCTGCATGAGCCTGACCAGGGCCCAGGCTGGGGAGGAGCCTGCAACTGAGATAAGTGCCCTTGACTGGAATCAAACCTGGGAACCTTCAGTCTGCATGCCGATGCTCTATCCACTGAGCCAAACCAGCCAAAGCTAAATATTCGTCTTTCTGACCTTAGATTTCCTGCTGTTCCTGTAGCAATCCGTTACAGGCCTGTGTATGTGTGTGGTGGGGGATGGGAGGGGGGGGTGGGGGGGGCCTGTGCCATTATTCAAACTGAATGTTGTGTTCTTATACCAGGTGAATCTGCTAATATTTCTTCTTTGTTAGTACGTATGAAAACTCATGTAAATGCCTTAAATGACCCAGCCCAAACCTAGGTGACTTACCCACCGGTTTAGGTCCTGGCAGAGGGGAAGCAAGATGGAAAAAGTTACTAATACTTGGACTGCTTCTTCTTTTTTTTTTTTTTAAATATATTTTATTGATTTTTCACAGAGAGGAAGGGAGAGAGACAGAGAGTTAGAAACATCGATGAGAGAGAAACATCGATCAGCTGCCTCCTGCACATCCCCCGCTGGGGATATGCCCGCAACCCAGGTACATGCCCCTGACCGGAATCGAACCTGGGACCTTCCAGTCCGCAGGCCGACGCTCTATCCACTGAGCCAAACCGGTTTTGGCTGGACTGCTTCTTTTAACTGTTCTCTTTTCTTGTATGTGTCGGTACTGTTGCTGCCGACTCTGTCTCCAATGAGGTCAATTGGCACTAAGAGAGCTACTTCCCTGCTACTGAAGCCCCTTGCTGACCACTCAGGACATCATGGGGAACAGGGGGTCACGTGAGATTGTAAGAGCTGGTCATGAGGGGTAGAGTGTGGAGGAGAGACTTCCGTGAAGTTGCCACTGCTGGACCCGAGAGCTGGGCCTGGGCCAGAAGGGGGAGATTGCGTACTGCAATCACTGTCTGACTGTATTTGATGTTCACTCTGACATAAACCAGTACCTCCCCTTGCCCCCTGCTCTGCGCTGGTTCCGGGAACAGGTTCTTGTCCTGGCCCGTTCAAGCACGTGAAATAATTTCCATACCTGGTAGCATTCGTGTACTAGTACCTATGACTGTCCGCCCCTCTCCCCTTCTCCTATATAATTCTTTGGCGCCTGTCAAGCGGCACAGGGACCCATTTCCTCCTGTAGTCACGCAAGAGGTGCCACTTAGGTAAGTTTCCCTTAACAAGCTCCACTAATTTTTAGACTTGTGGGAGGGAAGACTCGTTCTTTGGTTTTCCCTGCCCTCTGCTCTTGGAGATAGATTTTCAGCCTTGGGGCTTTTTCCTGGATCTGCGTGTACTAACATCTCTCACGGAGGCTGCATGTCTGCCATTCCCAGCGCTCAATTCCCATTGGACAGAACAGGACCCCCATGAAACCCTCCCTGCTCCTAGCCCTGAGGCTAGTGGAACGCCGGAGGACCCCGGGCACACCTGCCACCGCCTAGGCACCCCGGCTCGGGTAGGAAAATCTGAGACCTCCGCGCTCCCAGGGACAAAGGGGTCTCCCAGTCCACGCGAAGGCGGCGAGACGTTCAAGGCTCTTCTGTCAAACCGAGGGTGGGCGGGCCAGGGCCTCTAGGAGTATCCGGAACTACGGCCTCAATCCAATAACAGGCCGAGTTGCGCCCTAGCCCCGCCTCCACAAGTTCCCATTGGCTAGGCCGCAAAAGGGGGTGGGGCCTTTGCTGGGCCTTTGCGAGGCCGGGAACTGCCTGTAGTATAGGCGGTGGTGGCGGCGAGGCGGCGGCGGCGGCGGAGCAGCCATGGGAGCCCGCGCGCGGCCTTTGGGGGTGCGCGCCGGTGGCGGCCCGGGCGCAGCGTGGCCCTGCACGAGCTCGCGTGCACTGTGCCCACCGCTCCCACCTCTTTCCTTCCTTTTTTTGCTTTTGGCTGCGCCCAGCGTTCGGGCCGCGGGATACGAGGTGAGCGGGAGTCGCGAGCGGAAATGTCCACAAGCCAGAGGGAAGCCCCGAGGAGGGTCTGGAGGTGTGGGTGGGTCTGTTCTGTGGTTGCTGGTTTACGGTTGCTAATATGACTGTGTGGTCGAGGGCGTGCTTTGTGTCAGCGGGAGGTCTGGCTCCGCGCGTCTGCGAATGGGGCTGCCGGTTCCTCCTTTCCTGCTTCTGTGGGTCACTTTGCCTGGACTTTGCATGCATTGAACCGTGTGATTGGGCGTGTGCGTGTGGAGGTTGGGGGGCGGATGCTGGTTAAGAACTGGAGCTCGCGGCGGCCGGCCTAGAGTTCCAGCCTGGCTCTTGCACTTCCTGGCTGCGGGACTGTCATCACTACACTTCTCTGACCTCAGTGCTCTCATCTGCAAACTGGAGATAATAGTGTCCCTGTCCCGCAAGGTGGCTGCTTGGTATTTGTAAATGCTTAATAAATACTAGCTACTACTATTATTTTCCCAGGGTGTGAATGAGAGCTGCCCTGAGGAGTGTGCCACTAGGGAGTTGTGTCTGTCAGCGCAACTGTGTGTGTGTCCTCCCTGGGAGTGCCTGTCCCGACCTCTCTGAGTTACTCACCTCTAGATCAAGACTTACCTTGTGCTCCCCACCCCTACTCCCACCCCAACCTGCCTCTTAACTTTGGGGAGACAAGGTGTGTGAGTGTGCATTTGGGGTCCCTGTGCAGACATGCCCCACGGTGAAGCCGAACATGCTCAATGTGCACCTGCTGGCCCACACACACGATGACGTGGGCTGGCTCAAGACCGTGGACCAGTACTTTTATGGCAGTGAGTAGAGGGTGGGGACTGACGCGTGGGTCTCCCCTGATCCCTCTGAGCTCTTCAAATCCTCTCTGGGTCCTGGATATTAGGGTGGGGGCAATGCCCAGCTTGGGGTCCTGTGTCTAGGAATGTCCCCTTTGGCTTGCTGGTCCCTGATTGCTTGACCCCTGTGTCCACAGTCCACAATAGAATCCAACATGCAGGTGTTCAGTACATCCTGGACTCTGTCATCTCTTCCCTGCTGGCGGACCCCACCCGTCGCTTCGTCTACGTGGAGATGGCCTTCTTCTCCCGTTGGTGGCATCAACAGACAAATGCAACACAGGATGTTGTGCGGGACCTGGTGCGCCAGGGTGAGCTGCCCCAAGGAAGTGAAAAAAGGAAGCTCAGCCTAGCTTCTGTTTTTGCCATCCTGCCTTCTGAGATTTTATCACGTTATGTGCAGACTGACTGTGCATGTGATCTGCCTGCCTGGAATTTCCCTTTCTTTGTAGAACTCTTATGCATCCTGCAAGGCCCCATCTCCAATAGATCCTCTGGGAAGCCTGCCATGCAGGAAGCCCTCTGTTCCAGATCTGGCTATCCTGGCCTGGGAGAGACCTCTCTCCTTCCAGGCCTGGGCATGCAGGCAGGTCTTCTCATCCCCTGCATTGCCAACCCCAGCCCTACTCCTGGCCCTGACAGCCTACCTGGATTTTGCCCCTTCTGGTACAGGGCGCCTGGAGTTTGCCAACGGTGGCTGGGTGATGAATGACGAGGCGGCCACTCACTACGGAGCCATCATAGACCAGATGACACTAGGGCTCCGCTTCCTTGAGGACACGTTTGGCAACGATGGGCGCCCCCGTGTGGCCTGGCACATCGACCCCTTTGGCCATTCTCGGGAGCAGGCCTCACTGTTTGCGCAGGTACTTTCCCTGCCTCCCTTGGACCTTCCCCTTCATTGCTTTGACTCCTCCTTCGGCCACTCAATCCCCGCCCGTCCTTGGGACCTGTCCCTCTAACTTCTTGAGACCCTGCCCCTGGAGTCCCACTCCTTTTCCTCTCTGGCCTCGGCCTCTCTCTGCCCCAGCCCACGCTGACCACCCCCCTCTAGCTGCCCCTCTCCCCTTCTCCTGGCCCCGCCCCATTTTCTAGGATCCTGGCTCCTCCCCAAGCCAGGTGGCAGGTGGAGGCCTGCCCTGTTTTGCTAGAGGCTTCTTGACCAGTGCCATGACCCCTTCCATTCTCAGCCTGCAGAAGTGGGAATATATACACTTAAAAAAAAAAAAAATTTTATATATATATATATATATATATATATATCTACATATCTATATCTATATATCTATCTATATCTATATCTATATCTATCTATATATGTATATGTATATATATATGTATTGATGTCAGAGAGAGGAAGGGAGAGGGAGAGAGGGATAGACCTGCTTTTTTCTGTGCTCTGACCCACCCCTTTTATGCAGAGGGGGCCTGGAGGGTGGTGGTGAGAAGGCCTCGCACTTAGTCATCCTGCCCTCCTTTCCTGTCCTCATCCCCCACCACTCCCAGATGGGCTTTGACGGCTTCTTCTTCGGGCGCCTGGATTACCAAGATAAATTGGTGCGGAAGATGAAGCTTGAGATGGAGCAGGTGTGGCGGGGCAGTGCCAGCCTGAAGCCCCCCACCGCCGACCTCTTCACCAGTAAGGGGGTGGATAGGTGGGGGCAGGGTCGCCTCCAAAGGCGTGGCTTTACACTCTGCTGTCATCATCTTGAAGTCTTTAATAATTTACTACCAAGAGCTCAGCACTTTGCGCTGGCCCCCTGCAAATTCTGAAGTCCGACTTGGGTGGGGCATTGCAGGCTCTGACTCCAGGGCAGGTCCAGGGCGCTGGGCTACCCCCTGAGTCTAGTGTGGCCACAGGTGTGCTCCCCAACAATTACAACCCACCGGAGAACCTGTGCTGGGACGTCGTGTGTGCTGACAAACCCATCGTGGATGACCGCCGCAGCCCTGAGTACAACGCCGAAGATCTGGTTGATTACTTCCTAAAGTTAGCCAAAGACCAGGTAACCCCAGTGTCCAGAACCCAGAAAACAGGGGTACATACTGCACCAGGTCCTTCTCACAGCCCAGGGATTGATTCCCTAATACCTCCTCATACCCTCAGAGGAAGGTGATAGTCTCTTCACCTCACCATGTCCTCCTTCTGGATTTGCTCCTGATTAGAAGCCTGTGGAGCCCTTCCCCTCCCCACACACTCACCATGCTCATGAACCAGCATGGCAGGCCCAAGAGAATTAACTCAACAACTTGTGGCTATTTTTATTCATGTCCCTATGTTCCCATGTGACATACTTCTGCACACCCCTCTCCCCATGCTACTGTGCATTCACAATTGACCACATATATACCAAGACACAGCTGTGCACAGGGGTGGCCAGGACACTCTGGCCTGAGGACACCCCCACTCTGTCTGCAGGGCGAGTTCTACCGCACCAACCACACTGTGATGACCATGGGTTCGGACTTCCAATATGAGAATGCCAACATGTGGTTCAAGAACCTTGACAAGCTCATCCAGCTGGTCAACGCCCAGGTGAGTGTGTCTACCCTGTGCGCACATGTGTGCTTAGATCCCCAGGCCTTGGGTCAAGAGGAGTAGCGATGGGTGCTCTCTTAGTTTTCTTTTGCTCCTATAACGAGCTGATAACCAGAAACGTAGCAGCTCCAAACAACAGAAATATATTATCTTTTTTTTAAAAAAAATATATTTTATTGGTTTTTCACAGAGAGGAAAGGAGAGGAATAGAGAGTTAGAAACATCGATGAGAGAGAAACATCGATCAGCTGCCTCCTGCACACCTTTTACTGGGGATGTGCCCGAAACCAAGGTACATACCCTTGACCGGAATCGAACCCGGGACCCTTCAGTCCGCAGGCCGAAGCTCTATCCACTGAGCCAAACCGGTTAGGGCAGAAATATATTATTTTATTGTTCTACAGGTCAGAAGTTCAACACTGGTCTCATAGAGCTAAAATCAACATGTCAGCAGGGCTGCGTTCCTTCTTTTATTTTTTTTTAAAATATATTTTATTGATTTTTTACAGAGAGGAAGGGAGAGGGATAGAGAGTTAGTAACATCGATGAGAGAGAAACACTGATCAGCTGCCTCCTGCACACTCCCTACTGGGGATGTGCCCACAACCAAGGTACATGCTCTTGACCGGAATTGAACCTGGGACCCTTCAGTCCACAGGCCGACGCTCTATCCACTGAGCCAAACCAGCTAGGGCAGGATAATATCTGTTTTAAGTTCATCTGATTAGCAACTTAATTCCACCTGCAAACTTAATTCCTGTTTGCCATGTCACAGGTATTAGGACATGGACTTTTTGGGTGGCCATTATTCAGATGTATTGGTGTGGCTCTTGTAATTGGCCTGTGGCTTGTGGCTGTGTGGGCAGGCAGTCACTCTCCCATCAGCACAGAACCTGTCTCCCCTCTTCCATCTGAGATGTCCCTCCCCATCATTTCCATCCTCAGAGTAGTCTATCAGCACAATCTCCATGTCCTCAACGTCTGCTTGCTCCCTGCACTGCTGTTTCACCAAAACAGCTCTCAGGAACATCACCAAGGATCTTCCGAAAGACATTTCTCAGTCTTCCCCAGGTCCCTGAGGAGCCTTGAAAAACCTGATCACTTCCTTCTGCAGATACCATGTTCCTGGGCTGTCAGGACATCACACTTGCTTGGTTTTTCTCCCGCCACTGATGGCTTCTTTGACCCCTCCATTCTACTAGAAGTGGGAATCTCTCAGTTCTAATCCTGGCTCTGCTACTTGCTGGCTCTGTGACCTTCAGAAATGTTTAGTACTCAGTACCTCCCCGTATTCTTATCTAGAAAAAGGGCATAATAGTGGTTCTCACCTGATAAGGCTGTGGATGAGAGTTTAATGAGTTCATTTACACAGATCAGTTAGAACAGTGCTGGATAAATAATAAGTATTATGGTTTTTGTTTATTTTTATAATTTGAGGCTGAAAACATTCTGCTTCTCCTTTAAGATACCAATGTCTCTTACTCCAGGAAGCCTTCACAAACCCCAGGCAGAGCTCTTGCTCTTCCTCTGTATTCACACCAGTCTTCACAAATACCTGTCACATCCAGGCTGATTGTAACCACGGACTGTCCAGTCTCTCTCCTGCACTTGACTGTGAATCCCATGAGAGCGGGGCTGGCCTGTGGTTCTAGTTTGCGTCAGCCATCCTGAGCATGTTGAAGAATCGAGTGATTGCTGAGTGAATACAGTGTGTATGTGGGTCTGTGTATGTAACGGTGTATATGACTATGCTGAAGACGTGTAGATGTGTGTCCGCACATAAAGGCCTGTGGTCTCATGCACTTCCCTTCAAGTGAGTGAATGAGCATCTACTTGTACCAGGTACTGATACAAACATCCTTTCCTCATGGAAGATGTCACCTTTTTATAAAAAAAAATGTTTTTATTGATTGATTTGAGAGGAAGAGAGAGAGAGAGAAACATTGATTTGTTGTTCCACTTATTGATGCATTCATTGGTTTATTCCTGTATGTGCCCTGACCGGGGATCAAACCCACAACCTTGGCATATTGGGACGACACACTAACCAACTGAGCCTGTTCCTCTACCTCCCTCAGTTGAAAGTGAGCCTCTATTCATTATGACAGTTGTGTGATTTAGCAATAACCTGACAGTGCTGAGAAATGATTATTCCTGCCCTATATGTCAGACTTAATTTTCCCATGAAAGTTTTTAATAATACAATCGAAATTATTTTAAAAGTTTAGTAATATTTCAGATTTATTCTTGCATCACTGAAATTCTTTCCAGGCTGGTAATATTTAGGTTTGGCCAAAATACATTTTCAGACTTGGTTATTGGTTTGCATTCAAAATGTGTATGAAGAGAATCTGAACCCACTGGATGCATAAATGTGTGTATGTGTTGCCCACCTGTGGGCCCACCCCCTCAGGAAGTGGCAGACTCCAGAGGGCTCACACATGCAACACCTTCCCCCAGCAGCAGGCCAATGGGAGCCGTGTCAATGTTCTCTACTCCACTCCGGCCTGTTACCTCTGGGAGCTGAACAAGGCCAACCTCACCTGGTATTTGGGGGACCTGGGGAGCTTGAGGGGGGTGTGCATGCCCTGTGGGTAGTGACTCTCCGGCAATGCCTCTGCCGCTGCAGGTCGGTGAAACGGGATGACTTCTTCCCCTATGCCGATGGCCCCCACATGTTCTGGACTGGCTACTTCACCAGCCGGCCGGCCCTCAAACGCTACGAGCGCCTCAGCTATAACTTCCTGCAGGTGGGTGGGTGCTAGACGCAAGGGGGCAGCTTAGCGGTCCCAGCCGGCCCCGTGCCTCAACACACTCCCTGCCTCCTAGGTGTGCAACCAGCTGGAGGCACTGGCAGGTCCATCGGCCAACATGGGACCCTATGGCTCTGGAGACAGTGCACCCCTCAGTAGGTGTTTGGTTGGTGAGGGGGTGGGGCGGGGCCCAAGCTGGACATCAGACCATGGCCTCATCCTGGAGTCCTTTCTGAAAGCCCCTGAGAACCCTGGCGCCCTGCATGTGACCATTCGCATCTCTCTGAGATCAGTGCTCAGGGTCCTGCACCGACCCACCCAGCTCACCACTCGCTCACCATCTGCCTGCAGATGAGGCCATGGCTGTGCTCCAGCACCACGATGCCGTCAGTGGGACCTCCAAGCAACATGTGGCCAATGACTACGCTCGCCAGCTGGCAGCAGGCTGGGAACCCTGTGAGGTGCATGGGCGGGGTCTGGGGCATAAGGGCGGAGACAGGAAGGGCGTGGTCAAAGCAGTGGGGTGGAGTCTAGAAGCGCTTGTGGGGCGGGGCTTGCGGCAGGAGGGGCATAGATAAGAACGGGGCAGGACCAGGCAGCAGGGCGGAGCCTATAAGAGCTAGTGGGGCGGGGCCTGGGATGAGGGGTCTTGAATGGGCGAGGCCTGGAAGGGCTGCTGGGGTCGGGGGTGGGGGTGGGGGTGGGAGTGCGGAGACAGAAATGGGGCAGGGCCCAGAAGGGCTTGTAGGGCGGGGCCTGGGTGGGGCGAGGGAGCTCTCCGCGGGCTTGCAGAGTGGACCCCTGCCTTTATGTTCCTCCCCAGGTTCTCCTGAGCAATGCGCTGGCGCGGCTCAGCGGCTCCAAGGAGGAGTTCACCTTCTGCCGCAATCTCAACACCAGCCAGTGTCCGCTCAGCCAGACTTCAAAGAGCGTGAGCCACGCTTGGGATGGGTGGGCTAGGGTGGGGTGGGGTGGGGGGCGGGGCGGGAAGGCAGGTCTAATGGGTGGGATGAGAGCTACAAATCCCGGACTGGGAGAAGATGAGGTGGGACTGGTGGCCAGATTATTTTGAGGGGTCCCTCTGGGCCAGATCCCCTGGGCCACAGTGTAGCGGGGCTGGATGGAGATCACACAGGGGCTTGGATCACCCAGGGTCGTGGCAGTGCATCGTGGCTGGGTTTGGAGAAGGCCTGTTGTGACTCATGCGCACCCTGATCTCCCTCCCCAGTTCCAGGTGACCGTTTATAACCCTTTGGGGCGGAAAGTAAACTGGATGGTGCGGCTCCCAGTCAGCAAGCACATGTTCCTTGTGAAGGATCCCAGTGGTGCAGTTGTGCCCAGTGATGTGAGCTCATTTAATGAATATTCCTCCCATGGACCCCCTCCTCCAGTGACTCCCTCCCTCATGGCATTTCTCCCTCCCCCCATGGACCCCTCCCATGCTTGGATCCCGTGCTTCCTTGGATACTTGTCTTCATGGATACCTGCCCGTCCATGAGTACCTCCGGCCCAGTAATTTCCCTTCCTCCTCTGAATCTGCCCCTTCTGCCCCGTAATATCAAATCTCCTGGGAACATTCCTCCCCTGCATCTCCCTCTTTGTAATATGTCTCCATGAAATATTTTTCTTTTTTAAAAAAAATATGTTTCTATTGATTTCAGACAGGAAGGGAGAGAGAGGGAGAGATAGAAACATCAATGATGAGAGAGAATCATTGATTGGCTGCCTCCTGCACGCCTCCTACTGGGGATCTAGCCTACAACCCAGGCCTGTGCTCTTGTCTGGAATGGAACCCTGGATCCTTCAGTCTGCAGGCCAGCGCTCTATCCACTGAGCCAAACTGGCTGGGGCTGAAATATTTTTCTATTTATGGATATTCCTCTCATCCTGAAAGGCCTCTTCCTCCCCCAGGAATCTTGTTTTTCTCTCACTCCTCTGCCTCAAAGATCTCTTCCCCCACTTACTCCCTCACTTCTCCCCCTTCCTACAGTCTCTCTACCCTCCCTATGGGTTGTTTTCTATCTACTGAATCTTCTCTGCAATCTTTTTATTTTTAATTTTTGTTGATTTCAGAGAGGAAGGAAGAGGGAGAGAGATAGAAACATCCATGATGAGAGAGAATCATGGATCGGCTGCCTCATGCAAGTCCCTCACTGGGATCGAGCTCACAACTCGGGCATGTGCCCTTGACCAGAATCAAACCTGGGACCTTTCAGTTCGCAGGCTCTATCCACTGAGCCAAACCGGCTAGGACTTCTCCGCAATCTTGAACCCAGAATTCCCTCCCCCCCTTATTATCCCCTCCCCCCAACACCTACATTTCTTCTCCCTGTCCTGGGACTCCTTCCCCTTCTGGAGTGTGACCCCTCCCTGTATATACGCCTCCATATGTGTACCCACAGCCTCTTGACTCAGATTCCCTTCTCCCTGTCCTGAGGTGGTGACAATGCCCAGCTCAGATATACAGGAGCTGCTTTTCTCAGCCTCAGTGCCTGCCCTCGGCTTCAGCATCTACTCAGTAACCCAGGTACCTGGCAGGAGCCCACGGGCTGACCGCCCTGAGCCCAGATTCCAGAAGTCCTTATCTTGGATCAAGTCCTCATCTCGGGTCAGGCCCTCGTCCCGTGTCTTGACCATCCAAAATGAGGTGAGAACCCATTCAGATCCCCTTCTCTGCCCCAGCGACAAGTTTGAGATGTCATAGTGAGCTGACCTCTGGGTCAGCAGGTCTTGGGTTCATGGTCTAATGTCACCACCCCCCCATTGTGTGTCCTTGAGTGAGTGACTGCCTTCCTTTGAGTTTCAACGTTCTCTCCCGGGGCTGTTTTGAGGGACTGGTGTGATTATGGTGGCACTTGACAGATGACAGTCAGAGCTGATGGTGGTAGGGGCCTGCAAATTAAGTGAAGCCCACTTGGAGGACATTTTGGGGGAAGAGGAACCCAGGCAGGCAGGGAGCAGCAGCCAAAAGCGCTAAAATAAATTAAAATTTATAAATTTCCTTTTTTTGTGTTAATCCTCACCTGAAGATATTTTTTCTCCGATTGATTTTAGAGAGAGTGGAAGGGAGGGGGAGAGACAGAGAGAGAGAGAATCATTGACGTGAGAGAGACACATTGATTGTTGCCTCCCCCATGTGCCCAGACCCAGGCATCCAGCTTGCAACTGATGCATGTGCCCTTGACCGGAATCAAACCTGTGACCCTTTGGTCTGAAACAAGACCCGGGAGACTAGGAATTGGTCAGCAGCACTCACTAGTCCGGGAAGGCCTTGGAGATGGTCAGAAGAGGGCAGACTGATGATAAGGCAGAAGGTGGAGCTATTAGGATTTGCCAGTAGGGTCAGGAGTGAAGAGTGAGCAAGAGAGAGGAGGGGAGAGTGACTCTAGGGTTTTCTCCTGAGTCCCAGGAAGGAGGAAATTGCCCTTGGCTGAAGGGATGGTCATTAACATCTGTCCACCCTCTTCTGCCCAGTACATCTCGGCCAGCTTTGACCCTGACACGGGGCTCTTGGTGGAGATGAAGAACCTGGAGCAGGACCTCCTGCTGCCTGTTCGCCAAGCCTTCTACTGGTGAGGGATGACCACCAGGCCAGGGAGGGGCTGGGAGGAGAGCTGGGGTCTCTTACCTGACACTTACCTTTCCCGGCCCCAGGTACAACGCCAGTACAGGAAACACTCTAAGCTCCCAGGCCTCAGGTGCCTACATCTTCAGACCCAGCCGACAGACACCTCTGTTCATCAGCCGTTGGGCTCAAACCCGCCTGGTGAAGGTCCGGGGCCAGGAATGATGAGTGGGCATTTGGGTTGTGTGTGTGTGTGTGCACGTGCTCGTGTGTGTGCGTGCGTGCAGCCTGGGAGGGTGGTATGCAATGTGTTGGGTGGGAGTGGGGAAGGGGGACGGATGTGTGTCTCCATCAGATCAGAGGGCTAAGACCGAGGGGAAGATGGGAAATCCTTCCACAGGGCTGGTATTCATCAGCTTTTTTTATCTTTAATTTCTTTATTGGTTAAGGTATTACAAATGTGTCCTCATCCCCCCATTAGCCCCCAACACCCCCCCCCCCCTCATGCTCTCATCAGCTTTTATGTTGTGGCATACCAAGGCATTCACATCTGCTGCGGGGTCAGTAGGAGACTTAGCTTTTGAAGCTGGGTGTGGAGTGAATGGGAAGAAATAGGTAGAGTATCTTGAAGAGTTCACCAAGGATCTGTGCTAGGACAGGATTATATTTGGGGTGGATATTGGCGAGTTCACACTTGGATAGGGCTTGGGTGGTTCTCACCAGGTGGGTAGCTGAGCATGCATCTGATCGGGAACAGGGGCTCCTGCTTGTGGGGTTTCCCGGGGCTTCTTGTGGACACTTCCTGTTAGGATGGGAATTGGGCAGGTAATGGTAAGACTCACCTTTGACGGGAAGGTCTGCATACCTGGGTTAGGATATAGTTTTACTGCTGTAACAGAATGACCCAAATTAACTGCCTAAAACAAGGCAGGGTCTTTCCATGGAACAGAAAGTCTGGCTGGACCATCCAGGGTGGGTGGGGTGGTTCCACAGTCCTCCAGGCCCCTCCTATTTCATTGCTCTGCCTTCTTCAGCATTCAGCTTCTACCTCATAACCCAAGATGGCTGCTCAAGCTCCAGCCATTACATTTGCATTTGAGCTAGTGGGAGGGGCAAGAAATGTTGTTCACACCACTTTAATCACTTTGCATTGGGCAGACCACAGCTACTGATAGCCTCAGGGAAGGCTGGACCATACAGTCTTTATTGTAGGTAGCCACATGCCCAGCTAGAATCCTGTTCTAAGGAGGAGGATGGGGTAGCAAGCAGGAATTATGTGGCATTGACTGTGGTGGGAAGTATGGGCCTCACACCTAGGCAGATGAGGCAGGTAGGTTGTGTTCTCATGCTGTTAGTGGGATTGACCCTGATGTAGGCCTTTGTGAGGTTCATGGCAGGGGTGGGCATTTGTGGGGTTCACCTCCGCTCAGGTGCAAGCTCACACTTGCCCAATGTGCCTGCAGACGGCCTTGGTGCAGGAGGTGCACCAGAACTTCTCAGCCTGGTGTTCCCAGGTGGTTCGCCTGTACCCGGGACAGCGGCACCTGGAGCTGGAGTGGACGGTGGGACCAATACCCGTGGGGTGAGTGGCATAGACTGGGCTTCTGGGGTCGGGGCCAGGGCAGAGTGATGGTAGGCCTGGCTCACAGTTTTCCTATTCCATTGGGTCTAGTGATGACTGGGGGAAGGAAGTCATCAGTCGTTTTGACACTGCGCTGGAGACAAAGGGACTCTTCTATACCGACAGCAATGGCCGGGAGATCCTGGAGAGGAGGTGGGGTGACTGGGGACACCCAGGAGGACTGTGGTGTGTGGGGCCCATGGGTGATAGTGGCATTTGCCAATCCTATGAGTGTGGGTGGGAGAGTATGAAGGGGGAGTGAGGAGTGGGTGAGCCTGGGAAAGGGAGTTGGGGAAAGGGAGCCAGAACCCAGGTCTGACCGACCAAACCCTCCTCCCCCCCCCCCCCCCCCCCCCAGGCGGGATTATCGTCCCACCTGGAAGCTGAACCAGACGGAGCCAGTGGCAGGAAACTACTATCCAGTCAACACCCGCATTTACATTACGGTACCCCCTCCCCTATCCTGCTCCCCACCTTTTTCAGACCCTCTTCTACACAGTGGTGTCACCCCTCATTCTTAGCATCTCCCAGCTGTCGTTGGCTGTGCCCACCATGCCCTGTGCTGCCTGCCTGGGGGCCCGGCCTGGCTGGCAGTGTCCTCCCTCACTCTCATCCCTTGCCCGCAGGATGGGAACATGCAGCTGACAGTGCTGACCGACCGCTCCCAGGGGGGCAGCAGCCTGAGCGATGGCTCCATAGAGCTCATGGTGAGTGGTCTGAGCCCATCTAAGCTAGGCTTCTCCCCCCCCCCCCCCAACGCCTCCCCCCCCCCCCCCCCCCGCCGCCCCCTGCTGGACCAGGAAGCCAGGTTCTCTTCCAGTTCTCTGCTAGTTGCACCCTTCTGTTTGGGGTCCCCCAAGCTGTGACCTCCATTCCTATGTAAGATGTTTACTCCATGCTTTTTTTTTTTTTTTTTAAATATATTTTATTGATTTTTTACAGAGAGGAAGGGAGAGAGATAGTCAGAAACATCGATGAGAGAGAAACATAGATCAGCTGCCTCCTGCACATCTCCCATTGGGGGTGTGCCCGCAACCCAGGTATATGCCCTTGACCAGAATCGAACCTGGGACCCTTCAGTCTGCAGGCCGACGCTCTATCCACTGAGCAAAACCGGCTTCGGCCATGGTTTTTTTTTTGAGGGTGAGATTGAGGGGGAGGGTTAGGGTGAGCTGCTCCATACTTTTTATTCAGTCCTTACTCAGGCGTCCCCTCCAATTTCTGACCTGCTCTACCCAGGCTTCCTGTAGGTCTCTACCTCCCTCTCTTCTGGTGGGTAGGATCCCCACATCTGCTGGGGTCCCCTATAGCATACCTTCATTTTCATCTGATCACCCCAATGTTCAATTTATCTGTAAGTCCCCACAATTTCTGGCCCTGAAATTGGCCAGAGGGGCCTTCACTTATTTTGGCCACTTTCCCCGCAGGTGCACCGAAGGCTGCTGAGAGACGACGATCGCGGAGTTGGGGAGCCACTGCTAGAGACATCGGAGTCGGGGTTGTGGGTACGAGGGCGGCACCTTGTGCTGCTGGACAAGGCCCGGACCGCGGCCGTTGGGCACCGGTTGCAGGCGGAGAAGGAGCTCTTGGCCCCGCAGCTTGTGCTGGCCAGGGGCAGCGGCACCCCCTACCACTTGGAGGTCGCCCCGCGCAAGCAGGTGAGGGGTGGCGGGCCGGCAGAAAGAGAGGAGCTGGAGGAAGCCTGAGGTGGGGGCGGATCTCTCTAGGCTCAGCCAGAACCCACGTCGCCGGCCCCCAACTCTTCCCGGGGAGGCCATGGCCTAGCCAGCGCCCAGTCGCAGCTCAGCCCCATCCCTCGAGGACTGGGTTCACACCCTCTGCTCCTGCCCCTTCCCGCACCTCTGCTCGCCCTTCTTACCTCCCCCAGGCCCCGCCCCGCCCCTCGGCCGGCCCCGCCTCTCCGTCTTCAGCCCCGCCCTCTCTGGGGTCTCAGGCCAGATCATTTGGACGCCCCCAGCACAGCCCTGCCCCACCCGCTCATTAGCGCAGCCTTTCCGTTCCTGGCTGGGCCCGGTCCTTCCCATGTTAAATCCTGCTCCGATGACCACGGCCAAACCCCGCCCTTCACCAAACCCCTCCCCTTCGGGTCCTCACCTCTGGCTCGGCTCAGCCCCGCCCCTCCGCTCAGCCCCTCCCCTCCGACTCAGCCCCTCCCCTCCGACTCAGCCCCTCCCCTCCGACTCAGCCCCGCCCCCAGATCAGCCCCGCCCCTCTGACTCAGCCCCGCCCCTCCGCTCAGCTCCGCCCCCAGATCAGCCCCGCCTCTCCGCTCAGCCCCGCCCCTCCGGCTCAGCCCCGCCCCCTCCCCCTCCTCCCCTCAGTTCTCGGGATTGCGGCGGGAGCTGCCGCCCAATGTGCACCTGCTCACACTAGCCCGCTGGGGCCCGGAAATGCTGCTGCTGCGCCTGGAGCACCAGTTCGCTCTAGGGGAGGACATGGTCGGCAACCTGAGCTCTCCGGTGACCTTGGACTTGAGGGTGAGGAGGGCGGAGTGGGAAGGAAACAGGAGAGAAGCCAGCGGAGGGAGAGGGGAAACCTCGCGTTGACCCTCCCTTGCTCAACCCCGCCATCCGCTACCTGCAGGACCTGTTCTCTGCCTTCACCATCACCGACCTTAAGGAGACCACGCTGGCTGCCAACCAGCTCCGGGCCAAGGCCTCCAGGCTCCAGTGGACACCAAACACGGGTGAGGGCTTGCCCCTGGGGTTGGGAGCTGGGGGCTGTGTGGAAGGTGTGGGAGTGTTGGCCAGGACCCAGTGCAGCTCCAGGGTCTGCGGTGGTGTTCAGATCCAGGCTGGGGGTATCAGGGTCTTAAATAAGTACAGCAAACTAGTGGTGGATCTTGGGTTTTTGAGGTTGGAGTGCAGTCCCAAGTACAAGATCTGAGTCTCTGTCAGTGTCTAGTTTGGGAGTGGGGTGGGGCTGTTCATCAGCCTTGGGGTTTGCTTGACAATCCTTGAGGTGGGACTTGAGGGTGTGAGGGCAGTGGCCAGGCATTGGGAGGGACTTGGGGATCTGGGGGTGGGATCCAGGCCCTGGGAAGCAATTGAAGAGTCTGGTAGTGAGGCCTTGGCGACAGATTTGAGGGTGTGTGGCTGTGTCCAGGCCCAGGGGAGAGAGCACAGGGGTGGGGGGAGTGAGGCAGAGTAAGTCTGCGTCCCTCATTCTTCCCCTGCACCTCCCCAGGCCCCACACTCAAGCCCTCTCCCTCCCGGCTGGACCCTGCCAGCATCACACTGCAGCCCATGGAAATCCGCACCTTCCTGGCCTCCGTCCAATGGGAAGAGGAAGGCTAGACCTGCTGGAGGCAGGCTGCCCCCTTTCCAGCTGAGCCCCCTCCTGCAGGGGTCAGGCCAACTTCCCCTTCTCTTCTTGCTGCTGTTACACCAGTGAAAGCCATTAAAATGCCACTACCAAGCCTTGGGTCAAGGTGTGACTGAATTTTTTTTTGAGGGTGATAGAATTTATGATCCAGAAAGGTCTCCAAACTTGAGCTGACCCTTGACCCGAGGCCTTGCAGAGAGGTCACTGCCTGGATCCTTACACCAGACTCTATACCAGTGGTTCTCAACCTTGGCTGCACATTAGAATCACCTAGGAATCTTTTTAAAATCCTGATTTCTGGGCCTCATCCTCTGGAAATTCTGTCTCTTTGTTATGGGGTGGGGCTACAACATTAGTAACAAAGAAACAGAATTTCTGGAGGATGAGGCCCAGAAATCAGGATTTTAAAAAGATTCCCAGGTGATTCTAATGTGCAGCCAAGGTTGAGAACCACTGGTCTATACTGTTCACACCTGCCTCATCATCCACCACACGCTCAGTGAACCATACACACCTGGGGCCTCCTAGACCTGGCCCTGAGGCGAGGAATCTGGGAGGTCCTGGGGGAGGAAGTGGATTCAAGAAGTAGGTCCCACAGTGGGGACTGGAACAGGTGGATATTGGAGTTGCAGACCTCCCAGGAGGCAGAGGCAGAGTCTGGCCTGCCCTCGTTCTGGTGAGCTCTGGGTCAATTTTGGAAGGAGACCTTTTGATGAAATAGGTAGGAGGTTGAGAGTAAAAACGAAGTGACTTTGGTGTGCAGGCCCCTTGAAGGCTCATTGAGGCCACAGAGGGGTGTGGCTTCACTCTGGTCAAGAGGGCAGAGTTTAATTCGGGAAGGTCTAAGCTCAGCTGGGAAGGGGAGTGCTGAACCAATAAGGAGGTGGGGCTGGAGCCCGGGAAAAGGCGGTGTCAGGTGACCAGCATTGCACCCTCTCCCCAAGTTGGATGTGCCTCCAGAAAATATTTCTGAGGCCTCTTTGGGGCAGGATTGGGGGGTTGCAGAGGATAGGCATGGGCCTAGGCCAGCTAGGAACCTCTGGGGTGTGTTCCTTCTATTCCAGCGGTTCTCAACCTGTGGGTCGCGACCCCTTTGGCCGTCGAACGACCCTTTCACAGGGGTCGCCTAAGACCATCCTGCATATCAGTTATTTACGATTCATAACAATAGCAACATTACAGTTATGAAGTAGCCATGAAAATAATTTTATGATTGGGTCACAACATGAGGAACTGTATTTAAAGGGCCACTGCGTCTATTCCCACTTTGCTGAGAGTTTTTAATCATAAATAGCTGCTGGACTTTATCAAATGCTTGTTCTGCATCTGTTGATATGATCATTTTTTTTTTAATTTAAATTCTTTATTGTTTAAAGTATTACATAAGTCTCCTTTTCCCCCCATTGACCTCTTACCGGCTGCCCCCACCCTCCAGCACATGCCCTCACCCCACTGCTTTCTGTGTCCATTGGTTATGCTCATATGCATGCATACAAGTCCTTTGGTTGATCTCTTACATAATATGTGAAGGGCCAACAATAATCAGGATATATCTAAAGAAGCTAGGAGAGGAGACATGTCCTTTCATATATCAGAATTTATGATGAAATTACAGCAATTAAGATCATGTGGTTTCTATCCTTTAATTTGTATATGTGGTATATCACATTTATGTTTTGCGGATATTGTGCTAACCTTGCACCCCCATAATAAATCCCACTTGATCATGGTATATGATCTTTTATTAAAAAATATATTTTTATTGATTTCAGAGATGAAGGGAGAGAGAGACAGAAACATCAATGATGAGAAAGAATCATTAATCCGCTACCTCCTACACGCCCCACACTGGGGATGGAGCCTGCAACTGGGCATGTGCCCTGACCAGGAATTGAACGGTGAACTCCTGGTTCATAGGCCTATGTTCAACCACTGAGGATATTTTTCCATTGAGTTTTAGAGAGAGTGGAAGAGAGAAGGAAAGACAGAAACATTGATATGAGAGAAACACATCGATTGGTTGCCTCCTGCACTCGTCCTGACCAGGGCTCTGGGCTGAGGAGGAGCCTGCAACTGAAGCACATGCCCTTGACTGGAACTGAATCTGGGACCCTTTGTTCTGCAGGTCGACACTCTATCCACTGAGCCAAACTGGCTAGGGCGGAATTTATCCATCTCTTCCAGACTGCCCAATTTGTTGGCATTTGGTTGTTCACAATATTTTCTTACAGTCCTTTGTATTTCTTTGGTGTCAGTTGTTACTTCTCTTTCATATCTGATTTTTTTTTTTTAAATATATTTTATTGATTTTTTACAGAGAGGAAGGGAGAGAGATAGTTAGAAACATCGATGAGAGAGAAACATCAATCAGCTGCCTCCTGCACATCTCCTACTGGGGATATGCCCGCAACCCAGGTACATGCCCTTGACCGGAATCGAACCTGGGACCTTTCAGTCCGCAGGCCGACGCTCTATCCACTGAGCCAAACCGGTTTCGGCTTTTTTTTTTTTTTTTTTTTTAAATATCTGATTTTATTTATTTGGGGCCTCTCTTTTTTCTTGATGACTGTGGTTAAAGGTTTGCCAATCTTGTTTATCTTTTCAAAGAACCAGCTCTTGGTTTCATTGATCTTTTGTACAGTATTGCTTTTGAGACTGTATTTCATTTATTTCTGTTCTGATCTTTATTATTTCCTTCCTTCTACTCACTGTGGGCTTTGTTTATTGTTTTTTCAAGTTCCTTTAAGTATAAAACTACATTGTTTCTTTGAGCTTTTTCTTGTTTCTTGAGGTAGGCCTGTCAGACTATGGAGTTTCCTCTTACGACTGCTTTCCCTCTGTCCGGCAGATTTTGGGTTGTTGTGTTCATTGGTTTCAAGGTATTTTTTTCTCTTCCTCGATCTCATTGTTAACCCAATTCATTGTTTAGTAACATATTGTTCAGCGTCCATGTTTTTGTGCTTTTCAGTTTTCTTGTGATTGATTTCAAGTTTGGTAGCATTATCGTCAGAGGAAGATGCTTGATATGATTTCAATCTTTTTTTTTAAAACATATTTTGATTTTTTACAGAGAGGAAGGGAGATGGATAGAGAGTTAGAAACATCAATGAGAGAGAAACATCGACCAGCTGCCTCCTGCACACCCCCTACTGGGAATGTGCCCGCAACCAAGGTATGTGCCCTTGACCGGAATCGAACCTGGGACCTTTCAGTCCGTAGGCCGATGCTCTATCCACTGAGCCAAACCGGTTAGGGCAATATGATTTCAATCTTAAATTTACTGAGATTTGTTTTGTGTCCTAACATGTGGTCTATCCTAGAAAACATTCCATGTGCATTTGAAAAGAATGCATAGTCATCTGCTTTGGGGTGGAATGCTCTGAAGATTATCAATTAAATCCATTTGATCCAGTGTGTCATTTAAGGCCACCATCTCTTTGTTGGTTTTTCTGTCTGGAAGATATATACATTGATGTCAATGGGTGTTAAAATCTCCTACTAGAACTGTATTACTGTTAGTCTCTCCCTTTATGTTCATCAAGATTTGCTTTACATATTTAGGTGCTCCTATGTTGGGTGCATAAATGTTTACAAGGGTCATCTCTTCTTGTTGGATTGATCCCTTTATCATTATGTACTGACTAGAGGCCTGATGCACGAAACTTGTGCAAGAGTAGGCCTGCCTTCCTCCGGCTTCCTTCTGGCACCGGGGACCTCGGCTTCCCTCTCTCTGCCGGCAGGCACCTGGGACCTGGGCAGTCCCAGCTTTATCCGGAAGGTTGTCTGGTCTAGTTAGCATATTACGCTTTTATTATTATAAATACACTATAGCCTTGGTTTTAAAGTCTATTTTTTTTCAGATATAAATATTGCTACCCCAGCTTTTTTTTCTTTCTATTTGCATGAAATATCATTTCCATCCCTTTACTTTTAGTCGGTATCTTTCCTTCTGAGGTGGGTCTCTTGAAGACAGTGTATACATGGGTTTTGTTTTCTTAGCCATTTACATTTAAAGTGACTATTGATCCTCGCCTTCTGTTAGTCTCAGTCACTTATTGAGTCTGGCTGTAGTCCTCAGCTGGGCAAAAGCCCGATAGGGTGGGGCAAGAGAGTTTCCAATGGGTGGGACTGTTGCGTCCCCCAGGCTAATACTGCAGATGGGAAAGCTGTCTGAGAAAGATGGCTTTGGTAGAATGGGGGAATGACAGCACAGGGATTTGGCTGTCCCTCAGCTCTCCCCCCAGAGCCACCAACCCCAGACTCTCCTCACGCAGCTGTGGTCCACTCTGCCCTCACTCTACCAGAACCCAAGCTGAGTGACTGCAAACGAAATTTTGTGTGTGGGCCCTTTAAGAGGGTGCATGCGTTTCTCGCCATCTCTCACTGGCAGGCAGAAGCCCCTCTGCTGTTTACAGCCAGATGTCATGTGGCTAACTCCCTGTTCTGGTGCTCTGAGTGGGGGTGCCCAGCTTAGAGTCTAGACCCCAGACTTCTCAGGGGGACCCCTCCACAGCTGAGATGTCCCTCTGGAACTTCAGCGGCTGCCTGTGGGGGCCTGGCCAGCCCTCTCTTACTTCCGCCGATCCTGCCAGTCTCAATGTGGCCTTCTCTTTAAGTACTTGGTTATAAGGCTTCTTTCCAGATTCTTCTATTGGTTATTCAGGATGGTTTTTCTGTATTTTAGTTGAGATTCCAGTTGGGCTTTGGGAGAAGGCCAGTGTAGCTTCCACCTGTTCCACCACCATCTTGGAATCCCTAAAATTTTTGACAGTGCCCAGCAGAGGTAGTGCAGGCCTTTAAAACACAGATGCGCCGAAACCGGTTTGGCTCAGTGGATAGAGCGTCGGCCTGCAGACTGAAAGGTCCCAGGTTCGATTCCGGTCAAAGGCATGTACCTGGGTTGCGGGCACATCCCCAGTGGGGAGTGTGCAGGAGGCGGCTGATCGATGTTTCTCTCTCATCGATGTTTCTGACTCTCTATCTCCCTTCCTCTCTGTGGAAATCAATAAAATATATTAAAAAAAAATAAAAGAGATGCCATTATTCTGAGCGACATGAGTTTGGTACGGCCTAGTTCTCCCTGCTTTTACCTTTCATTTGTAAGACGAGACGAATGATTGGAAGGAGGCAAAACAACTGAGACAAATAATTATGAAATCACATAAGCTATACCATGCAAAGAAAACATCACTGGAAAAATGGGGAAAGTTTGGATTTCCTTTGCTCTTCAATAAAACACAAAGCTGGCAATATCCACCACCCCCCTTCCATAAGGGGTGCTGGAAGTCTAAGAATATGGAAAGGAGTCCTGTGAACAGCAAAATGGACTTTATAACTTTGTGGGCCATTGAAACAAAAAGCTTCCAGGTCTCCTCTTATGAAAGACATGAGAAAAGTCTCATTTTGAGGTGGTCAAACACCCCTTTTCCATTAAATAAGGTGTTACTCAAGATTATGCACTCACTGTCTGCAGCTTACCTCAACCATTCCTTTGATTACTGCCCTTTAAAGTCCTATTGACCTTTTTGGCGTTTTAACCAGAAAATTACATTGGACTTGAGTATCACTCTACACAGGAAAACCCATGATGGGCTACAGCTGTGTGGATGACCAGAACCCTCCCCTCGTGCAGTCTGTGTAGCAGCAAAATGATAATGGGAAAAAAGGGCAAATACTTGTGGCCCAAAGCAATAGGAAGTCTTGTCTCAGATCACCCATGTCTAAACTTGTGATTACTATTACGTGCAATGAAACTTTTATTAATTTTTAAAAAAATTGATTTCAGAGAGGAAGGGCAAGGGAGAGGCATAGGAACATCAATGATGAGAGAGAATCATTGATCGGCTGCCTCCTGCACACCCCACACTGGGGATTGAGCCTGCAACCTGGGCATGTGCCCTGACTGGGAATCGAACCATGATCTGGTTCATAGGTTGACGCTGAACCACTGAGCCACTCTGGCTGGGCATGCAATAAAACTTTTAACCACATCTATACCTTTATTGAAACCATTACTGTTAACCACAGCCATCAACTGCCTATATTGCTCCCCACTGTTGACATCTGCACTGGAGTAATTTCTCCTCAGTGTTTAAAATGAATTAGATGGTGGAAGTAAAAATGATCAATAAGGACATTCTCACTCACTGAGGCCCTGACCCTTTATAGAGAAGAGAGACACACACATATCCAGCCGTCTATTACCTCACGTTACTGTTTTCTTCAAAGCATTATTTCCTTATATACCCAAAGTGTTGGCATACAATGTTGTATTAGTTTTAGGTGTACAATATTTATATAGCTTACAATGTGATCACCACACTAAGCCTAGTAATCATTTATCACCATGCAAATTTATCATATTAACTATATTTCCCTTCACCTTCTTTTCACCCATTCCCCCACTCCTCTTCTATCAAACATCAGTTTAATCTCATTGTTTTTAGATTCAACATGTAAGTGAAACCATATATTTATCTTTCTTTGTCTGACTTATATCACTTAGCATAATACTCTCTAGGTCCATTGTTGTTGCAAATGGCAAGATTTCATTCATTTTCATTGGTAATATTCCATTGTATATATGCACCACTTCTTTATCCACTCATCTATCAAATGGACACTTGGGTTGTTTCCATGTCTTGACTATAAAGTAGAGGCCCGGTGCATGAATTTGTGCATGGGTGGGGTCCCTCTGGGTGGCCTGCAGGGATCAGGCCGAAACCTGCAGTCCAACGCTGCCTGCAGCTCCTACCTGCTGCTCCTGCTCATCCTGGCCCCACTGTGACTGCCATGGGTTCACGCCCAATTAGTCCCGATCAAGAGAGGCTCGCATCTCTCACCAGCCATGAGCCCTGCATCTGGCGCCCTCCCAAGGGGAGTGGCCTGCGGGATTGGGCTGAAACTGGCTCTCTGACATCCCCTGAGGGGTCCCAGATTGGGAGAAGGCGCAGGCCAGGCTGAGGGACCCCACCGGTGCACGATCAGGCCAGGGAGGGACTGTGGGGGGGGCTCCAGGGTGTGTCTGGCCCATCTTGCTCAGTCCCAATCAGCTGGACCCCAGCAGCAAGCTAACCTACTGGTCGGAGCATGTACCCCCCAGTGGTCAGTGCACATCATAGCGACTGGTTGACTGTCCCCTGGTGGTCAGGGCACATCATAGCGAGTGGTTGAGCAGCCTTAGCATATTTTTTTTAAAATATATTTTATTGATTTTTTTACAGAGAGGAAGGGAGAGGGATAGTTAGAAACATTGATGAGAAACATCGATTCAGCTGCCTCCTGCACGCTCCCGACTGGGGACGTGTCCGCAACCAAGGTACATGCCCTTGAACAGAATCGAACCTGGGACCCTTCAGTCCACAGGCCGACGCTCTATCCACTGAGCCAAACTGGTTAGGGCTAGCATATTATGTTTTGATTGGTCCTGCCATTTGGTCTATTTGCATATTACCCTTTTATTATATAGGATAATGCTGCAATGAACATAGGGTCCATGTATATATTTTTTGTTTTTATTTTCTTCATATATCCAGAAATGGGATTGCTGGATCATATGATAGTTCCATTTTAGTTTTTGGAGGAATCTTTATACTGTTTTCCATAGTGGCTGTACAAAAAATGGTGGGTATTTTAAGTCTAGTGCCTGACAGGAGAGGAATGTTAAAAAACTGCATCAAGACCATCCATAGTTTCTGAACAAAAAAGGCTCAAATGGAATAGGGACCTTATCTTTCTTTCTTGCTAGGTTTGTGTTGCTGTGACCCTTTAATACATTCCTCATGTCGTGGTGAGCCCCAACCACAAAATTATTTTTTTTTAAAATAATTTTTTTAAAAATATATTTTATTGATTTTTTACAGGGAAGAAGGGAGAGAGATAGTTAGAAACATCGATGGGAGAGAAACATCGATCAGCCGCCTCCTGCACATCTCCTACTGGGGATGTGCCCGCAATCAAGGTACACGCCCTTGACCGGAATCGAACCTGGGACCTTTCAGTCCGCAGGCTGACGCTCTATCCACTGAGCCAAACCGGTTTCGGCCACAAAATTATTTTTGTTCCTACTTCTTTTTTTTTTTTTTTAATATATTTTATTGATTTTTTACAGAGAGGAAGGGAGAGAGACAGAGAGCCAGAAACATCGATGAGAGAGAATCATGGATCAGCTGCCTCCTGCACATCTCCTTACTGGGGATATGCCCGCAACCCAGGTACATGCCCTTGACCGGAATCGAACCTGGGACCTCTCAGTCCGCAGGCCAACGCTCTATCCACTGAGCCAAACCGGTTTCGGCTTGTTCCTACTTCTTAACTGTAATTTTGCTACTGTTATGAATGGTAATGTAAATATCTGATATGCAGGATGTGTTTTCAATTTGTTACAAATTGAACATAATTAAAGCATAGTGATTAATCAGAAAAACAATATGTAATTATATATGTGTTTTCCGATGGTCTTAGGCAACCCCTGTGAAAGGGTCGTTCGACCCCCAAAGGGGTCGGGACCCACAGGTTGAGAACCACTGATTTATCTGAATCCAAAAGGTCAGTTGATATTATAAAGTTTGCTAAAGAGCAAGCGACTATACATTTTAACTGAGGTACTCTATATGAAAGTGTCCCATATACTATAGGGAATATTCCCATGTTTAGGTAAGAACTAATATGATTACCAAAGACAGAATTTAGTTTTCCTCCTCAGAGTATCCAATACACAGGAACATTTCCCTTCCTGGAATACCTATCCCATCACTTACCACAAGCCCAAACTGCATAAGATCTCTTACTGATGCAACCCATTATCATGTATGGTATGTGGTCATCCTTATCACAATTCATTACACCGCTTTCTTTAGTACAGATGTGATCCTACAGTTTTTGGCAAGAAGGCACCAACAAAGCCATGATATAAGGTTTTATTAAAGAATGAATGAGAGGTTAGTTTAATCACAAACATTTTTAACTATAGGAAAATAAAAATAAAAACTTGCCTGAGGAAAAAATACATAACACTGATTTAAAATGTATGATTAACTTGACAATCACAAATTGACCTAAAATCCACAATTGCAATGGGATGTTTTATTAATACATCCTGTCAGTAAGTGTAACATATATTTGTTAGAACATAAGCTGTTTGAAACAGTTGAAAAAATTTCTAAGAAACATCTATAGAAGCTTTTGACCAAAATAAACCAAAAAAAAAAACACACCAAAAAACCGACAGTGAACACTGTTTTAAATCACATACAAACATAACTGACAATGTCCTAAGGACTTATGTTCAGCTGTAACTGAAAATATCCAGTCTGCCTGATGTGAGGAAGGACTGAGTCAGAGCAGTCACTGCACCAGACTCCATGTACTTCTTGACAGCACCTCTGTAGCTGTCTGTGTGTCTAGGAACACATAGTCACTAGCAATAGTAACAGAATGAGTTGTTTACTTTGCGACTTAGACCTTATACAAGTACAGTCTAGAGAAGTCAGCGTTTCAGAGAACATTCTTAAACACAACAGTCTGAATTTGTTGTTTGGTGGACACTTGAGGGCTTTTAGAAAACGCCAAAAGGACAGATCTTTGCTGTGGATCTTGTGGAGGCATCTGTGGAAACCTACAGTTCTGAGAAACTGGAAGTCATGTAGCTGCTAGTGGCATTTAGGACACTCTTGACTGGCAGGACAAATAATGACAATGGGTTGGAAGCAGGTATATATAAAACGTCTATGCATCTGTCTCTCTGTGCCCTATGGTTCAAAAACTGAGGCCTTCTGAATCTCATGCAAATGAGGTTATTAGTGAATTTTAAACATGAAAGCATAAAAGAACAGGAAATGTTCTGGAAAATGTAGGGCACAACCTTACTAATGTTGACATAACATATTTCAGGAAAGCCATCTCCAATTCTACATTTTGTTGTCCTGTCACAGGTATCTTTTTTTTGTGTGTGTGTGTGAAATAGAAAAGCTTATTGGTCTACCTAAGATAATGTTATAATTAAAAATTAATCAGAGTTTAAGTGTTAAAAACACATAAGAAAGTAGTTAGAAACGTGCTTTTAATCTCACAAACTTGAAACACTGTGAGCAGTAACCACTTTAGTTATGTTCACTGTTGTATTTCTGGTGTCCAGCTCAGGCACATAGTAGGTACTCAATATGAATAGAGGGATGGTGATGCCACTGGTTGACTTGAATGATAGCAAATAATCATTCTAATTGTATTATAGGTAAACAATACCTTAAATAGTGACATCGGAGTATCGTAGGATTTATTGGATTGAGGGAAAAATGTAGCTGTGGTGCAAATATATTGTAGCTGTGAATTTAAATATAAAATAATTATACTTGTAAACATTTTAAGATTATTCTGTAAGTTTGAGGCTGATGTTAATACAGATAGCTCTTTTTTTTTTTGTTAATCCTCACCCGAGGATATTTTTCCATTGATTTTTAGGGAGAGTGGGAGAGGGAAAGACAGAGGAAAACATTGATGTGAGAGAAACACATTGATTGGTTGCCTCTTGTACAAGCGAACCAGGGCCTGGGCCGAGCCTGCAACCAAGGTACATGCCCTTGACTGGAATCGAACCTGGGACCCTTTGGTCCACAGGCCAACGCTCTATTCACTGAGCCAAACTGACTACGGCCAGGGTAGCTCTTCTTAATGTGAAGTCTGTTTTCCAAGTCACAGCCAGAGGGAATGACAGAGTAAAGGGAAAGATGTAAATAGCAATTCAAGTGATATTATACTCTACTAGAAGCCTGTTGCATGAAGATTTGCGCAATAGACCTTCCTTCCCCTGGCTGCTGGCACCGGTTTTCATCCGGCACCCGGGACCCAGGCCTTTGGTCCAGCTTCAGCGGAGAAGCCAAGCCACTTAAGTCTTCAGTCTTCGTGCCTGCATATGCAAATTAACCGCCATCTTTGTTGGGCTAATTTGCATAGTCATCTGATTGGCTGGTGGATGTAGCAGAGTGACACCAATATGCATGTTTCTCTTTTATTAGTGTAGATAATAAACTTTGCATATTTACAAGTTTATGCCAAATATCCTTTAGTAAGAAAAATTAGTAAGGCTCTTTTGATGAAAGACAAAGAAAGCTTTTCTCCTAAGAGAAGGAATATTTATCATGGGTAAGAAATATCCAGTACTTGCCACATAAGCCAATAGGAAAACCCTAACAAATTCCAATGTGTCACTATTTCCCTTAATTTACAGGGTTAGGTTTTTGTATAAAAATTAATCCTACTAGTATGTAGTACAATTATATTCCAACTCACCCATGGATCCAACAGACTTTAAAATGGGAAAACAAAAATTTTATAAGCTTATTTAAGAAAAACTACCTACTAAAAGTGTATTCTGTTGCTTAAAGAGTACTTACAATATTGCCTGAACTAATTGCTCATTGGCAAAAGTAATAGGCCCAGAGACAGTTTCATAGTCCAGAGACTGAATTTCAGGATGAGTCTCTGATAAAGAAAATATATTTTTAGCTTTGAAACATTTCTTTTATGTCACTAATTTTCTGGAGTATTACATCTAAATTAATTTGCATTGGCTTTCCCATATAACTTACATTTATAGCTATTTCTCTCCAGTGGAGTTATCACATAACTTTGAGTGTATTTATAAAGAGTGAAAACCTTCCTGTATTTATCAGTTATAATTTATCCAGTGTGCATTCTTATAACATGTTTATGTAAGGATGTGGGCCAATTGAAGGCTTTCCCACAATGCTTACAGTGAAGAAGTTTCTCTCCAGTGTGAATTCTTTCATGGCTTCTAAATGAACTGGGTCGACTAAAGGCTTTCCCACATTCTTCACATTTATACGGTTTTTCTCCAGTGTGCACTCTCATGTGACCTCGAAAGGTTGTACGATAAATGAAAGCTTTCCCACATTCTTTACATTCATAGGGTTTCTCTCCAGTGTGAGTTCTTTCATGTACTTGAACATAACTCGAGCAACTGAAGGCTTTACCACATATTTTACATTCATAAGGTTTCTCTCCAGTGTGAGTTCTTTCATGTATTCGAAATGAACTGGGACAGTTGAATGCTTTCCCACATTCCTTACATTTATAAGGGCCATCTCCAGTGTGAGTCATCATGTGTCTTCGAAAGCTTGTGAGAGATACAAATGCTTTCCCACATTCCTCACATTTATAGGGTTTCTCTCCAGTGTGAGTTCTTTCATGTATTTGCAAACCTAGAGCAGAACTGAAGGTTTTCCTACACTGTTTACATTCATAGGGTTTCTCGGCACTGTGAGTTCTTTCATGTCTTCGAAAGGAAGTGGGACAACTAAGGGCTTTACCACATAGCTTACATATATAGGGTTTCTCTCCAGTGTGAGTTCTCACATGGACTTGAAAAGTCGTGAGCCAATGGAAAGCTTTTCCACACTCCTTACATTGATAGGGTTTCTCTCCAGTGTGAGTTCTTTCATGTGTTCGAAAGGAACTGGAACAACTGAAGGCTCTACCACATTGTTTACATTCGTAGGGTTTTTCTCCAGTGTGAGATCTTTCATGTATTCGATATGAACTGGGACAATTGAATGCTTTCCCACAGTCCTTACATTTATAACGTCCATCTCCAGTATGTGTTATCATGTGTCTTTGAAAGCTTCCGAGAGAAATAAAGGCTTTCCCACATTCCTTACAGTCATAGGGTTTCTCTCCAGTATGAGTTCTTTCATGTTTTCGAAGAGAACTTGGACAACTGAAGGCTTTATTACACTTTTTACATTCATAGGGTTTTTCTCCAGTATGAGTCCTTTCATGGCTTCGATAGGAACTGGGACAACTGAGGGCTTTACCACATTGCTTACATTCATAGGGTTTCTCTCCTGTGTGAGTTCTTTCATGTGTTTGGAAGGTTTGATGATATCTAAAGGCTTTCCCACATTGTTTACATTGATAGGGTTTCTCTCCCGTGTGAGTTCGTTCATGTTTTCGAACAGATTGACGATATCTAAAGGATTTCCCACATTCCTTACATTTATATGATTTCTCTACACTGTGATTTCTTTCATGTTTTTGAAAAGGTTGAAGATAACTGAAGGCTTTCCCACATATCTTGCATTTGTAAGGTTTCTTTCCATATTCCTGATACTTGCATGGTTTGGGTGCAGTGTGAGATCTCATGTGCCTATTAAGGGATGAACGACTCATGAAGACTTTTCCACACACACTGCACTCCCATGGTTTTACTTTAGAAGTTTTCTTGTTCAGATTAAGATTTGAAATAAGGTTGAAGTTTTCTCCACATTGACTATCTTTACTTTCACAGTCTCTCTCTACCATATGTCTATAAAAAAACCAGGAGTACATGATTAGTGACTTACTAATTTACATTTAGTCACAAACATTAGAATTATTTTTTTACAATTTATAGGGAAAGAGTAGGTTTTCTGCCCTGTCTGAATTGTTTGAAACTGAATATAATGAATGCTCTTAAGGAAGGTTTGACCTTCTTTATTAAAGTAGTGCTATTCATATATGGAGTTTCTGAATACTGTTTCCAAGTAAACTATTTTGGAAACACTGAACATCTTATGTCACAATTTAGAAAACATTTTTGGTAAAATTTTTCTAAAATTAAATAAATTGCCGAAACCGGTTTGGCTCAGTGGATAGAGCGTCGGCCTGCGGACTGAAAGGTCCCAGGTTCGATTCCAGTCAAGGGCATGTACCTGGGTTGCGGGCACATCCCCAGTGGGGAGTGTGCAGGAGGCAGCTGATCGATGTTTCTCTCTCATCGATGTTTCTAACTCCCTATCCCTCTCCCTTCCTCTCTGTAAAAAATCAATAAAATATATTAAAAAAAAAAAATAAATTTGAAGCTGTGTCTGTTTTTATTATTTACTATTTCAATTACAGTTTACATATAATATTATTTTGTATTAGTTTCATGTGTACAGCATAGTGGTTGTCCCCTTGATATTTCATACATAGCTATTACAAAATTATTGGCCACATTTCCTATATTATATCTTACATCCTTATGACTATTTTGTAACCACCAATTAGTACTTCTTAATCCCTTCACCTTTTTCACCCAGCCACCAACCCCACTCTGATTTGACAACCACCAGTCTGTTCTCTGTATCTATGAGTGTTTCTATTTTGTTTATTTTGTTCTTTAGATTCCAAATATAAGTGAAATCATATTGTATTTGTCTTTCTCTGTGTGACTTATTTCCATTAGCATAATACCCTCTAGGGCAGGGGTGGGCAACCTTTTTGTGAGTGCGTGCCAAAACCGGCAAAATCTCTGACTCAAAATTCTTCTGCGTACCAACCCTAATTTTTTGAGAACATGTTACACCTACTTGATATCTCTTAAGGTGTATGTATGTGAAGAACCTTGAAGAAATAATAAAATTCATTCGAGCGACAAAAAACACAGTATATGTTGATGAAAAATACATTTACTTTTTAATGTATACACGTACACTGATAGTCCGACAAAAAACTTTATGACTCCGTTTGATATTATCAGTGGGACTTTTGCTGCTGCATCACTGATGACAGAGATTTTACATCAGGTTTATATTTCATGACCTTCAGAGATATGCACGAGGTACTACTTTCACCTGTCAGGCTACTCCTATTACGAGACTTAACAAAATTCATCACTGAGAACAAAGATTCACAAGCGTATGTGGATGAAACCAAAACACTGGTCAGATCTAGGAAGGCAGGGAGAGTTAAGGCAGAGGCATAGAAATTGCTCTTCCCCTCTCTCATCAATCCATGTCTATGGTCTTTAAGATAACTTATTATGTAAAATTATTTATCTAAGATGCACCTACACTGAATTTATCTGAAAAATAAAAAAGTCGATATTAAGAAAAATATTGTAAATGGAAGATTATAAGAGAGGGTTTCGCGTGCCAGCAAAAGTTACTGGCGTGCCATGTTTGGCACGCATGCCAGGGGTTGCCCCCCCCTGCTCTAGGGCCATCCATGCTGTTGCTAGTGATAAGATTTCATTCTTTTTTTTTATGTCTGAGTAGTATTGCACTGTATATATGTACAATATTTTTATCCACTTGTCCACTGATGGGCACTTGGGTTGCTTCCATATCTTGGCTATTGTAGAGAGTGCTGCAATGAGCATGGGAGTGCATATAGTATTTTGAATTAATGTTTTGGGTTTCCTAAGATATATACTCAGAAGTGGAGTCACTGGGTCATAAGGCAATTCCATTTTTAATTTTTTGAGGAGGGTCTGCTTGTTTTTAAATTTTCATCACATATGAAGATCCCCTTGTGGGGACACTGATTTCTGTTGTGAATATAACTTACCTTAGATTTCTTCCCTGATTTTTGTACTGATCGCCAATGTTATGGTCTTCCAATTTTCTTCCTGAAATGCAGGCCCAGAAAAATAAAAAAGTTTAAGAATTATTACATTGCAGGTCTGTGATGAGCTCTGACTATGCCTGGTTTGTTTACAAAAGTGTTCTCTTTCCCCATTCCAAATCAGAGAATAATGCTGATAGACAAGAAACATCTGTTTTCTAAGTTGCTAAATGAAGGAATGTTGACACCCTTACCTATTGAGGCCAGGTTCTTCAAGGTTTCCCGCATCACATCTCTGTAGAGTTTCTTCTGTGAAGGATCCAGCAGAGCCCACTCTTCCAGGGTAAAGTTTACAGCCACATCCTCAAAGGCCACTGAATCCTAAAGCATCCCACATATGTATTCATAAGAAGTTCACGTATATTGTGGTATCAAAATATTCTAGAAAAATGGCGGCAGAGTAGGAGGATGCTGCATGAACATGTTCCCAGGAACAAGCTGGAATTACAACTGAAATATGGAAAGGCTTCCTGAATAATCAATGGAAAACTCACAGGAGAGAAGTTGATACCCAAGGATCAAAGGTGGAGACCGCACAGAGACTGGTAGGAGGAGTGGAGGTGCGAAAGGGCTGGCTGGGCACCCACAGACAGCAACTGAAGTTCCAGAGAGATATCTCAGCTGTGGGGGGGAGGGGTGCCACTGAGAACTCTGGGATGTAATCCTGAAGCTGGGCTCCCCAGCAGAGAACACCAAACTGAGGAGGGCACCCACATAACATCTAGCTGTGAAAAGCAGTGGGGTGCTGTCTGCCAGGGAGTGGCAGCTGAAAGTTCGGGCACCCTCTTAAAGGACCAATGCACAAAAATTCCTTGTGGAGCCATCCACCTTGTGCTCTGGCAGAGGGAGGGAGAAATGGACTGGAGCGGTGAGAGCAGAACCCAGGATTGGGGACTTGGGGGATAGAGCTCAGAAGGAAGACAGCCCAAGTTTCCTGGGCTGAGTCATTCCCTCACACAGCGGAGGACATCTTTCCCACATACTAGTAGACATCTGCCTTGCCAGATGGGAAGACAGTCGACACACCCTATTGGAAAACACCTGGCCCTGAGGCCACTTAAGAAATTAAAAGTAACAATTAGCCTCCAGGCAATAGCAACTGCCCCACCCTGTTGAAAAAAAAAATTTATCACACCTGAGGGCGGTCTCTGGAGGCTTTGAGTCTTTGCCTGATCCAATTAGTCAGAAACAGTCTTTAACACTTTCCTGCAATAGAGATTGAGAGGTATAGAGGATCTATGTAAAACATAGTCATAAATACAAACAGACAACCAAAATGAGGAAACAAAGAAACAACCTCCAAATGAAAGAACTAGCAAATTCTCCAGGAGAAGAGATAAGTGAAGCAGAGATAAGAAATTTATCTGAAACAGGGTTCAGAGTAATGATGTTAAAAATGCTCAACAGGCCGTAACTGGTTTGGCTCAGTGGATAGAGCATCAGCCTGCGGACTCAAGGGTCCCAGGTTCGATTCTGGTCAAGGGCATGTACCTTGGTTGTGGGTACATCCCCAGTAGGGGGTGTGCAGGAGGCAGCTGATCCATGTTTTTCTCTCATCGATGTTTCTAACTCTCTATCCCTCTTCCTTCCTCTCTGTAAAAAAATCAATAAAATATATTGAAAAAAAAATGGCCACTGCGAAGTCACTGGAGCCAAAACTGCGGCTGCCTCCTCCACGCCCACCCACTGGGGATGGAGCCCACACCCCAGGCAGCTGCCCTTCACAAAAAAAAAAAAAAAAAAAAAAAGAACCCAAACAGACCCACTCCCAGACACATCATAATTAAAATGCCAAAAATTAAAGACAAAGAGAGAATCTTAAAAGGCAGCAAGAGAATAGCAAACTGTTAACTACAAAGGAGTTCACATAAGGCTGACACCTGATTTCTCATCAGAAACTCTACAGGTCAGAAGGGAATGTCATGAAGTACTCAAGGTAATGGAAAGCAAGGATCTGAGACCAAGATTACTATATCCAGCAAGGCTATCATTCAAAATAGATGGTCAAATAAAGAGCTTCCCAGACAAAAAGAGGCTAAAGGAGTTCATCACCACCAAGCCAGCATTACAAGAAATGCTAAAGGGGTTGCTGCAATAAGAAGAAACAGAGAGAGAAACCTAGCCATACAGAATTAAAATGGCAATAAATAAGTACCTCTCAATAATAACCCTAAATGTAAATGGATTAAATGCTCCAATCAAAAGGTATAGGGTAGCTGAATGGATTAAAAAAAAAAAAAAAACATGACCCAACTATATGCTGTCTATAAGAGACCCACCTCAAAACAAAACACACAGGATGAAAATGAAGGTATGGAAAAGAAAAAAAAGCTGAAGTAGTAATACTCATATCCGACAAAATAGACTTTAAAAGCATCATGATAAGCAAAAGAAGCCAGTTGGAGAAAGATAAATATCACATGATCTCACTCATTTGTGGAATATAATGAATAACATAAACTGATAAAAATAGAGCCGGGGGAGGGGGGATATTCTAGAATATAATAGAAGTAATCCTGTTACTTGTAGATTTTTAATATTTCCTGCAACTTTTGTGATATCATACTATGTTAGTACAGTTTTGGTAATTTATTATACTTAAAATTCTTTTATTCTTGTAATAATGTTTATTGCATGTAACATTACCATATTTAAAATCGTTTTTCTTGCCCTGACTGGCTTGGCTCAGTGGATAGAGTGCTGGTCTGTGGGCTCAAGGGTCCCAGGTTTGATTCGGGTCAAGAGCATGTACCTTGGTTGTGGGCACATACCCAGTGGGGAGTGTGCAGGAGGCAACTGATCGATGTTTCTCACTGATGTTTCTAACTCTCTATCCCTCTCCATTCCTGTCTGTAAAAAAAAAATCAATAAAATGTATTTAAAAAAAATAGTTTTTCTTGAGATATTGTTTATTGCATGTAACATTATTATACTTAAGATCACTTTTCTAGAAAAAAATATTCTATGACTTGGTCACCAAAATTCATATTCTCTATACATAACCACTTCCTTGTAAATTTAATAGCATCTTCAATCTTTCAGGCACATAATTTCTCTAAACACTGGTCTCTGAAAAAGATCATTAATCCACTGACATCTACATGTAGGGGTTAGAGAAGATGCTTCCCACAGTAATTACGATGGCATAATTTACCTATTTGGTTAAAGAACAGAATAGGAAATCCCCACTTCTTGGTGGGTACACAGAGACCAGTATTTAGGTTCAGTTCTAGTGGAATTCACAGAAAGAACCACACTTCAGACCTTATTTAAGAAGCTTCTAGAGCAGCCGTGGGCAAACTACGGCCCGTTTGAAATGAATAAAACTAAAAAAAAAAAGACCATACCCTTTTATGTAATGATGTTTACTTTGAATTTATATTAGTTCACACAAACACTCCATCCATGCTTTTGTTCCGGCCCTCCGGTCCAGTTTAAGAACCCATTGTGGCCCTCGAGTCAAAAAGTTTGCCCACCCCTGTTCTAGAGAATCCCAAAGATGACAGGAGAGAGAAAAAGAAGGACAACAGATGTAGCCTCATACCTACAGGTATAAAAATAGTAAACACAGGTTAAACCCTTGTTAGATACACTTAAAAACCTCACACTAAAGGCCTATTTACCAAAATTCCTTCTTCACAGTACATCATATTTGGCTTCCAACAACACCAAAATCACACAGCACACTAAAAGACTTAATCTTGAAAGAAGCCGGGGGGAAAACACACCTTAGCTATGGATAAACAACAATAAGAATTAAATCAGACTTTTTTTTTGGTCTCAAATAATGCAAGCAAGAAGAGACTGGAATGAAATATTTAAAGTGTTGATAGAAAAACAAACAACCTAACTAAAACTGTGTTGAGTGAAATTATCCTTCAAAAGTGAGAGAGAAATTCCTAAGACAAATATTGAGAGAATTTTTCACCAGTACATCTGCTTCGCCTTGCAAAAAGTGTTAAAGGAAATTATTCAAAAGGAAAGAAAATGAGCCCAGCCTGTGTGGCTCAGTGGTTGAGCACTGATTCCCAGTTAGGGCACATGCCCGGGTTGTGGCTCGAGCCCCAGTGTGGGGCGTATAGGAGGCAGCTGCTCAATGAATGTCATCATTGATGTTTCCATCTCTCTCTCCCTCTCCTTCCTCTCTGATATAAAAAAAAAAGGAAGGAAAATGATGAAGAAAGGGAGAGCATCTGAGAAGGAATAAATGAAGGTAAAATAACAATACCTTAAAAATTCTCAATTTGTAAGATAACACTGTTCAAATAATACTAGCAACAATATCTTATGGATAAGCGAAATGAACAGTAACAGTGTTATAAGGTGCAGAGAGAGAGGAATTGGGAATACTCTGTTATGAGAAATGTATACAAACAGTGAAATGGTTTAACATTGCTTGAAAGAGGACTTGGGTTAATTGTAACTATATACTGTAAATTTAAGGGCAACTAATAAGAAAGTTAAAAAGTATAAATATGCCAAGAAAGAAGAAAAAATAAAATCAGGCAAAATGCTCAAAGCCTTAGAACATATCCTCAGTTAAGAATATTTTTTAGGAGGGTAGGGGAGGCCAGGGGATTGTCAAGGGTGGGAGAAAAAGGGAGACATATGTAATACCCTTTGTAATACTTTAAGCAATAAAACAAAACAAAACAAAAAAAGACATAAAAAATATTTTTTAAAGATCAGTTGATTATATTTGTTTAGATCTACAGGAAAAAAATGACTTCTGTATATTAACCATTTATTTTTCAGTCTTACTCTATTCTCTTATTAGTTCAAGGGGTTTTCTTTGTTGTTATTTTCTTTGACATTTTCTCCATAAATAATCATGTCATGTGACAAAGACAACTTTAATTTCTTACTTATCAGTCTGTATACCTTTTATTTCCTTTTCTTGTTTTGCTGTATTAGCTTAGACTTTACAGTGTCGACTAGTACTGATGTGAAGGGACATCATTGCCTTTTTGATCTTACCAGGAAAGCATCCAGTTTCTCACCATTAAGTAGGTTAAATGCAAGTTTCTTATAGAGGGTGTTTCTTAAAAGGGTATTTCCTAGTTTGTTACCATAAATTGATTTGAATTTTGTCAAATGCTCTTTTTTACATTTCCACAGCCCCTTCCTCATTCTTTTTTTAAATATCTTTTTATTGATTTCAGAGAGGAAGGGAGAGAGAGAGAGAAACATCAATGATGAGCGAGAATCATTGATTGGCCACCTCCTGCATGCCCCCTACTAGGGACTGAGCCTGCAATCCAGGCATGTGACCTTGACTGGAGTTGAACCTGGGACCCTTTAGTCCGCAGGCTGACTGACACTCTATCCACTCAGCCAAACCAGCTAAGACATGGAGAAACCTTAAAACCATATTACTAAGTGAAAGCAGCCAATATGACATGGCTACACACTTATGATTCCAAACATACTTCTGGAAAGGACAAAACTATGAGACAATGGAAGATCTTTGGTTGCCAGGGATTTGGGGGTGGGAGGGAGAAATGAATGAATAAGTGGAGCACGGGATTTTAGAGGCAGTGAAAATTTTCTAGGTGATGCAGAAAAGATGGACACATCATTTCACATTAGCCAAAGCCCAGAGACTGTACAACACTCAACACTAATATAAACTGTGGACTTTAATGCACTGATAGCAAATGTACCACAGCAATATCCTATATAATAAAACCCTAATATGCAAATCGACCAAACGGGGAAATGACCAGTTGCTATGATGCACACTGACCACCAGGGGGCAGACGTTCAATGCAGGAGCTGTGCCCTGGTGGTCAGTGCACTCAGGGGGAATGCTGCTCAGCCAGAAGCCAGGCTCAAGGCTGGCGAGCCTTTCCCGCCTCCACGGCAGCGCTAAGAACCCCTTGGGGGATGTCTGCCTGCTGGCTTAGGGCGGCTGCCCGCCAGCAGGTGGACATCCCCCAAGAGGTCCTGGACTGGACTGTGAGAGGGTACAGGCCGGGCTGAGAGACCTCCCCGCTCCCACAGTGCACAAATGTTATGCACCGGGCCTCTAGTAAGATATAAAAAATAAGGCAAACTATGTGGAGGCAGAGGGGTTATGTGGGAACTCTACTTTCTGATCAAGTTTTCTGCAAACCAAAAATTGCTGTAAAGAAAAGGTAAGTCCATTAAGGAAAAAAAAAAAAGGTAAGGCATCCTATCTAATAATAGACAAACATGGTAATTAACCGTACCTTCGCTACACCTCCCATTGGCTAATCAGCGCAATATGCAAATTAACTGCCAACAAAGATGGCGGCTAATTTGCATACTGTAGGCAGGTTGGGGCAGCGCCATCCCGCTTGCCCTACTGCCATCCGGGCCTGCTATTTGTCATCCGGGGTGGTGGGGCGGGACAGCGCCATCCCGCCTGCCCTGCCTCCATCTGGGCCTGCTATCTGCGACCCAGGGTGGCGGGTGTCCCGTGTGCGACCCGACCCGGGGTGGCCGGGTGGTGCAGCAGCGATCGGCTGGCCCACCCGGCCACCATCCGGACGGTCCTGTGTGCGACCCGACCCAGGGTGGCTGGGTGGGGCAGCAGTGATCCGCTGGCCCACCAGGGCATCCTGTGTGCGACCCGACCCGGGGCGGTGGAGCGGGACAGCGTGGCTCCTCTGTCACCCCAGCTTCTTCATCACAGCTCCCTTGGGGGCCTAAGCCTTTAGTCGGACTTCCCCTGAGGGCTCCCTGGCTGCCAGAAGGATGCCTGGCTGCCAGAAGGATGTCTGACTGCAAGCTTAGGCCTGATCCTCGGGGGAGTGGGCCTAAGTTGACAGGTGGACATCCCCCAAGGGGTCCTGGACTGCACATGGGCACAGGCCGGGCTGAGGGACCCCCTCCGAGTGCACAAATTTTTGTGCACTGAACCTCTAGTACATTAATAATGATTGCTAATGACTGATGGCTGAAAGAAGCCATCTTTCATTCAACTGATTTGAAGTTATTTCAATAAGCCATTACAGTGTTCTATGAGGACTGCACCCTGAGATTTGGAAGAGAAGAGAAACTTCCACTGAAGCCATTTTCAAGAGCCTACTACCGTATATTCTGAGAAGTGAAATGAGTTCCTTTGTTACTAGTCCTAGTGTCTAGAACTCCCACCTGGAGGAGCGTCTTGGCAAGATCTCACATTATGGCCTTAGTGAATGTGGAGACAGGTGTTACCTTGATTTATACTGTGGGTAACAGTGAAGCAAGAAAAGTTATAGAATTTGTTTACCACAAAAGGGGAACTTGTAGGCAATCACCCAAGAGTCTGTAAACATGGCCAGTGAAGCCAGTTGCTGGTCAGTGCTAAGATGATTGCCTGATGTTTGGTCAGTCATGTTGACCCTTGAGTCCATCCTTTAAAAGGATGTTACAATTAAGGCAGCGGTACTCAACCTGTGGGTCGTGACCCCTTTGGGGGTCGAACAACCCTTTCACAGGGGTCGTCTAAGACCATCGGAAAACATATATACCCCTGACTGGTTTGGCTCAGTGGATAGAGTGTCGGCCTGTGGACTGAAGGGTCCCAGGTTTGATTCTGGTCAAGGGCATGTACCTTGGTTGTGGGCACATTCCCAGTGGGAGGTGTGCAGGAGGCAGCTGATCTATGTTTCTCTCTCATCAATGTTTCTCTCTATACCTCTCCCTTCCTCTCTGAAAAAAAAAATCAATAAAATATATCCTATCTAATAAAAGAGAAACATGGTAATTAGCATACGACCGCTACCCTTCCCATTGGCTAATCAGGGTGATATGCAAATTAACTGCCAGCCAAGATGGCAGCCGGCAGCCAGGCAGCTTAAACTGAACATGAGGCTTGCTTGCTTCAGTGACGGAGGACTGCAACGTTCCCCGCCTGCCTTGCCGGCCTCTGAGCCTGCAGTTTGAAACATTGTAACAAATATAGAAGCTAAACAAAACCCCAGAAACCAGCTTTCAGCTGGCTGGGATCTCAGAGCTGGAGTTGATACAGAGTTTCAATTATAGAACCTAAACAAACCAGATACCTGCTTTCAGCAGCTGAGGCCTCAGAGCTGGAGCCAGAGCTAAAGCTGGCCCAGAATAAAAAAAGAAAAAAGAAAAAAAGGAGCGGTTGGGAGCTTCAGTCCCAGCCTGAAAACAGCCCTCAGCCCCTCACCCAGACTGGCCAGGCACCCCAGTGGGGACCCCCACCCTGAAGGGTGTGTGACCAGCTGCAAACAGCCATCAGCCTCTCATCCAGGCTGGCCAGGCACCCCAGTGGGGACCCCCACCCTGATTTCGGTGCACCTACACCCCAATCGGCCCTACCCTGAGCATGACTGAGGGTGGCATCGCAACCTCCCAATCCGCCCTGCTCTGTGCATGACAGGGTGCGGCACCTACACCCCAATCGGCCCTACCCTGAGCGTGACTGAGGGTGGCATCACAACCTCCCAATCCGCCCTGCTCGGTGCATGACAGGGTGCGGCGCCCCAACTCCCCAATCGGCCCTGCTCTGAGCCTGACCGGGGCTGCACCTAGGGATTAGGCCTGCCCTCTGTCACCCGGGAGCAGCTCTGAGCCCAACCAGCGGCTGCACCTAGGGATTAGGCCTGCCCTCTGTCACCTGGGAGCAGGGCAAACCAGGACACCCTTCAGGGCAAACCAGCCAGCCCCCACCCATGCACCAGGCCTCTATTCTTTATAGTAAAAGGGTAATATGCCTCCCAGCACCGGGATCAGTGGAGCCGCAAGGCCTCTCAGCACCAGGATCAGCGTGACAGGGGGCAGCGCCCAAACCCCCTGATCGCCTTGCGGCTCTGTGTGTGACAGGGGGCGTGGCCACAACCTCCCTATCGGCCCTGCTCTGTTCCTGACAGGGGAAGGCGCCCCAACCCCCCGATAGGTCCTGCTCTGTGCCTGATAGGGGAGAGCTCCCCAACCCCCTGATCACCCTGCGGCTCTGTGTGTGACAGGGTGAGGCGCCTCAACTCCCCCACCCCACAGGCCCTGCTCTGTGTTTGATGGGGTAGAGCCATAACCTCCCCATCGGCCCTGCCCTGAGTGTGAGAGTGGCGGTGCCCCAACCCCCGATCCGCCCTGCTCTGTGACAGGGGGCGGTGCCCCAACTCCCCTATCCACCCTACTCTGTGAGTGACAGGGGGGAGCTCCTCAACCCCGTGATGGGCCCTGCTCTGTGCGTGACAGGGGGGAGCTCCCCAACCCCCTGATCGGCCCTGCTCTGTGTGTGACAGGGGGCAGCACCCCAACCTCGATTGGCCCTGCTCTGTGCGTGACAGGGGGTGGCGCCGCAACCTCCCCATCGACCCTGCCTTGAATGTGACAGGGGGCGGTGCACCTACACCCCAATCGGCCCTACCCTGAGCGTGACTGAGGGTGGCATCGCAACCTCCCAATCCGCCCTGCTCTGTGCATGACAGGGTGCGGCGCCCCAACTCCCCAATTGGCCCTGCTCTGAGCCCGACCAGGGACTGCACCTAGGGATTAGGCCTGCCCTCTGTCACCCGGGAGCAGGCCTAAGCCAGCAGGTCGTTATCTCCCGAGGGGTCCCAGACTGCGAGAGGGCACAGGCCGTGCTGAGGGACCCCCCCCCCCCCACGAGTGCACAAATTTTTGTGCACCGGGCCTCTAGTATGTATATAAAAAGAAAACACATATATAATTACATATTGTTTTTGTGATTAATCACTATGCTTTAATTATGTTCAATTTGTAACGGTCCTGCATATCAGATATTTACATTACGATTCATAACAGTAGCAAAATTACAGTTATGAAGTAGCAACGAAAATAATTTTATAGCCGAAGCCGGTTTGGCTCAGTGGATAGAGCGTCGGCCTGTGGACTGAAAGGTCCCAGGTTCGATTCCGGTCAAGGGCATGTACCTGGGTTGCGGGCATATCCCCAGTGGGAGAATTGCAGGAGGCAGCTGATCGATGTTTCTCTCTCATCGATGTTTCTAACTCTCTATCTCTCTCCCTTCCTCTCTGTAAAAAATCAATAAAATATATTAAAAAAAAAAAGAAAAAAAAAAGAAAATAATTTTATAGTTGGGGGTCACCACAACATGAGGAACTGTAATAAAGGGTCGCGGCATTAGGAAGGTTGAGAACCACTGAATTAAGGGATAGTAGTAGTAAGTCTGCCTGAGCTCCATCATGTAGGAATGAGGCGATGTCATCCCAGAAGTCTGTAAACTCCCATTGTTGTTTTTTAATATATTTTATTGATTTTTTACAGAGAGGAAGGGAGAGAGATAGTTAGAAACATCAATGAGAGAGAAACATCGATCACTGCCTCCTGCACATCTCCCACTGGGGATGTGCCCGCAACCCAGGCACATGCCCTTGACCGGAATCGAACCTGGGACCCCTCAGTCCGCAGGCCGACGCTCTATCCACCGAGCCAAACCAGTTTCGGCAACTCCCATTGTTTTTTAACTCAGGGAATCCTGAGAAGCTCCCCAGTAAGTCTGGAGGTCTTAGAAAGGGGTGACCTCCTTCAGCTCCATGGCACCTGGCAAGGAACTGAGAAGAGGGAAGGCCACCCCCTCCTGACGGTAGGATATGCCAGAGGGCACGGTTTTATTATTATTATTTTTTATATTTTCTTATTGATTTCAGAGAGGAAGGGAGAGGGAGAGATATAAACACCAATGACAGAATCATTGATCAGCTGCCTTCTGCATACCCCACACTGGGATGGAGCCTGCAACCTGGAGACTATGCCCTGACTGGGAATCAAACAGTGACCTCCTGGTTCACAGGTTGATGCTCAACTACTGAGGCATGCCAGCTGGGCCAGAGGGCACAGGTTTAGCCATATCTTGTCTGAAGGAGTCTATAGAGGAACTGAGTTCGTGGGGTGATGTTTACAGGTCCCCGGGCATAATGGGTAGCTTTCGAAGAGGTGACATTTTCAGGGCTATTTTTAGGATAGCTCTATAAAAGCAGTGACAACTGCAGTTCTAGTGGCATACAGTTTGGAGCCATCATGGGTAACTCTAGGAGGCACGACAGGAAGTCACTGAAGCCTCTACTGGGAAACCGTGTCTGATGGTGCTAAGGGAGTGCCTGTTGTATGGCAATTGGACTCAATCTAAGGCCCCCCCCTTTTTTAGGGGTACCTACTCAAGGTGGGCCGGCTTGCAAGTAATAACATAAATAGATTCAAGTAAAATGTATAAACAAAGACTATGTTGCCTCCAGAGCACCAAAAGAATCTAGACAATGTTGTGGGTGCTAAGAGAGATAATAGCGATTTTTTCACTGTGTCCAGATTACCAAATACTTTTTGGGAATTTAAACAAGGCACTCACCTCATTTATGTGGCAATGGCCTCTCGCCTTTTTATCACTATTTTTATGTCCTGAATACTCTCAGAAGAGGAGGTCATTAGTGTAGTGTCATACCTGTGCTCCTGGAGCAGTGAAAACAGTTCAGATCCTGCTGAGGAGACTGTGGGTGCTGACAAGGGTGCTGAGGTTCCCTGAGGGTAACCAGGTAAAGGTGTCCCATGTCCCTTCAGAGGTGAAGGGCAACTGCAGCTGAGAGGTTGCTGACATAGGTACTGAGCAGAACAAACAGAGTCATATCTGTGATGACAGGATATTTACCAGTTGCTGAGTGGATAGAGGCAGTAATTTTTATAATGTTGGGGATGGAGAATAAGGGCTTCTTTGGTTCGACCACAGCCTCAAGGTTGCAGTAATCCACTGTGAGGTGTCATTCATTCTTGAAGAACAAGCCAAGTAAAAACTCACCTTTGCCAACTATAGTCAAATCATATAACTAGTTATGATTTTAAAAGAAAGTTATAAGCTATCCAGTTATTATAATCAATGCAATTAAAGACTGCTCTTCCATCAGTCAACAAAGGATCTTCAAGCATGTTAAGCTCATTTAGGAATTTATTCTATCAAGTTAAATTCAAACTACCTTAAAAAAAAAGGGACAAATTCAGCTGTTCAAAGGTAAAGCAGAGGGGATAACCACTCCTTCACTAAAAAGGTGTACAGTGGTTTTCAATCCTTCAAGGCCCTGTTAAGTTTACATTAGGCCATATGACTTCAACTGGCATTAAGGACAGTGGAGTCCCACTTTGTTAATATAATTTGAAAGTGCCAAAGACTAAATTACAATTTAACTTATAACTCATTGGTTTAAACCTTCCCTGCTGGTTGTGGTATACTTTAAGAAAATGGGTGCTATGACCATGGAGAAATTAGGTAAGACCATAGTTCTCATGGTTAAGGTGAAATCTCTATTTGTATTCTATATTATATTCAGTAACTCCCTTACTGGGGTATTTGCTTATTAAATTTAGTGGGATCCCTCTGGAATGAGTGTGGATCAGTCTGCCACCTACCATTTATTGTCTTCACTAGCTGAGTATAGACAGAGACCCCCAAAAGCTAGTAACCTTTGAAGTCCTAGCAAAGGTCAGGGCTGTGTACCACCCAGTTAATCTAGGAACCACCCAGTTAATCTAGATAATGGTAGCTGAAGCATCATCCCCACCTTAGTTCACTTAATTCCTTAGATACTTACGTAAATCTTTGTTGATTATTGTTGATTAGATATTCTGCCTATTTCTGGAAATTGTCTGCTGATGAGCTAATCTGTGTATCATTGAAACATCCTTACTCTAAGGGCTACTCCAGATCAATAAAAGATTGGAGCGGCCTGAGCATCAGGAGAAGTCCTTCTGGCCTTGCCCGCCTGGTCCCCCAATATTTCAAATTATTTCGTGTCATTTCTCTCTCATTTGTGTGCGGCTCCTCTTCGAGACCCGAACCCTGAACCACGCAGAACGTGGAAGGAAACACATGACAACCTACCCTTTCCCTGCTTTTCTCTCTTTATTTATTTATTTTTCCCTTTTCTCTCTTTATTTTTTTTAAAATATATTTTATTGATTTTTTACAGAGAGGAAGGGAGAGAGATAGTTAGAAACATCGATGAGAGAGAAACACCGATCAGCTGCCTCCTGCACACCTCCCACTGGGGATGTGCCCGCAACCCAGGTACATGCCCTTGACCAAATCGAACCTGGGACCCTTCAGTCTGCAGGCCGACGCTCTATCCACTGAACCAAACCGGTTTCGGCCCTTTTCTCTCTTTAAATAACTGCTCTTCTAGGAGCAACTACCCGATGGGTCCACCTTCTGCACAGGGTATAGACCCCCTCTCCCACCTGTGCCCTACACATTGGGGCCAACCCAGACTCTGTCACAGATTCACTCTAATAGATAAATCCCAACAAAGACCCAGGATTAAGTTAAGGAGTGCCCTGATCCCATATTCCTGTTTCCAAATGCCTTGGATTTTTTTTTTTTTAAGTATTGATTTTCAGAGAGAGAGGAAGGGAGGGCTGGAGAGATAGAAACGTCGATGAGAGAGAAATATCATCCATCCGCTGCTTCCTGGATGCCCCCTACCTGGGACTGAGCCCGAAATCTGCACATGTGCCCTGACTGGGAATAGATCAGGCACCTTCTGTGCCTGGGACGACGCCCAACCAACTGGGGCACACTGACCAAGGCTCGGAGTTCTCGAAACTGCCAATTCTGGTAGGCTGAACATCAAATTAAAGCTTGGTAGGTTCAGCAATGCTACAGGGGTTAGCACAGCTCACAGCACTCTCTCCAGCTGCACACAGTGAGGGCTGCCATCAGGCAGCAGAGCAGGTCAGAGCAAGAGAAGACAGATGCACTGGGTGGCTCGTGGCACCCACTGCTATAGTCACCTGCAGAGGGATGGCTCCCTTGGGACTGATGATATTGGTGTGTGGGCTCATATACACATACATTCCCTGCGTGGTAGGAAGAACCCTATGATCACATAATTGAGGTCTTAGGCAGGTAAGGTGGCCTCTCAAGCAGCTCTGAGATGGAAGCAAGGAAAGGAGCCTGGTCTGGGTGTTCATTGGGGTTGGGGTTGGGGCCAGGGCAAGAATCCTTGTCCAAGGGCAGGAGCCTGTGTCATCTGAATTTCCTGCCATCTCTAGAGGAAAGACCACTCAGATCTTTTCATCAGTTTGTCCAGGTGGGAGCCTGCAGGGCAGAGGGAGGGGGAATCAGTCATGAGCAATCAAATATTAAAAAGTATGGGGTTCAACTGCTCGTTATAAAGAAACACTAACAGGATGCTTAAGAAATTCAACATTGGTTACTGCGGATGGCTGAAACAAGAGCCTGAGGGGACCAGGATGTTCGAGCAGTGAGTTGACTTTAAACCTTATCTTACATAGACTTTTGCTAGCCATTGCATGCATTATTTTTTAAAATAAGCTGAGTTATATATACACACACACAATATTTTCCTATTTAACACATTGTTTGCAGGTAGTTTTTATCGCGCGCTAACAGGTGGCGCGGGCCATTTTTGTGCAAATGGCAACGTTCAGTAAAATTACGATAACTTTAGTTTATGTATTTATACGTGTCCCGCGCTCTACTACACTGGTAGAACGTATAAATACATAAAACGTGTAAACACGTTTCTCGCATACAATGTGTTAATAGTCTTTATTTTAAACTACTTTTGCTTTTTAAAATTTAATTTAAAATTTATTCCATTTTTTCTTTTCAATATAGAAAACTATCTGTACTAATAAAAGGATAATATGCAAATTGACTGAACGGCAGAACGACTGGTTGCTATGATGCACACTGACCACCAGGGGGGCAGACAGTCAATGCAGGAGTTGCCCCCTGTTGGTCAGCGAGCTCCCACAGGGGGAGCACTGCTCAGCCAGAAGCAGGGCTCATGGCTGGTGAGCGCAGTAGCAGTGGTGGGAGTTTCTTCTGCCTCTGCGGCAGTGCTAAGGATGTCCAACTGCTGGCTTAGGCCCACTCCCCACAGTTGGACAACCCCCGAGGGCTCCTGGACTGCCAGAGGGCTCAGGTTGGGCTGAGGCCTCCTCCCTGCCAGTGCACGAATTTCATGCACTGAGCCTCTAGTTCTAAGATATAATCCTTTAAACACTAATGTTTATAAAAGTTTAAACCACAAAAAAAAACACAAGAAATCTCAACTCTTCTTCTAACCAAAATAACAAGAGGCATTATAGCTTCTCCTTACATATCACACTGGGGTATTATTTCAGGTATAAAAGCATATTAGACTTTTTGTTGTTGTTAATCCTCATCCAAGGATATTTTCTATTGACTTTTAGAGAGAGTGGGAGAGGGAGAGACAGAAACATCAATGTGAGACAGACACATTGATTGGTTGGCTCCTGCATGCACCCAGACCAAGGCTGGGGAACCTGCAACCAAGATACGTGCCCTTGACTGGAATCGAACCCAGGACCCTTCAGTCCACGGGCTGATGCTCTATCCACTAAGCCACACCCGCTAGGGCCATGTTATACTTAAACAATGTTTTTATTGATTTAAAGAGGAAGTAGGAGAGATAAGAAATGTAAATGATGAGAGAGAATCACTGATTGGCTGCCTCCTGCACACCCCACACTGGGAATCGAACTGTGACCTCCTGGTTCATAGGTCGACTCTCAACCACTGAGCCACATAGGCTGGGCAAACATTATACTTTTAAACAATTTTTATTTATTGATTATAGAGAGAGGAAAGCAGAGAGGAAAGGAGAGAGAAAGAGAGAGAGAAACATCGATTTGTTCCATTTAGTTTGCATGCATTGGTTGACTGATTCTTGTATGTGCCCTGACTAGGATGGAATCTGCCACCTTGGCTATTGGACAATGCTCTAACCAAGTGAGCTGCCTGGCCAGGGCAAAGCATATCATAATTTTATTTGGGCCTAATCCATTAGATGTATCAGGATTTTCAAAGATTTATGTAAGTTTTGAGTTGTTTTTCTTCTATTAATTAAAATAGGATTTCATTTTCCTTTTGCCTAAGCAATATTACAGCATTTAAAATTTAGAGCTCTCCAGGGACATGCAAATACGAAAACTGACTTAAAATGTAAAATTGACCTGAGAGCTCAAAGACACTCATCTCCTATCTTGAGGTTCTCTTGCCCAAAAGAAACGTATTTTGTTTGGTTTCAGATTTTCTTACCTTACTCCCATGTCTCCCTCAATCAACTTACATTTTGAAAGCCCAAGAACTAAAAATCTTACACACTCACCCAGAAAATAATATTACAGACTGCTCAGGAACACTAGAGTACAGAGCTTCAATATGCAATATTATGAGTATCCAAAGAAAGAAATGTAAATCTTCAAATCAGGTAAGATAAACTGCCTTCTTCCCCACAGTTCAGAAGAAAACCCACATTTGGAAACTTGCAGTCCATATACCCGTGTTGGGATACAACTCTTTTAAAAAATATATATATATTTTTATTCAGAGGTGGAGAGAGATAGAAACATCAATGATGAGAGAGAATCATCCATCTGCCACCTCCTGCATGCCCTCTACTGGGAATTGAGCCTGCAACCCGGGACGGTGTGCCCTGACTGGGAATCGATGGAACAGTGACCTCCTGGTTCATAGGTTGACGCAGGGCGGGATACAACTCTTCAAGTGGGTCAGTCCCTGATGATGGAAGGGTGGGGGACTCCGGGAGCTCTACACACCCCTTTCCTGAGGTAATGGAATGGCTTCCTCTCTCAGGCTTTAATTCTCACAAGCGAGGAAACTCTTAGCCAGATTCAATTTAAGGTCTCACCCCCTCAAGTAACTCCCAAATTCATAAACCAAGACAGAACTGACCTTCACAGACTTTCTCAATGTACACAAACTACTGAGTGCACCTACACAGCGGATGCAATCCTCAAGCCTGTATCTAGACACAGGACCGAGGAAATCAGCTACACCTTAGAGAGGATAGCCTCCGGCCCTCTCCCCCTCTTTCCCTATCCCCAGCCTTCAGGGCTGTAGCTTGTCTCAGAATAAAGGCCCTTCCCTGGTGGGTGTGAGCAGGTGGGACACCTATAAGGGGGGGCTCCGCAGGAAGAACCAACGGGGCCTTCAAGTACTTCCCTTTCAGGCTCAAGCCGGCTTAAGCTTGGAGACACTGACCTCAGGCTTCTGCTTCCCTCCCAGTTGCTCTGGACACCGATATTTATTTATTTTGGACACCGATATTTTAAATACACAAACTTGTTGTTTGACCAACCCAGTAAAATGACTCAAATCCAGAGTTTATGTGTAAAGGATGGGAGAATATTGTAAAGCATTTTTCTGATTCAACAAGAAATTCTGCAAATAACTATTCCTTTAGATAATAAATGTTAGTTAATTATTATTTCCATGACAAGTAACTATTTGGAAAACGATTAAACACACTGTTAGATGTTGCGAGTCTAAGCCCTGATATTGCATTTAAAATCAACCAAAATAACAGATCTCACAATGTTTCTACACCTGCCCATGGAAAAGGAAAAAAAATTTTTAACAAATGGATGTAATAGTGGAATTTTTTCCTGAAATTCACCTTTTCCTTGGAAATATTTTATAGTCTTTCAAGATCTAGTGATTAAATACATTTATATTTATTGAAAAAAATGGAAAATTAAAGTGAATAAAACCACAAACTCAAGAGACCTGGAACTGTGATGAAAAGGGCAGATCACCCAGGGAAGTTTCCAAAAGGGACACCCATAGCGTGTCTGCGCCCACGAAAGATCCTGGGGGAGACACACAAGGCTTTTTACACAACACAATTCCAGGTGGTCATTCCACGCTTCCTCCTCCATAAAACATCCATAGGCAAAAAAAAATCCTTAAAAAGAGAAACATCCATGGCTGAAATACTGTGTAGTGTGAAATGCACCAGGGCGGTCAAACAGTTAATGATGCTGTGGACTGGGGAGGGGAAGATGGCGTTTGGGAATGCGGGGAAAGATTTGGAAATTTAGGGATTTACGACCAGTCCCAGAAAGACCTAGGTTGGGGGGACAGACTCGTGGATTTGAGGCCCCGCTCCCCAAACATCTGTAAAACTCAAGAGAAAACGGGTCCCCCTGGGGAAAAAGAACGGCCCGGGACCACACAGACCACAGTTCTCCCCACGTAGGAACCCCCGAGAGGAGCCACGATTGTCTCCTGAAGGTCCTCCCTGTGTCCTCTGAACATTCTCGGGACACAGCCGGTGACCGGTGACCGGAGAAGACGCCGGCGGGTCTGATTGCTGCCGAGCCCTAAGCTGCGTGCCGCCCCCCCCCCCCCCCCCCCCCCGCGGCCTCACATCCCCAACCCCCCCGCCCCCCACTCCCGGCGGCCTCACATCTCCAAACTCCGGAGTGTCCTCTGGGAGGCAGGCCCGGCCACGGTGGTTTGGTTCCACCAACCTCCTTCCCTGACTTCCCGGCCACACTCACCATTTCTCGGCCTCAGGGCCCCCTGTGGTCCACACTGCCCCCCGCAGAGGCGCAGGTCTCAGCAGCAGAGGGCGAGGGCGTGGAGAAGCTACCTGACGCCTGGAAAGGCCGGCGGATGGCGAGAGAAGCGATGAAACCACAGTCCGCGCCAGAGCGCCGCCCTCACGTAGTTCTCGGCGACTCCCCTGATTGGACAGTTTGCGAGATCCCGCCCCCTCATGCCTGAGTGACAGCAAGCTGGAGGTTACGTCTTTGAGCCGACCTTGTCTTAGTACTGGGTCTGAATCTGACCTTTAACTATAAGGCTGTCAGGCCACTCATGGCCCTTCTTCAAAAACAGACACACTTAAAAAAGACCTCTTCATATGTAATGATGACTCTGGTTCCATTTTGAAGGTTGACCATTTCCAGCAAGGAGATGTCCGCCCTTCTGCCCCCCACCCCCACTTACCTGGTACTTTAAAGAACCCTGTGGTCTTGGGGGCACTTGGCTCCGGTGGGAAGTTTAAAGCCCATAGTGCTAGACCAGACCCCCAAGCCCCAGATGCCAGCATCAACCTATGAACCAGGAGGTCCCACAGGATTCCCAGTCAGGGTCCAGGTCCGGGTTTGCCCTGGATTCCCAGTGGGGGGCGTGCAGTAGGCAGCTGATCAATAATTCTCATCACTGAAGTCTCTATCTCTCTCACCTTTCCTTTCTGAAATCAATAAAAATATATATTAAAAAAGAAAAGAAATTCGTTGGTGATAGATTAGGGAAGTGGGAGAAAGCAAAGACATGGTGGGAGGGCCTCTGGGATTGGACAAAAGATAAAATGACAGGCATATACATCTTTTACATAGGTGGGTACAGGACAGTTAATAGTAAACAATTAATATGACAAAAATAACAATGAGAGGATTTGTAGTCTCTGCTCTGGTGCCCTGAGGGGTCCGGAAAAAGAGAAGTTACTCTGACATCCCGTTATCTTAGATGCAAAAGAATTAAGGTAAAGATTGACTTTTGTTAGGGAAGATTCTAGCCTAGGACATGACTACCTGCCATAAACTGCTTTTAGTTAAAAAGTTTTTTAAAAACATATTTTTGTTGATTTCAGAGAGGAAGGGAGAGGGACAGAGAGATAAAAACATCAATGATGAGAGAGAATCATTGATCGGTTGCCTCCTGCACCCCCCCCCCCCCCACTGGGGATCAAACCTGCAATCCAGGCATGTGCCCTGGACCAGAATCAAACCCGGGACCCTTCAGTCTGCAGGCCAATGCTCTATCCACTGAGCCAAACCAGCTAAGGCTAGTTAAGAAGTTTTAATTCCAGACCATTTTGTGCGTGGTTATTTTAGGTCTCTGAGTTTGCAAGGCTGTCATGCAGGCATTTCCTGAGCGCTTGTCAGGTTAGCATGTGTCCCCTTTTTGTCCACAGAAGGCTAAGTATCCAAGGGAAAACTTTTCAAAGAACTCCATTAATACTCATTCTTTGGAAGGTCAAAAAGGAGGCAAAACTGAAAGAACACTGCTTAGTGAAAAATAATAGACGACAAAGGTACGAAGAATAAATCAGGACAGTGGTCATCTAGGGGTAGGACGCGATGAGTCAGGGATGGGAACATCAGGAGACCCTCACCACTGCCCACAGGCCATTTATGAATCTTGATGATGATTCCAAGGGTGTTTGTTCTGTTATTAATAAGTCTTACCATAACTCAGTTTGTACAATCTTTTCTGAATATATTTGATGATAAAATTAAGAAGTAATTAAGATTGGAAAAGAATATAATTTGTATAGGTTTGTTTGCCCTGTAAAGTTGTAATCTGAGTTTTCATTCATGGTTTTGGCAGCAAAAATTGGTAACAAGCCAAGTGTCTATTTAGAAAGAATGAGTTACATAAATTTATCACTATATGTACTTTTAAAAAACAAAGGGTATTGCTATGAAAAGATCTGGAGGATTTATTGATAGAAAAAAAAGGAAAGTGTGTTGTAATATGTATATACACTATGTTATGTTTCCTATAACCTGCATTGAAAGGTGGACCCCCATCCCCACCCAAAGTCTGGATGAATAGTTGAGACCAATATACATCCCCAAACTCCGGGGTGACAGAATCGTGGATTTGAGGCCCTGCTCCCCAAACATCTGTAAAACTCAAGAGAAAACAGGTCCTCCTGGGGAGAAAGGATGGCCTGGGGACCACACAGACTACATGTTCCTCCCATGTAGGAACCCCCGAGATGAGTCCCGATTGTCTCCTGATGGTCCTCCCTGTGACCACTGAACATTATCGGGGAGACACAGCCGGTGACCGGAGAAAACACCAGCGGGTCTGATTGCCGCCAAGCCCAGTGGAGGAAAGAAGTGGGTTTTCTCTACACTTAACAGGAATGTATGAAAGGGTTTATGACTTTTGTAACTGAGGTCTCTAGGGAGAGCTGGGCAGGCCCTCTCAAGCAAGTGGGAGATGGCTTGAAAGAGCAAGGAATGAAGCCTGGACTGGATTTAAAAAAAAAAATTTTTTTTTATGGATTTCAGAGATAGAGGTAGAGAATGAGAGAGAACATTAATGATGAGAGAGAATCATTGATTGGCATGTCCCCTACTGGGGATTGAGTCTGCAACCTGGGCAGTGCTCTAACTGGGAATTGAACTGTGACCTCCAGGCTCATAGGTCCATGCTCAACCACTGAACCATGTCGGCTGGGCTGGACTGTGTTTTTTTTTTTTTTTTTTAATGTATTGAGGTTAGGTATGGCCTAGGGCAGGGGTGGGCAACCCCTGGTACGCATGCCAAACATGGCACACCAGTAACTTTTGCTGGCATGCGAAACCCTCTTTTATAATCTTCCATTTACAATTGTGAATCTTTGTTCTCAGTGATGAATTTGGTAAGTCTCGTAATAGGAGTAGCCTGACGGATGAAAGTAGTAGCTCGTGCATATCTCTGAAGGTCACGAAATATAAACCTGATGTAAAATCTCTGTCATCAGTGATGCAGCAGCAAAAGTCCCACTGATAATATCAAACGGAGTCATAGAGTTTTCTGTAGGACTATCAGTGTACATGTATACATTAAAAAAATAAATGTATTTTTCATCATCATATACTGTGTTTTTGTCGCTCGAATGAATTTTTTTTAAAAAATATATTTTATTGATTTTTTACAGAGAGGAAGGGAGAGGGATAGAGAGCTAGAAACATCGATGAGAGACAAACATCGATCAGCTGCCTCCTGCACACCTCCTACTGGGGATGTGCCTGCAACCAAGGTACATGCCCTTGACCGGAATTGAACCTGGGACCTTTCAGTCCGCAGGCCAACGCTCTATCCACTGAGCCAAACTGGTTAGGGCATGAAATTACTCAGAGGAGAAAAAGAAAAAATTAATGAAAAGCAACAAAGAAAGCTTATTTGATTTCAAGGATACCAGCAAAAGAGAGAATAAATATATTATGGAAATCCTAGAGGAGAATAGAGAAGGATAGAAATTTTATTTAAAGAAATAATGGCTGGAAACTTCCCAACTCTTGGGATAGATATGGACATCCAGCTACACGAAACTCAAAGATCCTGAAATAGGTTGATATTAGAAAAATACTTCATAAAGAAAAATTTTTAATCAAAATATCAAAAATAAAAAATAATTTTGAAAGTAGCAGAAGGAAATGACTGGTCACTTACAAGAAAGCCCCAATTAGACTATTAACAAATTTCTCAGCAGAAATCTTGAGGACATGCGAGAGGGACATAATATACCCAAAGTATCGAGAGAATTAAATTACTAATCAAGAATGTTTTACTCAACAAAGCTGCCCTTCAGAAATGAAGGAAGAGAAACACTTTTGCAAATAAAACCTGCGGGAGTTCATCACCACTACACCTGCTTTATAAGAAATGCTACAAGGATTTTCAAACTAAAATGAAAGATTGCTAATTAATAACATGAACATATATGAAAGTATAAAACTAACTGGTCAAATAAACTAAATAAGAATTGGTTGCTTAAAAATATAAACCAAAATAGACAAAACTTTAGTTAGGCTAAGAAAAAGAAAGAAAAGATTCAAATTAATAAAATAAAAACTAAAAAGGAGACTTTATAATGGATACCACAGAAATACAAAGAATAATAAGACAATATTATGAAAATTATATGTTAACAAATGTGATAACCTAGAAGTATTCGATACATTTTTAAAATGAACACACTACCTACTAAGACTGAGTTATAAAAATATAAAATCTGAACAGCCAAATAATAAGGAGATTGAATCAGTAATAAAAAACCTCCCAACAAAGAGAAGTCCAGGAACAGATGGCTTCCCTGGTTAATTCTACCAAATATTTAAAAAAGAATGAATACCAATCCTTCTCAAACTCTTCCAACAACTTGGATAGGAGCGAACAAATTCCAAACTCATTTTACAAGGCCACTATTACCCTGATAACCAAAGCTAGGAAAGACACAAGAAAAGAAAATTACAGGCCAATATCCCCGATGAACAAAGATGCAAAAATCCTTAACACGCCTAGTAATTCTTAAAACAGCCAGCTCTGGTCTACTGCATCTAGAACTGAGGCTTGGTAGGTTCAACACTGTCACATGGGTTAGCACAGTTCATAGCACCAGCTCCCCAGCACTCAGCAGCCCTCAGTGTAGGTCACCTTCAGGCAGTAGAGCAGGTGAGCAAGTCAGAGCAAGAGAAGACAGACCCATGAGGGTGGTCATATTGGGACATGCTGCTCACAGTGCCAATAGTTCTGGGTCACCTGCACAGGAAAAGGCCTATAACTCTCATAATTGAGGTCTCAGGGTAGGATAGAGTGGGCCTCTTAGGAGCTCGGAAACGGCTTGAGAGAGCAAGGAAAGGAGCCTGGCCTGAGATTTTATTGTAGCTGGGGGTATTAAAGAAAAAATATTCAATGACATCTGTCAAAGATGGTAAAGCAGGGTTAATTCAGAACCATTGCAAAAGGTTCAGAACCACTGTAACGGATTTCACAGGTGAGAAATGAGATTGGGCTCGATTTTGAGTACAAGTGGGAATCCACTGCCAGAGAATAGGGTGGGGTTCAGTGGATAGAAAATTACTAAAAAAGGAATTGCGGTGAGGGTGTTCTGGCTAAACCGACCAAACAGGATTCCTACTGCAGATAGGCCAGGGTGATCAGGCATCAGCTGATGGTGGAAGAGGAGGAAAGTGATCAGATATGGAGGGTGGTCAGATAGGAGGGTGGGGGATTCTGGTTCACCCAACTTAGCAAGGTTCCTGCTGAAACTGGATTTTACAAAGAAGTGCAAAGATAGGCCTAGGAAAAAGTTCAGGAGCCACACTGAAGTTGTTCAAGCAAAGATTCCTTATCAGGGGTGGGACCAACGTAAGAATTCTACACACAGACTGGGGCTTGTGTGGTTGGAACCTGAAGCCAGTGCCAGAGGAGCGAGCCCTGGACTTTCTCATCAGCCTGCCCAGGTGTGGACACAAGGAAAGAGGGAGGAAGGAGGCTTAAGCTGTTAGCAAATACCAGACAGTTCAGACTGACTGCTCATTATGAGGACAAACATGGGTAAGAACAATATGCATTTGCGGTGACTCGTTTTTATATAACGAAATACTAACAGGAGCTCAAGAAATGATCAATACTGTGTATTTGGAGGTGGCTAGAGTAACAGCACTGGCGGGACCAGGATTTGTGGACAGTGAGTCTTTCAGCTGACTGTAAAATGAGCAGAACCAGGTGTCCAACTTTGAAGGGGTTGCTCAGTGAGTCTTCTTAAGTTAGACTTTTTCTATCTTACTGATTTATTTAAAATAAACAGAGAAAGTTATACAACTATGTGCTACTATTTTACTAGTCTTTCTTTAACTATAACTTTTGTACCTAGGAACCCCTTCTAAGATTTAGTTCCTTTAAACACTAAGGGTTACAATCACACACACACACACACACACACACACACACACACACACACACACTAAGGTTTACAAAAGTGTAACCATACAAAATGAAAATTTCAAATACCTTGCTAACTAAAAGGACAAGTTGCATCCCAGTTTATCCTTCCCCTATATCTCACACAGGGGTAGTTTCAGGAATAAGTAGCATTTGGGTGTAGCTTTTTTAAATGTAGGATTTTCAGAGACTTATATAAACTTTGATTACTTTACCTCACATCACTTAAAACAGAAATTCAATTGCTTTAGCTTTTTAAATTTCAATGCACATACAAACACGGATGTAAAAACGAAAAATTAACCTGAGCACTTAAGTACATTCATCTAATCTTGAAATTCTCTTGCCTAAAAAGGAACAAAAATTCTATTTAGTTCTTATAAGGTGCTCAGGGAAACTAGGGCCAAAGGATTGCAGTATTCAGTGGATAAAGGATCCAAAGTAAAGAAACACAAGCACTGGGATCAGCTCGAGGTGAGCAACCTGCTTGCCACAGGACAGGAGAGCCACTTTCAGAAGGTTCCACAGTCTTGACTCTCCCGGTTAAGATATAACCCCTGGAGTGGGCCAGTCCCTGGGGAAGGAGGGGAGGGACACTTGAGCAGCCCCAGGAATGAAGTCTGGGAGCTCCAACACCCTCATCCCACAGTGAGGAAATGCTCAGCTAGATTCAGTTTAAGGTTCTGACCCAAATTAACTCCAAATTCATGAACCCTAATTCAGGACACAGAACTCCAGACGTTCTCAACGCACATGAATTACACTCCGAGTGCACCTACACTGTGGATGCAAAACTCCAATCTACGTCTAGAAACAGGCCCAGGGGAACCACAACGAAACCTCAGAAGGGTCTTCACCTCCTCCCCCATGTGCACCTGCACCCCCAGCTTTCAGGGCTGTAGCTTCTCACTGTAAAGGCTCCTTCCCTGGTGGGTGTGAGCAGGTAGGACACCTGCAGGGGAGGCTCTCCAGGAAGAACCAACTGGGCCTTCAGGTACTTCCCCTTGCAGGCTCAGGAGGCCTTAGATACACTGCCCTCAGGTCTCCACACACCACTGGAGTTGCTCTGCAACACACTTTGATATTTTGAATGACATAAATCCCGTTTTTTGAACAATCCACCAAAATCACATAATCCCAGCATTTATGGGGAAAGGAAGGAAGAGTTAAGTGTCTTTTACTAGTTCAATTAGAAAACCCCTAAAATGTATTCTGTTCAAAAAAAGGTGTCAATTGCTGAAACCGGTTTGGCTCAGTGGATAGAGCATCGGCCTGCGGACTGAAAGGTCCTAGGTTCGATTCCGGTCAAGGGCATGTACCTGGGTTGCGGGCACATCCCCAGTGGGAGATGTGCAGAAGGCGGCTGATCGATGTTTCTCTCTCATCGATGTTTCTAACTCTCTATCTCTCTCCCTTCCTCTCTGTAAAAAATCAATAAAATATATTAAAAAAAAGGTGTCAATTATTTCTATTTAGATGAAAAGTAATTGGTTTTTTAATAATTTCTCACACTTGAACACTTCTGCTCTGCAAGTCTGAACCTGGAATTGTATTTGAAAACACCCCAAAATAAAAAACAGACTTCAGAAACTTACTACAGGGGAAGAAAGAGTCAAAGAAGAATTCTATACAAATGTAAAGCAATACTGAAAAAATTTTCCCGAAATCCACCTCTTTCTTGCCTGATTGGAACTATTAAATGTTGTCTTTCAAGCTCTACTGATGGAATGTATTTTACCCTCATTGGAAAGCAAAAACATACCTAAGTCGGTCTTTTCAGGTGACAGACACAGGGAGTGGCTGTGCTCACGGGACAAGTCACCCAGGAAAGTTTCCGAAAAGAAACCTCCACCCACAGGACTTGCCCTGCGCGTCTGTGCCCAGGGGACATCCTGGGGGAGGGGAGCGGGGATTTCATTCAAAGACTCCAGGTGGCCATTCTCGGTCTTCCTCTCAAGTAAAATACCCACAGAGAAAAAAAAAAAAAAATACATCTTTAAAAAGAGCAATCCATGGCCCTGTGGAAAAACGATAAATAGTTGGTAATGATGCTGTGAACCGGTCAGACCAAGTTGGCCTTCAGGACCGCGAGGAAGGAACCGGAAATTCAGAAACGCATGGGTCGGGTAAGGGGTAGCGGATAGGGGGTGAGAGGTGAGGGGTAGGGGGCGGGGAGAGACCGGGTCCTGGATTGGAGACCCTGCTTCGCAGGCATCGGGAAAACGGAGGAGAAAGCGGGTCCCCCTGAGGAGAAAGGAGGGACTGGAGACCCTACAGACCTCAGCGCCTCCTCTGCACAAACCCCGCAGCCGAGTCACGGTTTCCCCCGGCGACCCTCCCCCTCCCCGTGGTCCCCGCGCCATCTGGGGAGACGCGGGGCTGCGGGCGCAGAGCTGCCGAGAGTCTCCGGGCCGCACTCGCCGCGCCTGTGACGGGACCGGACAGGACACCGGGGCCCCGGCTGCCCGCCCAGCCCCGCGCTGCGAGCCCGGGAGGACCGCGGTCCCAGCCGAACCCGGGAACTCGGGTCCGCAGACTCTGGACTTGACCGCGGAGGCCAGGTCTGGTAACAGCCAGTCCCAAGCAGCCCCTGTCCCTGTCCCGGGCCGCGGGTCCCACGCTCACCACCTCCCGGCGTCGGGGGCCCCGGGGGCCATCCCTGAGGCTCCGTGCAGGTCCAGGTGGGCGGGCTGATGCTGCGGCGGAGACACCGGACCGTTACCCGCAGGTGGGACGTGCCCCCAGCGTGACCCCGAGCACCGCACCGTCGGGAGCGTCCACGCGGTTTCAGGAGCGTGCCTGCCGCTGCGCCCTGATTGGACAGCTCGCAAGGACCCGCCCCCCGTTTTCCTGAGTGCCGACCGGGAGGAGGTCATGAGTGGGAGTAGCTTTTGCGGGTGGGCGGGACCCGTCCTCTCGAGAGGAGGTTGCGTTTTTATTTTATTTTTTAGAAACGTTTGCTTTTAAATAAAACCTGTTCCTGGCCCTAGAGGGGCTGTGCTGTCTTCCTGAACGTGGGACACAGGTGTGCGCAGGGGATTGCCGTTTCCAGAGGGAGCGATGCCCATGTCCCGAGCAAGAGGGGCATCCAGGCGAGACCAAGCCCCTGGGACCAGAGTGTCAGAAGGCCTCCCTAGGTCAGTTGACCTAGGCTGGGAGGCCATCCATGCAAGGGTGATCCTTGTTTACAAACCCATGTAAAAATGACCTCACCATCTACACTAATAAAAGAGAAATATGTAAATTGGTCATCACTCCACCACACCCACCAGCCAATCAGGATGAACATGCAAATTAACCCAACAAAGATGGCGGGTTAATTTGCATACACAGGCATGGAGCAAAGACTGAAGAAGACTGAAGAGGCTTGGCTTCTTTGCTGCGGCTGGAGCAGAGAAGCCAAGCCTCGCTACTGCGGCTGGAGCTGAGAAGCCTAGCCTCAAGGCTTGCCTTCTCCGCTGTGGCCAGACCAAAGACCAGGGTCCCGGGTGCCGGAGGAAAACCAGTGCCAGCAGCCAGGGGAAGGAAGGCCTATTGCTCGAATCTTCGTGCAATGGGCCTCTAGTCTATATATATATATAAAAGCCTAAGCCACTGAAATGACCCGGCAGGTTGTTATGATGCGCACTGACCACCAGGGGGAAGACGCTCAATGCAGGAGCTGCCCCCTGGTGGTCAGTGCGCTCCCATAGCGGCAGCGTGAGTGGGCGGCGGTGGTGCCTGGCTGGAGCTCAAGCTCCTCACGGGCCACCTGCTACTTCGTGCCCTACTACATCCCCTGAGGGCTCCTGGATTGCGAGAGGGCGGAGGCCAGGCTGAGGGACCCCAACAGTGCACGAATCCGTGCACTGGGCCTCTAGTATGCAATAAAGATTCTGGCTCCATTTTGATCCTTGCTGTCTGAGGCTTCTACCAGTCCCTTCTTCACCTCCACACATGTGATATTTGAGCCAATGAGTCTCATCGCCGCCCAAGGTCTTGATTCTGCTGGGAAGCTGGAATCTCGAAGCCCAGGCCCCAACTAACCATAAATTGTAAGATGTGTTCAATAAAACTCTCAGGTGTACATTTTACAATACAGGGAAATTTATTTAATGTTTTTTTTAAAAAACATACTTTTTTAAAATTGATTTCAGAGAGGAAGAGAGAGGGAGAGATAGAAACATCAACGATGAGAGAGAATCATTGATCGCCCTGACAGGGAATGGAATCATGACCTCCTGGTTCAGAGTTATACCTCAACTACTGAGCATTGCAGGCCGGGAAATTTAAATGGTTTTTGAGTGTGTGCCCAGAGATTTCGAAACGTAAACAGCTATGGCATCCCTACGGCAATTGAATTCCTATTATCACCAATATAAGAAAAAACAATAAAGGTTCTGGAAATGTGGGAGGTACCTGGAAACTCAATATATTTAACACATTGATTCAAAACTTTGAATACATTTATTTATTTGAAAGCTTTATTGAGATAGAATACACATATTTTACAATGCATCCCTTTGATAGGTACAATTTGTTGGGTTTTAATATATTCACAGAGAAGTGCAATAAGCACCACAATCTTTGAAAACAATTTTTTTGTCACCTCAAAACCAAACCCCTGTGTGCTTTAGCTATCATTTCTCTATCTTCCCATCTTCTAACTCAGAGCCACAGTTCTAGGCAACCTCTAAGTTTACTGTCCATAGACTTCCTTTTCTAGATTTACATATGAATATCTTTGCAACTAATTTCAATCACTTAGCATAATTTTTCAAGGAACATTCATGTTGTAATATGTATGGATACTTTGTTTTTATGGCCAAATAATGTGGACTTATATGGATAAAACATATTTTGTTTATCTATTTATCCCTAATAGATATTTGGTTTATTTCTACCTTTTGGCTATTATGAGATTGCAATAAACTGTCAAGTACAAGATTTGTTTGGACGTATATTTTCATTTCTCAGAGGCATATACCTAGGAATGAAATGATGGGTGCTATGGCAATTCTAGGTTTAATTTTTGAGAAACTGCTAGTTTTCTCTTTCTTTAAAAAAAAAAAAATATTGGAGCATCTTTAATGTGCTAGGTGCTAGGGATACAGTGATGAAAAAGACAAAGTTGCGGTCCATAAGGATCTTCAACTCTTGCATCCCTGGAATAAAGCTGCCACACTGTTTTCTAATGTAGCTGCACAATTTTATATTCCCATCAGCAGTGGATGAGGGTTCTGACTTTTTCACGTTCTTGACAAAACTTATTTCACTTTTTTATTCTAGCCATCCTAGTGGTTGTGACATGGTATCCCACTGGGGTTTTGATTTAAATGTCCTTGAGGACTAATGGTGTAGAGGTCAAGCGGAATGAAGTTAACTAGAAGAGGATATTCTGCCAGGAAAAGGCGGGAGCCTGCAAGCAGGCCACGTCAGAACAAAGTCTTGCAAGCAAGACTTATTGTTCAGAGGCAGGACTTTCCTTGACGTGATAAATAGTCCATGAGGGCATGGAAAGTTCAAGGGAGGGTGCACTGCTGCAGGTGGAAATAATCTTTGTATAACATAGGAAATTAATAGTGTAATGTGTAACTTAGCTTTGATGCATGTTTGTTAATCATTGTCACTTGCTGTACTCCATTGTTGTTTGCTGTACTCACTACAATAAAAGCCAGAAGGCATCAGGGGGTCTTTGCTACTTGCCTGAGCGAGCGGTAGCCCTCTGCTTCTCTGTATCCTGTCGTCTGACTCATCTCCGTGTCTCCATTCAAAAAGAACATCAATAAATGGTGTCCAGCATCTTTTCTTGTGCTCTTGGCCATTTATATATCTTCCTTGGGAAAATGTCTATTTGCATCCTTTAATGTTTTATAATTTGGTTATTTTTTATTATTGAGTTGTAAGAGTTTGTTACATATTTTTGATACAAATCCCTATCAGATATATGATTTTCATTTTTTTCTCCCACTCAGTGAATTGTTTTCACCCTATTGCTTTAAAAATTTTACTTTTAATTGTGGTAATATACACATAGTATAAAATTTACATCTTAAAAATATTGTTTTGTTAATTTTCACCTGAGGATGTTTTTCCATTGCTTTTCAGAGAGTGGAAAGGAGAAAGGCAGGGAGGAGGAGGGGGAGAGAGAGAGAAATATCACTGTGTCTCATATGGATTGTTTGTCTCCCACATGTGTCCTGACTGAGGCCAGGGATTGAACCTGCAACCCAGGTAAGTGCTCCTGATAGGGAATAGAACCCTCAACTCTTTGGTGTGTGGGCCGATGCTCTAACCACTGAAAAACACTGGCCAGGGCTAAAATTTACATGTTAGGTGTACAATGCAGTAGTGAGCAGTACACTGACATTAGGAAACTGATGTAAGAACTTTATTCATCTTTGAAAAAATTTTCAAGCCCTGGCCAGTTTGGCTCAGAGGATAGAGCTTCAGCCTGAGGACTGAAGGGTCCTGGGTTCAGTTCTGGTCAAGGGCATGTACCTCGGTTGCAGGCTCAATCCCTGGCCCTGGTCGGGGTACATGAGGTAGGCTACCAATCCCATGTGTCTCTCTCACATTGATGTTTCTCTCTCTGTCTCTCCCCCTCCCTTCTACTCTCTCTAAAAATCAATGATAAAAATATGCTCAGGTGAAGAATAACCAAAATAAATTTTTCAGTTACAGTTGACATAGAATATTATATTAGATTCATGTGTACAACATAGTGATAAGACATTTATATAATTTGCAAAGTGTGCATCCCGATAGGTCTAATACCCATATGACACCATACATAGTTATTATATTATTGACTACTTCCTTATGCTGTGTTTTATATCCTGTGACTATATTTGTAACTGGCAATTTGTTCTTATTGTAGTTTATTTCTAATATTATGCCATCGTGGTCTGCGAAGACGCTTTTTATGATTTCAATCTTCTTGAATTTGGGGATACTTTGCTTGTGACCCAATATATGGTCTATTTTGAATATGTCTTATGAGCATTTGAGTAAAATGTATATTCCCTGGCTTTGGGGTGAAGTGTTCTGAAGATGTCTATTAAGTCCATCTGATCTAGTGAGTCATTTAGGATTGCTGTATCTTTGCTGATTGTTTGTCTAGAGGGCTTATCCAGTGTTGTCAGTGGTGTATTAAAGTCCCCTACTATGATTGTATTGTTGTTGATCTCTCCTTTGATATCTTCCAGGAGTTTTTTTATGAATTTGGGTGCTCCTGCATTGGGTGCATATATGTTTACCAGGGTTATATCTTCTTGTTGTATTGATCCCTTTAGTATTATGAAGTGGCCTTCCTTATCTCTTGTTATGGCCTTCACTTTGAGGTCTATTTTGTCCAATATAAGTATTGCTACCCCAGCTTTCTTTTCCTTTCCATTTGCCTGAAAGATATTTTTCCATCCTTTCACTTTCAGTCTGTGTGAGTCCCTTCTAATGAGGTGGGTTTCTTGTAGACAGCAGATGTATGGGTCATGTTTTTTTATCCATTCAGCCACTCGATGTCTTTTGTTTGGAGCATTTAGTCCGTTTACGTTTAAAGTTATTATTGAAAGGTACTTGTTTGTAGGCATTTCTGTTTTTGTGTGGCTGTTTTCTTTCTGAGCTTTTTATTTCTTATTTTTATACCAGTCCCTTTAGCATTCCTTGCATTGCTGGCTTGGTGGTGATAAACTCCCTTAGCCTTTTTTTGTCTGTGAAGCTTCTTATTTCCCCTTCAAATTTGAATGATAGCCTTGCTGGATAGAGTATTCTTGGATTCAGTCCTTTGCTTTGCATCACTTTATAAATTTCTGTCCATTCTTTTCTGGCCTGATGTGTTTCTGTTGAGAAATCATTTGACAATCTAATGGGAGATCCCTTGTATGTAACTTTCTGTCTCTCTCTTGCAGCCTGTGAGATTCTCTCTTTGTTCTGAACATTTGCCATGGTAATTATGATGTGTCTTGGTGTGGGTCTTTTCGGGTTCACCTTGTTTGGGACTCTCTGGGCTTGTGTGACTTTTTTCTTCCCCACCTCAGGGAAGTTTTCTGATATTATTTCTTCTAATAGGTTTTCTAATCCTTGTTCATCCTTCTGTTGTTCTAGTACCCCTATTATTCGTATGTTGTTTCGTTTCATGTTGTCCCAAAGCTCCCTTAGGCTCTCCTCCTGTCTTTTCATTTTTTTCTCCAATTGCAGTACATTTTGGGTGTGTTTTGCTTCCTTGTCTTCTAATTCACTAATTCGGTCCTCCGCTTCTCCTAGTCTACTGTTGATACTTTCAATGGAGTTTTTCATTGCAGCTATATCACTCTTCATTTCTTCTTGGGTCTTACTTAAGTTGTTGATTTTTTCATCTGTTTCTTCTAGCTTCTTCCATATGTTATCGATTTTTTCATCTGTTTCTTCTTGCTTCTTGCAGAGGTTGTCGATTTTTTCCTCCATCCTGTTTATGCACTCTAGGACCCTTATTCTGAATTCTTTTTCTGTCATGTTGCATGCCTCTGTATTACTTAGCTGCTTTTCTAGAGAGTCCTCCTTCTCTTTCCTTTGGGGGTTTCTTTGTCTACCCACGTTTGATCTCACTGACATATCTAGATGTTGAGTCGTTCAGTGGTTGCTCCCTTGGTGGCAGTGACTCCTTGGTCTGTGGTTGCTCTTCGGGCGGTTGCGGTAGCAGCTGCTCTTCAGTTGGCAGCAGCTCCTCTGGTGGGTGCTGTTCACAGCTGTGGTGGCTCTTCTGGCTGGTGGGGCGAGGTTTCACGTACAGCTGCTGTTCCTCAGCAGAGGGTGTGGTGCTCAGGAGGTTGCTGTTGCTTGGATCTGCTGCGTTGATTTAAAGGCACAAAATACAACACAACAAGGCACCACATACCAGGCACTATACACAAATATATTCACGATATTAATAACCCCAAATAAAGGTGACCACCTGAATTAAGAGAATTAGGGGATAAGGAAGAAGGAAGAGAAAAAGATAAAAGAGAGAAAAGAAAAGAAAAGTAGGGACCAAAAAAAGGAGTGCAAAAATGAAATTGGGAAAAAGGAGGGGGGAAAATAAAACCGAGAAAAGAAAAGAAAAGAAAAAAAAAAGAGCAAAAAGAGAGAATGAAGTGGAAGAGGGGAAGAGACTTTTTTATATGAGGAGAATACTCCTATAGAACAGCCATTAATCCCAACAAATTCCAGCAACAGCTCCCTGGAGATGAATGCAAACTAGAAACAACCAATAATATAACGATGAAAATAGAATGGAGAACACTAATCCCAAAATAAAATAAAGAGAAAATAAAATGGCACTTTAAAAAAAATGGTAAAATGGTAGCAGTAATAATACTGGTTAAAAATAAGAAGGTAGTAATTAAAAGGGTAAAATCAGGTGATGGAAAAAGAGGAAAAACAAAAGAAGAAAAAAAAAGAAAAAAAATTGGTTTCTTAGTTAAAAGGTGAAAAAAGAAAAAAAAAATTGCAGTAGTGAAGGTCCTTCGGTTCTTCTATTCTTCAGTGTGGCTCACCTTAGACCTGCCAGGTATTCAGGAGAGTGTTGAGTTTCCCTGCGATACACTGTTCCTCTGTGTGTAAACCACAGTCCTTATTTTAAAGCAAGCCGAATTTGTTTCCCAGACTGCCTATTTTGTGTTTAGCAAAGAGTCAGTTTGTGGGTCCGCCTCTGGGTGGCAGTGTTCTGGGGTTGGCCTCTGAGGCTATAGGGCCTCTCTGTCCAGTGGAAGTTCACTGCCCAGAGCTGGCTGCGTAATAGTTAGTTACTGGCGCTGTGTTGTTGCTGGGATTGAAAATCCCTCTATAGGCCAGACCCTGTTAACTCCCAGGGACTGATCAGGTTATTTTAATCCTTGATCTCATACAGGGTGGAATCTGGGTGTGGCTGTGCTCCTTGCCTGGGGGCTGGGGGGAGAAGTCTCACTCTCCGGAGAGAATGGCTGCCCCAGTCCTGGGCTCAGGGGTGTCTCAGCACTCAATTCGCTGCCACCTCTCCCGGCCCTCCTTCTCTCCTCAGTCTCTCCCCAGATTCCACTCCTCCGCACCCTCTCCCTCTCTTCAGCACAGGTGAGTGTCTGTATCCGAAATGTCCCATGAACAGGATTCAGTAAAAACAAACAAACAAACGCCGGCCGCGGAAATGGGGAAGGCTTGGTTTCTGTAAGCTTCTTCTCTTACCGGGACTGCATGGTCTGGTCAGCTCTTCAGGCTGCCCCCTTTAGGCTCAGTCCTCCGTGATCACAGAACCCAGCTCTCAATTCCCCTGGCGGCGCCAGGAATCCCGCGGTTCTCCTTTCCTTTGTCAGGGGCTGTGCCTGTCCCAAGGGACGCGGCTGTCTGCCACGCGGTCTCCCTCCGACTCTCTGGGCTCAGAGGTCTGGCAAACTTTCCTGCCCAAATCCCTGGTTTTTTTTTACCTTTTCAGGGGAGTTCTGCTCTTCCCGGCTGCAAACCGGTTCACCAGCTGAGCAATTTCGCCAATTCGGGGTGGATGTTACTAGTTTCAGCTGCTCACTCCATTTGCTCCGGGACACGACCTGGGACGTTTCTGCCTATACCGCCACCATCTTCCGTCTCGGCTGGCAATTTGTTCTTAATCTCTTCACCTTTTCCACCGATTCTCCCAAACCCCCTCCCATCTGGCAACCATGAATTTGTTCTCTGTAACTATGAGTTTGTTTGTTCATTTATTTTGTGTTTTAGGTTCCACATATAAACGAAATCATATGGTATTTGTCTTTCTCCAACTTATTTCACTTAACATAGCACCCTCTAGGTCAGGGGTCCTCAAACTTTTTAAACAGGGGGCCAGATCACTGTCCCTCAGACCGTTGGAGGGCTGGACTATAGTTTAAAAAAACTATGAATAAATTCCTATGCACACTGCACATATCTTATTTTGAAGTAAAAAAACAAAATGGGAACAAATACAATATTTGTATTTGCATGTGGCCCGCGGGCCGTAGTTTGAGGACCCCTGCTCTAGGTCCATCAATGTTGCCACAAATGGCAATATTTCATTCTTCTTTATGGCTGAGGTTAATTTCTATCAAGCTTTCTTATGTTACTTACATTTCTATTTGTCTTCCATGGGAGTTTTCACATGTTAAGACTGTGAATCAATTAAAATGTTTCCCACTGTGTTTACATTCAAGGAGTTTTAATCAGTGAGTCATTTTATGCTTTTGATAGGAACTGGAATAATGGAAGCCTTCCACATATTCTTCACTTTCATATGGTTTTCTAAAGGTTATGATCAATGAAGGCTTTTCTGTATCTCTTACTTTCATGGGGTTTCTCTCCAGTGTGAGTTCTTTTGCATGTTTTGAAGGAACTGTGATCTCGGTAGGCTTTAGCACATTGTTTACATTCAAAGGGTTTCTCTCCAATGAGATTTCTTTCATGTTTTCAAAGATAACTAAGACAACTGAATGCTTTACTAAATTTAAAAAATATATATGATTTCTCTCCAGGGTTCCTATCATGGATTTTAAAACTTGTTAATATCTGAATGATTTTCCAAATTACTTACATTCACAGGGTTTTTTCTCTAGACTGAGTCCTTTTGTACCTCTCGGAAAGGTACTGTTATGTCTGCAGACTTTCCCATGCTCCTCATACTCACAAGGTTTCTCTCCAGTTCTTTCACGTGTTTTTAAGGGACTTTAGGCTTTAACTTCATTGTTAACATTCATAGGGTTCTCGCCCTTGAGTTTTCTCATGTATTCCAAGACCAATGGAACACCTGAACGTCACCACACATCTTACATTCATAGTGTCTCTGCAGTGTGAGTTCCTTTATGCATCTGGAAATCCTCATGAAAACGGAAGGCTTCCCCACACTGTTTATATTCATAGGGTTTCTCTCCAGTATGTGTTCTCTCATGTTTTTGCAGAGAACTGTGCTCTCCGAAGGCTTTATCACATTGTTTGCACTCATAGGGTTTCTCTCCAGTATGTGTTCTCTCATGTTTTTGGAGATAACTGTGATCTCTGAAAGCTTTACCACATTGCTTACATTCACAAAGTTTCTCTCCTGTGTGAGTTTTTTTGTGTATGTGCAAGGAACTATACAATTTGAAGACTTTATCACATTGTTTGCATTCATAGGGTTTCTCTCCAGTATGTGTCCTTTTTTGCTTTTGAAGAGAAGTGGGATACGTGAATGCTTTGCTACAGATTTTACACTTATAGGGTTTCACTCCAGTGTGAATTCTTTCATGTATTTGAACATAACTGGAAGAGCTGAAGGCTTTACCGCATGTTTCACATTCATAGGGTTTTTCTCCAGTGTGAGTTCTTCCATGCACTTGAACTTGATTGGAAGAACTAAAGGCTTTACCACATACTTTACATTCATAGGGCTTCTCTCCAGTATGTGTCGTTTTATGTGTTTGAAGAGAACTGGGATACATGAATGCTTTGCTACAGATTTTACATTCATAGGGTTTCTCTCTGGTATGAATTCTTTTGTGGGTTTTTAAGGAACTGGGATCTCTGTAGGCTTTGCCACATTGTTTACACTCATAGGGTTTCTCTCCAGTATGAATTCTCTCATGTATTTTTAAGTAACTGGGATCTCTGTGGGCTTTACCACATTGTTTACACTCATAGAGTTGCTCTCCAGTGTGAGTTCTTTCATGTGCTTGAACATGACTAAAGCAATAGAAGGTTTGCCCACATATTTTACATACATAGGGCTTCTCTCCTGTATGAATCCTTTTGTGTCTCAGTAAGAAACTGTAAGATGTGTAGGCTTTACCACAGTGTTTACACACATAGGGGTTGTCTCCAGGGACCGTTATTCCATGTAATTGAAGTGAACATGGACAACTAAAGGCTTTCCCACATTCCTTATGTTTATAGGTTTTCTCTACACTGTGATTTATTTCATGTTTTTCAAAATACTGGAGATAACTGAAGGCTTTACCACATTTTTTGAACTTATAAGGTTTCTCTCCATATTTTTGAAATTCATATGCTTTGTGTCTAGTGTGATATCTGATGTGCCTGTTAAGGGATAAATGATGCATGAAGACTTTTCCACACACACTGCATTCACATGGTTTCACTCCAGTGGTTTTGTTGTTCAGACTGAGATTTGAAATAAGGCTGAAGTTTTCTCCACATTGACTACTCTCTTTACTTCCACAGACTTTCTCTACCATTTGACTTCTGTAAATAATGAAAAGTACAGTATTAATAATTATTATTATTTTTGATTAATCCTCACTAGGGGCAGGGAGCGAACCTGAAACCCAAGTATGTGGCCTTGATCAGGAATCAAAGCCATGGCTCTTTGGTGCATGGGCCCACACTCTAACCACTAAGCAACATTGGCCTGGGCAATGATTCTTCATTAATGATTTTATATTAATTATATTTATTATGATTTATAGGAAAAGTATAGGTATTCTGTGTTATCTGAAATAAAAAATACTGAGAGTTTTCTAAGAAGACTTCACCCTTGCTATTATCAAACTGTGATATATATGCATATATATAGCTTATTAATACGGTTTCCAAGTGAATTATTTTGCAAACACTGAACATATATGGTACATTTGACAAAGTATTTTTGGTAAAAATTTTCTAAGAAGACATTTAAAGCAGTTTATTAGTTTTGTTTGCTTCTTTAAAAAATTTCATAACATACTAGAATTCTTCTTTCTATTGTCCAACTCACCTTAGTTTTCTCCCCTGGTTTTTGTAGTGATTTTCAATGTCATGTTCTTCCCATATTTTTCCTAAAATTCAGACCCAGAAAATGAGTCCAAAGAATTCATATTATAGAAAAATAATTAGCTTCTAGATTTATGATAAGCTGTGACCAGGCCAAATTAATTTACCAATGTCTTCCCTTTTCACATTACACATCTTAGAACAATGCTGATGAGCAAGAAACACTTATTCTGTAATTGACAAATGAAAGAATGTCATCCTTACCTATGGAGGCCAGGTTCCTGAAGGTTTCCCTCATCACATCTCTGTAGAGCTTCTTCTGTGAAGGCTGCAGTAAGGCCCACTCCTCCAGAGTGAAGTTCACAGCCACATCCTCAAAGGCTACTGAGTCCTAAAACCTCCCAACTGTGTAGAGTTGATGTGTGAGACTGACAGCACTGGACATCCAGACTTGATTTATAGGAAGATTACATATGATTCTCTTGACTCTAAATATTATTCTTATAACTGGATCATCAGAAATGTACTCTCTGATATAAGCATAACCAATGGACACAAGACACTGGGTGGTAGGGGAGGCCGGGGGAAGGTCAAGGGGGAAAAAAAAGGAGACATATGTAATACTCTTTGTAATACTTTAAGCAATAAAACAAAATTAAAAAAAAGAAATGTACTCTCTGTTCATACTTACTTTCTCATAAATTTAACATGATCATGAACACATGGAAATGACTTACACATTGTTACTGTGATCACATTACATTTTTTCCCCTAATGACAGGATTCACAGAATGTTTGGAAATGACAAAAATGCTATTCAAATGAAACAAATATTTAAAAAAATTCTTTATTGTTTAAAATATTACATATATTATTACATATTTCTCCTTTCCCCCCATTGACCTCTCCCTGGCCACCCTCATCCCCCAGCAAATATTATCATTTAAGACCATGAATTCCTTGTGAGAAAAATTCTTTCATCTTCTTTATTACCCACCATTTTCAGCACTCCATGATGTAGAGGCTTAAATTTGCATGAGGTCTTAGTAAATAAAACATAGTGAAGAACTAGAAGCTTTTCCTTCTCATCCCATCACCAAACATGGGAGTCCAGGAGGCCTGTGAAAATCACTTCCAACAAAGCCAGCTGACCATGTGTCCTAAAGTCCTCCAGGCCTTTACCCTAGTCAGGGGCAGCTGGCTCAGGGTAAATATGCTTGTGCAGAAGCATTGTAACTTGTGTAGTATTTATCACAGACTCAGTGCTTCCTTCTGTCTCTGTTTAGTTTAATGGGGCTGGAGAGTTATTTGGAATTTAGAGCTCAGATACAAGGAAGAAGGCGTGAAGAGTTAGACCACAAAACCCCTATAGTCATGTGCTCAGGACTGCTTCCAGCCAAAGTTTAGAACACATAGTGAGAGAATGGGCCATAGGAGCTTTATCTGGTCAACTCCTAACAGTATTCCCTGGGACTTTCTGCCTTTGAGGAAGAGGTTAAAAGCTGTAGCTTGTATGGGAATTCATTTAAGTCCACAGCATTTGATGATGAATTTGCCTATGATTTTAGAATACCTAAAGGAACAGTGCTTTCCTCTAAAAGAACACAAAATTGCCCTAGCCAGTTTGGCTCAGTGGATAGAGTTCCAGTCCATGGACTGAAGGGTTGTGGGTTCGATTCAGGTCAAGGGCATGTACCTCAGTTGCAGGCTCAATCCCTGCCCTAGTCAGGTTAGTTGCAAGAGGCAACCAATTGATGTGTCATCTATGTTTCTCAATCTGTCTCTCCCTCTTCCTTCCACTCTCTCTAAAAATCAATGGAAAAATATCCTCAGGTGAGGATTACTAAAAGCACACAAAATTTCCATTCTCCAATTTTAGGAGAAAAACATTTTCTGACAAGTCAGTCTGGAGGCTGCTCACCATCTGGCACTTAAGGAACTTAGTAGCTGTCATATTCGATCTCATTAAAAAAAAAGTGTCCTGGCCTGTGTGGCTCAGTGGTAAGAACGCCAGCCAGAGCACCTAAGGGTCTCACGTTTGATTCCCAGTCAAGGACACATACCTGGGTTGCAGATTCGATCCTGGGCCCTGGTCAGGGTGGGTGTGGGAGGCAGCCAATTGATGTCTCTCTCTCACATTGATGTTTCTCTCTCCCTCTCCCTCCCTCCCTCTCCTTCCTTCCTTCCTTCCTTCCTTCCTTCCACTCTCTCTAAAAAAACAATGGAAAAAATATCCTTGGGTGAAGATTAACAACAACAACAACAACAGCAACAACAAAACAAAAAGAAAAAGAAAATAACTTGAAATAAACTACTCTTCTTAGATCCACCAGATCCTTGAGCTCACTGGGGAAATGGTATTTTCAAAATTAGGAAAGAGAAAAGATGGTATTTTGAACTATGCCCCAAACATTCTGTTTTCAATGAGGTCTGTACTTAAAAAAATTCCATTTCACCAGAGTCTATGCAAAGACAATGAAGAACAAGACAAAGGGAACACAATATCCATGAAGCCTAAAACAACCATCCTTAACATGAGTATTGAAATACGCACAATGGGAATACCTGAAAAAAAGAAAGACAGAAAGAAACAGCAGGTAAGTGGAGTATTAACCACTGAAATTTCCTAAAATGAACAATAGATGATACACTGTGGATCAAGAAAGCTCTAAAACATTAAAAATATCCACACAAGTATATCATATTCAAGTTAGACAAAAATCAAAGACAAAGGGAATATACTGAAAGAAGCCAGAAGTGAAAACAGATCTTAGGTATGCAGAAGCAAAGATATGAATTAAATTCAACTTATTTTTAGAAACCATGCAAGTAAGAACAGACTGTAGTAAAATATTGAACATTTTGAAATTGACAAAACACTCTGCAGAATTTGGTATCAAGGACAATAATCTTTCAAAAATAGGACAAAAATTGAGGGGATTAGTCGCTAGTACCCCTACTTTAAATGAAACATTCAAAAATTCATCACAGCCGAAACCGGTTTGGCTCAGTGGATAGAGCGTCGGCCTGCGGACTGAAAGGTCCCAGGTTCGATTCCGGTCAAGGGCATGTACCTGGGTTGCGGGCATATCCCCAGTAGGAGATGTGCAGGAGGCAGCTGATCGATGTTTCTCTCTCATCGATGTTTCTAACTCTCTATCTCTCTCTCCCTTCCACTCTGTAAAAAATCAATAAAATATATTTAAAAAAAAAATTCATCACAAAGATATAAATGATAAAAGGTGGAGGATTAAAAATAAAATAAAAAGAAATAAATGGAGGTAAAAATCTTTTGTACTTCTTAAAATATTAGCAATAATGTGTTAAGTCTTATAAGCTCATGGGTAATGGAAATAAATGACAATAATGTGACAAGGGATAGTGATGGGGAATTGGGAATAGTGTGGTAGGAGGTACTTGCATAAACAGTGAAGTGGTACTGTGTGACTTCACAGATGATGTGGGTTGGTTGTAAATGTATACTCAAAACTCAAAGGAAACCAATAAAAAAGCTTTTTTTTTTTTTTTAAAAAAATGTGACTGCTTTTCTGAAAGAGGAGAAAAAACAATTAGCAAAATCCTCAATTAAAGCCAAAGAAGGCATTAAAAATAAAATAAAGCCAAAGGTGGCAGAAAATGATTGAAGACGGTCACAATAAACAAGGGCAACAAATAGAAAGCAGTTAAAGTTTGGCAAATATTAATCCAATTGCATCAACAACCACTTAAATTATCAATGCTCTCAATACAATTGAAAGAGTAATATCAGATTTGTTGTCTATAAGAAACACACTTTAGAGGCCTTCCACATCTGAAGAACATCAAGGACGGGTATATTTTTCAGAAAGTGTTAGTGAAGAAGAGACAGTGGCTTGGGAGAACCAAGATGGCGGCATAGGTTAACACCGGAGTTTGCTGCTTTGAACAACTACTTCAAAAGTGAAACCAAAAAACGGAAGGGACATCACCCAGAACCACAGGAACGCTGGCTGAGTGGAAGTCCTACAGCTAGGAGGAAAGAGAAACGCATACGGACACTCAGAGGAGGCGCAGTGCTGAAGTCAAATTCTGAGGTGCGGAGTGCACGGAGCGGGCTGGCAGCGGAGGGCGTGGTTGGCGTTTTCAATCGGGAGGGAGTCGCAGACTCTGAGCTCCAGATCCGGGCGAGTCTTTAGGGACCCAGACTCAAACGGGAGAAGCGGGACTGTCTGGCTTCGGTCAGAGCGAGTGTAGCTTTCTCTCTGAGCTTTGCAGCGGGTGCTGGGACTCAGAGAGGCAGAGCCCCTGGGGACAGGACTGAGAGCCGCCATAACTGCTCTCTCTGGCCCACCCTGTTGATCCTGTGCGACCCGCCCCGCCCAAGCCCTGCACACAGGCATTTGCCGGATAGCCTCAGGCAAATGCCAGATTAGCACCTCCCTAGAGGACAGAAGTTCTCTCACTGCTGACACAGCTGATTCTCATAGCCACTTGGCCTGGAGGTCAAACCCTCCCTGGAATTAGCTACAACAATCAAGATTTAACTATAAGACTGCGAACAAAGACCACTAGGGGGTGCACCAAGGAAGCATAACAAAATGCGGAGACAAAGAAACAGGACAAAATTGTCAATGGAAGATATAGAGTTCAGAACCACACTTTTAAGGTCTCTCAAGAACTGTTTAGAAGCCGCCGATAAACTTAATGAGATCTACAAGAAAACTAATGAGACCCTCGATGTTATATTGGGGAACCAACTAGAAATTAAGCATACACGGACTGAAATAACGAATATTATACAGACTCCCGACAGCAGACCAGAGGAGCGCAAGAATCAAGTCAATGATTTGAAATGCGAGGAAGCAAAAAACACCCAACCGGAAAAGCAAAATGAAAAAAGAATCCAAAAATGCGAGGATAGTGTAAGGAGCCTCTGGGACAGCTTCAAGCGTACCAACATCAGAATTATAGGGGTGCCAGAAGATGAGAGAGAGCAAGATATTGAAAACCTATTTGAAGAAATAATGACAGAAAACTTCCCCCACCTGGTGAAAGAAATGGACTTACAGGTCCAAGAAGCGCGGAGAACCCCAAACAAAAGGAATCCAAAGAGGACCACACCAAGACACATCATAATTAAAATGCCAAGAGCAAAAGACAAAGAGAGAATCTTAAAAACAGCAAGAGAAAGAAACTCAGTTACCTACAAGGGAATACCCATACGACTGTCAGCTGATTTCTCAACAGAAACTTTGCAGGCCAGAAGGGAGTGGCAAGAAATATTCAAAGTGATGAATACCAAGAACCTACAACCAAGATTACTTTATCCAGCAAAGCTATCATTCAGAATTGAAGGTCAGATAAAGAGCTTCACAGATAAGGAAAAGCTAAAGGAGTTCATCACCACCAAACCAGGATTATATGAAATGCTGAAAGGTATCCTTTAAGAAGAGGAAGAGGAAGAAAAAGGTAAAGATACAAATTATGAACAACAAATATGCATCTATCAACAAGTGAATCTAAGAATCAAGTGAATAAATAATCTGATGAACAGAATGAACTGTTGATTATAATAGAATCAGGGACATAGAAAGGGAATGGACTGACTATTCCTGGGGGGGAAAGGGGTGTGGGAGATGCGGGAAGAGACTGGACAAAAATCGTGCACCTATGGATGAGGACAGTGGGTGGGGAGTGAGGGCGGAGGGTGGGGCGGGAACTGGGAGGAGGGGAGTTATGGGGGGAAAAAAAGAGGAACAAATGTAATAATCTGAACAATAAAGATTTAATTAAAAAAAAAAAAGAAACACACTTTAAATATGAAGACACAGATAGATTAAAAAAGGGTAAAGGAATGAAGCAAAGTAGGCCATACCAACAGAAATCAAAGGACAGATATACGAATTATAGACAATAAAGATTTCAAACCAAGGAAAACTCAGAGATAAAGAGGGACATTACGTAACGACTAAGGGGCCCACCTCCAAGAAGGCGCAGCCATCCTTTAGGTGTATGAACCTGGGTCAAACTTCATAAGGCAAGAGTTGATAGAATGCAGGAGAAATACATGAATCCACTACTGTGGCTAAAGACTTCAATATACCCTTATCATGAATTATAAATTCCAGTAGCAGGAAATCAAGAAGAACAGAGTGGAACTGAGCAGCGCTACGAAACAACTGAATTTAGCTATAACCTGTGGAATACTTCATGCCACAACAGCAGAATACACATTCTTCTCAAGTTCGCATGGAACATTAACCAAGACACAAGAGGTCCTGGGACATAAAGCACACCTTAATATGGAAGAACAGAAATCAGACAAAATATGCTCTTAGGCCACACAGGAATTAATCTAGAAATCAGTAACAGAAAGATAATCGGGAATGCTCCAAATATGTGGAGATTCAACCACACATTTATAAGTAACATATAGGAGGATCAAGGAAGAAATCTCTGGAGAAACAAGAAATTATTTTGAAACAAATAAAATAGAAATACATCATAATCAAACTTTGTGAGATATAGCAAAAGTGGTGCCAACAGGGAAATTTAGGCCATTAAACAATTATACTAGAAAAAAGAATGATCTATAATCAATAATGAAAGCATCTACCTCAGGAAAAAATAAAAAGAGTAAATTAAACCCAAAGTAAGCAGAATAAAAGAAAGGATAAAAATTATAAAAGAAGTCAATATGACTGTGGAAAATCAATGGAAGAAAAAAATTTAAAAGTTGCTTTATTGACAAGGTGAATAATATTGGTAAACATCTAGATAATATAGTTAAGAAAAAAGGGAAGACAGAAATTACTAATATTAGAAAGTAAGGAGGGGGAAATAATAAATAAAGGATTTGATAAAATTGAACATCCCACTTATGATAACAAACTAGCAATAGAGGGAAACTTCCACTTCTTGAGAAGAACATGTTCAAGACATGTAGCTAAACTCATCACATTTGCTCTTTATGACATGAGTGTGTATGTGAAAGAGCCCACAACAACAGAGATAACTCCTGAAATTAATGTGAGCATAGTAAGGATTAAGGATACACAAGTTAACTGTTTTCCTATAGACCAGTGGTTCTCAACCTTCCTAATGCCACGACCCTTTAATACAGTTCCTCATGTTGTGGTGACCCCCAAGCATAAAATTATTTTTGTTGCTACTTCATAACTGTAATGTTGCTACTGTTATGAATCGTAATGTAAATATCTGATGAAAGGGTCATTCGACCCCCAAATGGGTCATGACCCACAGGTTGAGAACCGCTGCTATAGACCTACACAAATATACTGAACTGATCTTTAACAAAGGAAGAAAGACAATTCAATGGAAATATGAAGTATTTTAAATAAATCGTGCTGGAAACCATGAAGATGCACATACAAACACACACGAAATCACAAAAACAAATAGAGACACAGATATTGCACTTTACACAAAACCTAACTCAAAACACATCCCTGGTTTGTGTGGTTAGAGTGTCATCCTATACAACTAAAGGTCGTGTTTGAATCTTGATCAGAGCACATACTTAGGTTGCAGGTTTGGTCCCTGGTATGGGAGGTAACTGATTGACGTTTCTCACATAGTAGTAGAGGTTTCTCTCTCCTTCTCTCTCTCTCTCTCTCTCTCTCTCTCTCTCTCTCTCTCTCTCTCTCTCTCTCTCCCTTCCTCCCTAAAAATCAATGAACATGTCCTAGGGTGAGGATTAAAAAAAGAACAAAAAGCAAAACAAAAAACCCCACATTGTGATCGAAATGTAAAATGCAAAAGTAATAAACTCCTACAAGATAACATATAAGAAATTCTAGATGCAAATAAAAGAACAATGAGGTATCATTATGCATTTATTATATGGCTGGAATTCAAAACACTCAGAACATCAAATATTGGTGGGGATGTGAAGCTGCAGGTAATCCTCATTCATTGCTGGTGGGAATGGAATTGGAGACAGGAACTTTCAATACTAAAATGTACTCTTACTTTGTATAGTAAGATCCAGCAATCAAACTCCTTGGTATAAACCTAAATGAATTGAAACCTTATGCTCATACAAAAACCTGTACATGAATATTTGTAGGTGCTTTATTCATAATTGGCAGGAGTTAGAGTTAAGCAAGATGTCCTTCAAGAAGCAGACAGACAACCAGTGGTAAATCCATGCAATGAAATATTTTTCAGTGATAATAAAGAAATGGGGACTTAATTAGGCCATGAAAACACAGGCGGAAACTTAAAAGTACATTGCTAAGTGAAAGAAGCCAAGCTGACAAGGCCAACATTATATGTTCTGAGTATATGACAACCTGGATCAGACAAAATTATAAGCCAATAAAAATCTTTGCATTTGAAGGATTTAGGGGTTGGAGGAAGAATTAATGAATAGGAGGAGCAACTCTCCAAGGAGTTCCATCAGTAGGAATGTGTATTGTCCTCCTGAAAGTGTGTGCACTCCCCAGTGCTGTGCATTCAGTGAATCCCAAGGAACAGCCCAGGGAACCAAGGAATCTGGGAGAAGGGTGACCTCCTCCAGCACCATGATTTCTTTCTTTCTCTTTATGTATTTATTTACTAGAAGCCTGGTGCACGAATTTGTGCAGGGGTGGGGTCCCTTGGCATGGCCTGCAGGGATTGGGCTGAAACCGGCAGTCCAATGCCACCTGCTGCTCCTGCTCATCCCGGCCTTCTGCGCCTGCTGTGGGCTCATGCCCAGTCAGTCCTGATCGAGAGAGGATTGCGCTTGCCAGCCATGAGCCCTGCATCTGGCACCTGTCCCAAGGTGGGTGGGGATGGGTCCAGGACGCAATCAGCCCTCCTGGAGGGCAGTGGGAAGCCCTTGCTGGCTCGGGATCCATCCTTCTGACGTTTGCATCAGTTGTTGGGCGGGAGCCACCTGGTGGCTGTGGCTGCTTTTATATAGTTTTGCCCCTGTGGAGCGTCTAAGAGGGGAAGCAACCATGGTGCCTGAGGCCAACTTCCAGGAGGCTGGTGGTACCAGCCTGTTGGTTCCTGGCCCATTCTCTGGAGATTGGACCTGCAGGACTACTGAGGGAGTGAGTGGCTGCTGCTGGACTGGTGGGCCACTGGGATGGGTCGGTCAGCTGAGCGGCATTCCCACTGTGGGAGTGCACTGACTGCCAGGGGGCAGCTCCTGTGTTGAGCGTCTGCCCACTTTGGTCAGTGTGTGTCATAGCGACTGGTTGTTCGGTTGATTATGCTTTTATATATATAGATTGGATCATTAAAAAATATTTTTATTTATTTATTTTACCATTGATTTTTTTTTTTTAAAGAGAGAGTGGAAGGGAGGGGGAGAGACAGAGAGAAACATCAATGTGAGAGAGACACATCCATTGGTTGCCTCCTGCATGTGCCCGACCAGGGCTAGGGATCGAGCCTGCAATTGAGGTATGCGCTCTCAACTGGAATCAAACCTGGGACCCTTCAATCCAAGGGACAATGCTCCAACCCCTGGGCCAAACTGGCTAGGGCTAAAATATATTTTTATTGATTTTAGAGAGGAAGAGAGAGGGAGAGAGAGATGGAAACATCAATGATGAGAGAGAATCATTGATCAGCTGCCTCCTGCACAGCCCCCACTGGGGACTGAGCCTGCAACCCAGGCATGTGCCCTGACTGGGAATCAACGGTGACCTCCTGGTTCACAAGTTGATGCTCAACCATGGAGCCACACTGGCCAGGCTCTTTCGTGTACGGGACTATGCTCCAACCAACTGAGTCACTTGGCCAGGGCACCATGGCTTCTTTCAAGGGACTGAAGTAACAAAGTATTATGCCCAGATTTCAAGATTCCCAAGAGCCGACCAGGGAGCCAGAGAGTCTGATGCAAAAGCAAAGAGTCCTTTATTTCAAACTCGAGTCTGGCTCCCCCACCCTCCTTACTGACACAGCAGCAGGTGGCAGAGAGAGAGCTAGCCCGATGGGAAGAGGAGTTTTATAGGGGGGTGGAGTAAGGAGTGGAGAGGTGACTGCGGGTCCTGCCGATTGGCCAGGCGCAAGTCGGTGTCTCATTACACAGGATGTGGTCATATTGATGGTGTGCATTTCCCTTGATTATCATTGGCTAGTCCAGAGAAATCCTGGGTGTGGCTAGCAGAGGCTTGGGCTTCCGGGAAGAAGCCTTGCCGAGCACATGGCTCTGCCCAAAAATGGAGGACCCAGGGTAAGATGGAGGGCGTAGTCCTTGCCCTTTCACAAAGGTCATTCCTCCTGTGGGTGATGTGGAGGAGAGACTGTTCCATGAGGTGGCTGCTGCTGGACTGCTGGGCTAGACCTGGACCAGAATGGAGACTGCTTCTCGCAAAGCCCTTCAGAGACTGTCTGATCTTAATGATGTTTTCCTTCTGACATAAACCAGTACCTCTCCCGTGTGTCCACCGCATGCTGGCTACTCGAACAGGCCATTCTCCTGACCTGGTCAAGCATGGCTGGCATTTTCCTGCACACTAATTCAGGCAGGGGAAACTCAGGCCACCAACAGGGTTAGAGGCCTCCTCCATGGCAACAGGCTGTTGTATAAAGTTAAATACTCTGAGCTTAAGTAGGGTTTTTTTTGCTCTAATCCCTTTGCTGTGCCAAACTGAACCTATGATGTTGTCCGCTATAACCCAGACAGTCAGGATATTTGTTGCAGTGGATGCAAGGGCAGCAATAGCAGCAGAGTTACTTAGGGGTCCTGGTGAGCCCTCTGGAATCTTGCCACCTACTGGCTGCCATCCCTGTTTCTTCTCTTTAAGGAATGACCATCTGATGGGCTCACCTCATTCACAGGGTATACACATCCTCATACCCCCCTCCCCCCAAGTCTCCCCCTAATGTGTGGGCAAACCCAGCCTCAGTCACACCTTCACTCTAAACACACAGTAGGGATAGCAACCCAGGACCATTGTCACACTGTGCTCGCTACTCAAAGTCTGCTGAATATAAAACCCAGGCCCAATGGAGTCAACCTTACAACACAGCTCACAGGAGGGGCCTCCCATCCAGCAGCAGCTCCCAGAGCAGGAGCCTCCAGGTTCTTATCAGCCTGACAGATAAGAAGGACAAGGGGAAGAGGGAGGGGTGAGGCTTACGTTTTCAGGAGTCAAATATCAAACACATGGGGCCTGACCACTTATGTCCGGAACAAACACAAGTATGGAAAATATGCAGTCATCCTGGCTTGTTTTCATATAAAGACACTCTAACAGGATAAGCAAGACGTGATCGAAACTGGTTGCTGGAGTGTGGCTGGAGGACAAGCACAGGAGTGGAGCAGGTTATGCGGGCAGTGACCTTTTTCAGTTAGTTTCCTTTCTTAGGCATTTTTAAAACATCCCAAATGCATTATTTATTTCAGAGAAGGAGAGAAATTTATATATACTACATTTTCCTATGATTGATAATTATTTTAAACTAGAGGCTCGGTGCATGAATTCATGCACGGGTGGGGTCCAGCCCGCCTGCCCACCTGCCCCAATTGGGGCTGGCTGGCCGGGGGGAGGGGCCGCAAGCAGCTGGCTGGCCAGCCCAGCCCCCCCTGCCCCCCCCGCCCCCCCCCTCGAACTCCTGGTTGAGGGGACAATTTGCATATTAGCCTTTTTTTTTATATTGGATTAACCTTTGCTTTTAAAGTTAATTAAATTTTAACTTTTCTACATAGGAAACCATTCCAAGATTTAATCCTTTTAAACACTAAATGATATGAATGTATGAACCATAAAAATAACGTACAAGCCGAAACCGGTTTGGCTCGGTGGATAGAGCGTTGGCCTGCGGACTGAAAGGTCCCAGGTTCGATTCCGGTCAAGGGCATGTACCTGGTTGCGGGCACATCCCTAGTGGGGGATGTGCAGGAGGCAGCTGATCGATGTTTCTCTCTCATCGATGTTTCTAACTATCTCTCTCCCTTCCTTTCTGTAAAAAAATCAATAAAAAATATATATATAAAAAAATAACGTACAAATCCCTTTCTAACTAAAAGGACAAAGAAGTTATTATGATAGTTTTCTCTCTGCTATATTTCACACTGTGGATATTTTCAGGCATGAGTAACATATAATGCATGAGGGGTTTGCCATTCAGCCCTGAAATATATGAGAAATTCCAAATATGTACCTAAGAGGTATTTTTCTCTTATGAATAAAAATAAAAATTAAAAAATTTCCCTCACACCCATTAAAATAGGAGTTCATTTTCCTTAGGAATGGTTTACCCTTTTCAATGTCAAAGTTCCATAGTGATCTGAGCACACAAAAAAATGACCTAAAAATGGAAAAAGGGCTCATCTGACATCTTCAGGTTCTCTTGCCTAAATGAAACCAAAATTCTATTTATTTCCACAGTTATCTTATTCACATGGTATCTCTCAATCAAGCTATATTTTGAAAGCCCAAATGCTAATGGAAACTAGCCTCAAAGGGCTGCAATACTCAATGGCTAAAGGAATACAAAGGAATGAAATACAAACACTGGAATCAAATCTAATAAGCAGTCTGCTTCCCTATGGTTAGGGAAAACACCACATTCAGAAAGTTGAACATAAGGGCAAACTTAAGGTGTAGGTACTCCTGCTTGAGACAGAACCCCTGGAGTGGGTCAGTCCCTGGGGGAGGATGGGAGGGGCACCTGAGCAGCCCTAGGAATGAACTCTGGGAGCTCCGCACACCTTCCCCTTTCCTGTAAGCACGGAAGCGCTACCTCCCCCAGCTTCCATTCTCACAAGTGAGGCAACTCTAAGTCTGATTGAGCTTAACTTCTGACCCAAATGCTCTCCCCAGTTCATAAACACTTTGTCCAGGAGACAGAACCCCTCATTTCATAGATCTCAATGTGCACAAATTACTGAGGGCACCTACACTGTGGATGGAAAACTCAAACATAAGATCTGAAGAGGTCTGGGCCTACACCCACAACTTCCCTCCTTCCCCTCCTGTGCAGCCGCATCCCCAGCTCTCCAGGGCTGCAGTTTCTCTCAGTATCAACTTGCAGTGGTTCTCAACCTTCTGGCCCTTTAAATACAGTTCCTCATGTTGTGACCCAACCATAAAATTATTTTCGCTGCTACTTCATAACTGTAATGTTGCTACTGTTATGAATCGTAATGTAAATATCTCATATGCAGGATGGTCTTAGGCGACCCCTGTGAAAGGGTCGTTCGACCGCCAAAGGGGTCGCGACCCACAGGTTGAGAACCACTGGATAAATGCTCCTTCCCTGGTGGGTGTGAGCAGGTAGGACACCTGTGGGGGAGGCTCCCCAGGAACAACTTGGGAGCTGTCAAGTACTTCCCTTGCAGGTTCAAGGGGTCTTAGCTTGGGTCACTGACCACAGACAGGCTCCTGCTCCAAACTGGAGTTGCTTTGGAACGCCACTGCTATTGTAAAATATATAAACTCAGTGTTTAAACAAAGCAAAATCACTAAAACCCAACATTTATAGAAAAAGGAAGAAAACGGTAAGGGTCTTCTACCAGTTCAACTAGAAAACTGCAAATATCTATTCTATTCAGAGAAAGATGTCATTTAATTATACTTCTAGAAAAAGACACCGGTTGATAAATAATCAATCACACTTGAACATGTCTGCTCTGCAAGTCTAAACCCTGCAATTTGATTTGAAAATACCCCAAACTAAAAAACTGACCTCACTCATTTACCACACAGGCTCCGAGGAAGAAAGTGTGAAAGAAGAATATCCACAAATAAAATGTAATCATGGAACATTTTATTTTTTAAAAAAATACAGTTTTTTCTTTTCTTTTTTTGCCTGTTTGGAATCTATTGATTAGGTACATTTTACCCCTATTGAAAACCAGACACTTAAATAAGTAAGTAAATCTTTTCAAGGTGACAAGCCTAGGGAGGAGCCACACACACAGGACACAACACCCAGGAAAGTTTCCAAACAGGAACCTTCACCCAAAGCACTTCCCCTGCAGTGGTCAGCAAACTGCAGCTCTCCAGCCACATGCGGCTCTGTGGCCCCTTGAGTGTGGCTCTTCCACAAAATACCACGTGCGGGCGCGCATGCATAGTGCGATTGAAACTTCATGGCCCATGTGCAGAAGTCGGTATTTTGTGGAAGAGCCACACTCAAGGGGCCAAAGAGCCGCATGTGGCTGGAGAGCTGCAGTTTGCCGACCACTGCCTAGGGTTCCCTACCCAGGATCCATTCTGGGGGAGAGGTGCAAGGATTTCAAGCAACAGAGGTCCAGGTGAAATCAATTAATTTTTTATTGATTTCAGAGAGGAAGGGAGAGAGAGAGAGAGATAGAAACATCAATGATGAGAATCATTGATCGGCTCCCTCCTGCACGCTCCCCCCTACTGGGGATGGAGTCCCAAACTCTGGCACGTGCCCTGACCAGAATCGAACCATGACCTCCTGGTTCATAGATCCACAATCGACCACTGAGCCACACCTGCCCCGCACAAGTGGTTATTCCTGCCTTTTCTCTGCTGTAAAATATCCCAACGAAATATAAATCTCTAAAAAAGAGCCACCCGTGACTCTGCGGAAAAAGACGAAACAATTAAACTATTGAGTCTGTTTGAAATGCACCACGCAGGACACATCGTTGGTAACGATGCTGTGAGTCGAAGAGGGGAAGTTGGCTTGGGAATTCGAGGAGGGATCCGGAAATGTAGGAACCTGTTGCCAGTTCCAGGGAGAGACAGGCTGGGGCACAGAAATGTTTGGAAAACTCGGGAGAAAACGGAGAACGGAGGGCCTGGGGGTCACACAGACCACAACCTCCCACGCGCGATCCCGGGACACAGAGTCCCGACTGTCCCCTGATGACCCTCCCGGCGGTCACCGCACATTCTGCGGGAGGCGCGGGGCTGCCCAGGGGGGCTCCCGGGCGGGGCCGCAGTCGCCGCGCAGCGACCGGACAGGACGCCTGGGTCGGGCTGCGCGCCCCGCCCCTACACTGCGAGCCGGAGGGGACCGGGCGGACGCGGGTCCGAGGACTCCAGAGGGACCGTGGAGAGGCCGTCCCGCCACAGCCGATTCCAGCCGGTTCCAACCAGCCCTCGTCCCCATCTCTGCACCCCAGCGGCACGTACCATGTCGGGGTTTCCTGCGTCTCCCCGAGTCCTGCCTACGGGCCTCTCACAGAGGATTACAGCCCGATCCCTGCGCGACAGACCGTGCAGCAGAGCCACCCGGGACCCCGAAGGACAGGCGACACCGGATCCCCGGCGCCGCGGGAGGGAGCTGGGGCGCCCAGGGCGTCTCCCGGCGTTGCCCCGCCCACCTGCCCCAGCGGCGCCCCCGACTGGACAGTTCGCAAGGCCGCGCCCCCTTGGTCCTGAGTGACAGCCGACGGTAGGACGCGAGGCTCAGCGAAACAAGCCTCCACTGGACAGCGTAGGTCTGACCTCGCCTGTTTCGTGGCACTTAAACAGAAGTTTCTCATGGCCGGGGGCAGCCTCTATTGTCTTCTCCAAGCTGTTGGTGGATGCAAGGGCACAGGCCTGCACAGGGAATTCCTGATTGAGTTTCCAAATGGTGCAAAGTAAGTACAGAGCAGGAGGGCAGTCCGGCCAGGCCACGCTGGAACAAGAGGGTCTTATGTCCAATAGGGGTCAAGGGCTTGGCTTAGGGTGGAAGACCACTCATGGAACTCTGACCCTTTCCTAGAAACTCACTTAAATGCGGCCGCACCATGTAAAATGAGGAGTCTGGCCCCATTTCAGTCTTTGATCCTTGCAACCCTTGAGCCCTAAACCCCATCCTTTCCCCACCCTCTCTCATTTGGTCCATAAAAAAAAGAATCCCAGGCCTGGCCGGGTAGCTCAGTAGCTCAGTTAGTTCAGAGCATCCTCCGGATGCACCAAGGTTCCGGGTTTGATCCCCAGCCATGCCACATAGAGGAGTCACAGAAATCAAACAATGAATGCAGGAGGGGGTGGAAGGGGGAGCAACAGTAACAGGCTGATCTCTCTTCTCTCTCTTTAGCTCTCTCACATCAATTTAAAAAAATTTATTTTGAAAAGAAAAAGAATCCTAGAGCGCTGGCCTCTGGAGGGAAGTTGGAACCTGGCCGTCCTGGCCTGGATGCTAGGACTCTTCTCAGTCTAATCACAGGGTGTGAAGTGTGTTCATTAAATTCTCAGAGGTACATTTTACACTAGAAGAACGTCTAATTCAGATCAGTTTTTATTAGCCCATAAAGAATTTTGAAGTGTAAATGGCTGTAATATCCCGAAGACAATTGATTTCTGTTTTTAATAATATAAGAAAAAATGTGAATATGGGATGAACCTGGAAACTTTTGTCCCCCAACTTTCTTGAGTGTAACTAATATCTAAATATTACAATGCATCCTGCACTTGCTAAAACAGTGGATTAATCACTCTCATCACACACACATAACACTTCACGGACTCCTGCAAGTCAGAGACCTGAAATCGTGGTCCTTCTGCCTGGAGTTGTTCACATCAATAGGATGAGACAGTATTCGATAAAGCAAGTCAGAGACTTTATTCCTTGGCCAAGGAACAGAGAAGGACATGTGAATGATCTAATGATTCCTTCTCCTGGATTCTGGGGAATTAGGAAAGTATTAAAGGGCGGGGGGAAGAAAAGGGGTTCAGGGGTAGGGATTCCCTAGGGAGGGTGGATAATTCTTGGATTTCCAAGGGAGCATGCACAGTTCCAAACAAGCTTGTGCTGGTGGTCTTGATCCAGCATCTAGAAGGGTTCAGAAATCTGGAGAAGGGCAGTGCGTAATTTAATAGAGTCTATACACGAAACATAATTTTGAAAGGCATTATGGGGAGTCAGAGAAAACTTAGCTAAAGGAGCTAAGTTTTCCTTGTGTCAGGACCCCTTGCTATTTATTAACACAAATTGTCCTAAGGCGAGGTAGATATACACATCAAAGGGCCAGGTTTTGTATACACAATCCATTGTCAGATTATCAGGTTTTGGAGAAACTGCCTTCAGCTGTTCAGGTGTTTGGCCAGTAGGAGGCAATAACATGTAGATTAAGATGCCCTGAGCTGTCTGGCAGCAAGCAATCATTTAATGCATCCTTTTCAGGTTTGGGGAAATGCCCTCAGCCATCTCCAGATGACTCAGTCCTGCTGACATGCTGGAATTGGCTTCCTGGAATTGGCTTCCGGAAGCTTGGAACATGGCTAGCCACACGTCACACATCTCATTTTAATGTTAAATCCCCGCCCCTGGGCGTGAACTTTAGTATGCTAATGAAGAAAATTCATCAAAAGGTCTCTTGGAAGGGGGATGTCAGGTGTCATCTGGGATTTTTCCAGAGCAAACTGGCCTCTTGGTGGTGGTCCTTGAGTTTCTTATCTTGGCTGGCCCTGGAATTGCCACTGTTTGGTTTTGTTACAAATTCAGCCTGCTTTTGTCCGGGGATATAATGTAGAGAATACAAGAAAGTCAGAAGAAGTTTAAAGACTAATAATGTGGTGGCACAACCTGGTGAGAGTAATGATGTGAGGTGATGGATGAGTTAATAAACCTGGAAACTCTAATACATTTAAGAGATTGGATTGCAAAACTCTTTTAAAAAAATATGTTTTATTGATTTTTTACAGAGAGGAAGGGAGAGGGATAGAGAGTTAGAAACATTGATCAGCTGCCTCCTGCACACCTCCTACTGGGGATGTGCCCGCAACCAAGGTACATGCCCTTGGCCAGAATTGAACCTGGGACCTTTCAGTCTGCAGGCCAACACTCTATCCACTGAGCCAAACCAGTTGGGGCCGCCTCCTCCTCCTCCTCCTCCTCCTCCTCCTCCTCCTCCTCCTCCTCTTCCTCCTCCTCCTCCTCTCCTCCTCCTCCTCCTCCTCCTCCTCCTCCTTCTCCTTCGGCTTTTCTTCTTAAAATTCCTAAAGTAAGGAGGACGCTTTAATAAGAAAAAAATAAAAAAGCAACAGCAACTAGGTACTTTGAGATTAAAAACCACACATAAAGAAACAAGTACAAAAAGGATAGCCCTATATGGTACAGTTAGATTGGCACAGTGAAGACTAAATGCAAGGCACAAAAGACAAATTGTGTAATAACTAGGGCCACAGTTGTAAACTGTCATCTTTCCCTCCTAAAGAAGCCAAAATTACACTCTAAGTTGTGCTGGGAAGCAGCAGAGTTTATAAGAAATGTGAGCAGAAAACACATGTATAGGCCAGGTACAATTTATACTTTTAAAATAGTTGTAATTCTATAATTCCCAGGGGTAAATTTTGTAGTTACTGAATGACTCTGCTTGATATTATGTCTTCTTCATACTTCAATTACTCTCAACACCTGTATGTAGGTAACGTGTAATGCTTATACTTGTTTGCCGCCTCCGCCTCATGCTACTACAGGCTGGCCCTTCTGAGTTAATGCACTTCCTCCACGGTTCGCACTTGGGTGAGTTGGAGAAGCTGCTGGACTTTTCCCAGGACGAATAGGTTTAGCAGTTTGTGCAGAAGGCCCTCTTCTGGCCGCATTCTTTGACCTGACCGCTTCCTTTACAGAACCTACTTCTTGCTGATAGCAGGATTGCAGAACTCTGCATTGCCAAACTTCAGAAAAATTTTTCATTGAATTTATGGGGGTGACATTGGTTAATAAAATTATGTAGGTTTCAAGTATTCAATTTTATATATTTTTTAAATTTATTGATTTAGAGCAGTGGTTCTCAACCTGTGGGTCGCGACCCCTTTGGGGGTCAAATGACCCTTTCACAGGGGTCGCCTAAGACCATTGGAAAACACATGTATAATTACATATTGTTTTTGTGATTAATCACTATGCTTTATTTATGTTCAATTTGTAACAATGAAAATACATCCTGCATATCAGATATTTACATTACGATTCATAACAGTAGCAAAATTACAGTTATGAAGTAGCAACGAAAATAATTTTATGGTTGGGGGTCACCACAACATGAGGAACTGTATTTAAGGATTGTGGCAGTAGGAAGGTTGAGAACCACTGATGAGAGAGAGAGACAGAGAGAGAGAGAAAGAGAGAGAGAGAGAGAAACATTGATTTGTCATTCCACTTATTTATGCATTCATTGGTTGGTTCTTGTATGTGCCCTGACCAGGGATTGAACCTGCATTAACCAACTGAGCTACCCAGCCAGGGCTACAATTCTATAATACATTTGTGGATTATAGAGAACAACATAGACTGATGAACAGGGACAGATCCAAAGACAGAGAAACAGCGATCAGACTATCACTCCCCAGAGGGAAAGTAGGGGAGGGAGGGGGTAAGGGGAAGAGATCAACCAAAGGACTTGTATGCATGCATATAAGCCAAACCAATGAACATGGACAACAAGGGGATGAGAACATGAGTGGGGGCAGTGGGGGTTAATGGGGGAGATAAGGACACATTTGTAATACCTTAACTAATAAAGAATTAAAAAAAAATAGCAACAAAAAAAAGAATAAATAGAAAGGGAGGAAGGAACACAGGCATAAAGTACAGAAATGGCTACAAACAAGTACCTTTCAATAATAACATTAAATGTAAATGGATTAAATGCTCCAATCAAAAGACATTGTGTGACTGAATGGATAAGAAAACATGACCCATATATATGCTATCTATAAGAGACCCACCTCAGAACAAGGGACTCACACAGACTGAAAGTGAAGAAATGGAAAAACATCTATCTGGCAAATGGTAATGAAAAAAAAGCTGGAGTAGCAATACTCATATCCGACAAAATATACCTCAAAGTGAAGACCATAACAAGAGACAAGGAAGGCCGAAACCGGTTTGGCTCAGTGGATAGAGCGTCGGCCTGCAGACTGAAAGGTCCCAGGTTCGATTCCGGTCAAGGGCATGTACCTGGGTTGCCGGCACATCCCCGGTGGGGAATGTGCAGGAGGCAGCTGATTGATGTTTCTCTCTCATCGATGTTTCTGACTTTCTATCTCTCTCCCTTCCTCTCTGTAAAAAATCAATAAAATATATTAAAAAAAAAAGAGAGACAAGGAAGGCCATTTCATAATTCTAAAGGGATCAATACAACAAGAGTATATAACTCTGGTAAACATTTATTCACCCTATGCAGGACCACCCAAATACATAAAAAAAACCCAACAAAACTTCTGGAAGATATCAGGGAAGAGATTGACAGCAACACAATCATAGTAGGAGACTTTAATACCCCATTAATATCACTGGATAAATCCTTTAGACAAAAAAATTAGCAAAGAAACCTCAATCCTAAATGACTCACTAGATCAGATGGACTTAATCAACATCTTCAGAACATTCCACCCCAAAGCTACAGAATATACATTCATTTTTCTCAACTGCACATGGGACATTTTCAAAGATAGACAACATATTGGGACACAAGCAAAATCTCTCCAAATTCAAGAGGATTGAAATCATATGAAGCATCTTCTTAGATCACAATGGCATAAAATTAGAAATCAATTACAGTAAAAACAATCACAAAAATTCAAACATTTGGAGACAGAATAGCATACTATTAAACAATGAGTGGGTTACTAAAGAGATCAAAGAAGAAATAAAAAACATCTTGGAAATAAATGACAATGAAAACATAACAATCCAAAATCTTTGGGACACAGAGAAAGCAGTCCTGAGAGGGAAGTTCATAGAATTACAGGCCTACCTCAAAAAACAAGAAAAACTGATAATAAACCTCCTAACTCTGCAACTTGAAGAACTAGAAAGAGAGCAACAAGAAAATCCCAGTGTTAGCTGAAGGAAGGAAATAATAAAGATCAGAAATAAATGACATAGAGACCAAAAAAATCAATGCAAAAGATCAATGAAACCAAGAGCTGGTTATTTGAAAGCATAAACAAGATTGATAAACCTCTAGCCAGACTCACCAAGAAGCAAAGAGAGAGAATCAAATAAACAAAATCAGAAACCAAAGGGGTGAAATAACAACAGATCCCACAGATATATGAAGACTCGTAAAATATACTATGAGCAACTCTACTCCAACAAACTTGTCAACCTAGAAGAAATGGATATATTCCTAGAAAAATATTACCTTTCAAAACTCAACCAGAAGGAATCAAATAATCTGAATAGGCTGATAACTATGGAGGAAATTGAAGCAGTAATCAAAAAACTTCCAGAGACACAGAAGCATGGAACAGACTATCAAATCTCAGAGAGAAGGCAGAGGTGGATGGGTAAAAGGAATGATATTAACCAAAGACGTTTTATGCATATATTCAAAACCCATGTGTAAGAATAAACAAATCATCTTTCCTGTCAAAGAACAGTTTAGACAGCCGCCATTTTGGACAGCGGGACTTGGCAGCTGCCATGTTGGCCACGTGGCTTGCAGCTCCCCTGTGGCTGCCATCTTGAAACAGCAAAGGCTAACCCCTCCCTTTCGCGATTGAATTAGCCAATCGCGAAAGACTGTGCGCCTGAGCTCCAGTCAAGAGCAAGGGACAGGTCACGTGCGTCAGGCATTATAAAACCAAGCAGCCCACCTGCTTGGTGTGTGTGAGCTTCCAGACCATGTGTGCCGACCCTTCTATGTAGAAGGAAAGATGTTTGCCTTGCTGCCTGGCTCCCATGTATGTTTTGTGTTCTACCAGGACCCCTGACTTGGGGGGCTCACCTTATTTCCAACACATGGACCTACACAATAGTGTGGTGAATGCCTGGGGCAGAGGGCAGGTGCAGGCTAGACAGGGTTCAAAGGGGAAAAAAGGGGCCATCTGTAATACTTTCAACAATAAAGATTTTTAAAAGCATATTACAAACCAATATTAAAAATAAAGTACGAAATTTGCAGAATTAAAAGAGCCATACAAAAATTAAGGATGCATTTGCATACTGCATGGGTCTGTGTCTGTATAATTCCAACAGAATACACAAAAGCTTTCATTGCTTTGTTATATAACTGTAAACAATGAATCACCCGAAGCCTCTTTACCTTATTTGTGATGGTAGTGGGATAATAAACCTAATTCAGATGAATGTTGTTAAAAATAAATGAAATGTTTGGAAATACCTGTTAAGTCCATGAACTCTCTTACACGTAAGAACTATATCTATGTGTATACATGGGTGCATTTGTAGATGATTAAAATAAGCACACTCACACACATATATACAAAGACTCATTAATAATCCCATATTTTTTTTTTTTTTTTTTTAAATATATTTTATTGATTTTTTACAGAGAGGAAGGGAGAAAGATAGAGAGTTAGAAACATCGATGAGCGAGAAACATTGATCAGCTGCCTCCTGCACATCTCCCACTGGGGATGTGCCCGCAACCCAGGTACATGCCCTTGACCGGAATCGAACCTGGGACCCTTCAGTCCGCAGGCCGACGCTCTATCCACTGAGCCAAACCGGTTTCGGCATGGAACTTCTTGCTTAAATTGTGTCCTCTGGCCCAGTCGGTGTGGCTCAGTGGTGAGTATTGACCTATGAATCAGGAGGTTATGGTTGGGCTCCTGGTCAGGGCACATGCCCAAATTGTGGGCATGATCTGCCGGGGTCCTGCCCCAGCTGGTCCAGGGGTCCCCAAAGGTGTGGACGGAGTCCGCGAAGAAGGAATGACACGGAGACAGCGTTCAGTTGATCAGCATCCTAGCCAGGATCTCTAGCCAAGTTCTGGTCAGGCTCTCCAGCGAAGTTCTGGTTAGGATCTCCAGCCAGGTTCTGTGTCCATGTTCTCTTGCTAGGTTCTCCAGGTTCTCCAGCCAGGTTCTGTAGCCATGCTCCCTCGCTAGGTTCTCCAGCCAGGTTCTGTCCAGGTTCTCCAGCCAGGTTCAGTTACCAGGTTCTAGTCAGGTTCTCTTGCCAATTTCTGTAGTCAGGTTCAGTCCAGGATCTTTTGCCATGTTCTCTCAATCTAAGTTCTGTGTTCTAAGTTCTGTGTTCTAAGTTCTGGCTCTCTTGGTTCCGTATTCTAAGTCTGTGTCTTGCTGTCTTATTACATCTGAATAATCCCATATTTTATGTTGAAAGAAAATTTATGAGAAATCTGGGTAGGATAGAAATTAAAAGAATAAATGGTTGAATTGAAGTGAAATATAGGAATGTAGAAATTCAGGCACAAAGACACTACAGGGAATTCACTGTACCAGCTAATGGGGCATAATCTCCAAATTGACTTTAGATATTTTACTCCTACTTAAGTTTAGATTTTAACACAAAATATCCTTAACCAAGGGAAGCTAAGTGAATTAATTGAGAAGCTAATATTCCATTTCCTCCAGAAAAAAAAAGTTTGGCCCGGCAGGCGTGGCTCAGTGGTTGAGCGTGGACCTATTGAAACAGGAATTTTGGGGGTAAAATAGGACAGGTTTAGGAAATATTAGAAATTTCGGAAATTAGGAGGACCATGGAGACACCACAGGGCTGCAGAGAAGCAGAAGGTATATTTTTATAGAATGGGGGAGCTGGAAAGCTGCAACAAGTACATTTCCACAGAATGAGGAGCTGGGAACAGCAAAAGGTCTATATTTACAAAACAAAGAGAAGGAAGCCCTTCATTTTGTTCAGAAGAAGAAAGCCCAAAGGGAATAAGAAAACAATAGGAAAGGAGGTGGGGAGAACCTCACATGTCCCACGTGAGACTCCACCTTTGAGACCAGGAGTTACTATAGTAACCAGTCTAAAGGAATAGTGATGACCAATCAGAGGGGATATCAAGGCACCAGGCTCTGCAGCCTGGGGAAAGGAACTCAGTGGGACCCTTTTCCTGTACCCACATGGCAGTCCATTCTGTGAGACTCTTTCCCTCTCCCCATGTGGGATTCTGTACTTATTCTTCAATAAATTTCCACCTTTGCTATACCACTTTCTGTCTGTGGATTCATTCTTCGATTCTGGTGGACAAAGAATCCAGGTTCCAGTCCAAAAATTCCGTATCACTATGAACCAGGAGGTCAAGGTTCAATTTCCAATCAGGATACATGCCCGGGTTGCAGGCTCCATCCTCAGTGTGGGGGATGCATGAGGCAGACAATCAATGATTCTCTCTCATCATTGATGTTTCTATCTCTCTCTCCCTCTCCTTTCTGAAATCTATAAAAATATGTATTTATTAAAAATAAAAAGTTTGGATAAATGTCTGTTACATTCCTATGATTGTTGTAATAAAATATTGAACTCGGTGGCATAAAAGAAACACATTTATGCTCTTATTGTTTTGGAGGTCAGAAGTCTGAAACTAGTCTCAATGGACTAAAACCAAGTTGTCTGCAGGGCCAGTTCCCTCTGCAGGTTCCAGGAGAGAATGTGTTTCCTCTCCTTTCCCAGGTTCTCAAGGCCACAAGCATTCCTTGGCTCGTGGCCCCTTCTCCATCTCCACAGACAGCAGTGCAGACCATCTCCAAAAATTCCTCTGACTCCAACCAGTTTTCCTTTTTCTTCTGCATTCCAGGACCGTGGTGATTAAATTAGTCCCATCTGCATAATTATGTTCCAACTTCTAATCTAAAAGGGAGATCATTGTACTATTGTTGTTCTCTCTGCAGGGATTAAACGTGGACATTAAAGATATAAACATTTTGTAAAAGTCAGCTGATTAGCAAAATATTGCATCTACACCTTAATGCCCCTTCCCCCTTTAGTATAAAAATAATATATTCAAAGTTTCTGGGGTTGGGTGCAGGTATCTTTTGGAGGCTCCTATTTATCTGTTACACAGTCTTTTTCAAAAATACATTGTTTGATGTCACTCTAGGGCCTTTATTTTTAAAATGGACAAAGCCTTTCTCAGAAGCTTATTTGATGTTGTTCAAGGACTTTTATATAAAAGAACCAAACACAGAATTTTCAACAGCTTCTGGAATAAGTAAATATACTATTCATTCAAATTACATAGAAGTAGCCCAGCCAGTGTTTCTCAGTGGTTGAGCATCGACCCAGGAACCAAGAGGTCATGGTTCGATTCCTGGTCAGGGCACATACTCAGGTTATTGGCTCCATCCCCAGTGAGTGCATGCAGGAGGCAGCCGATCAATGATGTTTGTCTCTCATCAATGTTTCTATCTCTCTATCCTTCTCCCTTCACCTCTTTTTAAAAATCAATACAAGCATTTTTTTAACTGCACAGAGGTAAAATTTTGGTTCAGAAGACCTAGAACTTGACTCTGACACAGAGCCACAGCCTTGGTGGTCACAGAGTGGTCCTCAGACCAGGACCAGCAGCATCAACACCTGCTGGGAGACATGGATTTTGAGAATCTCTGGGCCCACTCAGATCTGCAAAGGAACTAGAATCCTGAGTGATTCATATGCACATTGAAGTTTTGGAAGTGCTGGACTCACTAGGTTTTCACCTTTCACTTGACAATTGAGGCAGGATAACTACTAGTATTTGTGAACAATGGGCCTTGAAAGGAATGACTCCATCCTGTCCCTCGTCCTCCATCTGAACCATAGGCACTCCATCTTGCTCCTGCAACCTCCATTTTGTAAGAACTGCCATTTAAAATTTTCCATGAAACACAGATTGTCCTTTGTTCTATTAACTCCAGGAAGTAACTAAACCAGATAGCCTCTCTGATAGAATTAACTCTGCTATTTCCAGCTTCTGTAAGCACGCATGCTCGAATAATGGGGAAAATAAGACATTTGGGGGAAGGGGCTAGCAATCTGAATCTGTGCCAGTAACCTAATGCACATTCTTGTTAGCCTTTTAATTATGTGGTCCTGCAAGCCGCTCTGCCAGCGTGGGAATCTGGTTGGTCCTTGGTTCCTCCCATACCAGGTGCCTTTTGGTTATCGGAGCTGTGCTCAAGGCTACAAGCTTTCTGCAAGATATCTGCTAAGCACATTGCCCCCTTCCCAGAACATGGGGTTTTTGCCTTTATAAGCTAACCCCTAAGTTCATTCGGAGCCACGAGAATTTAAGAGACCCCAGTCTGCTGGCTTTTGAAATAAAGACTCCAAATTCGGCTCTCTGATTATGGGCTCTTCTGGTCAGCTCACTGAATTTCCAATATAACATTTGTGTTGGCTATTATAGGTGTTTAGTGGCCTCCCTCCAGACATTGACAAATATCCCCTCGGGCAAAATCATCTCAGGTTGAGAATCACTGGCCCAGCGTTTGAAAACTGAAAACAACGTGACAGATTCCAGTCGAGGCCCATCCCTTACTCATCTTGTAACTTTGAGTAGATCACTAAACCCCTTCAAGCCCCATTTCTGCAAAGGGGAATAGAGTTCATAATAGAACTATCTTATAGAGTGGATTTTTCAAAAATTAAATAAAATGATGCTTATAAGATGCTAAGCCTAGGTTATGTGGCACAGAATATCTACGTATATCTCATAATTAACATCTATATATAAATAAAAGCCTAAGTGACCGTTACGACCAGTCCACCAGTTGCTATGATGCGCACTGACCATGAGGGGCAGATGCTCAACACAGAAGCTCCCCCATTGTGATCAATGTGCTCCCACAGGGGAGTGCTGCTTGGCTAGCCTCTCCCAACTCCTAGTGGCAGTGGCAGGCACAATGGACCAGGATGAGCATGAGTGGCATGGTGCTGGTTAGGGGTCCTCCCTGGCTGCCTACCACTTGGCACACTGCTACATCCCTTGGGGGATGTCCGACTGCTGGTTTAGGCCCGATCCTCGCAGGGCAGGGGGATCAGGCCTAAACCTGCAGTAGGATGTCCCCCGAAGGGTTCTGGATTGTGAGAGAGCCCAGTCCAAGCTGATAGGCACCCCGCCCCCTCCCCCCCCCAGCCCCTCCAGCGTGCATGAATCTGTGCACTTGGCCTCTAGTATATTTTATAATAAGGGACTTAATGACAGCTCTTAACTTGTGAAATAAGTACAAAATCTTTCATCATTTTTGACAAATGTGTCCTGAAGCCAAAGACTGTGGAGTCAGAATTGCAATTATCTAGCAAAAGAACACAGCTCTCCCCTTGTTGGAGAGGAAGATAGCAATTCTCTGGAGATATCAGGGCTGTGTCCCCACCACAGATCAGTGCTGGAGGATCAATGGGACTTGGTCCTGACAGGTTTCTTGGCCTCAGACATTGGGGAAAATGTTAACTCAGCTTTGGGGTAACTCAGAGTAAGAGGTCAGATCCATGGAAAGCAAGAAAATCAAGGACAAGGGAAAATAAAAACTAAATGTACTTGACTTCTAACCTGGTCCCTTAGGATTAGAGAATCATTAGGAAAAATTTCCTTTCTGTTTATTCCACAGGCCCACAGGGAAATCATGTGCTTAGAAGTTGGAATAACACAAGGGAAATGTGCCTGATGAGTAGGTATAGATAGAGCTGTAGATATCTCCCCTGTGCAGTCCTCAGCTTGTACAACGCTGGGGGACAGCACATGGCTGTTGCTTTTAATTCCTAAGCTGGTTAGGGAACTGATGCTTCAATCCTTCCTACTGACTCGTGTGGGGACAGAACCTCAGTCTCATCATCAACCATCCAGGGAGCAATTCAGCCTTCCACACAGACGCTTCCTCTCAGAGACCCCATCCAGGTGAGTCTGAGAGCCCACTAGGTACATCAGAAGAGGGTCAGAGAGGATGGAACCTCATAACTTTTACCTGAGTCACTGTGACCCTAATCAGCCTAGCCCAGAGACCCGATATCTCTGTTTGTACGCTTGGTTAAGTAACTAATTTATTCTTTTTTTATTGTTTTATATTATTATAAGATTTATTTATTTATTTTTTTTTCTGGAAGCTTTTGTTCTTTTTTATCCTTAATTTCTTTACTGGTTAAGGTATTATAAATGTGTCCTCATCCCCCCATTAACCCCCAACCTCTCCCCCCCGCCCACCCCTTGCTCATCCCCCTGTTGTCCGTGTCCATTGGTTTGGCTTATATGTATGCATACAAGTCCTTTGTTGATCTCTCCCCCTACACCCACACTCCTCTACCTTCCCTCTGGAATTGATAGTCTGATCACTGTTTCTCTGTCTCTGGATCTGTTAATTTACTTAATATGTTAATATGTATGTATCTCTTTGAATCTGCAATGTATGGCCCATAGTTGACAATTGGGTGGTGGGAATGGGAGTCCAGTTCGATGACATTGTAGAATGAGTGAGATGCATAAAATGATTGCAGTAAAATGAAAACAGAACTCTGAGAAGCTCTACTGTTCTGGGAGAAAGAAATAGAGATTAGGTGTGGAGCACAGTGCTGTGAAGTGAGAGCGTTTGTTTGTGTTAAATTTCCAAGATGAGGTGTGTTTGAGCATGTTTTGTATTTATTGAAAAGATCCTGATCAGTGCAGGGAGACGGTACCTTGACACAGCAGTTGGTGAGACGTGCATTGCAGCATCTTCTCTCATGCTGGGAATTCACATGAGGAAAAATATTTAAAACTCAAAGAGGAATACTAAATATTAAGTTGAAAGACAAGCTTTGCCATAGGTTAAATGTTCATATACATTGAGACCTAATTCTGGAATCATTCAGTGAATAGTAACTGAGCATCTGCTATGTGCCAGAACATTCTAGGAACATTATGTATTATATTCTTCTAAATTTACAATTTAATTATTAACCCATGTTGTTATCATTAAATTATGTCTTTTTTCGGTTAATATTTGATTCTTCATTCAATTATGTTTATTATGTTTGTTTTGAAACTACTCATTTTAACCTGATTTATTATCCCTTCTTTCTTTCCATGTTTTGTTTCTATGTAAGTGTGTATCCATGCACACACCTTTGTGAAAAACTCAAAATGTGAACAAAGCAGGTGAAGTCCCTGCTCTTTTTTTTTTTTTTTTTAAATATATTTTATTGATTTTTCACAGAGAGGAAGGGAGAGAGATAGTTAGAAACATCGATCAGCTGCCTCCTGCACATTCCCCACTGGGGAAGTGCCCGCAACCCAGGTACATGCCCTTAACCGGAATCGAACCCGGGACCTTTCAGTCCACAGGCTGACACTCTATCCACTGAGCCAAACCGGTTTCAGCTGCTCTTTTTTTTTTTTTTTTTAATTGTTTAAAGTATGACAATTAGTAGAACATATTTCTCCTTTTTCCCCTGTTGACCTCTACCCGGCCTCCCTCACTGACCCAGCACATGCCCTCACCCCACCTAGTGTCTGTGTCCATTGGTTATGCTTCTCTTTTGATCATGCAGTGAAACAGTGAAGGCAGAGAATAATGAAATAAATGTGTGCTTAAAATAATGTCCTCAGGAAGAATCATATGAAGAAAGCTATTCAGTGTACAAATTATCATGGTGTGGGCAGGATGTATAAAGCATGGTCTGGGGAGGTTTTGCATGTTGGATGAAGACCTGAACCAGGACCAGAGGGTGCCCACTGGGTTTGTTACAAAAGAGATGAAAACCCAAAGCCCAAGAAATAATAGAAAAGGTGCCACTTCAGAAAAGGAAGAAAGGAGCTCATCCTCCCTCAGACCATATCAAAATGAACTGGTCAAATTATTATGAAATCGCTCCAGAAAAAAACAAGTCTTCAGTGCTTGATATTTAAAATATCAAGTGTTGGTTTATCTCTTTGCTTTGGGTGTCCAATATGTAGAGTGACACCATAAAGATATCACCTCTTTTGTCTTTTAGACAAGTTTCTTCTGTTCTCTTATTATTTTGCTGGGCATCAGGGGAATGTGTTTAGGGTCCAAATCCTGCTGGAATCAAGAAAGATTTTCCTCCCTCACACCTGAGCTTATTAGATCATTTTTAACTCCTCATTTCCTTTCATTCCTTTTTCTCTCACTCTGTTTATTCAACAGAATTTTATACAATTACAACTATTAGTTTATGGATTATTCTTTATTAAAGTATGCTTAGCATACAATATTATATTAACTTCAGGTGTACAACATAGCGATTCAACATTTATATACTTATAATGTGGTCACCACAACTAAGTCTAGTACCCGTCTATCACTGTGCAAAGTTGTTAAAATACTATTGACTATATTCCTTGTGCTTTACACTACATATACATGATTTATTTATTTTATAACTGCAAGTTTGTACCTCATATTCCCCTTCACCTTTCCCACCCATTCCTTCACCTCCTTTTTCACGCATTCCCTTACCCCCATCTGTTTGTTCTGTGTGTCTATGAGTTTGCTTTTGTTCTGTTTTGGTTGTTTGTTTATTTTGTTTTGTTTAAGATTCTACATGTCAGTGAAATTATATGGTATTTGTCTATCTGTCTGACTTATTTCACTTAGCATAATGCTCCCTAGGCCTGTTCCATGTTGTTGCTAATAGCAAGGTTTCATTCTTTTTATTGCTGAGTAATATTTTATAGTGTACATACAGGGTAGAGCAAAAGTGGGTTTACAGTTGTGAGTACACAGAACACAGAGCTTATTTTTGTATTATTACTTTTTAATTATTGTATTATTTTCCATGTGAACAACTGTAAATCTACTTTACCCCACCGTGTGTGTGTGTGTGTGTGTGTGTGTGTGTGTGTGTGCATTCATTTATAAATGGACTCCCAGCAATGCTACTTCTGGTATTTATCTGAAAAAAAAACCAAAAACACTAATTCAAAAAGATATGGCCACCCTATGTTCATTGCAGCATTATTTACAATAGTCAGGATATAAACAGATTTTTTAAATATTTGTTTAAATGCACAGCAGAAAAATGGCCATGTTTATTTGTCTGTGGGAGGGATACGAATTGGAATTGCTAGAACCCATTTCTACAGTATACACGTGAACGATCTGGCCAACTTGGTTTATAGCCACACCTTGTCAAATCAGTCTGAGAAAGGCATGGAAATAATATAACCATGTTATAGTGTGTGTGTGTGTGTGTGTGTGTGTGTGTGTGTGTGTGTGTGTGTTTTCAGTCCTCAACACAGGAGAACTAGGGATCATATTTTTTTTTAAATATTTATTTATTTATTTATTTTTTATTGCTTAAAGTATTACAAAAAGTATTACATGTGTCTCCTTTTTTTTCCCTCCGCCCTTGACAATCCCCTGGCCTCCCCTACCCCCCAGTGTCTTATGTCCATTGGTTATGCTTATATGCATGCATACAAGTCCTTTGGTTGATCTCTTACCCACCCCACTCCTGCCCTCCCACCCTCCCCGGCCTTCCTGCTGTAGTTTGACAGTCTGTTTGAGGCAGCTCTGCCTCTGTATCTATTTTTGTTCATAAGTTTATAATGGTCTTTATTATCCAGAAATGAGTGACATCATGTGGTATTTTTCCTTCATTGACTGGCTTATTTCACTTAGCATAATGCTCTCCAGTTCCATCCATGCTGCTGCAAATGGTAAGAGTTCCTTCTTTTTTATAGCAGCATAGTATTCCATTGTGTAGATGTACCACAGTTTTCTAATCCATTCATCTACAGATGGGCACTCAGGCTGTTTCCAGATCTTAGCTATGGTGAATTGTGCTGCTATGAACATAGGGGTGCATATATCCTTTCTGATTGGTGTTTCTGGTTTCCTGGGATATATTCCTAGAAGTGGGATCACAGGGTCAAATGGGAGTTCCATTTGTAGTGTTTTGAGGAAACTCTATACTGTCTTCCATAGTGGCTGCTCGGGGATCATATGTTTGGAGGTAACTCTAACAATACAGGAGCCAGAACTCGATCAAGAGAAGGTACTGAGGAGGGGATCTGTTCCCATCCATGGGGCATGTTTGCACCAACCTGCAAGAGGCAGTGCGAATGAGGACGTCCCTGTGCCTGAGGTTTCAACAGTAGCAGAGAGGCCCCAACTTGTCTGACACCGTCTCCCATCCTCTTCCTCATGCTCACTCACCTCAACACTGGTTTCCTTTTTTGGCTGATCATGAAAACAAACATCTTCCTCAGGACCTTTGCCCTGGCCATTCCCTCTGCCCAGCACACACTCTCCCACAGAACCTTGCATCTCCCTCTCTTACTTGAGGTCTCTTTACAAATGACATCTTGTGTGTAGGTCTTGCCTAAACACCCATGAAAATAAAACACCCTATTCATTCCTTCATACCTGCTCTCCTTTTCTTCATAACACCTGTCACCATCTGAAATGTTATATATATAGTTAATCCTCACATGTGGATATTTTTTCCACTGATTTTGAGATGGGGGAGGGAGACAGAAACATCCACGTGAGAGAGGCACACTAACTGGTTGCCTTCCACACCCACCCTGACCCAGAGCCAGAGATCATCTTTATCATTGAATTGTAGAAACCTTTGTTCTTCAGCACCCTATACTTACAGCCTGGACAGTGCCAAAAACATGGTCAGCATTCAATTTATATTCCTGAAATGCATGAAAAATGTCCATGTATTATGTATTATGTAGAATACATAATACCTTAAGGAAAAATGATGATTGATACAAAAATGATTGATACAAAAGCTTCATATCATAGGTGGCACAGGGGCCTTCACAAAAGGGGACCAGATTCACACACAATATATTAAAATTAATTCTTTCTCTACAAATATAAATGTTAGCATTTCAAATATGTAATACAAGTTTTTGTGAATTAGTCATATTTTTCCCCTCTTTCCTAGTAGCCACCTCCACCATATGCAACCAGAGAATGGTACACAAATTTCAGAATTTATTCTCCTGGGATTTTCAGAGGACCCAGAACTGCAGCCCCTCATATTTGGGCTTTTCCTCTCCATGTACCTGATCACTGTGTTGGGAAACCTGCTCATCATTCTGGCCGTCGGCTCAGACTCCCACCTCCACACACCCATGTACTTCTTCCTCGCCAACCTGTCCTTGGTAGACATCTGTTTCACCTCCACCACCGTCCCAAAGATGCTGGTCAACATCCAGACACAGAGAAAAACCATCACCTACGCAGGATGCATCACACAGATTTATTTTCTTATACTCTTTTCAGTATTGGATGTCTTTCTCCTGACAGTGATGGCCTATGACCGGTTTGTGGCCATCTGCCACCCCCTGCACTACATGGTCATCATGAACCCCCGGCTCTGTGGACTGCTGGTTCTGGTGTGCTGGATCATGAGTGTCCTGAATTCCTTGTTGCAATGCTTAATGGCATTGAGGCTGTCCTTCTGTGCAAACTTGGAAATCCCCCACTTTATCTGTGAACTCAACCAGATGATCCAACTTGCCTGTTCTGACACCTTTCTTAATAACATGGTGATGTATTTTGCAGCTGTCCTGCTGGGTGGTGGTCCTTTCGTTGGGATCCTTTACTCATATTCTAAGATAGTGTCCTGCATACGTGGGATGTCATCAGCTCAGGGGAAGTACAAAGCATTTTCTACCTGTGCATCTCACCTCTCGGTTGTCTCCTTATTTTATTGTACAACTCTCGGCGTGTACCTCAGCTCTGCTGCTATCCAGAGCTCACACTCAACTGAAACAGCCTCAGTGATGTACACTGTGGTCACACCCATGCTGAACCCCTTCATCTACAGTCTCAGGAACAAGGACATCAAACAGGCTCTGAAGACATTCTTTGTGAAGGAAACTACAAACAGGCCAGCAGTCCTAAGACTGAATACTTACCCCCGATGGCAGAGGTCAAAGTCTCAGAGTCAGACATTGAAGCATGGAACAGACTGTCGAATCTCAGAGGGAGGCCGGGGTGGATGAGTGGGTGGGAAGAGATCAACCAAAGAACTTTTATGCATAACCTCTGGACACAGACAGTAAGGTAGTAAAGGCCTGGGGCAGTGGTCGGGGGTGGGCTAGAAGGGGTCAATGGGTGAAAAAGAGGGGACATATCTAATACATTCAACAAAAAAGGTTTTTAAAAAAATAAAATGCAGTTTCTGAGTCCCAGTCCAGAAGGGAGCAGTAATCTGTATTTACAATGATTAAAAATGATGTATAAACAGGTTGAAAATGAGCACACCTAGATAGTGGATGTCATTGCACAGATTATTAAGTTGTTATTAGTTTAAAAACAGGGTGAGATCTGTATTAATGGAAATGCCATGATTTAATGCATTTTGACTTAATTACCAGCATACTAGTATGTCTTCTTAAACTGATATTTTCCACATGAAAATAATTTAAGTTTATCAGCAATGCTCAAATCCATTTATGATTATAGATATAGCTTTGCAAATCAGAGAATTTGAGCTATTCACTCTTGTTACAAATTGCATGAAAGATAGGAGTACAGTGTGTCTTTAGATTCAGGAAAAAAAGGCTCAGAATCAGATTATGTGATTATCTTCAGACTGTGGAAGCAGAGCCTTCTCTTTCTATTCATTTCCTAGAATTTCCATTTCTTTGACCTTAACTTCTGTATTCGATTTCAGCAACTCCCTTTATCAAACTTTCTTCTCTCTCTTATATCCCACAGTTTTTCCCTTTGTTGTTTTTTTAGCTTCCCAAATTTATTTCCATCATGGATCAGAAATAGTTGGAAAATCCCATTAACATAATGAGACAACATGGATTTTTTTAGAATAACTTTTTCCTGAGTGACATATATTGTATCAAATGTTCTTGTTTTGTTTTTACTAAAAGAATCATCCAGAATTCTACTTCCCCTAGGGGAAAAACTACACTTCCTGGGCAAGGCAATTTATGCAGTTTTGTAAGAGAGGAAAATCTAGATGTCTGCTGTTCACATTTATGGCTGACATTCCTTTGTATATCACTGCCTCAACTGCTGTTCCTGAGACTGTAGACTCTGACCTACCAGTGTGTTTAATAGCTGGTCCCTGGGTTTTATTCTCCTCATTAGGGTCCTGTTCTCTCTCAGCTCAGTGTTCACAATCCCTACCTTACCCACTTGCAAAATGATTATGACATCCATGTCTCTAAGAGGACTCTTCACTGAAAGGCAAATTTTAATACATAGGTTGACCTAATATGACCTTAGAATCACAGATGACCATCGATATGAGGAAGCAAAATTTTAAATCACATATTGTATCACGATGCACAATATTTCTTCTTCATGCTGTACATCTAGCCACTGGAGTATGAAAGATTGGTGCCCATGTATAAGGGGGTTTATACTTACGGTGAAGAACTGATGGGCATTTTTTTTTATATTTTATTGAAATTTCTTTGTGTTTCTGCTTGAAAACTTCCAGAGCTGCCCGTAATATGGCCCCTTTCATTTCTATAAAGGCAATATATCCCCCTTCTAAATTTTGCCATAACCACTGAGTATATCTCCATTATACTCAGGATTCTACCCATCTTTTATGATCAAAGAATGACTCAAGAGAGAGCTTGCATTCCTGTCAGTCATGTGAATCAGAGTCACTAGTTTTCCTGCATATGCCTGTCCTCTAAACCTGTCCTGGTTACAGGAAAATGAACCCCCAGGGAGAGTTTTTAAGTACGAGTGGTCTGCCATAGATACAGAAAACAAACTGGCGGTTGCCAGAGGGGAGAGGAGCTGGGGGCTGTGGCTAAAAAGGTGAAGGGATTAAGAAGTACAAATTTGTAGTTACAAAATTGTTACAAGGCATAAAATGCAGCATAAGGAATATAGCCAATAATATTGTAATAAGTTAGTTACTACTAAGTATGGTGCCAGGTGAGTGCTTAAAATATTGGGGGCGATCACTTTGTAGATAAATTATGATTGTCTAACCATTATGCTGTACCTGAACTAATATAAAATAATATTGAATGTCGGCTGTAATTAAAAAATTAAATTAAAACAAGAAAGTACACTAATCATATGCCAGAAAATGTAGAAGAGAAATAAAAAAATTAATATTATTTTCAGCATTAAAAAATAAATTGCTCTAGAGTATTGAAAGATAAAGTTGCCTGAAATAAACTGAAATGACAGAGTAACCATGAATGCTGTTTTTAAATATGAGAGCAATTGTCAGAATGTTTTTCTGTATACTTAGTGCTAATACATCAACTTTTATACATATGTCTAACTTGTTTTTACATCTGTTATCCCTTATTGTTCCTTTTGGCCTTTGCGATTAGATCTGTTTCTAAACTTGGCATCATCCCCAACCATTATATTCACATTTGACTATAGATCGCCTTTCCTTCTGCAAGAATACTACTTAAATCCATCTACCTTTACATGAGAAATTATAACAGACTGATTCCACCCCATGTTTAAAAACCTCCTATATTATATCCTTTTATTTCCAAGTCTTTGAAAATCTACTGGATTCGTGAGCCATGCTGATATCATTAAAATATTATTTTATTTTCTTCTATAAAGTATCAGAACCAGCAAAATATTGTCCAAGGAATCCCAACCCCCTGCTTTCCTCCATGTGTCTCAGGTCAAACGGAGGAGTCTCTGACAGAGAAGTCTTACCCTGCATTGTAACAAGGCCACAGATGTGTTTTGCAAGTTTTTGGTTTTTGTATTCATGAAAGGGATACACACAGTATTCACTGTCTTGGGAGCGGTTAGTACTAGGTTTATGGGGTGACTCCTTCATATTGTGTCGGTTGCTCATGTGGATTCTGGTTGCTGTGTGGAGTTCACTGGTGCCGAGAGCACAGGATTTGTCCACTCTCCTGCTGAAGGGCATTTGCTCAACCATTACATCTCCAAGTGCTGTGGCCACGCTGACACGTCTGTGGTGGACACAGGCACACAATTACATTGGGATTGTTTGTGTAGGGAACAGGGTAAGTGCATATATGACTTTAGTAAATGCTGCCAAAGAGTTTTTTTTTCAAATTAAACCAATAAGTAACCAATAACCAAACTGGTTCTACTAACTCACACTTCTACTAGCTCTCCATGAACAACCTGATAGCTCCATAGCCTTGGCTCCACCTGACATTGCTCTTTTTTATTTTAGAGAAAGTGATGTGTATATAACAGCGCCTTGTGATTATTGTTAGTATTTCCCTGCAGCTAACAGAGGTCAAACTTTTTTTCACATTTTGATAGACCATTTGTTCACCCTCTTTTGTGTAGTGCCTATTCAATTTTTTTTACACCATTGTATAATGGGTGTTCAGTATATTTTTGACAGAATTCTTTATATATTCTGGCTTAATGTACTTATATGTTAAATCACTATATTGTACACCTGAAACTAATATGACTAATATTATATTGTATATCAGCTATATTTAAACAAAAACTGTTTGTAAATAAATAATCTAGCCTGGCTGGTGTGGCTCTGTTGTTTGGGCGTCACCCCGTGCAACAAAGGGTTGCTGGTTCGATTCCCATTCAGGGCATGTGACTTGTTTGCAGGCTTGATCCCTTGTCAAGGGCATGCAGTGGGACAATGTTTCACTCTCACATCGATGTTTTTCTCTCTCTCCCTCTCCCTTCCTCTCTCTAAAAATCAATAAAAAATATTTTAAAAAATAATCTAAAGTGCACAAATGATTACATGAAATGTAAATGCTCCAGATATTAATTTTATGACTATATGATGAGTTGTTGATTAATGTGTTGGGCATTCTTTTTTTGATGAACATTTAAACAGTCTCAAATATTGTTTTTGAATTACTTAAAATTTGGTGGTGGGAGATGGGTGGAGGGGGCAAAGAGGGGGAAATAGAGGACATCTTTAATACTCTCAACAATGAAATAACTTTCTTTTTTAAAGGGCTGTGCATTTTACTGCATATAAATTTTATTTCAAAAAAATCTGTAAACAGCCCAGCCAGTGTGGCTCAATGGTTGAGCATCAACCCATAAACCAGGAAGTCATGGGTTCGATTCCTGGTCAGAGCACATGCTGGATTGTGGGCTCCGTCCCCAGTAGGGGGCATGCAGGAGGCAGCCAATCAATGATCCTCTCTCATCATTCATGTTTCTATCTCTCTCTCCCTTTCCCTTCCTCTCTCTGAAATCAGTCTATACTAATAAAAGGCCTGTGGCTGTGACACCATAACACCATCACGACCAAATGAGCAGCGGTTCTCATGGTGGGTGGGGTGGGGAGTGAGCTACGAGTGACGGAGGGTGGGGCAGCCAGCTGAGGCAAGCGAGCTACTCATGCATGCTGAGCCTCTAATAAAAACATATTTTCAAAAATCTGTAAACAAACCTGAATTCTAGTTAATGATATGCACATGGGTATGATTATATATTGTATGATTCCATTTATATAAAACTAGAGGCCCAGTGCATGACATTTGTGCACTGGGTGGGGGGTGGGGGTGGAGTCCCTCAGCCCAGCCTGCACTCTCTTGCAGTCCGGGACCCCTCGGGTGATGTCCAGGGCTCACACACTTCAGGACCCCTCACTCCTTACCGCCTGCCACCACTGCTGCACTCGCCAGCCATGAACGGGCTGAGCTGCGCTCCCCTATGGGAGCACACTACCACCAGGGGGCAGCTCCTGCATTGAGCATCTGCCCCTTGGTTGTCAGTGTGTGTCATAGCAACTGGTCGTTTTGCCGTTCAGTCGATGTGCATATTAGTCTTTTATTATATAGGATTCTAGAAAAACACAAATGCATCTGGAGTGACAAAATTAGACAAATGTCTGCCTCAGGATGAGGAGGCAGGGAAGGCAGGAAGGAGAGACTTCCAAAGACATGAGGAAAGTTTGATGAATGTGAAGACATATTGATTATGTTGGTAGTGATGGTTTTGTGGTTAAATGCAAGCGTCAAAGCTTATGAAACTGTGCATGTTCAATAGATACAACTTATTATATCTTATTTATATATCAATAAAGCTGTTTTAAAGGAAGAAGAAGAGGGCCCAATGGTCGATAGTGCTAAATCATGCTGACTGATCAAGGAGGAAGAGAATTCGGTCACACAGTATGGGGATAGATTGTAAAGGGCCACCTTTCAACAAGAGGCGGAATCGTGTCATATCTCTTGATTCTGACTGACCTTAGGACTTGGTTTTACGAACAAAATGTGACACATTGCACAAGTTCTGAACCTAAGCTTCAGAGACCTTGCAACTTCTACTTTTGCCTTCTTGAGATTGTACTGCCACGTGAATAAGTCTGAGCTGTTCTGCTGCAGAGACCACGTGGAGGAAAACCAAAGCACCTAGGTAGCAACTTATGGATAACCAGACCTGTGAGTGAGGCCATGCTAGACCCTACAGTTTCAGGTCATCCACCGACTGATGGCAGCCACATGATTGGGCAAGAGAAGATCTACAGAAGAACTGCACAGCTGAGCCCAGATCACATAGCTGAACTCCAGAAAGATTAAGTTCATAATTGTTTCATTATTTAAATTTGGCGGTTGTTCGTTACACAGTTAAGGCTAACTGATATAAGAGGCGTTTGAACCTTGATAGAGCATCTTGAACTCAAACAGTTGGAGGACACCAGAAGCTTGACTGAAGCATGTTGAGAATAGAGGGAGGTTGAGAGACTATGTTTAGAAAATTATTTTGAGAACATTTTCCATGAAAAGTGGTATAAAGGAGGAACCAAGATGGAGGCATAGGTAAAAACATGTACTTGCTGCCTCTCACAACCACATCAAAACTATAACTAAAAGACAAAACATCGATCATCCAAACCCACGGGAAAGCTGGCTGAGTGGAAGTTCCACAACTAGAAGAAAAGAAAAAAGCACATTGAGACTGGTAGGAGGTGCAGAGGTGCAGAATTGTAGAGGTGCGGAGGTGTGGAGTTGTGCATGAAACGGGCTGGCAACTGGGTGTGCTGTTGTTGTTGTTTTCAATCAGGAGGGACATACAAGCTCCTGATTGCTCTGAACTCCAGTTCCGGGTGAGACTCTGGGGACCCAGGCTCATACGGGGAGAAACTGGACTGTCTGGCAACGGGCCCGGAACACAAGGGCAGCTTTCTCGCAGAGGTGCTGGTAGCGATCATTGTTTCTGTGCAGGAGTGCAGATCACAGAGACGCGGGGACCTCTCCAATTCAGGGCTGACTGGCAGCCATTGCTGTTTGCTCCACCCTGGTGATTCCCAGAGACCCCACCCCAATCAATTTACAACCCCACCCAAGCTGTGCAGGGTGGCTTTTGCATATAAATGGCCCGTCTTTTCGCAACATAAAACCTAACAAACTGCAGCTGGGTCAGAGAGCTCCAAAGCTTCCAAAAGGAGGCCCAAAGGCTCAGTAGCAGCAACTGGCCTTGCTTCACAGCTGCGCCTCATCTGGGCATTCCCAAACCCCAAACAAAGAGGAGGAATCTGCAGATCTCTCTGTAGCTCCTGCTGGGTGGCCTCAGGCAGTGGGTGACTTTGCACCTCCTTGGAGACCCAACAGCCAGTGAGCCCAGTGGTCAGTGTGAGACCATACCAGATTACAACTCCTCACATCCACAAGCGACACACTCAAGAGGCAGACTCAGTGAGCACCAAAGCCCCACTGAAGCAAGTCCTGCCGCATAAGGGTGTCTCCAGCACAGCAGTTCTCCCAATGTAGACACAGCTGGTCCTCACAGCCAATTGGCCTGGAGGTCAATTCCTCCCAGTGATACCAACAGCAATCAAGGCTTACCTACAACAGGACTGTGCACCCAGCCCACAAAGGGGTGCACCAAGAATGTCCACCTCAGGTAATTGGGGAGGCTGAGCCACTGGGTCCTATAGGACACCTACCACACAAGGCCACTCTATCAACCCAGGGAAGCAGCCAAAATGTGGAGACAAAGAAACAAGTCACAAATTAAAGAAATGGATGAAAGCAAAATACTGGATATAGAGTTCAAAACTGTGGTTATAAGATTACTCAAGAATCTTCTAGAAACTTCTGAGAAATTTAGTGAGACCCTTAAGGATATGAAAAAGGACCAATCAGAAATTAAACATACACTGACTAAAATAAAGAATAATATACAGAGATCCAACAGCAGACTAGAGGATCCCAAGAACCAAGGCAAATATTTGAAATATGAAGAAGCAAAAAACACCCAACCAGAAAAGCAAAAAGAAAAAAGAATCCAAAAATATGAAGATAGTGTAAGGAGCCTCTGGGACAACTTCAAGTGAACCAACATCTAAATTATAGGGGTGCCAGAAGAAGAGAGAGAGCAAGATATTGAAAATCTATTTGAAGAAATAATGACAGAAAACTTTCCTTACCTGGTGAAAGAAATAGACTTACAAGTCCAGGAAGCGCAGAGAACCCCAAACAAGAGGAATCCAAAGAGGACCACACCAAGACACATCATAATTAAAATGCCAAGGGCAGGCTGACCAGTTTGGCTCAGTGGATAGAGCATCGGTCTGTGGACTCAAAGGTCCCAGGTTTGATTCCAGTCAAGGGCATGTACCTTGGTTGCGGGCACATCCCCAGTAGGGGGTGTGCAGGAGGCAGCTGATCAATGTTTCCCTCTCATCGATGTTTCTAACTCTCTATCCCTCTCCGTTCCTCTCTGTGAAAAAAATCAATAAAATATATTAAAAAATAAAAATAATATAAAATAAAATGCCAAGGGCAAAAGACAAAGGGAGAATATTAAAAGCAGCAAGAGAAAAACAGTTAGTTACCTACAAGGGAGTACCCATACGACTGTCAGCTGATTTCTCAACAGAAACCATGCAGGCCAGAAGGGGGTGGCAAGAAATATTCAAAATGATGAATAGCAAGAACCTACAACCAAGATTACTCTACCCAGCAAAGCTATCATTTAGAATTGAAGGTCAGATAAAGAGCTTCACAGACAAGAAAAAGCTAAAGGAGTTCATCACCACCAAACCAGTATTATGTTAAATGCTGAAGGGTATTTTTTAAGAAGAGGAAGAAGAAAAAGGTAAAGATAAAAATTATGAACAACAAAGTGACAACAAATTCATATCTATCAACAAGCAAATCAAAAATCAAGTGAATAAAAAATCTGATGAACAGAATAAACTGGTGAATATAATAGAAACAGGGGCATAGAAAGGGAGTGGACTGACAATTCTCAGGGGGAAGGGGGCGTGGGGAGTGTTGGGAAGAGATTGGACAAAAATCTTACACCTATGGACGAGGACATGGCAGGGAGTAAGGGCATGGGGTGGGGTGGGAACCGGGTGGAGAGGAGCAATGGGCGGGAAAAAGAGGAACATCTGTAATAATCTGAACAATAAAGATTTATTAATAAAAAAATAAAACTAATAATCTGCAAACACACAAAAAAAGAAAAGTGGTATAAAAATATATAACAACAGGAGGTAAATGATGATCAAGAACAGAGTTCTCTTTAGTTGTCACACATTGAACCATGTAATGATTAGGGAGTGGTGGAAAATTGTCAATGGGCAGAGCACAAAACATCAGACTGAGAAGTAAGGGTTTCATTGTAGGGAGTAACAAATTTTTAATCTATGGAATGTAGTAAATTATACAACTCACTGAAAATCCTGAAAATCGTTTCTTCCAGGAGGATATTGAAAACCTGAGTAATGTTAGGACAGTATCTACTGTGAATTGCACAGGTACTCATCAATGGCTAATGTTGGCCTTTTACCTTCTTGCTAAAGCATACTGTAGAATATTCTACTAGGCCTCTTGTTGGTTCTAACACCAGCTCTTTCTTTTTTAAAAATTTTTTTTATTGATTAAATTATTACATATGTGTCCTTATCCCCACATTATCTTCCATCCCCCCCACTCACCCCCTTGTAGCCTGTATTCATTGGTTAGGCCTATATGCTTGCATATAAGTCCTTTGGTTGATCTCTCCCCGTCACACCCACCTTCCCCTACCTTCCCTCTGAGGTTTGATGGTCTGATCGATGCTTCTCTGTCTCTGGATCTGTTTTTGTTTATCAGTTTATGTTGTTCATTATATTCCATAAATGAGTGAGATCGTGTGATATTTATCTTTCTCTGACTGGCTTATTTCACTTAGCATAATGCTCTCCAGTTCCATCCATGCTGTTGCAAATGGTAAGAACTCCTTCTTTTTTACCGCAGCATAGTATTCCATTGTAACACCAGCTCTTTCTAACCCTGCCCAGTCCCTCAGGGCAGTCTTCTGACACAAACACTGCCGGCCCCTTGTGGACACAGCATTACAGAGCCCTCTGTGTCAGGATGCAGTGGTCCCCAAAGCCTGACTAGACCATAATGAAGTTATAAATTCCACGGGAGGAGGAGTGCTGGGAGCCGGTCCATCCTTGCTGTTTCAAAGGACCTGACATATATGGCATACTGTTCTTAATATGTTTGCTCACCTTCTTGGCACTATGTGTTTTAACCAAGGTCTCTGAGAAAGGTTGTTTCCCCAGGTAGGGATTTTCCCCTGAAGCTAGGGAGGGAATAAACCCCTCAACTAAGTGCCAGGCGGGTAATTAATCACTTTAACTATGAACAATCATGCTTAAGCTACATAATCTTTACTCCCTGGAATGGAGATAAGAAACACCCTAACCTTTGTAATAGAGATTGATAGGATTGAATCAACTGGTATAAATACAGATGTAACAAGACAGCAAGACTCAGAACTTAGAATACAGAGCTTAGAACACAGAACTAAGAGGCACAGAACCTACACAGAACGTTCTCTAGAGACAGAAGAACTTCGCTGGAGAGAACATGGCAAAAGATCCTGGACTGAACCTGACTACAGAAATTGGCAAGAGAACCTGACTAGAACCTGGTGACTGAACCTGGCTGGAGAACCTGGACAGAACCTGGCTGGAGAACCTAGCAAGGGAACATGGCTACAGAACCTGGCTGGAGAACCTGGAGAACCTAGCAAGAGAACATGGACACAGAACCTGGCTGGAGATCCTAACCAGAACTTCGCTGGAGATCCAGAGCAGAACCTCTCTGGAGATCCAGACCAGAACTTGGCTGGAGATCCTGGCTGGAGATCCTGGCTAGGCTGCTGATCAACTGAACACTGTCTCCGTGTCCTTCCTTCTTCGCAGACTCTGTCCACACCTTTGGGGATCCCTGGACCTGCTGGGGTTGGACCCTGGCAGAGGAGAGCCCCAAACATATCTTTTCAGGTTGTTTTTCACCAGGATGTACAGAGACAGGTGTGAAATCCCAGGTGTCATCCCTAGAGCTTCTTTATGGGACTGAAATAAAGCCATGAGAACAAGGAGAAGCCAAGCTGCTCCCATCACAGGAAACTAAGGGAGAGATCTCAGCACTGTTATTCCCTTATAAATGCCCTGTTTTCCTTCTAGCTGTTCCTTCATCTGGCACACCAGCCTAGCACAGGTGCCATGGTGTTTCCACAGGATGAGGGCTTACAGTGATGGTGGGAATCTACTGCCCTACACAGAGGTCACTTTTCCCTTCAGAGAGCTGATCCTGTAGACTCCCTCCAGCTCTATGCCCTCTTTAGCTTAGCTTAGATGCAGGGCTTTGAATCTATTGGCCAGCCCCTGCCTTGTTGTTCTCTCTGATTTGTCCCTTCCTAGCCCTGCAGCCTTTACACACTCCATGCAATGTGACTTATTGGAGCTGTTTTCAACACCTAAAGCCAAGTGTCTATAGAGATAGATGAGGACTTGGTATTCGCTGGGTTTTTCTCCTTTTATATCTTAAATCAAGAACCAGACAGCCCTAGCCAGTTTGGCTCAGTGGATAGAGCATCGGCCAGTGGACTGAAGGGTCCCAGGTTCTATTCTGGTCAAGGGCACATACCTGGTATGCAAGCTCGATCAGGGTGCGTGCGGGAAGCAACCAATCAATGTGTCTCTCTCACATTGATGTTTCTCTCTATCTCCCTCCCTCCCTTCCACTCTCTCTAAATATCAATGGAAAAATTTCCTAGGGTGAGGATTAACAAAACCAAAAAAAGTAAAAAAAAAAAAAATGTTTACTAGTAAAGTGGAATTAGAATTTGACCCAGTGCGTGCGGGAAGCAACCAATCAATGTGTCTCTCTCACATTGATGTTTCTCTCTATCTCCCTCCCTCCCTTCCACTCTCTCTAAATATCAATGGAAAAATTTCCTAGGGTGAGGATTAACAAAACCAAAAAAAGTAAAAAAAAAAAAATGTTTACTAGTAAAGTGGAATTAGAATTTGACCCAGTGATCCCATCCCAAGGAATATCCTAAGAACCCCAAAACGCCAATCATAAAGAATTTTTGAAAAAAAAAATTTTTTTGTACCCCTATGGTCATAGCAGAGTTATTTACAATAGCCAAGATCTGGAAACAGCCCGAATGCCCACCAGTAGATGAGTGGATAAAAAACATGTGGTACATTTACATCATGAAATATTATGCAGCTGTAGAAAAGAAGAATCTCTTCCCTTTGAGACAGCAAGGAGGGACATGGAGAGGATCATGCTAAGCAAAATAAGCCAGTCAGAGAAAGACAAGTATCACATGATCTCAGTCATATGTGGAATCTAATGAACAAAATAAACTGATCAGCAAAATAGATCCAGAGACTTAGAAGCAAATGAATGTCAGAAGCAAGGGGTAGGAGGTGGGAAGTGATTAAACAAAGAACTTATACACATGTGCGCATAACCTATGACACAGACAATAGTGCAATGAGGCTTGGGGGCAGGGGTGGCATGGATGATATCAATGTGGGAAAAGGGACATATGTAATACTTTCAACAATAAAGATAAAATTTTTTAAAGTACAGATTAGTAGTCAAAACAGCCACAGGAATATAAAGTACAGCATAAGGACTATAGTGAGTAATACTGTAATAACTATGTCTGATGTCAGGTGGGTACTAGAATTATCAGGGGATCACTTGATAAATTATTGTCTAACCACTATTCAGTACATCAAAAACTAATATAAAATAATATTGAATGTCAAGTGTAATTGAAAAATAAAATAATTTTTAAATTATTTTAAATAAACAAATACTAAACAAAAAATAAAAAGAATAAAAACAATCCCATTTACTATTGCAACAACAACAAAAGTAAAGTACTTAGGAATAAATTCAACCAAGGAGGTAAAAGGCCTATACTTAGAAAATTATAGGATATTGAAGAAAAAATTGAGGAAGATATAAATAAGTGGAAACATATAATGTGTTCAAGAACTGGAAGAATTAAATCTTTAAAATGTCCATACTACCCAAAGCCATCAATAGATTCAAAACAATTCCTATTAAAACACCAATAGCATATTTCACAAATCTAGAACATATATTCCAAAAACTTATATGAAACCAAAAAAGCCCCCAAATAGCTTCAGCAATCTTGAGAAAGAAGAAAAAAGTTGGAGGGAAATCACAATACAGGATATCAAACTATACTACAAAGCCACTGTAATCAAAACAGCCTGGTGCTGTCATAACAACAGGCATACAGATCAAAGGAGCATAGCAGGGAGCCCAGAAATAAACCCACACCTTTATGGTCAATTAATATTTGAAAAGGAGGCAAAAGCATACAAAGGAGTAAAGACAGTCTCTTCAATAAAGGGTGTTGGGAAAATTGGACAGGTACATGCAAAAAAAAAAAAAAAAAATGACCGCCAACTTATACCAGACACAAGAATAAACTCAAAAGAGATAAAAGACTTAAATGTTAAAAAAAAAAAAATCCTAGAAGAAAACATAGGCAGCACTGCCTTCTCCTGCTGGAATGCTCCCTGAATCTCTGCTCCTCCCCGCTGAAGAAAGTGCCAGCAGCAACCTGATTTCTCCTCTCTGAGCTGAAGCCCGAAGTGAGCATCAGGCTGCAGGGCTGCATCCATGGCTCCTCTCAGTTCTTCTCCATGTCTGCCTTCCAGGTTCTCTGGCACTTGCCTTCAGATGTTTCAATGAGTGGATATCTCGGATGTGTTTGTGCATTGAGCAGAAAAACCTTTGCTGAATTAGAGCAGCTCAAATTGTTGAAACTTCAAGGAAAAATATCAAGGGGCTCTCTCACACCGCCATTCCTCTGCTGTCATTCTCCAGGCCTGTTGTAAGTGGCATTTCAAGCTGCATTCAACCCCTTCTTGTAATTTTGCCATCTCTGAATTTTTGCATCAGACACATGTAACGCCAGCCTGCAGGTATTGTAGAATGAAGTCGGAGAGAACCAAGATGGCGGCATAGGTTAACGCCGGAGTTTGCTGCTTTGAACAACTACTTCAAAAGTGAAACTAAAAGACAGAACGGACATCACCCAGAACCACAGGAACGCTGGCTGAGTGGAAGTCCTACAACTAGGAGGAAAGAGAAACGCATACGGACACTCAGAGGAGGCGCAGTGCTGAAGTCAAATTCTGAGGTGCGGAGTGCGCGGAGCTGGCTGGCGGCGGAGGGCGCGGTTGGCGTTTTCAATCGGGAGGGAGTCGTAGACTCTGAGCTCCAGATACAGGCGAGTCTTTAGGGATCCAGACTCAAACGGGAGAAGCGGGACTGTCTGGCTTTGGTCAGAGTGAGTACAGCTTTCTCTCCGAGCTTGCAGCGGGTGCTGGGACTCAGAGAGGCAGAGCCCCTGGGGACAGGACTGAGAGCCGCCATAACTGCTCTCTCCGGCCCACCCTGTTGATCCTGTGTGACCCGCCCTGCCCAAGCCCTGCACACAGGCATTTGCCGGATAGCCTCAGGCAAAGGCTAGATTAGCACCTCCCTAGAGGACAGAAGTTCTCTCACTGCTGACACAGCTGATTCTCATAGCCACTTGGCCTGGAGGTCAAACCCTCCCTGGTATTAGCTACAACAATCAAGGTTTAACTATAAGACTGCGCACAAAGACCACTAGGGGGTGCACCAAGGAAGCATAACAAAATGCGGAGACAAAGAAACAGGACAAAATTGTCAAAGGAAGATATAGAGTTCAGAACCACACTTTTAAGGTCTCTCAAGAACTGTTTAGAAGCCGCCGATAAACTTAATGAGATCTACAAGAAAACTAATGAGACCCTCGATGTTATATTGGGGAACCAACTAGAAATTAAGCATACACGGACTGAAATAACGAATATTATACAGACTCCCAACAGCAGACCAGAGGAGCGCAAGAATCAAATCAATGATTTGAAATGCGAGGAAGCAAAAAACACCCAACCGGAAAAGCAAAATGAAAAAAGAATCCAAAAATGCGAGGATAGTGTAAGGAGCCTCTGGGACAGCTTCAAGCCTACCAACATCAGAATTATAGGAGTGCCAGAAGATGAGAGAGAGCAAGATATTGAAAACCTATTTGAAGAAATAATGACAGAAAACTTCCCCCACCTGGTGAAAGAAATGGACTTACAGGTCCAAGAAGCGTAGAGAACCCCAAACAAAAGGAATCCAAAGAGGACCACACCAAGACACATCATAATTAAAATGCCAAGAGCAAAAGACAAAGAGAGAATCTTAAAAGCAGCAAGAGAAAGAAACTCAGTTACCTACAAGGGAATACCCATATGACTGTCAGCTGATTTCTCAACAGAAACTTTGCAGGCCAGAAGGGAGTGGCAAGAAATATTCAAAGTGATGAATACCAAGAACCTGCAACCAAGATTACTTTATCCAGCAAAGCTATCATTCAGAATTGAAGGTCAGAGAAAGAGCTTCACAGATAAGGAAAAGCTAAAGGAGTTCATCACCACCAAACCAGGATTATATGAAATGCTGAAAGGTATCCTTTAGAAGAGGAAGAGGAAGAAAAAGGTAAAGATACAAATTATGAACAACAAATATGCATCTATCAACAAGTGAATCTAAGAATCAAGTGAATAAATAATCTGATGAACAGAATGAACTGGTGATTATAATAGAATCAGGGACATAGAAAGGGAATGGACTGACTATTCTTGGGGGGGAAAGGGGTGTGGGAGATGATCGAGCACCTATGGATGAGGACAGTGGGTGGGGAGTGAGGGCGGAGGGTGGGGCGGGAACTGGGAGGAGGGGAGTTTTGGGGGGGAAAAAAGAGGAACAAATGTAATAATCTGAACAATATAGATTTAATTAAAAAAAAAAAGAATGAAGTCATGTATACTTAAGTCATGTATCTAGAGACAGTAGATAGTAGTTTCTGGATAGTAGTTTCTAGATAGTAGTTTCTGGCATCATCCCTATTGTACAGGTTGGATCACTGGGGAGGCCCAAAGAGACACAGTGGCTTTTCCAGGACACTAAACTGATCAGAAAAAGAAGAGGTCTGAACTCACTTAGCTCTTCGGAAAACTGAAACATTAGTTACTTTCCCAGGGATGGCTGTGTTGGAGATCTGTGTATATTTATGGAGGTGTCATGGGGAGCAGTTAACAGCCCTGAGTGGACTTCAGGTAAGTTGATCCAAAGAAAAGGCCCAGGTAACATAAACTTGAAGTTACCTCACTTCCTTGGTGACAAAACAAAACAGAAGTTAGAGCTCTGGTAACCAGGCACCCACATTCTAGAGACAGGCCCCTATCTAGCTCACTTGACTGGAGACAGTTGCGAAAGTGGGATGTTCTCCTGTGGTCTCCGGACTTTCTTAGGCTGTGGCTTTTGAAAACCCCATCATACAAGCTGTTTCAGTCCCTGTAGACAGTGACTCTGGCCTTCCCTCTAATGTCAGTGGCCATTTATCAATGTGTAGCCTCAGGTAACTGATGGTCGACAGAAGCAGGCCAATCGAGGTAAGCCTACAACTGTGATCCTACGTGGGCAGCATTCAGCCCTTGCCACTTCTTATGTGTGCGTTGGGATGGGGGAAATGGCAGGAGGGAAGGGTGGCCTTCTTGGACAGGGGCAGTTTGTTAGTTAAGGGAAGACTGTAGGTCAAAGCTGGCAGAATAAGAAGTCAGTGCTTGGGAACAATCTCTTCCAACCACTTGTAATTTGGGGCCACTGGGATATGAATTTGTTTCCTTAATAGCTTAGGGTCTACACAGATGCCCCTCTGTGCCTGATAAGGGAAGAAGAATTTAGGAGGGGGTTCCAGGCAGCCCCCTGATATTACCTGGCCTAGATACCAGACAGTCTTTATAGAGTTCCACCCAATAGATAATGGAGCAGCAAATGGACAGATACAACTCCTCCATCCTTGGACAGGTAGCAGATGCACGAGACCAACAACAGTCAGAGCCCGTCTGAGGTGAGAGTAGGCACAGAGGCATCTGTACACCAGGATGTTAAGATGACCAGGACGAGCCCAGATCCCAGACTCCAATCTGGAAACTCTTTTGTGGGCCTCCCAGGCTTTGCCACTAGAGTGTCCCACTCCCAAAAGAATCTGGATCTCCATCCCCCCCCTCCCCAGCTACATGAAAGGATAGAAAGTCAGTCCTCAGATATTTGTGGATATAATGGAAAAAAATGGTATGTTGTTTGGATCCACAGTAGACCATGAGCATCTGGAATTTTCCTAACTGTTGTTTGAACTACCTGCTCCAGCTATCCTGTGTAGCAGTCAGCTATTGCACCAGACCTACTCCAAGCCTTACTTGTTATCATACGTAATAGAATGATTTATATATAGAAAGGAAGAATGAGATTAAGCTAGTGTATAGGTTTGCATGCAACCTGTTACCTCACAGAAAAGGACCACCCATCATCATTATTTTCACGATGTCCCATAAGAGAGTCCATTTGCCACATGATGCAACTTTCAAGGCCCTTGGACCTCAGCATGATTCAATTCATTTGACGTGTCAGCAGTCAGTGGGAAACATCTAAAGTGTGTTTTAATGACATGTTATTAGTTTGCTTGTGCTGCCAAAACATGGTGCCATGTTGGTGTAAATTGTAAAGACATTTCTTTACAATTCTGGGAGCTAGAAGTTTGAGATCAGGGTGTGGCAGAATTGGTTTTTCGTGAGGCCCCTCTTCTTCTCCTGTAGAGGAGCACCTTTCATATTCTTGTTCACGTCTGTTTAACTGGTGCTTCTCTGTTACCTGACCTATTCTTATAAGGACACTACTTATATTGGATTAGATTCCACCCCAATGCAACTCTATTGACCTTATTTCCTTAAAGACCATCAATCCAAATACAGGCACATTTTGATGTAATAGGACTTTAGACTTCAAATTGTGAATTTGGGGGACACAGTTCAGCTCTTAATATATGCTAAGTCTTGGCTGCTTCCTTGCATTCAGCCTGACTTGGAATTTGCCATTCTTTTACATTTCAACCAAACTGGTATCAGGTCATCCAATGCTATCATGGTGGTCCTTGATGTGCACTTGTTTCAGTGACACTTTGAGTCACCTGTCAGCTTTATGCCAACTACAGGGATTCCCTCCTTTCTGAGTCATCTGCTCAAAACCTTTCCCTGTGATGGGCAATCTCCCTTCCTGAAAACTCCATCTATTTGCTCCTTTGCCAAATCTGGAATCTCCATACCCAGGGTATCAAAACTTGATTTAATATCAAAGGAAGAATAATCAGTGTCTTCATTTGAAATCAAGAGGGTTCTCATAGTAAGTGTCTATGTACATGGTCTCCAAACTGGGGAGAGCTGGCATTCTCCAGGAACTTTCCCTCCTTGTCAGGGGCAGATCAAGCCTCAGTGGCTTAGAGGGAATGTGGTGCTTCCCTCTGGAACTCAGAACCTTTAGACGGTTCGAAGGTTCTCAGTTCTTTTTTTTTCTTTAATTAAATCTTTATTGTTGAAAGATTACATATGTCCCCCTTTTCCCCCGTCGACTCCTTCTAGCCCACCCAAAGATTTTCAGTTCTGACCTGAAGGAGCCTGAGCAGTCATTTAACATCCCTAAGCCTCTGTTTTCTCATTTCTATAATCAAGTTGTCGGTTGCGTACTCACAGGGACAATGCTCTTAATACAGACTATTCATACAGGAATGTGTTCTGTTCCTCAGCTAACAAAATGCCATAAGGGAGTCTACATATATAAAAGCCTAAGTGACTGAACTACTGACCAACCAGTCGACTGGTCACTATAATGCACACTGACCACCAGGGGGCAGACCCTCAATGCAGGAGCTGCCCCCTGGTAGTTACTGCGCTCCCACAGCCAACCTCCCCTGGCCAGCCAAACTCCTGTGGTCCCTCCCCCCGGCCAGCTAGGTGGTCATTGTGCACCCATAGCCAACCTCCCATGGCCAGTGACCGGCCAACCTCCAGCAGTTCCTCCCCCCGCTGGTCAGCCCCAATCTGCCCCCATCAGCACTGATCACTGGCCAGGCTGAGCGACCCCACCTGTGCACAAATTCGTGCACCAGGCCTCTAGTAATTGTATAATACTCCCCCACCTACTACACTCACATTGTGCATATACAGTTTGAAATTTTTCCTGGCTGGGCACTTCTGTCCCTCCACACATGTCCCTGAAGAACTGGGAGTTCCTGCGTGAGATCCAGACCTTGATCTTTTCAGTGGCTCATGGTGATGTTGCTGACATTATGTCCCTTCTTGTTTCCCTTAGTGTGAAGATGACATAAGCATGTCCCTGGATGAGGCTTGCACCTTGAGGGCCCTCCAGAAGGGATAAGACAGAAGGGTCTTGTACTGTCTATGGTATCATCCTTCCCATTTAGAATCATCATTTACATAGCTACCTACCTGCTCACCTATCTGGCATTCAACGCCACTCAACATCTCCCGGACCAGCTTTTCACTAGATGAGCACTGGCCACGTCTTATGCCCACCTCCAGCTTGTGTCCTGGGAATATCTCTTCATCACTCTGAGCCTCACTGTGCTTCTCTGAAAAGTGCAAGGTAGAAAATAAACCTTATATACTTTTGGTGGAATTAATTGGATCAGCCATGACAGGTGCCGAGACCTGCAGAATATACTGCTGGACCTGCATAGTTCATCTTTATGCATCTCTACTCCCCCATGAAGAGCCCTCTGTCTTTTTCTTCAGTGGTCTGTGGCCATTTTGACTTTGGCAAAGCATATGGAAAAAGCAACCTGTCAAGGAAATTGAGATGCCCTCTATTTGGTGCTGGATTTTGTCTTATGTGTGGCCAGATTATGGAAACCTCTGATCAGCAGAGAAGCCCCAGCCTCACTCAGATATTTGAGATAATTTTGGACAGAGTTCATTCATTCAACGATACATATGATACCCCTGCTACATGCCGGCACTTTGAGACACTTAGCATAACTCACTGAAGGAAGCAGATACAATCTCTGAACTTCAGTTTAGTCACAGAGTCAGACAGTCACACTTGACATCATTTGAGGTCTCTTCCCCATATATTACCAATGGTATCCTCATAGCATTCTCTGCATCAGGAGGTATTTTCCAAATGCTGGTCAGAATGATGGATCACAGGACAATATAAAAAAGAAAGTGATTTTTGAGTCCAGAAAAAGGGCCTCGTCTTTCTACAGAACATGTGTTGGAAGGAACAGCATCAGAATACATGTGAAGTGCCAGCATATATGTGTTGATGTAGTAGTCACTGTTACTGACCATGCTTTATAATCATTGCTATTCATTTCAGTGCTTCATTTGACTCACTCATTAGTCCTTTGACATGAAGAGTCTGGTGCCAAGAAATCTCAAGTCCGTGGAACTCAATATCAGATGACTCTAAGGAAAATAGTTCAATAGTTCATAGGAAGGTGAGTGAGCAATGAGAGAAGTAATCCACTATGAGTGATTCTGTAAAGACCATTTGGGTGCCAGTAAGAACCCTCCTTGCCTGTGGGCCTGGTGGGGGGGACAATGGAGCCAGAAAAGACACTGGGAAGGATGTGGAGGTCACAGAAGCTGAGGAAAGAAACAGAAATTAAATCTAAAGTGTGCTATCCCTGTAGGGAAGTGGTGGCAGTGGTGGTGGCTCTAGTTATAAAAATGTATGCATCTCTCTCTGCACCGTTTACCCTGGAGTCAGGGAAGCATCGTTGGTTGCATGTGGGAAAAGAGGAGGAGTGAACCCTGTCCCCCACAATTTAGTGCACATTTCTATGCATGTCCTCTAAACTCCTTCCCATCCAGATTAGGGGGGCGGGCGGGGGATAGGTAGGGAGGCAGGTTCCTATTTTTAAGTAAAGGGTGGGGATAACACGTACCCAGGAGTTTGAAATAGTCACTGTTGGGGGTGGTGAGTGAGGCCATACAGGTGTAACCTATAAGGATAAGGAGAGATTGTGAGGAAGGGAGGAAAGAGATCTTTAATGAAGGGACAATGCACTCTAATGATTAGAGCAGTGGTTCTCAACCTTGGCTGCACATTAGAATCACCTGGGAATCTTTTTAAAATCCTGATTTCTGGGCCTCATCCTCTGGAAATTCTGTTTCTTTGTTACTAATGTTGTGGCCTCACCCCATAACAAAGAAACAGAATTTCCAGAGGATGAGGCCCAGAAATCAGGATTTTAAAAAGATTCTCAGGTGATTCTAATGTGCAGCCAAGGTTGAGAACCACTGGATTAGAGTGATGGTGGCTGGACCATCACAGCTGGAATTCATTAAAAGACAGAGTACCCACCTGGCAGACAAAAAAAATCCACCCTCCCAGCCAAAGAGAGGCAAAAAAGCTTTGCTCAAAGCACTTTGCAATGTGAGGCCCCAATAAGAGTCTGAACTAGGGCCAGAAGCTTGCTGCCACCGAGCCCACTCAATGGGGAGAAGGAGACCCACAAAGCCCCTCATTAAGGATGTTGTAGATACTGACATCACAGAAGCTGGGGAGAAAACATCCCAAGTACTTGGGCTGGGAACCTCATCATTCCAAAGATGGCAGGGAGAAGATACCTAGGTCTCTAGGGCTTTATAAGTATTGGTCCACGTTCTCCCAAGCCTGGACGTGAGGTTGGGGTGGGGAATGGGCCTTTCCATTACTAGGTGCTTGGGTTTCTGTAGCCGCCTACTACTCACTGCTAGGGGGGTGGCCCAAGTCTGGTGGGTGTGACCCGCACAGGTAGAGAAAGATAGGGTGAGGAGAGGATGGAATGAGGGAAAGGGAGGAATAAAGAAGGAGCATATGGGACCAGCTAAGATGAAAAAAAGAAAATAGCAGCATCTCACCATTGAAGTAGAGACTATCCTGGCCAAGGGTGAATGGCCCAGTGGGGTCAGCTGGCTCAGCTCCCAGAACAGCCGTTCCCTGTCCAACTCGGGAACGATGGTTTCAGGGTGGTGGGTGCAGACAGCATCCACTCCAGTGGCTGTTCCATCCTTCTCAGGCCTGAGGAGGGTAGATGGGGAGGATGATAATAAATGAAATTCCTAGGGAAGGGTCCTGAGACACCTGGGACCAGGACAGGAAGGGGGCAGAGAAAATGAGGAGGCTGGCAAAGAGGTGAGAATCCAAATTAGATGTTCTGAGTGCACTGACTACAGGCCATGCTGAGACTGTGAGCAGAATCAATGGGTGAGAGAATTCTTATTAAATTGAAGAAAATTTTATCTTCACAGCATGGGGATAGGACACATGAAGAGCTGAAATTGGGATTAAACCAAGTGAAAAGGGGATGTTTGTCTTGAGAGAAATCCTGGGGACAGAATTGAAAACCTAAAAGGAAATGCCTTCATTGATCAAAGGGGAGAAAAATACAGAAGGATGGCCAGGCTAGGGGCTGTCCCTAGAATTCGGGTGCCTGGTTACCAAAGTTCTACCTTCTGTTTTGTTCAGTTACCAAGAAAGTGAGGTCACTTCTTTGAGGTTCTGTTACCTGGGCGTCTTCCTTTAATTAGACCCATCTAAAGGGCTTGCTTGCTCTTCTTGCCCATGTCATCGCCATAGCTGCATACAGATATCCAAAGCAGCCCTTCTCACTGCTCCCCGAGAATGTAACCAGGGCCCCAGCTTTGAGGAGACAGAGCTGAGTTCAGACCTCTTTTTTTTTGATCAGTTCTAAGTCCTAAAAAGGCCGTCTGCCTCTCAGGGCTTCCGCAGTATCCCAACCTGCACAGGGAAGATAATGCCAGGAACTATTTCCCAAAGTTAATGTCAGGTGTATATGACACAATCCCTGTATACAACACCTGTGGGCTGGTGTCACAGGAATTGGATGCAAAAATTCAGAGATGGCAGAATTACAAAAAGGAACTGGATGGAGCCTGGAATACCACTTAAAACAGGCCTGGTTTTCAGCCATGTGACCTGGTAAAATTCACACCTTCCTTGGGCACATTTTAAGGTTTTCACCTTTACAGGGTTGTCATTCATACCATATAACCCTCTATGGGCTCCTGTCATAGTTAGAATCAGACCGTGTGCCTCCTGTAACCCTACATAGCTTCCACAATGGCTCCCAGTGGTCCCCGCCTCCTTGTATGCACATCTTTGTGTCACCCTAAGGGGTTAACAGCCAGCTTCTGAACAACAGAAAATAGCCAAAGTGATGTCATTTTGTCCCTAACAATATTTGCGTGGGGGATGTGAGACTCAAGAGGATAGAGAAAGATCCAGAGAAGGGCCTGGGGGTCAGTAATCCAAGGGACAGTGGCTGTTCCAGGTGGAATGCTGGAAAGAGCTTGAAGCCAAAAAACAAAAACCAGTTCTAGAGGAATGTGGGAAACTATTTGACATCAGTCTGGATACATCCAGATGCACTGCCATGTCAAGTTTCACTTACAAATTATGTCACTTCCCTCTTATTTACTTTGAGCTCTTTTCCTTTTTCTTTCCTGCTGTTTTAATTCCTTTCTCTCTACCTCTCTGTCTCTAGCTCCCTCTCTCTTTTTTTTATCTGTCATATCTTTCTGGGAGGTTAGTACAAGCATCTACAAGCTTGTACTAACAAGCATCTAGGGCAACGTTCTCAACCTGTGGGTCTCAACCCCTTTGGCAGTCGAACGACCCTTTCACAGGGGTCGCCTACGACCATCCTGCATATCAGATATTTACATTATGATTCATAACAGTAGTAACATTACAGTTATGAAGTAGCAATGAAAATAATTTTATGGTTGGGTCACAACATGAGGAACTGTAAAGGGCCAGAAGGCTGAGAACCACTGATAGAGGGTATGGGACAATATGCTGCTAACTATCCTGTGATGCAGAAGATAGCCATCCACCACAAAACTATGGGACCTAGAATGTCAATAGTGACCATACACCAAGAGCTCCCATGTCAGACAATGTCATGCCTTAGAGGTAAGAAAAGATGCTTGATACAATTTCAGTCTTCTTGAGCTTATTGAGGTTTGATGTATGGTCTAGTATGCAACCTATTCTGGAAAATATTCCATGTACACTTGAGAAAAATATGTAAGCTGCAGTTTTTGGATGAAATGCTGTACAAATGTCTATCAAATCAAACTTATACGACGGCAGTTAAGGTCATTATTTCATTATTCATTTTCTAAAACACAATATTGTTTTTAAATCAGTTGACTAATCATCTCATGCAACATTTAATTCTCAAAACGACCCATTAAGTCAAGTGCTTTTATCATCATAGTTATTACAGATGAGAAAATAAAGCCAAAAGGCCAGGTCACTACTTTACAGTCAAATCGCTTGTCTGTGGCAGTTCCAAGTTTTGAACATGGAACGGTCTGCCTCCCCAGCCCTCTACAAACTCCAAAATTATAGAAAGGAGACTAAAAAAGGTGGAGGGAAAGACGGGAAACACAGTGAGCGGTAAAAACTCTCACCAGCATTGTGCAACTTAGTCTGAGTAGCTAAACTTCCCAGAGAATGGCTGCATGTCCTCTGCATGGCACAGGTTGCTGATGGTAAAGTTGAGGGTGAAGGGCACCAGGCCAGGGCCAGCAGCTGCAGTGAAGGAGGAAGGACCATGAGTCAGAAGGACCATGCCCTGAGTCAGATTGGACCACTGGGGCAAAGGGTCACTGGCGCACAACCCCTGCTGCTCAGGGAGCCCCAGCATCTTGGAGATACCAGAGAAAAAGTGTTCATGCCTTGGGCTCTTTCTAGGTATCATTTTCTGTTCATCAGAGACTGGACACGGAGTGGGGGTGGGAAGTGAAGGAGGTGGAATGTTTTATTTTATAATAGAGGCCCTCTGCACAACATTGGTTCACAGGCAGGGTCCCTAGGCCTGGCTGGCGATCAGGGCCGATCTGTGGGGCGACCGGTGGGGCAATCAGGGGGACCCCTGCTGGCACCTGCCTTGGCCTGCCTGGGGCCTGCGGGCTGGGGGCAGCTCCTGCATTGAGTGTCTGCACCTGGTGGTGAGTGCACATTATAGCAACCAGTTGTTCTGCCGGTCATTCCGATTTGCATATTAGGCTTTTAGTATATAGGATGGTTTTCAATTATGACCACAGACAGAAACCAAAAGATGGTGGTATCAGGGTGTTACACAAATGAGCAAAAGATGGTGCCTCTATGTTAGCCCCTATGTGATTTATTGATTTACAGCGGGCTGGGATCCATTAGCACAAAAGCCTGCAGGACTAAACTCAATTTTATGTGTCCAGTTGTTTCACAAAAAAGCCCAAACAAGTGTATATTAGTCATTTCGAGCCTGCCCGCTTCGCATAACCTGTAACTTTGAACCTAACATCTGATAGCTGTAGAAACGATAAACCTTACTCTTAGTGATCCTTTGACGGGGCTCTGCGGACCGGGACCAGGACCTTAAAGATAACTACACTGACTTAAAATGGTGATAAAAAACGGCTGCTCTAGAGGGCAAAATCTGTGATCAAATTGACTATTATTTTGGCGACTTCAATTTACCACAGGACAAATTTTTAAAGGAATAAATCAAAGTAGATGAAGGCTGTGTATCCTTGGGGTAATTTTAAAATTCCATAGGTTAAATCATCTAACAACAGACTTTAATGTAATAGTAGAAACAATGAGTAAATGAAAGGCAGAACTCATGAAAATAAGTGAAGATAAAACCAAATTCATATCTTCAAACAAACCCCTCCCTGAAGTGACTGATGAGTATTTTTTAAAAATATATATATATTTTATTGATTTTTTACAGAGAGGAGGGGAGAAGGATAGAGAGTTAGAAACATCGATGAGAGAGAAACATCGATCAGCTGCCTCCTGCACACACTGTGCCCGCAACCAAGGCACATGCCCTTGACCGGAATCGAACCTGGGACCCTTCAGTCGCAGGCCCACACTTTATCCACTGAGCCAAACCAGTTAGGGCAACTGATGAGTATTAAAATGAAAACAGATATGTTTATATTAAGGCTTCCCTACTGATGCAACCCTTGATGATGTAAAAGAATGGTTAGAAGATAAAGGTCAAGTACTAAATATTCAGATGAGAAGAAAATTGCACAGAGCATTTAAGGGATGAACATTTGCTGTGTTTGATAGCATTGAATCTGCTAAAAAGTTTATGGAGACCCCTGGACAAAAGTACAAAGACATAGATCTACTATTTTCAAGAAAGGTTATTTTGCAAAAAAATACTTTGAAGAAAGAAAGCAAAATAAAGTGGAAGCTAAATTACTAGCTTAAGAAAGGGCAAGTAGGAGAAACCAAGATGGCAGCATAGGTAAACACCGGAGTTTACTGCCTCAAACAACCACTTCAAAAATACAACTAAAAGACAAAACGGACATCATCCAGAACCACAGGTAGGCTGGCTGAGTGGAAATTCTATAACTAGAAGGAAAGAGAAAAGCATACCGAGAGTCAGAGGAGGAGTGGTGTGGAAGTAAAATACTAAGGTACAGAGGCGCACACCGAGCTGGCCGGCGGCTGAGAGCACGGTTGACATTTTCAATCGGGAGGGAGTCTCAGGCTCTGAGCTCCAGTTTCGGGTGAGTCTCTGGGGACCCAGACTCATACGGGAGAAGCAGGACTGTCTGGCATCGGTTGTAATTCGAGGGCAGCTTTCTCTCGGAGGGGCTTGCAGTGATTACCCGGACATTGAGAAGCGGAGCCTCTGAGGGCAGGACTGAGAGCAGCCATAACTGCTAGCCCCGCCCTGTTGATCCCTTGGGACCCGCCCCGCCCAAGCCCTGCAGGGAGGCTTTTGCTGGATAGCCTAAGGCAGAGGCTAGATTAGCACCTCTCTAGAGATCCAGGAGCCAGTGTACCCAGAGGTCAGAGTGGGATCATCCAGTTTGCAGCTCCGTGGAACCATAAAGGACACACTCAGGGGGCAGACTCAGTGAGCACCAAAGCCCCATTGAAGCAAGTCTTGCCCCAGAGGGGTGTCTCCAGCACAGAAGTTCTCCCACTGCAGACACAGATGATTCTCACAGCCAATTGGCCTGGAGGTCAATTCCTCCCAGTGATACCTACAACAGTCAAGGCTTAACTACAACAAGACTGTGCACAAAGACCACAAGGGGGTGCACCAAAAGTGTCCTCCTCAGGTAATTGGGGAGGCTGAACCCATGGGCCCTAGAGGACACTTAGCACAGAAAACCACTTTATCAACACAGGGAAGCATCAAAAAATGTGTAGACAAAGAAAAAGGACACAAATGACAGAAATGGAGGAAAGCAAACTACTGGATAAATGTTTGCTAAAACTCCCCTGTGAAGCAATCTGGTCTAGGGCTTTTGTTTGTGGGAAGTTTTTTGATTACTGCTTCAATTTCCTCCATAGTTATCAGCCCATTCAGATTTTTTCATTCCTCCTGGTTGAGTTTTGGAAGGTTGTATTTTTCTAGGAATATGTCCATTTCTTCTAGGTTGACCAGTTTTTTGGAGTAGAGTTGCTCATTGTATTTTTTTATGATTCTTCATATTTTTGTGGGATCTGTTGTTATTTCACCTCCTTAGTTTCTGATTTTGTTTATTTGAGTCCTCTCTTTTTGCTTCTTGATGAGTCTGGCTAGAGGTTCATCAATCTTGTTTATGCTTTCAAAGAACCAGCTCTTGGTTTCATTGATCTTTTATACTGTTTTTTGTTTGTTTGTTTGTTTTTGTTTTGTTTTGTTTTGTTTTGTTTTGTGTTTTTTGGTCTCTATGTCTTTTATTTCCATTCTGACCTTTATTATTTCCTTCCTTCAGCTAACACTGGGCTTTTCTTGTTGCTCTCTTTCTAGTTCTTCAAGTTTCAGATTTAGATGGTTTATTATCAGTTTTTCTTGTTTTTTGAGGTAGGCCTGTAATGCTATGAACTTCCCTCTCAGGATTTCTTTCACTGTATCCCAAAATTTTGAATTGTTGTGTTTTCATTGTCATTTGTTTCCAGTATGTTTTTTCTTCTTCTTTGATCTCTGTGGTAACCTACTCATTGTTTAATAGTATGCTATTCAGCCTCCAAATGTTTGAATTTTTGTGATTGTTTTTACTGTAGTTGATTTATAATTTTATGCCATTGTGATCTGAGAAGATGCTTGATATGATTTCAATCCTCTTGAATTTGGAGAGATTTTGCTTGTGTCCCAATATGTTGTCTATCGTTGAAAATGTCCCATGTGCACTTGAGAAGAATGAATATATATTTTGTAGCTTTGGGGTGGAATGTTCTGAAGATGTTGATTAAGTTCATCTGATCTAGTGAATTGTTTTTTTTTTTAATTAAATCTTTATTGTTCAGATTATTACATTTGTTCCTCTTTTTTTTTTCCCCCATAACTCCCCTCCTCCCAGTTCCCGCCCCACCCTCCGCCCTCACTCCCCACCCACTGTCCTCATCCATAGGTGCATGATTTTTGTCCAGTCTCTTCCCGCATCTCCCACACCCCTTTCCCCCCCAGGAATAGTCAGTCCATTCCCTTTCTATGTCCCTGATTCTATTATAATCAAGAGTTCATTCTGTTCATCAGATTATTTATTCACTTGATTCTTAGATTCACTTGTTGATAGATGCATATTTGTTGTTCATAATTTGTATCTTTACCTTTTTCTTCCTCTTCCTCTTCTTAAAGGATACCTTTCAGCATTTCATATAATCCTGGTTTGGTGGTGATGAACTCCTTTAGCTTTCCCTTATCTGTGAAGCTCTTTACCTGACCTTCAATTCTGAATGATAGCTTTGCTGGATAAAGTAATCTTGGTTGTAGGTTCTTGGTATTCATCACTTTGAATATTTCTTGCCACTCCCTTCTGGCCTGCAAAGTTTCTGTTGAGAAATCAGCTGACAGTCATATGGGTATTCCCTTGTAGGTAACTGAGTTTCTTTCTCTTGCTGTTTTTAAGATTCTCTCTTTATCTTTTGCTCTTGGCATTTTAATTATGATGTGTCTTGGTGTGGTCCTCTTTGGATTCCTTTTGTTTGGGGTTCTCCGCGCTTCTTGGACCTGTAAGTCCATTTCTTTCACCAGGTGGGGGAAGTTTTCTGTCATTATTTCTTCAAATAGGTTTTCAATATCTTGCTCTCTCTCATCTTCTGGCACCCCTATAATTCTGATGTTGGTACGCTTGAAGCTGTCCCAGAGGCTCCTTACACTATCCTCGCATTTTTGGATTCTTTTTTCATTTTGCTTTTCCGGTTGGGTGTTTTTTGCTTCCTCGCATTTCAAATCATTGACTTGATTCTTGCGCTCCTCTGGTCTGCTGTCGGGAGTCTGTATAATATTCGTTATTTCAGTCCGTGTATGCTTAATTTCTAGTTGGTTCCCCAATATAAGATCAAGGGTCTCATTAGTTTTCTTGTAGATCTCATTAAGTTTATCGGCGGCTTCTAAACAGTTCTTGAGAGACCTTAAAAGTGTGGTTCTGAACTCTATATCTTCCATTGACAATTTTGTCCTGTTTCTTTGTCTCCGCATTTTGTTATGCTTCCTTGGTGCACCCCCTAGTGGTCTTTGTTCGCAGTCTTATAGTTAAATCTTGATTGTTGTAGCTAATTTCAGGGAGGGTTTGACCTCCAGGCCAAGTGGCTATGAGAATCAGCTGTGTCAGCAGTGAGAGAACTTCTGTCCTGTAGGGAGGTGCTAATCTAGCCTTTGCCTGAGGCTATCTGGCAAATGCCTGTGTGCAGGGCTTGGGCGGGGCGGGTCGAACAGGATCAACAGGGTGGGCCAGAGAGAGCAGTTATGGCGGCTCTCAGTCCTGTCCCCAGGGGCTCTGCCTCTCTGAGTCCCAGCACCCGCTGCAAAGCTCACAGAGAAAGCTGCACTCGCTCTGACCGAAGCCAGACAGTCCCGCTTCTCCCGTTTGAGTCTGGGTCCCTAAAGACTTGCCCGGATCTGGAGGTCAGATTCTGCGACTCCCTCCCGATTGAAAACGCCAACCGCGCCCTCCGCTGCCAGCCCGCTCCGTGCACTCCGCACCTCAGAATTTGACTTCAGCACTGCGCCTCCTCTGAGTGTCCGTATGCGTTTCTCTTTCCTCCTAGTTGTAGGACTTCCACTCAGCCAGCGTTCCTGTGGTTCTGGGTGATGTCCCTTCCGTTTTTTGGGTTCACTTTTGAAGTAGTTGTTCAAAGCAGCAAACTCCGGCGTTAACCTATGCCGCCATCTTGGTTCTCTCCCCCTGATCTAGTGAATTGTTTAGGATTGAGGTTTCTTTGTAAAATTTTTATCTAGAAGATTTATCCAGTGATGTTAATGGACTATTAAAGTCTCCTACTATGATTGTGTTGCTGTCACTCTCTTCCCTGATATCTTCCAGAAGTTTTTTTATGTATTTGGGTGGTCCTGCATTGGTTGCATAAATGTTTAACAAAGTTATATCCTCTTGTTGTATTGATCCCTTTAGAATTATGAAGTGGCCTTCCTTGTCTCTTGTTAAGGTCTTCATTTTGAGGTCTATTTTGTCGGATATAAGTATTGCTACTCCAGCTTTTTTTTTTTCTTTTCCATTTCCCTGATAGATGTTTTTCCATCCCTTCAATTTCAGTCTGGGTGAGTCCCTTGTTCTGAGGTGGGTCTCTTGTAGATAGCATATATATGGGTCATGTTTTCTTATCCATTCAGTCACTCAATGTGTTTTGATTGGAGCATTTAATGCATTTATGTTTAATGTTATTATTGATAGGTACTTGTTTGTAGCCATTTCTGTACTTTATGCCTGTGTTCTGTCCTCCCTTTCTATTTATTTTTTTTACAGCATTCCCTTTAACATTTCCTGCATAGCTCTTTTGGCAGTGATAAACTCCCTTAGCCTTTTTTTTTTTCTGTGAAACTCCTGATTTTCACTTCAATTTAGATTGATAGTCTTGCTAGATAGAGTATTCTTGGATTCAGTCCTTTGTTTTGCATCACTTTGCATACTTCATTCCATTCCCTTCTAGCTTGATATGTTTCTGGTGAGAAATCATTTGATAATCTGATAGGGGATCCTTTGTAGGGAAATCTCTGTCTCTCTCTCTTGCAGCCTTTAAGATTCTCTCTTTGTCATTAACATTTGCCATTGTAATTATGACGAGTCTTGGTGTGGGTCTTTTGGGGTTCATCTTGCTTGGGACTCTCTATACTTGTGTAACTTTTTTCTTCCCCATATCAAGGAAGTTTTCTGTCATTATTTCTTCAAATAGATTTTCTAATTTTTGCTGTTCTTCTTGTCCTTCTGGCACCCCTATTATATGTATGTTACTTTGTTTTGTGTTGTCTCAAAACTCCCTTAGGCTCTCTTCCTGCTTTTTAATTTTTTTCTCCATTGCTGTTCAGATGTGCTTATTTCTCTACCTTATCTTCTAACTCACTAATTCTGTCCTCTGCTTCTTCTAGTCTACTGTTGAAACCTTCCATGGTGTTTTTGATTGTAGCTATATCATTTTTTATTTCTTCCTTACTTTTGCATAGGTTGTTGATTTTCTTGTCCATCTGGTTTATGAACTATATGACTATTACTCTGAATTCTTTTTCTGTCATGTTGTATGCCTCCATTTCACTTATTTCCTTCCTTGGTGATTCCACATTTTCTTTCCTCTGGGGATTGTTTCATTGTCTCCCTATTCTCACTATCACTAGAAGGTCCAATTGCCTAGTTGTGGGTGCTTGGGCCATGTGCAGTGGAACTTTTGCACCACCTAAGTGGCACTGAAGAGCTCTGACTCCAAGACGTGTGGCTGCTGTGGGTCTGTGGGAGCCATGCTTACCCAGAACCAGAGTCACCGACGCCCAGTGCGACCTCATGCGTGCACCTAGAATCAGTGACCCCCTTGTGCCATGCTGAAAAAGAGACCCCGCTGTTCTGGGTTGAAAATCAGAATCCTCTAGCATGCCAAGAAAAAGTGTCTTCTTGTGCCCGCGCGGTGATTTGAGTATCGGAGTCTCTGTCGCTTGGTGCAGCCTTGCACTGAGAAGCAGAGTCCCTGTGTGTGCATGCGCTGAGAGTTGGAGTCACTGGCTCTTAGTTTGTATGCACTGGGAATCAGGAAACCAGTGCATAGGCAATGAGAAAAAGAGTCAAGTCACTGGTGCTCAGTGCTGCCTCTTGCATGGAGAGTCAGTGTCCCCAGTCTGCTTGGGGGACCAGGTTGTACAGGTGCCCTGTGTTAGTGGGAGGTCTACTCCTGTGCTATGGGAAACCAACCTCCGTGTGAGCTTGCCTAGAATCAAAGTCAGGTGGCACAGCCTCCCTGTGTGGGTGTGGGGTCTGATTGTGTGGGTGCATGCAGCGGGAAGCAGATTCCCTGTGTCAGTGTGCCCAGGCTCAATTTCAGGTAGCACAGCCTCCCTGTGTGGGCATGGGGTCTGGTCACACAGATGCGCACTGGGGGAAGTAGACTCCCTGTGTCTGTGTGCCCAGGCTCAAATTCAGGTAGCACAGCTGCCCTATGTAAGCAGGAGGTCCGCTTGCATGGGTAGACTGCAGAGTACTTGTGGCTCTTCCTCCACTGTGCTTGGCTCGGTGTAAGTCTTCATTCTGGGACCCAGGCTGATGGAACTCCTGTGTGAGAGGTGTTCGTTCACATGACATGAGTAGGGGAAAGGGTGGAATGTCACATTGCCTCTTCCAGGTTCTTCTTAGGCATTGTCGCTTTACATTCTCTCCACCAAAGCTTGTCACATGTGCAAATCAAAGCCAAACAGCAGGGACACACAGGCCTCCCTCTTGAGGCTCATTCAAGGCTCAAAACAGTGGGTGGGGATGTACAGTCCTCCTGAGTGAATGAGGCGGTAAATCTATAATTTTGAAAAATGAAACAAATTCTACTTGGGGCAGAAACAGACACACAGGCATTTTGTACTTCAGATGACACCAAAAGTTTACTAGATACACGATATAGACTTGCAAGAAGGAAGATAAGAAGAGATGGAATAATTTGATTCACCAAGAAATAGCAACTTTGCAGATATTCCCAAGAGTGGAACAGCTTGAAGAGTCTACAAATTCTTACTGTGGCCATTTGATGTCAGCATGAATGAGTACATCAGAGCATGGATCATTGACCTCTCAAACACTCTGCTCCTTGTGTGGGTCCCCTGAGGAAGTCCACCTTCGAGATCACAACTCTCTCTCTCCCAGGAGCAGGGAAATGCTGGACTCACTTCTGTCACTACAGATTCTCTGGTGTCACAGTGAGCTTAGTAATTGCAGAACTCGGACAGTGTCACAATCGCTGCTATAGACTGAGCATCTGCTCTGTCCAACAATTTCCCATCAGCTCTAAAATATTACTAAATTCTCATACCAACTCCATAGCATATGTGGAAATTCCCCATCTATACTAATAAAAGGGCAATATGCTAATTAGACCGGGTCAACCAGACATCTTCCGAATGTCTGACTTCCTTCCAGACAAAACCACGGTGGCAGGGGCCGAGGCAGAGGCAGTTAGGGGTGATCAGGCCAGCAGAGGAGAGCAGTTGGGGACAACCAGGCCAGCAGGGGAGAGCAGGTGTGGGAGACCAGGCTGGCAGGGGAGGGCAGTTGGGGGCAATCAGGCCAGCATGGAAGGGCAGTTGGGGGCGATCAGGCCAGCAGGGGAGTGGTTAGGCGGTAATCAGGCCAGTAGGCAGAGGCAATTAGGGGGCAATCAAGCAGACAGGCAGAGGTGTGTAGGGGCAATCAGGCAGGCAGGGAGGCGAGTGGTTAGGAGCCAGCGGTCCCAGATTGCAAGAGGGATGTCTGACTGATGGTTTAGGCCCAAAAGGGATAGGGCCTAAACGGTCAGTTGGACATCCCCCAAGGGGTCCCGGATTGGAGAGGGTGCATGCTGGGCTGAGGGACACCTCCCCATGCATGAATTTCATGCACCAGGCCTCTAGTCCTATATAATAAAAGCCTAATATGCTAAGTGTGCAGTCAACAGGTCGGCCATTCAACCAATCAAAGTGTAATATGCTAATGAATGCTAAGGCCGCTCAACTGCTCGCTATGACATGTACTGACCACCAGGGGGCAGACAGTTGAACAATCGACCAGTGCTATGATGTGCACTGAACACCAGGGGGCAGATGCTCCAACTGGTAGGTTAGCTTGCTGCTGGCATCTGGCTGATCAGGACTGAGTGAGAAGGGCCAGACACGCCCTGGAGCACCTTTTCAGCCCCTCCCCAGCTGGCCAACCTTCCACATCTTCCCCGGCTTCGATCATGCACTTGTGGGGTCCCTCAGCCTGGCCTGTATCCTTTCTCAATCACTCTCTTAGACCCATTTCTGCAGATGTAAAATGGATTTCATGATAGTACTGACTACATACAATAGACTTTTGTAAAAATGAAATAAAACAATCCATATTAGATTCTAAGCTCAGTCCACAGTGTGTAGAAAAAATCTAAATATATCTTATAAATGAACTTTTTTTAATCTCACCTGAGGACATATTTAGAGAGAGGGAGAAACAGAGAAGCATCAGTGTAAGACAGAAACATCAATAGGTTGCCTTTCACATGCATCCCAACCAGGGATCAAACCCACACCCAGGCATGTGCCTTGACCAGGAATCAAACTGGCAACCTTTCGGTGCACAGGACAACATTCAACCAACTAAGCCACTCTGTTTTGGCTATAATTAAACATTTTAAGAGAAGGAATAAATGAGCACTCTAAAATTGTTTTGTCAAAAGTCATATCATGGTCATTACTAAGGCTTTTAGAATGCAATTTCTCATTTGCCATGAACATGACTACAAAACATTTTCCCAATAGGTTTTCTTTCTGCTATATTGGTAGCATTGCTATGTTTAGCCTTTTGGGAATACTTTTTTGAGTCATGTCAATCAAGGATTATAGCACCATTTATTTTGTGGCAAAGGAACACAACTCTCTCTCTTTCTTGTTGAAGAAGGGTTACCAATTTCCTGAAGATATCAGGAATTGTTCCCCACCACAAGTCAATAAAGTGGAAGTCTGTGTCAAGACAGGTTCCTCAGTTGTAGATATGATGAAAATATTAACTCAACGTTAGGATAAAATGCATGGAGGTTAGTCGTCTGGAAGGCAGGTGAGTTCATGGAGAAGGAATAATAAGAACTAGATTCACCTGACTACTAATATGGTCACCTGGGAACAACGAATCAGTAGGAAATTTTCTTTTCCTTCCAGACTATTGTCCCATGGGATACAATGTGCTCAGAGGTGGGAGTAACAATGAAAACAGTGCCTAATGAGCCGATAAAGGGAGCTGAAAATATATCCTCTGTTACAGACCATTAGGGTGTGTGCACCTTCAACTAGACAGAACATGGTGGAGCCCTAAGCCTGATTGGAGACCAGTGCTTCGCTCCTTCCTGCTCACTTGACTGGGGACAGAGCTTCAGTCTCCATCATCAGTGATCTGGTGAGGATTTCAGATTTTCACATGAAGACTTTCCACTCAGAGACCCCATCCAGGTGAGTCTGAGAGCCCAGTAGCTGCTTCAGGAAAGATTCAGAGATTGGACCCTGAGAACTTCTACTTGAAGTCACCTGAGAGCCAAACCAACCTAACCCATAGCTGAGAGACTGCCATGTTTGTGTGCTACGTTGCTAATTAATTTTTAAATAATTTATTTAATGTTACAACCAGAGGTTTCTGTTGGATTCAGCAATATAGGGGTAATTGTTGACAATTAAGTGATAAGAATGGAAGTCCAATTGGATGAGACAGAGGAAGGAATTGGAGGCATTAAGTGTTTTAATAAAATTAGAACATATTAGAGGAGTGTTGCAGTTAAGGGGAGTAGGCAAATAGAGTAAAAGAGGGCATTTTATTCAACTATTTAAGATAGGATGTATTTACCCTGTTTTGTATTTTTTTAAAAGGTCCAGAAACATGGGAGTAGATATACCTTGCAATAGTAATTCTTGAGGCATACATTTCACTGTACCATCACACACGTTGGGCAGTCACATGAAAATTTGTATTTAAGATGCTAATGAGCATTGTGGTGCAATACTTTATTACCAAGAGGGGGGGAAGCAATGGAGACATTTATGAAGAAGGGGGAAAAAATCAGCCAAATCTTATCACCAGTGATAACTAGTCATTTATCACTCCACACAGCAAGGAACTATGTAAGCTTTTGAGGGAGAATATTAATTTAGAATGATTAACTTAGAATGAATCTGTTGTCTCTCCAAGTTCAAGCAGCTAACATATTGCAGATTGAGATTCAAAACCGAGATTCAGTTTTCTGATTCAAAGAGATTTGCATCTAAAAGCATTTAGAAAAGTCTTACCATTTTTCTTTTCAAAAATCCTCGTCTCTTGTTGTACATCATATATTTGCTGCTATAATTTGTGTGTTTGTTCCCTTTGCCTAGTTTTCTAGTGGATGTTCAACCAGTAATACATCTTGACATCAAAAGGATAGCACTCCTTTCTCTTTTGCATAAATTCCTTTCTCTTTTGCATAAATTGGTTTTTGCTGTTTTGTTAGTTATTCTGGGCATCAGGGGATAGAACTGGGGTTGGAATTCTGCCAGAAACAAGAAGCTTTGTCCTCAGCACAGTCTCTCGGGGGCCCTCTGAGCTTGTCAGATCTTGTTATTTTCCACGTCTATTTCTTTCCTCTCTCACTTTTTTCCAAATGGATTTTAATTTGTTTAATACAGGACACAAAATGATCTTAATATAATGGAGTCCCGTGTTCATGGGAGGCTTACCAACTTGAATTTGGGAATTATTTATACATTCTTTACCGTAAAGATAATTTTATGTTAACAACCTGCCCTATATCATTCCAGTGGCTGTGAGACGAGCAGGGAGTAACATGGCCCCAGGAGGACATAGTGTGCTGTGTGTGTGTGTGTGTGTGTGTGTGTGTGTGTGTCTGCACGTGTGTATTTTGTGAGGGATGCGCAGTTCTCTGGGCAGTGGTACCTAAGCTCATATACTCCAAATGTGACCCTTTAAAAACAGACACTACAGCACTGGCCAGTGTGGCTCCGTTGGTTGGAGTGTCATCCTGTGCACCACCGAAAGGTGCAGTTTCGATTCCTAGTCAGGGCACATACCTAGTTCGCAGGCTCAATCCTGTCAGGACACAGTCAGGAGGCAACCAATTGGGAGGCAACCAGACAATGTTTCTCGCTCACATGGATGTTTCTCTCTCTCTCCCTTCCTCTCTCTCTAAAGAAAAAAATCAATAAAGACCACATCTTTGGGTGAGGATTTAAAAATAAATAAATAAAATATTTTAAAAATAAAGACACTACAATCTTTACCAACAGATGGAAATACAAAAAAACAAAAAACATTTCTATTCACAGGAATCCTTTGAAATAAAAGTTAAAAAGGAAATGAACGACATGTAGGCGAGCAATTACCTCTGTCTTCATTTCAGCCACAGCGAGGCCACATTCTCTGACGCTCTCTCTCATCACTCTCCCTCTTGCTCATTCCCCTTCACACTCTGGCTTCCCAAGAACCATGTGATTTCACTCATATGTGGGATCTAAAGCTGAAAGCAACAAATGGACAAACAGGAAAAATAAAAAACTCATAGACACAGACAACAGTGTGGTGGTTACCAGAGAGAATAGGGGTGTGGGGATGGGGGGCTAGTAACGGGTTAAGGGGGTCAAATACATGGTGATGGAAGAAGATTTGGCTTTGGGTGGTGGGCACACAAAGCAATAAACAGATGATGGATCAAGGAATTGTGCACTTGAACCCCATATAATTTATTAACCAATGCGCTGCAATAAATTTAATTTTTTGAAAAGAGCCTTGAGTATCTGAAACAAATGCCACCCTCTGGGTCTTTGCACTGACTCTTCCCACAGCAGGGCACACACTTCCCCCAGATAACTTCATGACTCCCACTCTGTCTTCCTCTAGGACTCTTTGTTCAAATGTCACTTTGCGGGTCTTTCTGAACTCTCAGTAAAATACAACACCTCCATTCACTCTATTATATGCCTGCTTTTCTTTTTCATAGCATCTGTCACTATCTGACAGAGCATATGTTTTTTCTACTTGGTAATTTATATTCTTTCTCCATCATTGGATTGTAGAAAACTTTATTTCTCAGCATTCTATACTCTTACCTTAGAAGATAGTCAGTACTCAACATAAATTCCTCAAATGCATAAAAGAATTTTCCACTAAGACCGTATATTACATGACCTCTTGGGGGAAAGCTGAGTGTAGGACAAGAATTCCTAATCAGAGTTGTCACAGCAGATACCTTAAAGGGGATATTGAGGAGGAAACTGGTCTTCCAAGGCATGTCAGGCCATAAAAACTGTGAACAATGCACTGCCCTGGGGTGGGGGGTGGGGGGGAAGGTCATTATCGCTGGCCCCAGGACAGATCATTGGATATGGCATGGGAACCCCCAACACCTGGGGGCCTTCCTGTAAGCCCATGAAAGGGGGTGGAATCATATCTGCAAGACAAAGACCCCAGAAGGTTATAAAAAGTGAAGCCTTCTGCATGTTTCTTCACTCTGATTTGGAAATTATTCCCAGAGTCCACTAGTGTTAATAAACAGGGTCCCTCCCTTTCTCTAGGAAGCATGCTTGGTATTTCTTTGGTCTTCTGTAACATATGGTTCCCTGACCCGAGAAGCTAACCACGTTTGGCTCTTGCCTCCGGTGAGTGAACGGGGTTTGGGGCCCGGGGGCATGGGACAGGCCTCCGGAAGGCACAGGCTGCTGATTTTAGCAGAATTGAACTGGGGGGAACTCCAGGCACTCCCGGAGCTCAGCCCAGGACCAGGCCAGCATCTGGAGAAAGTGGACAGACACCTCTGGACCTGTTGACGGACTCTGTAAGGTAGGGGTCCCAGTCAGTCAGCCCCAATCCAGGTGAGTGGAAGGGGGAGCTTGATCACCTCCCTGGAAGTCATAGGACTTCATCAGGTAAATCAGGAATCAGGACTCCGAAGGTGAGTGAATTCAGATTCGATTAAGAAATTATGGGTTCACTCTTCTGTTTGTTTGTGCGTGGGACTAGCCAATTTGCTACCGAGAAGGGGGGCTGGATGCAGTCTTAACTCCTCCAGTAGGTTCTCACAGAGACGTTGGTTGAGAATTCTGGTCTAGGGCGTGGGTGCCGGGAGTGCCTCCATGCCCATCTGAGGAGTTGGGCATTTTTCTGCTCAGCTCCAGTCTGGGCTAGTCTGAGAGAGTATGAGTACAGATGTTTGTCTGTCTTGGCATAATTATCTGCTGATTAACTGGTCTGTGTGAAAGCGGAAGCTACCTTGATTTTCTGTTCACTCATCTGGTTAAAATGTTTGATTTGCTGAAGGCTGAACCCATGATGGTCTGCAAAAGTATCAAGCAGTGCTGTTGAGTTAGTTTTCTCAGAGATGTTTGCTCTCTATCACGGGAGGAATCAGCCCACTTAGTAAAAATTTCTGTCTATGTTTGTGTACTAGGGACTTTGGTTTGCTCTGTGATTTTGCTATTAGGTTAAAATTTTGGAATTCTGGGGTAGATTTAAAGGTATTTGCGGCTTTTCTTGTCTGACTGGGACTTTCAGTGGCGGGGCTCACAGCTCCACAGGGCGGAAAGATTTTATGGACCCTGCCCCCTGCCTGTGCTGAATTAAGGATCTTTTCTTTCAGAAGACCCTCCAGGCTTTTAGTAAAATTTCCCTGCACCCTTGTCATCCTCTGCCTTCTATTCCAGGTCAACTAAGAGTCATTTTCCTCGTCAGGTCAGACCCCAACCTCTGGGAGGGAGGGCTACTACAGTGACAGCCTGTAGTTTTCTCTGAAACTCCCGCTGTTTCTATTTCTCCCCTCTTCCTCTAACTCACAATAAGAAATAGTACAGGCCAGTGTCATTTGGCTTGCTGGTTAAAAGAAGACAATGGGCCCTGGAATCTGTAAAAGTGGCTGGGATAAATGTACTGAAAGGGTTCGGTACCTGTTGTTGCTAGCAGAGAAGGGGCTGATATCCCTTTCCAGTGCACGCCCCTCTAGGTCCTCGCATCCTCCCTACTGTGCGCTGTCCCCGACCTCGTCAAGGGCATCAGCCCCGGCTGCCTTGCCATGAGGTACCACCTCCCGTAGCACGCAGGACAGCCGATAGGAGCCGCTGTAGCGAGCGATCCTGGTACCCGCTGAAGCTGGAATCCCACTCTGGCACTTACTTGTGACCTTGGTCAAATTAGTTGACCTCCCCGAACATCGGGTTCCTCATCCGTGCAATATCTAGTAAACAGCATTTTTCTCAAAGTTAAGGTTATACCTGGGAGGCGTTTACCAAGAGGCCCTACGTGGGTACCGCTCCTGCTTTCCTTCCTAGAACTGCCAGGAGCTGGAACTCTCTCCCCGCAGGTGTGTTCAGAATAGCACTGCCCACAGGCTCTAAGACAGTGATGGCGAACCTATGACACACGTGTCAGAGGTGACACGAGAACTCAGGGGACAGGTACGAAAGCAGGGGCCTGGTACCCAACCCACTGCCACAGGAGCGCTTTGTAATATGCAGGGCTGTTTCTAACTGCAACTCTGGCTGTTTTGGACTGGCAGCTTATGGCAGGACCCTGTAACTAGTAAATAAGGTTAACAAAAGGGCAAAGGAAAGGCACTCTCCCTGGACCTGGAAGGGAGCCTTCAGGACTTTGAGATTCTCCAAGAGAGGAGAAGTCTGACTGAGGGACTGGCCGAGACCCCGTTGGGTTGGGAGAACCAGAGGCTGCATATTGAACCTGTAGACTGCAGTTTGCTAGGCAGAGGTCCAAGCCCAGTTGTATAAGGATTAAGCTACCTGTGCACAGCGAAGCAACTTTCTCCCGTGCCAGAATACATTTTGGGCAGTTGGACAGACTGTGATTGTTACTGGAAAGAGGAACCAGCCACCACACACAGCCCTAACAGTAGCCTGCAGAAAACTGTATAATAGACTTAGAAGATGCCTGTGTCTTCATGGACATGGCTCCATAGAGACAAGGATATTGTGACTCTTACTATTCTAATTGCTACAGTTTGTCTCTGCCAGGTCACAAGCCCACCTCCTTCTGTGCCCAGGCCTCATCGTCCCTCTGACAGAGAGCAAGGATCTCTTGGCTCTGAGAGAAACTTCTGACCCATCTCAGCATGGAAGTAATTACAGAAGAGAATTTCAACGCCCACTTTCAATTCAGAGCCAGGATCCTTGAGGTAATATATTAGGCAGTAAGACAGACATGAGCAGAGCAAGGATGATGGGCCAACTGGCACTACCAGATGTGTATGTGAGACAAGGTGCATAGTCAAAGGGGTCCTCGCCCAAAGTCTTGGGCCTTAGAAAAGACCAGTAGCCTACTTGTCCAACAGACTCGATCCTGTTGTATCTGGTTAGCCTGCTTGCCTCCGGGTGGTAGTGGCCACAGCTATGCGGTTGAGGCTTTGCTCGGGAGCACACCGGAGCACTGGATGTCAAATGCTCAAGTCATCCAGTTTCAGGCTCTTCTGCTACCAACCTTCTTCCTGATGATGACCCTGAGGAACCTCTAAATAACTGTTTAGAGGTCGACAACTTTGTAAAGATAGCCCACCTGGGCCTCACTGACACCTCAAGTGCAACAGCCTCATCACTGGCTTCGCTGGATGAGGTACTATTCATGGACAGGAGTAGTTCTATCCAGGGAGGAATCAGGTATGCAGGGGCAGTGGTGGTTGTTTTGGACTACACCATCTGATCTCAGGAGCTCACCCGCAGGACTTCAGCACAGAAGACCGAGTTGACTGCCCTTATTCAGGCTCTCTGTGAAGAATCAGTAACAATTTGTGCTGATGGCGGGTATGTGATTGCAACAGCTCATGTGCGGGGTATGGGGACTCCACAGAGGCAAAAGGAAACCAGGCCACAGACGAAGCGGCCTGGACGGCTGCCCTGGAAACCAGTGGGGCCTCTACAGATTCTGAAATCCATAACTAATTGTTACTCAAGTTCTTACAGGCTTTACAGTCTACCCAGAAAGCAATCCAGAAGCATGCCCAAGACATTCTGCCTTTTCAACCTGGTGAGTCTGTTTGGGTAAAGACCACCCAAGGACTGACTCCTACCTGGAGGGGACCGCATACCATCATCCTGACCACCCCCACTACTCTCAAGGTTGCAGGACTGAACACCTGGATACCAGAAACACCGCCTGTGGATTCGTTGCTCCACAAGGCTAAAAGAAGCTTGTGGGACAAGGGGAGGGGGGAATAAGGAGGAAACTGGTCTTGCAAGGCTTGTCAGGCCATAAAAACGGTGAACAATGCACTGCCCTGAGGGGGTGGGGGAAGGTCATTATCGCTGGCCCCAGGACAGATCATTGGATATGGCATGGGGACCCCCAACACCTGGGGGCCTTCCTGTAAATCCAGAAGGGGGCAGAACCATATCTGCAAGACAAAGACCCCAGAAGGTTATAAAAAGTGAAGCCCTCTGTGTGTTTCTTCACTCTGATTTGGAAATTATTCCCGGAGTCCACTAGTGTTAATAAACGAGGTCCCTCCCTTTCTCTAGGAAGCATGTTTGGTATTTATTTGGACTTCTGTAACATTATGATCAATATAAATATACAATTTTTTTTACTGGAAAACATTAAAAAATCCTAGTATTTCACTATGTTAATACCCACATGTGTAAAATTAATCATATTATTTTTCTTCCTAGTTTTGACCACTACCCCATGGTACAAGGCAATGATACACAAACTTCAGAATTTCTTCTTCTGGGACTTTCAGAGGAACCAGCACTGCAGCCCCTCATATTTGGGCTTTTCCTCTCCATGTACCTGATCACTGTGCTGGGAAACCTGCTCATCATCCTGACCATCAGCTCAGACTCCCACCTCCACACGCCCATGTACTTCTTCCTCTCCAACCTGTCCTTGGTAGACATCTGCTTCACCTCCACCACCGTCCCAAAGATGCTGTGGAACATCCAGACACAAAGCAAAGCCATCACCTATGAAGGCTGCATCACACAGATGTATTTTTTCATACTATTTGCAGGGTTGGACGTCTTCCTCTTGACCGTGATGGCCTATGATCGCTTTGTAGCCATCTGTTATCCCCTGCATTACACAGTCATCATGAACGCCTTGCTCTGTGGACTGCTAGTTCTGTTGTCCTGGATCATGTGTATCCTGAATTCCTTGTTACAAAGCTTAGTGGTGTTGCAACTATCTTTCTGTCCAGACTTAGAAATCCCCACTTTTTCTGTGAACTTTAAACAGGTGGTCCAACTTGCCTGTTCTGACCCCTTACTTGATAATATTGTGATGTATTTTGAAGTTGGGCTGATGGGTGGTTTTCCTGTGGCCGGTATCATTTACTCTTACTCTAAGATAGTGTCCTCCATACATGGAATCTCATCAGCTGAGGGGAAGTATAAGGCATTTTCTACCTGTGCATCTCACCTCTCCGTTGTCTCCTTATTTTATGGTACAAGTGCAGGATGTACCTCAGCTCTGCTGCTGCTCACACCTCACACTCAAGTGCAACAGCCTCAGTGATGTACACTGTGGTCACACCCATGCTGAACCCCTTTATCTACAGTCTCAGGAACAAAGACATAAAGAGGGCCCTGAAAAGATTCGTTGGGGTTTTAGTTATAAAAAGACCAATCATCCTGGGTTTGAAAAAGTGCCCATGATTACAGGGCTGCAAACAGTAAGAGCCAGAAATTGCTATGCTTTGATCAGATTGGAGAAAGCACTTGCTCCCTCTATTTCATGCCTGGAATTTCCATTTACTTCATTTTAAATTCCCTATACAATTTAGTAACTCCCTTGATTGAGCTTTCGGCTCTGTCTGATATATGTATAGTTTCCATTTTTTAATTTTTATTTTCCTAGCCTCTCCAAGTGTTTCCCCACCTTGATTAAGGAATATTTGGAAATGTCTATTTCTTTCTTAGAACAAATTGGGTTCATTAAAAACATTTTTCTCTGAAATGACATCTAACTCCCTAGTAAATTTTCTATAGTTTTCCTGAAAGAGGCTGTCTTACTCACATGGAAACAAAATTATACATAACAATTAAGACCACTTATATAATTTTATTGCAGAAGAAAATTTGAAAACCAAGTGGCATTTGGGTCTGCCATTTTTTTCCACATCATTATCACCAACTTAACTGCTCTTCCCGATAATGTCAACTCTAACATGCTGCTACATTGTGGTTTTTTTAATCCTCACCCAAGGATATGTTTTTATTTATTTGAGGGGGGGGGGGGGAGGAAGGGAGGAAGGGAGAGAGAGAAAGAAATATGAGAGAGAAACATCAATGTGAGAGACAAACATCCATTGGTTGTCTCCCATACACCCCTGAACAGAAATCAAATCTGCAACCTTTTGATGTATGAACAACTCCCCAACCACCTGAGCCACACCAGCCAGAGCTATGCTACTGAGTTTTGTAACTGGTCTCTTAGTGCATTTTTTAATTCGGCCTGGTGTCCCCTATAGGCACTGACAAAAATTGATGATCAAACATATAATTGCAGGTGGAGTCTACACTGAAAGGCACATTTGAATAAATATATTGACCTAATATGGTCTTAGAGTCAGAGATGACTTCAGAAATGAGAAGTCAAAATTTTTAGTCACACATTTTATTACTATAAAAGTTTTTCTTTTCCATACTGTACACCTATTCATTGAAGTATGGAAAACTGGTGTCCATATACAAAGGCTTTAAATTTTTTTTAAATTATAAATGATATACAATATTATATTAGTTTCAGGTATACAATAGTATGATTATACATTTCTATAACCTTCTGAATCCCTAACTTCTTGGTATTTATCTGAAGAAATAAACAACATCTCTAATAAAAGATACATGCACCCCTATGTTCATTGCAGCATTGTTTACAATAGTCAAGATATGGAAGCAACCTATGTGTCCATCAGTAGGTTAACGGATAAAGAAGTGGTACATATATACAATGGAATATTACTCAGCCTTGGAAAGAATGAAATTGGCAACAACATGGGTGAATCCAGAAGGTAATATGTTGAGTGAAATATATCAGACAAAGACAAGGGTTGTTTTCTTTTTCGTTGAGGTGAAGGGTTGGTTAACATATTTATGGTTTCTTTCTTGACTTTGCTTCCTGTTTCTGCTTTAAAACTGACAGAGCTGAATACTGATATGACTCGAGTGCTCTAATGAAACATCTCTTTTCTAAATTTTGTCATAACCATAAAATGGGCAGTGAATAACAAGATCAGTATTATTCATTATATGATGAAAGGATAACCAATTAGAGAGTTTGAGTTCCTGTCCACTCATGTGGTTCAGGTACCAACTTTTGTGTAAAGGGGCATGTCCTCCCAGCTTCCCTGGTTACCTGCAAGTTACTACTCAATGGAGTTACTACTTAATACAATTATCTAAAAAAAACTTCAATAACAAAGTAATCTTGAATGCTATCTTCAAATATCTGTACAAATGCTTAGAATGGGGAGAGGTATATTATTATGATTGATCTCTGTTTGCTTTTATCATTGTATCAGATAGCTGTTGCTATATAACAAGCCATCCTAAGGGCACTTGTTTTACTATAATGCCTTCATAATCAAATGGGATTGTATGGTGGGAAGTTGTTCTGATCTCTTCTGGGCTCATCATGAGTCGCTTCGTTATGTTTCTAAACCTCTTTCATGATGTTTTGTGCATCTGTATTGCATGTCTTTGATCAACCATAATGTGATGTTTAAGACATATATGTCTGTGTTGACCTTACCGTTTATGGAAAAAATAGCTTATCAAATGTGAATTGCCTTAATTTAATATCACAGTTCTGATATTTATATATTAAACCTTGATTTCTTCCCAATAATAAGAATTATTTTCATGCTGTTGCAAATGGTAAGAACTCCTTCTTTTTTACTGCAGTGTAGTATTCCACTGTGTAAATGTACCACAGTTTTTTAATCCACTCATCTGCTGATGGGCACTTGGGCTGTTTCCAGATCTTAGCTATTGTAAATTGCACTGCTAAGAACATAGGGGTGCATGCATTCTTTCTGATTGGTGTTTTGGATTTCTTAGGATAAGTTCCTAGAAGTGGGAACACTGGATCTGCACAATAAGTTTTAACTGCATTATGTTATTATTAAAAATGTAATCAAACAGGCTTCAGTTCTCTTGTTTCTGAAGATAATGTGGAATAATAAACCTTACTTTAACTGAATGTTGTAAGGGACAAGTAAAATGTTAAATATACTTTGTTGAGTCCAAAGAAAATGTTCAAGAGTGAGGAGGAGGAGTCCAAAGAAAATGTTCAAGGTATAGGCAACCTGGATACAGCATAAATATGTGAGTCATCTCTCATGTGTGATTTCTCATATCCCAGTTTGGTTCTTCTCCAATGTCTCCTCTTCAAGTTGTACCTGATTTTATTGCCAGTTTTCATCCGAATCCATTGGGGAATGGGCCGATTCTGTTTTTGTTTCTTGGCCAGGAACGTCTTGATCCTGAAAGTCTTGTGGGAAGACATGGTGAAGGAGAAGGGAACACACACACCTCGATGGCGGAGAAAGAGCTCCTTTGGACTTTTTTTTCAAATACAGTTTACTTCACTATTATTTTGTATTGGTTTCAGGTGTGCAATATAATGGTTAGACAATCATATACTTTACATAGTGTTCACCCCTGATACCCAATAGAGCTATTACAATATCATTGTAATATTGTTATTACAATATTATTGACTATACTAGTGGCCCAGTGCATGAATTGGTGCACATTGAAAGGAAATTAATTAGAAGAAATATTTTAATATTGCTATTCGCCCTTTCTCTATAATAGAAGTGTCAACCAAATTCACGATCGACAATGACTGATGGAAAAACATGCATGCAATTGGCACCAGCGAGAGCTTTATATGCATTGCGCATGTGTGAGTCAACTTAGCCTTTTATAGATATAGAATAAACTTGCTTAATTAGACCTGCTTTCTGATGTAGCTAAACTTTTTCCAGCCCAGTGAAGCACCCCAACTTCTCTTTCAGGTAATTGTCAGCAACACAGCAGTAAATATTAACACGAAGCAGATTATTATTGTAGATCTCACAGGGAGAACAAAGGGTAAAATATTTAACTGCAGCAGTGTTTGACTATATTCTGTGCAATGAGAAAACCTGAAGTCATTTTCAAGGTCTACCATTTCTTACTTCTTTTCAGTCAGGTCAAGTTTCTAAGCTTTCTAAATCTCCATTTTCCAGCTAATGATGAAAGGACAGAACAGGACTGATAGCTGTGTCCCTAACCCCTCTTCCAAGAAAAAGCCTCAGAATGTATCAGTTACTCAGCCTGCCCTTATCTCGGCCAATGGGAAAGCGGGGGAAACTAGCCCAAGGCCAAGAGTATGCTAGCCACCCCCCTGTCTTTGTGTAACCAGACCCTAGCTGCACCCTGCCCTTGCGTCACTAACCCCCGGCCCTCACTCAACCAACCGGAATTGGCCAAATCAGTGGTCAGAGTGTGCCCCCACCCCCCCACCCCCCCACCCCAAGCCCTATAAATTCTTTGTTCCCTTTGGACTCAGGGCTCTCTCTTGCATCCAGTAATGGAGGCAGGGGCGGGACCAAGTCCCTGGCTTGAATAAAAGACTCTATGCTTTTGCATCGGATTTGGTGCTCCCTGGTGGATCTTTGGGGGATCTTGAAATCTGGGCATAACAATGAAAAGAAAATAGGATTCCACTGAGTCTCCTCTCTACCTACTCCAGGACTTCTGTGAGGATCAAAGGAGATGAGACACGGGAAAACGCTTCACAGACATTTGGTTTCAGTGTAAAGCGTTTCCACCTGACTATAAAGCAAGTCGTCATAGCAACCAATCAGAAGGTGGGAAGGACACTTAGCATATTAGCCTTTTATATAGATTAATTCTCTATGCTGTACTTTACATCTGTGACTATTTTGAAACTTCCAATTTATACTTCTTAATCCCTTCACTTCCTTCTTCCTGTCACCCAAGGTCCTTCTCTGGCAACCACCATCCATGAGTGCATTTCAATTTGGGGGGTGGGGGGTTTGTTTACTTTGCTCTTTAGATCCATATATAAGTGAAATCCTATGGTATTAGTCTTTCTCTGCCTTATTTCACTGAGCATAATACCCTGGAGGTCCATCCACTGAGAAACTTTACCTCTGAGTTAAGATGAGGTGCTGGGAGGTGTAGATGTCAGGAAGCAGGGCATTTAATGAAGGACTAATCACAGCTGCACTCACCTGGCTTATTACATAGTCTCCTGGGAACAGAGAATCAGCAGGAAGCATTTCCATTCTGTCCAGACCAGTGTCCCCAGGGGAGACAACCCTGTGCTTAGAGGTTAGAGTAACAAGAAGTAAATGTTCCTAATGAGCAGACACAGCACATAAATCGCAACTCTACTGCAGACCCTCAGCATGTGCAACCTTTGGTTGGATGTTATGTCACCTAAATCCATCTGGGAGTCCAATGCATGTCTCCTTGTTGTCTTGTCTGGGACAGAGCTCTGGTCTGCATCACCAACCATCCACGAAAGGATTCAGACTGCCACAGGGAAACCTTCCTCTAAGAATTTCCATCCAGGTGAGTCTGAGAGCCCAACAGACATGGCAGGAGAGGATCAGAGAGATTGGAAACCAAGAACTTGTACCTGAAGTCACCTTAGAACCATTCGAACATAGCCCAGATACCAATACACTGTGATTGTTGGCTGGCTTTACTAATACAGTAATGTATTTATTCATGATGCTCAAAGGAAAGTGAACACTGCACTCAGAAATGTAAGTTCCAATGTTGACAATTAAATGGCATGAATAGCAGACTAAGTAAGAAAGGGAAGTGTAAAGTCCTTTCAGTAGAAGTAGAACGTAACTTTAAGGACTTTATCTATTGACAGCAATAGACAAATAGGTAATTAACTGTGGAGGAATATACAGTGATGTGAGGGCATTTTTTAAATTTTATGATGGGGAATATTAGACTATGTTTCCATATGGATGAGAAAGATCCAAACCCAGAAAGGCAGCAAATACACCCTTGCAATCGCAGTGCATGAGACATACATTTCACAGTATGTTCCCTCACCTTGGCTATTCACATTTTAAAAAAGTATTTGGCAGATGAAAACGAGTAAGCTAATGAGATTCACTTTGTAATTATTTCATTACCTGTGAGGCTGAGTAATGAAATTTGTGGGTTTGTAAATTATTTGGAGTCTCTATTAAAATTTGTCTGTGTAAGTTTTTGGCTTTACTTGTTTATTAGTTTATTTTAAATTAAAGTGCAGTTGGAATCCAAGGTAACTTTCACTATATTACAGACCTGAAAATTCTTTGCTTTTGGATAGTGTTATCAAAGTGTTTTTATCCCTTTTTTGTTTAAGTATAGTTTGTATATAATGTGATATTAAGCTAGTTTCAGGTACAAAACATATTGATTCAACATTTATATACATTACAATGTGATTGCCACACCAAGTCTAGTAATCATCTGTTACCATGCAGACTTATCACAATATTATTGACATTATCATCTTGTTTGATTTTTTTATTGAATTCTTTCCAACAAAGAAATGGAGACTTTCACACAAAGTGACTGTTTTCCATTTAGTTCTTTAATGTATGTATAAGTGTTTTGTAGAGAATGTATAAAGTTCATAAATTTTGTGTGGTCCAATCTGTCAATCAGTCCTACTGTGTCTTCTCCATTTGTTTTAAACATTTCCAATTGAAGTATAATTGACATAAAACATTGTATTAGTTTCAGGAGTACCACATAATAATTCTGTATTTGTATATATTGCAATACAACCTCCACAGTAGATCTGTCACCACCATAGTTAACAGTTTTTTCTTGCGATAAGGACTTTTAAAATCTACCCTCCAGCTACTTTCCAGTACACGATACAGTATTATTAACTACAGACACCTGCTGTGCTTTACATCTCATCCATCGCTTTTCATTTTTACTTTTCGTACTGAAAGAATTAAGACAAGAATTCTTCATGTGTCTTCACATGGAAAAGGAAATTCTAATGAGAAATGGCCCTAGGAATGTCCCAAAGGGACCAAACAATAGACCAAATATGGAAATTACTTCCTTTACGCTAGGTTATTAATGCTTGCTTGTGTGAATATTAGTCATGTCACTTTTTTCTATATCCTGGTAGTCACCTCCCCCACATGGAACTGGGGAACCTCACGGGATTTTCAGGATTTTTTCTTCTGGGGTTATCAGAAAAACCAGAATTGCAGCCCCTCATATTTGGGCTTTTCCTCTCCATGTACCTGATCACTGTGTTGGGAAACCTGCTCATCATCCTGGCAGTCAGCTCAGACTCCCACCTCCACACGCCCATGTACTTCTTCCTCTCTAACCTGTCCTTGGTAGACATCTGTGTCACCTCCACCACCGTCCCAAAGATGCTGTGGAACATCCAGACACAGAGCAAAGTCATCACCTATGAAGGCTGCATCACCCAGATGTATTTTTTCCTACTATTTGCAGGACTGGACAACTTCCTCCTGACTGTGATGGCCTATGACCGGTTTGTGGCCATCTGTCACCCCCTGCACTACATGGTCATCATGAACCCTCGGCTCTGTGGACTGCTGGTTCTGGTGTCCTGGATCATGAGTGTATTGCATTCCCTATTACAATGCTTAATGGTGTTGCGACTATCCTTCTGTACATGCTTGGAAGTTCCTCACTTTTTCTGTGAAATCAAACAGATGGTCCAACTCGCCTGTTCTGACACCTTTCTTAATAACATGGTGATGTATTTTGTAGCTGTGCTCCTGGGTGGTGGTCCCCTTGTTTGTATCATTTACTCTTACTCTAAGATAGTGTCCTCCATACGTGCAATCCCATCAGCTCAGGGGAAGTATAAAGCATTTTCTACGTGTGCCTCTCACCTCTCGGTTGTCTCCTTGTTTTATGGTACAATCCTAGGGGTTTACCTCAGCTCTGCTGCTACCCAGAGCTCATACTCAAATGGAACAGCCTCAGTGATGTACACCGTGCTCACACCCATGCTGAACCCCTTCATCTACAGTCTCAGAAACAAAGACCTAAAGAGGGCTCTGAAAAGATTTGTTGGGATGGCAGCTATAAAAGTACCAATTGTTCTAGGGCTGAAGAAATGCACATGACAGCTGGACTCAAAGCCTCAGAGCCAGATGTTGTTGAATGTAGAATTTACTCTCTTTGTTTATTCCTGGAGTTTCTGTTTCTATGATTTGTATACAATTTAGTTGAATCACTTTATGAATTTTTTAACTTTCTGATATCTAACAGCCTTTCTTATGTCATTTTCCTCCTCTGCCAAGTTGATCCCAACCTTGGATGAAATATTTGGAAATTCCCATTTATCTCATGAGTCTACATGGATTTCTTAAGAACAATTTTTTAAATGAAATCTATCATACTGAGTAATTTTTTATTTCATTTTACTAAAAGAATAATCCTGAGTTGTACTACTCCTATGGAAATAAACTGCAGCTGGTAACCAAAGCCATTTATATCATTTCATAGGAAAGGAAAATATAAGAGCACAGTTTAACCTTCTTTATAAATCATATCGTCATATATCACTACCATATCTGCTTTTTCTGAATATGTAGAAATTTAGTGTGTGTTATAAGAGGTCATTGGGTCATGTTCTCTCATTTGGATCCTGTATCTTATTTAGCTTGGGATCCACATTCTTACCATAGTCACTAGCAAACTGACAATCAAATACATGTCTCCAATTCTAGATTACATGGAAACAAAAATTTCAATAAATTGACATAATAAACCCTTAAAGTCAGAAATGACCTTGAGTATGAGGAAGAGAAATTTTAAGTCTGTACATTTATTGCTATGCAAACTATTTTATGATGTATGTTTATTTATTAATGTATGTAAGATTGGTGTCCATGTGTAAAGGGATTTCACATTGGGGTGGAGTTTTGCTTGGCTTAATTATGTTTCCAATTAACTATCGCCCTCTTCCACTTGAAAAGTTTCATTGCTGCCTACAAATATGATTCCCTCTATTGTTTTAAATGAAGCACCTCCCCCTACTCTAAATATTGTCATAACCTCTAAAGATATAGAAATGAACCATATTATTATCATCCATTACATAAACTAATATATGACCTATAGATATGTCACATATGTACATAAGTGACCAAAGGATGACTCACTAGGGAGCTTGGATTCCTGTCCAGTTCTGTGATTCAGAGTGATAAGTTTTACACAAACATGCATATTCTTTCAACCTCTTCTGGTTACCTACAAGGGAATCTCAATGGAGATACTTTTTAATGCAGTTATCTGAAATAGACTTCAATAACAAAATAATAATGAATGCTATTTTCAAATATCTGTACAAATGCCTAGAATGGGAAAGAGGATCCTATATAATAAAGAGCTAATATGCAAATGGTCATCACGCCCTCATGCCCTCTCACCCTCATGCTGGAACTGCTCAGACACTCAACATGGGGAGAGAGGAATGGGGACCAGCCAGGCTGCAGTCCAGGAGAGGGACAAACTGCCCACCCTGCAGTTCTGGGCACCAGCGGCTGCACCTGTGCCTGCGGCCCAGGAGAGGGACAAGCCACCCGCCCCATGGTCCTGGGTGCCTGCAGCTGCGGCCCAGGTGAAGCCGCCTGCCCACAGTCTCCTGCAGCTGTGGCTGGCCCGGGCAAAGCCAGCCGGAGTCCTTGGTGCCTGAGACTGGCCGGAAGAATCTGGGTCCTGGGTGTGGGGCAAGGCAGAGTTGGTTAGGGGCCATCAGGCCATCAGGGGAGCAGTTAGGGGTGATCAGACAGGCAGGCAGGCGAGCAGTTAGGAGCCAGCAGTCCCGGATTGTGAGAGCCAGTCGGACATATCCCCAGGGGTCCCAGCTTGGAGAAGGTGCAGGCCAGGCTGAGGAACCCCACCCCATGCATGAATTTCATGCACTGGGCCTCTAGTATTATTATAAGTGATCTCAGTTTTCTTTTCTGTTATTAGTGTAGCAGTTACCTATTTCTGCATAACAAGCCATCCTAAAAGTACTTGTTTTATTTTTTTTCTTTATTGATTAAGGTATTATATATGTGTCCTTATCCCCATTGCCCCCTCACCCCCACTCATGCCCTCACCCCCCAGTGTCTGTGTTCATTGGTTAGGCTTATATGCATGCATACAAGTCCTTTGGTTGATCTCTCCCCCTTACCCCCACCCTCCCCTACCTTCCCTCTGAGGTTTGACCGTCTGATCGATGCTTCTCTGTCTCAGGATCTGTTTTGTTCATCAGTTTATGTTGTTCATTATATTCCACAAATGAATGAGATCATGTGATATTTATCTTTCTCTGACTGGCTTATTTCACTTAGCATAATGCTCTCCAGTTCCATCTATGCTGTTGCAAATGGTAAGAATTCCTTCTTTTTTATCACAACTTTTTAATCCACTTATCTGCTGATGGGCACTTAGGCTGTTTCCAAATCTTAGCTATGGTAAATTGTGCTGCTATGAACATGGGGGTGAATATATTCTTTCTGATTGGTGTTTCTAGATTCTTCAGATATATTCCTAGAAATGGGGTCACTGGGTCAAATGGGAGTCCCATTTTTAATTTGGGGGGAAAGCACTTGTTTTAATATAATGGCTTTATAATCAAAATGGATTGTATGGTGGGAAGTAGTTCTGATCTATTCTGGGCTCACCATGAGTTGCTATATTATGTTTCTAAAGTTCTTTCATGATGTTTTGTGCATCGGAATTGCACTTCTTTCTTCAACCAATATGTGATGTTTAATATGTGTGTGTGTGTGTTGATCTTACTGTTGATGTAAAAATAGTTTATCAAATGTGAATTGCCTTAATTTAATATCACAGTTCCTATATTTATATATGAGACCTTGCTTTCTTCTCAGATATAAGATATATTTCCCACCTCTATCTGATGTGACTCAGCTGCCTTTGCTCTTGATCTGACATGAGTTATACATCACTAGAATTTTTAATTCTAACTAATTTATTGGAGCATAATTACATGATCTCACTCATATGAGGAACCCAATGAACAAAATAAACTGATGAACAAAATAGATCCAGAGGCATAGAAGCATGGAAAGACTGATGAATTTCAAGGGAATATGGGGGATGGAGTGCATTGGGGAGTGATTAACCCAGGAATTTATATGCATACTAGAGGCCTGGTGCACAAATTCGTGAACCAGTGGAGTCCCTCGGCCTGGCCTGCAGATTGGGCTGAAACCGGCTCTCCGACACCCCTGAAGGGTCCCAGATTGCAAAAGGGTGCAGGCCAGGCCAAGAGACCCCACCAGTGCACAGTAAGGGCTGGGGAGGGACACAGAGGTTGGCCAACCAAGGTGGAACCTTGGGAGGGCTCCAGGGCATGTCTGGCCCATCTCATTCGGTCCTGATCTGCCAAACCCCAGCAGCAAGCTAACTTACCGGTTAAAGCGTCTGCCCCCTGGTGTTAAAGCGCATCATAGCGAATGGTTGAGTGGCCTTAGCATATCATTACCCTTTGGTTGAACTGCCGACCAGACGACCAGACAACTGGACACTTAGCATATTAGGCTTTTATTATATAGGATATGCAAAGCCTATGGACACAGACAATAATGTTGTGACGGTCTGGGAGGGGCAGGTGTGGGGTGGAGGAGTTCAATGGGAAAAATAACAAAGGGACATCTATAATACTTTCAACAATTGAAATAAATTTTAAAATAATAATAATTACATACAATAAATTGCACATATTTCAAATGTACAGTGTGCTGGATTAAAGAAGCCATACATAAATTAAGAGTTTAGCCCAGCCCAGCCAGTGTAGCTCAGTGGTTGAGCATCGACCTGTGAACAAGGAGATCACAGTTAAATTCCAGTCACGGCATATGCCTGAGTTGTGGGCTCAATCCCTAGTGTGGGGCATGCAGGAGTCAGCCAATCAACGATTCTCTCTCGTCATTGATGTTTCTATCTCTCTCCCCCTCTCCCTTCCTCTCTGAAATCAATAAAAATATAATTTTAAAAAGAGTTTATAGTGGGTGGGTCCATTTGTATATAACTCAAGATGATGCACAATAAGTTTTAACTGAATTATGTTATTGTTAAAAATGTAATCCAGCCCTAGCTGCTTTGACTCAGTGGATAGAGCATTGGCTTGCAGACTGAAGAGTCCTAGGTTCAATTCCAGGTCAAAGGCATATGGCTGAATTGCGGGCTCAATCCCCAGGAGAGGACATGCAGGAGGCAGCTGATCAATGATTCTCTCTCATCATTGATGTTTCTATTTCTCTCTCCCTCGCCCTTCCTCTCTAAAATCAATAAAAATATAGTTTTAAAAAAGAAAGAAAAGTGTGTAGATAGAGAGCTCTTGGTGCCTTTGCTGTGGGCATGCTTTAAAAAAAAAAAAATGTAATCCACCTGGCTTCAGTTTTCTTCTTTCTGAAGATAATGTGGAATAATAAACCTTACTTCAACTGGATGTTGTAAGGCCTAAATAGAATGTTAAATATACTTTGTTGAGTCCAAATAAAATGTTCAAGAGTGAGCAGTGTATGTATGTGTGTGCACTTGTATACAACTTTAAAATAAACACACTCACATATATATATGCACATGCACACAGACTCATTCATAATCCTATCTATTATGATAAGAAATTTTCAGAGAAATTTGGAAAATATAGAAATTTTTTAAATGTGTGAATTAACATGAAATAGATAAAAATGTAGAAATTTTGACACAAATATTTAAAGTAGCCCTAGCTGGTTTGGCCCAGTGGCATCAGCCTGTGGACTAAAGGGTCCCAGGTTCGATTCCAACCAAGGGAACATGCCTCAGTTGAGGGCTCATTCCCCCCCAGTAGGGGGCTTGCAGGAGGCAATTAATCAATGAGTCTCATCATTGATGTTTCTATCTCTCTATCTCTCTCCCTCTCTAAAATTAATAAAAAAAATAATATATTAAATAAAAAAAAAGTAAAACGTGTGACCTTAATTTTAATGAATTATTTTTTCTATCTTAATGCCTCAAAGTCAGAACCAGATTTACATTTATATGATGGGAAATTCTTTGTACCATCTATGGGGCCAAATAGCTCTAAATTAGCTCTAATTTTTTCTATATAATGTGAAATTTCAACACAAAATACCTTTGCCCAAGGGAAGCTAGCCGAATGATTTGCGAGGCTTAAACTCAGTTCCCTGGAACAATATCTTACTGGATAAATGTCTGTGTCAGTTTCCCATTGCTGTTGTAGCAAATTACCACACTAGTGGCTTAAAACAAACAACTTTCTATCTTAAAGTTCTAGAGGTCAAATGCCTGAAATGAGTCTTAAAAGTCTTAGATCAAAATGACTGCTGGGCTTGGACATTTTCTGGGTGATCCAGGGGAGAATGCAATCCCTTTCCAACTCCTTTCCTATTCTCAATTCCTATTCCAGATTCTAGAGGCCACCTGCATTCCTTGTTGACCCTTCCTCCATCTTCAATACCAGCAACATAGCATCTTCAAATGTCTCTCTGACTCCAACACTTCTCCACTCTTTTCCACATTTAGAGGACCATTGTGATGACATTAGTCCAACCTGGCTAATCTGATTAGCTAATCTCCTTAGCTAATGATTTTATTTCATCTATCTCAGTTACCCTGCTCTGTGAGATAACATTCCAAAGTTCTCCTAATCAGGACGTTGACATGTTTTGAGGCCCTTATTCTGCCAACTACAAAGCTTTTCCAGGTATAAATTATTTTGATGTCACGGAGCCCTAATATAAAAGAATCAAACACAGAATTTATCCTCCCCTTTAGAGTGAGAGATAAACTTGTCTTTCAAAGTTTCATACTCAGAAGAATCCTGGTGCAGAAGACCTCAAATTACCTACACCAGACTCTGACACAGAGCCACAGCCCCTCTACCCAAAGTGCGGTCCACAGACCAGGAGGACCTGCAGCATCAACACCACCTGGGAGCTTGTCAGAAATGCAGTCTCCTGGTCAGACTGGAAGTAAAATTAAAGTGGGAAACATACACCTGGATTTACCAACTGAGGTCCACCTGAGGAGGAGACATGTATCAAGGAAGGACAGAAAACACCTGGAGACTGGCATGAAGGGCAGGGTCACGAGAGGGCCTGACCCAGCTGCCACAGGTGGCAGGCCAACAGTGAGGAGGGAGCTCTGGGCTACAGGAGCATCTGTTCCCCCAGAATATTGAGGCCAGGATCACAGGCTGGGCTCCACAGCCCAGCGCATCTGAGTTGAGACCAGCAGCCCATGTAACATCCAGCCGTGAAAGGTGGCAGAGCTGCTGGGTGCTGCGGAATCTGGAGCCGGTAGACCAGAGCCCATAGGAAAGAAAGGCACAGTTTCTGGTTTTATTTTATTTTTGTTTTTTAAACCCAGAGCACAGGAGTTTTCCGTAGCAGCTACTCACCCAAGGCTTTGGTGCAGGGAGGGTGGTGCTGACTGGAGGTGCCTAAGCAGGGGCTGGGGTGGGAAACATTGGGGGAGATGTGGAAAAGCAGCAATCAGAAGTCCTGCATTCTGTCATATCCCCCCAGAAGCAGTAATGGAGGAAAAGTGAAAAAAACACACACCCTAGGTGATACAGCCCACCCGACCCTCAGAGACCAGGCCTGCTACACCCTGCATCTTGACCTTTGCAAAGGAGACAGCCACAGAGGCCAGCCTATGGCTTTGTACAGTCTCAGGGAGCATCTGTGACTGGGTTGGGGGTGGGGCCGTCTGCCCCACTATCCCAGGAACCTGAATGGTGCCTCCCAGATAGAAACTTCAGGTTTCCAGTTGATCCCACTGGATTGCAGAGTAATAAGCTGAGCCATTCACAGAGTAGCAGCTCTGGGACAGGAAAACATACCCACCACTTTCCCTGAAATCTCAACAGCACCTTCCCCCTCATGGGAGACCAGAGGTATAGACTCCCGCTTCCACCTAAAGCCCTTTTGAGTGGTTATGATCGATAGCTGGCTGGCAAGTGATGGTGGGTGGAAGCAGAGCCTGGGGAACCTGGGGAAGCTTGCTGACCCAGCCCTGGGCCCTGTGCTGCTAACTAACCTGATGTAGAGGGCAGCTTGGCCCCTCCCGTGTAAAGCCAAGTCCTGTGGAGACAGACACCAACTGTGGATTTCTTGGAGCTTCAAGCAGGTTGCTGAAAGCCAAAGAGGACAGTTTCTGACAGTGGTTAGCACTAAGCACTTCCCGGAAAGCCCAGAACTGGCAGACAGAACAGTCAGCACAGTCATCAGAAGAGGGGGATCAAAAGGAAGCTCCCAGGAGGAACTAAACCTGGCTGAGATGAAAGCTACTTTACTTTTCTTTCTTTTTTTCTTCTTTGCTTTTTTTTCTATTTTTCTCTTCCATTTCTTTTTACTTTTTATTTATCTTCCTTTTGTTTTTTGTTTTTTGTTTTTTTTTTAAATAATATATCAAAAATTTTAATTAAGGCAGGATCCACAGGCCAAGATTCAGTGAGACGAGCAAGGCACTGGCTCTCAGAGTTGTGCAAGCTTAAGCCTCTCCTGTTGGCAGCCAGCTGTTGAGATGTTGGAGCCACAATGTGAATACAGGTTCCTGAGTCACCACTGGGACCTCTGCTGCCCTGGAGAACCACTAGATCCTCAACAGAGTGCATGAGTGAAGGATACACACCTTTTATATTCTAAGCTACTGAGACTTTAACGTTAATTCATCACTTAGTGGCTGAGCAGCCTCACCAAGCTTATCCTGACTAATCCGAAAGTGGCCAGGAAGTTTTAGAATCTTTCTGGTGCCACCATGAGTAAGGGGAGCAAATTAACTCAGAACATTTGAAGTTGCAAGTGAGAAAAATGGAAATAATTTCTTGTTTGTATTCCTCCTATTTGAGACCATTCAGTTACCTGTATATATTTCTAAAAGATTTGGAGGAAAAACTTTATGAAATTGAATAGGTGCACTTTTTGTACAAGGTTTTAAAAATATAGTGATGGTAATGGCTTCTCTACCTTTCTGTTAAGATCAAGTGAAGAAATACAGTGGTTGCTGGCTGGTGTGGCTCAGCGATTGAAACCATGAACCAAGAGGTTAATGGTTTGATTCCCTGTGAGAGCACATGCCTCGGTTCCAGGCTCAATCCCAGGCAGTGGGTGTGCAGGAGGCAGCCAATCGATGTTGATGTTTCTCTCTCATTGATGTTTCTATCTCTCCTTCTCCCTTCCCCTCTCTCCAAAATCAATAAAAATATTTTTTTTATTTTTTTATTTATTTATTTTTTATTGCTTAAAGTATTACAAAGGGTATTACATATGTGTCCATTTTATCCCCCCGCCCTAGACAGTCCCCTAGCCTCCCCTATCCCCCAATGTCTTATGTCCACTGGTTATGCTTCTATGCATGCATACAAGTCCTTTAGTTGATCTCTTACCCCCCTACCTCCTGCCCCGCAACCCTCCCCAGCCTTCCTGCTGCAGTTTGACAATCTGTTTGAGGCAGCTCTGCCTCTGTATCTATTATTGTTCAAAAGTTTATAATGGTCTCTATTATCCATGAATGAGTGAGATCATGTGGTATTTTTCCTTCATTGACTGGCTTATTTCACTTAGCATAATGCTCTCCAGTTCCATCCATGCTGTTGCAAATGGTAAGAGTTCCTTCCTTTTTAGAGCAGCATAGTATTCCATCGTGTAGATGTACCACAGTTTTCTAATCCATTCATCTACTGATGGGCACTTAGGCTGTTTCCAGATCTTAGCTATGGTGAATTGTGCTGCTATGAACATAGGGGTGCATATATCCTTTCTGATTGGTGTTTCTGGTTTCTTGGGATATATTCCTAGAAGTGGGATCACAGGGTCAAATGGGAGTTCCATTTTCAGTTTTTTAAGGAAACTCCATACTGTCTTCCATAGTGGCTGCATCAGTCTGCATTCCCACCAGCAGTGCACAAGTGTTCCTTTTTCTCCACATCCTCTCCAGCACTTGTCGTTTGTTGATTTGTTGATGATAGCCATTCTGACAGGTGTGAGATGGTACCTCATTGTTGTTTTGATTTGCATCTCTCAGATGATTAGTGACTTTGAGCATGTTTTCATATGTCTCTTGGCTTTCTGAATGTCCTCTTTTGAAAGGTGTCTATTTAGGTCCTTTGCCCATTTTTTGATTGGATTGTTTATCTTCCTTTTGTTAAGTTGTATGAGTTCCCTATAAATTTTGGAGATTAGGCCCTTATCAGATATGACATTGGCAAATATGTTTTCCCACACAGTGGGTTTTCTCGTTGTTTTGTTCATGGTTTCTTTTGCTGTGCAGAAGCTTTTTATTTTGATGTAGTCCCATTTGTTCATTTTCTCTTTCGTTTCAAGTGCCCTAGGAGCTGTATCAGTGAAGAAATTGCTTCGGCATATGTCTGAGATTTTGTTGCCTTTGGATTCTTCTAGAATTTTTATGGTTTCCTGTCGTACATTTAAGTCCTTTATCCATTTTGAGTTTATTTTTGTGTATGGTGTAAGTTGGTGGTCTAGTTTCATTTTCTTGCATATATCTGTCCAATTTTCCCAGCACCATTTATTGAAGAGACTATCTTGGCTCCATTGTATGTTCTTGCCTCCTTTGTCAAATATTAATTGAGCATATTGGTTTGGGCCGATTTCTGGGCTCTCTATTCTATTCCATTGATCTATATGCCTATTCTTGTGCCAGTACCAGGCAGTTTTGAGAACAGTGGCTTTGTAATACATCTTGATATCTGGTATTGAGATCCCCCCTACTTTGGTCTTTTTCAGGATTGCTGCAGCTATTCGAGGTCTTTTTTTATTCCAGATGAATTTTTGGAGAGTTCGTTCTAGATCTCTGAAGTATGCCGTTGGTATTTTAATGGGAAGTGCGTTGAATTTATAGATTGCTTTGGGTAGTATGGACATTTTAATGATGTTGATTCTACCAATCCATGAACACGGTATGTTCTTCCATCTGTTTATGTCTTCCTCTATATCTTTTTTCAACGTCCTGTAGTTTTCTGAGTAGAGGTCTTTTACCTCTTTAGTTAAGTTTATTCCTAGGTAGCTTAATTTTTTTGGTGCGATGGTAAACGGGATTGTTTTTATAATCTCTTTTTCTGAAAGTTCACTATTGGTGTATAGAAATGCCTCGGATTTCTTGGGGTTAATTTTGTATCCTGCTACATTGCCAAATTCATGTATTAAGTCCAGTAGCTTTTTGATGGAGTCTCTAGGGTTTTGTATGTATAATATCATGTCGTCTGCAAATAAGGACAGTTTTACTTCCTCTTTTCCAATTTGGATGCCTTTTATTTCTTCTTCTTGCCGAATTGCAATGGCTAACACTTCCAGTACTACGTTGAACAGGAGTGGTGAGAGGGGGCATCCCTGTCTTGTTCCTGTTCTTAGGGGAAATGGTGTTAGTTTTTGTCCATTGAGTATGATGTTGGCTGTGGGCATGTCATATATGGCTTTTATTATGTTGAGGTATGATCCTTCTATTCCCACCTTGCTGAGAGCTTTTATCAAAAATGGGTGTTGAATTTTGTCAAATGCTTTTTCTGCATCAATTGATATGACCATGTGGTTTTTTTCTTTCAATTTGTTTATGTAATGTATCACGTTTATTGATTTGCGGATATTGTACCATCCTTGCATCCCTGGGATAAATCCTACTTGGTCATGGTGTATGATCTTTCTGATGTACTGCTGGATCCGATTTGCTAAGATTTTGTTGAGGATTTTGGCATCTATGTTCATGAGGGATATTGGCCTGTAATTCTCTTTCATTGTGTTGTCTTTACCTGGTTTTGGTATTAGGGTGATGCTGGCTTCATAGAATGAGCTTGGAAGTGTTCCTTCCTCTTGAATTTTTTGTAGTAGTCTGAGGAGGATAGGTTTTAGTTCTTCCTTGAATGTTTGGTAAAACTCCCCTGTGAAGCCGTCTGGTCCTGGGCTTTTGTTTGCTGGAAGCTTTTTGATGACTGCTTCAATTTCTTCCATAGTTATTGGCCTGTTGAGATTTTTAGATTCTTCCTGATTGAGTTTTGGAATGTTGTATTTTTCTAGGAATTTGTCCATTTCCTCCAGGTTGTCTAGTTTGTTGGAGTAGAGCTGTCCATAGTATTTTTTAACAATCATTTGTATTTCTGTGGGGTCTGTTGTTATTTCGCCTCTATCGTTTCTGATTTTGTTTATTTGGGTCCTCTCTCTTTGCTTCTTGGTGAGTCTGGCTAGAGGTTTGTCAATCTTGTTTATCCTTTCAAAGAACCAGCTCTTGGTTTCATTGATTTTCTGTATTGTTTTTTTGGTCTCTATGTCATTTATTTCTGCTCTAATCTTTATTATCTCCTTCCTTCTGCTCACTCTGGGGTTTTCTTGTTGCTCTCTTTCTAATTCTTTGAGTTGTAGAGTTAGATGATTTACTACCATTTTTTCTTGTTTGTTGAGATAGGCCTGTAGAGCTATAAACTTCCCTCTCAGGACTGCTTTCATTGTGTCCCATAGGTTTTGGATTGTTGTGTTTTCATTGTCATTAGTTTCCAGGATTTTTCGAATTTCTTCTTTGATTTCATTGGTAACCCAATCAATATTTAATAGCATGCCATTCAGCTTCCAGGTGTTTGAGTATTTTGGGTTGTTTTTATTGTAGTTTATTTCTAATATTATGCCATCGTGGTCTGCGAAGACGCTTTTTATGATTTCAATTTTCTTGAATTTGGGGATACTTTGCTTGTGACCCAATATATGGTCTATTTTTGAATATGTCCTATGAGCATTTGAGTAGAATGTATATTCCCTGGCTTTCGGGTGAAGTGTTCTGAAGATGTCTATTAAGTCCATCTGATCTAGTGAGTCATTTAGGATTGCTGTATCTTTGCTGATTATTTGTCTAGAGGACTTATCCAGTGCTGTCAGTGGTGTATTACAGTCCCCTACTATGATTGTATTGTTGTCGATCTCTCCTTTGATATCTTCCAGGAGTTTTTTTATGAATTTGGGTGCTCCTGCATTGGGTGCATATATGTTTACCAGGGTTATATCTTCTTGTTGTATTGATCCCTTTAGTATTATGAAGTGGCCTTCCTTATCTCTTGTTATGGCCTTCACTTTGAGGTCTATTTTGTCCGATATAAGTATTGCTACCCCAGCTTTCTTTTCCTTTCCATTTGCCTGAAAGATATTTTTCCATCCTTTCACTTTCAGTCTGTGTGAGTCCCTTCTAATGAGGTGGGTTTCTTGTAGACAGCAGATGTATGGGTCATGTTTTTTTATCCATTCAGCCACTCGATGTCTTTTGTTTGGAGCATTTAGTCCGTTTACGTTTAAAGTTATTATTGAAAGGTACTTGTTTGTAGGCATTTCTGTTTTTGTGTGGCTGTTTTCTTTCTGAGCTTTTTATTTCTTATTTTTATACCAGTCCCTTTAGCATTCCTTGCATTGCTGGCTTGGTGGTGATAAACTCCCTTAGCCTTTTTTTGTCTGTGAAGCTTCTTATTTCCCCTTCAATTTTGAATGATAGCCTTGCTGGATAGAGTATTCTTGGATTCAGTCCTTTGCTTTGCATCACTTTGTAAATTTCCGTCCATTCTTTTCTGGCCTGATGTGTTTCTGTTGAGAAATCATTTGACAATCTAATGGGAGATCCCTTGTATGTAACTTTCCGTCTCTCTCTTGCAGCCTGTAAGATTCTCTCTTTGTCATGAACATTTGCCATGGTAATTATGATGTGTCTTGGTGTGGGTCTTTTCGGGTTCACCTTGTTTGGGACTCTCTGGGCTTGTGTGACTTTTTTCTTCCCCACCTCAGGGAAGTTTTCTGATATTATTTCTTCTAATAGGTTTTCTAATCCTTGTTCATCCTTCTGTTGTTCTGGTACCCCTATTATTCGTATGTTGTTTCGTTTCATGTTGTCCCAAAGCTCCCTTAGGCTCTCCTCCTGTCTTTTCATTTTTTTCTCCAATTGCAGTACGTTTTGGGTGTGTTTTGCTTCCTTGTCTTCTAAATCACTAATTCGATCCTCCGCTTCTCCTAGTCTACTGTTGATACTTTCAATGGAGTTTTTCATTGCAGCTATATCACTCTTCATTTCTTCTTGGGTCTTACTTAAGTTGTTGATTTTTTCATCTGTTTCTTCTAGCTTCTTCCATATGTTATCAATTTTTTCATCTGTTTCTTCTTGCTTCTTGCTGAGGTTGTCGATTTTTTCCTCCATCCGGTTTATGCACTCTAGGACCCTTATTCTGAATTCTTTTTCTGTCATGTTGCATGCCTCTGTATTACTTAGCTGCTTTTCTGGAGAGTCCTCCTTCTCTTTCCTTTGGGGGTTTCTTTGTCTACCCATGTTTGATCTCACTGACATATCTAGACGTTGAGTCGTTCAGTGGCTGCTCCCTTGGTGGCAGTGACTCCTTGGTCTGCGGTTGCTCTTCGGGCGGTTGCGGTAGCAGCTCCTCTTCAGTTGGCAGCAACTCCTCTGGTGGGTGCTGTTCACAGCTCTGGTGGCTCTTCTGGCTGGTGGGGTGAGGTTTCACGTACAGCTGCTGTTCCTCAGCAGAGGGTGTGGTGCTCAGGAGGTTGCTGTTGCTTGGATCTGCTGTGTTGATTTAAAGGCACAAAATACAACACAACAAGGCACCACGTACCAGGCACTATACACAAATATATTCACGATATTAATAACCCCAAATAAAGGTGACCACCTGAATTAAGAGAATTAGGGGATAAGGAAGAAGGAAGAGAAAAAGATAAAAGAGAAAAAAGAAAAGAAAAGTAGGGACCAAAAAAAGGAGTGCAAAAATGAAATTGGGAAAAAGGAGGGGGGAAAGTAAAAGCGAGAAAAGAAAGGAAAAGAAAAAAAAAAGAGCGAAAAGAGAGAATGAAGTGGAAGAGGGGAAGAGACTTTTTTATATGAGGAGAATACTCCTATAGAACAGCCATTAATCCCAACAAATTCCAGCAACAGCTCCCTGGAGATGAATGCAAACTAGAAACAACCAATAATATAACGATGAAAATAGAATGGAGAACACTAATCCCAAAATAAAATAAAGAGAAAATAAAATGGCACTTTAAAAAAAATGGTAAAATGGTAGCAGTAATAATACTGGTTAAAAATAAGAAGGTAGTAATTAAAAGGGTAAAATCAGGTGATGGAAAAAAGAAGAAAAAAAAAGAAGAAGAGGAAAAGAAAAAAAAAGAAAAAAAGAAAAAAAAATGGTTCCTTAGTTAAAAGGTGAAAAAAGAAAAAAAAAATATTGCAGTAGTGAAGGTCCTTCGGTTCTTCTATTCTTCAGTGTGGCTCGCCTTAGACCTGCCAGGTATTCAGGAGAGTGTTGAGTTTCCCTGCGATACACTGTTCCTCTGTGTTGTAAACCACAGTCCTTATTTTAAAGCAAGCCGCATTTGTTTCCCAGACTGCCTTATTTTGTGTTTAGCAAAGAGTCAGTTTGTGGGTCAGCCTCTGGGTGGCAGTGTTCTGGGGTTGGTCTCTGAGGCTACAGGGCCTCTCTTCCAGTGGAAGTTCACTGCCCAGAGCTGGCTGCGTAAGAGTTACCAGTGCTGTGTTGTTGCTGGGATTGAAAATCCCTCTATAGGCCAGACCCTGTTCTATCTTCTTTATCTATCTGCTCTATTGATGTTATTATTTTAGAGTCTATTGTTTCATTCATATACCCAATTTTTCTCTCCCCCTTTCCTACAAGAAGAAAAAATAAAAGGCAACCAAATTGGAAAACAAGAAGTAAAACTGTCATTATTCGCAGATGACATGATATTGTACATAGAAAACCCTAAAGATTCCATCAAAAAACTACTCGACTTAATAAATGAATTTAGCAATGTAGCACGATACCAAATTAACACCCAGAAATCTATGGCTTATTCATATACCAATAGTGAACTAACAGAAAGAGACGTTTTTTTAAAATTCCATTTACCATTGCAACAACAAAATTAAGATACCTAGGAATAAATTTAACTAAGGAGGGAAAAGACCTGTACTCAGAAAACTACAGGACATTGAAAAAAGAGATACAGGAAGACATAAACAAATGAAAGAATATACCATATTCATGGATTGGTAGAATCAACAACATTAAAGTGTCCATACTACTCAAAGCAATCTATAGATTCAATGAAATCCCCATTAAAATACCAATGGCATAGGTCACAGACCTAGAACAAACTCTCCAAAAATTCATCTGGAATAAAAAGTGACCCAGAAAAGCTGCAGCAATCTTGAGAAAGAAGAACAAAGTTGGAGGGATCACAATACCAGATTTCAAGCTATTATACAAAGCCAAAGTTCTCAAAACTGCCTGATACTGGCACAAGAACAGACATATAGACCAATGGAACCAAACAGAGAACCCAGAAATCCAACCACGCTATTATGCTCAATTAATATTTGACAAAGGAGGCAAGAACATACAATGGAGTCAAGACAGTCTCTTCAATAAATGGTGTTGGGAAAATTGGACAGATACATGCAAAAAAAAAATGAAACTAGACCACCCATTTACACCTTACACAAAAATAAACTCAAAATAGACAAAGGACTTAAACGTAAGATGGCAAACCATAAAAAATTGTAGGAGAATCCATAGGCAGCAGAATATCAGACATATGTCGTAGCAATATCTTTACTGATACAGCTCTTACGGCAACAGAAACTAAGGAGAAAATAAACACATGGGACTACATTAAAATTAAAAGCTTCTGCACAACAAAAGAAACCATCAACAAAACAACAAGAAAGCCCACTGCATGGGAGAACATATTTGCCAATGTTATCTCCAATAAGGGTTTAATTACCAGCATTTACAGGGAACTCAGACAACTTGACAAAAGGAAGATAAACAATCCAATCAAAAAATGGGCAAAGGACCTAAATAGACACCTTTCAAAAGAGGACATACAGAAGGCCAAAAGGCATATGAAAACATACTCAAAGTCACTAATCATCTGAGAGATGCAAATCAAAACGACAATGAGGTACCACCTCACACCTGTCAAAATGGCTATCATCAACAAATCAACAAATGATAAGTGCTGGAGAGGATGTGGAGAAAAAGGAACTCTCGTGCACTGCTGGTGGGAATGCAGACTGGTGCAGCCACTGTGGAGAACAGTATGGAGTTTCCTCAAAAAACTAAAAATGGAACTTCCATTTGACCCAATGATCCCACTTCTAGGAATATATCCCAAGAAACCAGAAACACCAATAAGAAAGGATATATGCATCCCTATGTTCATAGCTGCACAATTTACAATAGCTAAGATTTGGAAAGAGCTTAAATGCCCATCAGCAGATGAGTGGATTAAAAAACTGTGATACATCTACACAATGGAATACTACGCTGCTTTAAAGAATGAAGGGATTCTTACCGTTTGCAATAGCATGGATGGAACTGGAGAGCAGTATGCTAAGCCAAATGAGTCAGTCAGAGAAAAATAAATATCACATGATCTCACTCATTTGTGGAATAGAATGAGCAATATAAACTGATGAATAAAAATAGAATCAGAGTCATAGAAGCATTGAATAGACTGTCCAACCTATGAGGGAAGGCGGGGGGTGAAGGGGTAAGAGATCAACCAAAGACCTTTATGCATGCATATGAACATAACCAATGGACACAGATGGGGGTGGGGGGTGAGGGCATGTGCTGGGGTTGTGGGTGGCCAGGGAGAAGTCAATGGGGGGAAAAAGGAAGACTTATGTCATACATTAAACAATAAAGAATTTAAATTTTTCTTAAACTGTGGTACACCTACAAAATGGAATACTAAGCTGCTGTAAAAAAGAAGGAACTCTTACCATTTCAACAGCATGGATGGACCAGGAGAGCATTATGCCAAGTGAAATAAGTCAGTTGGAGAAAGATAAATATCACATGATCTCACTCATTTGTGGAATATAAATGAACAACATAAACTGATGAACAAAAATAGAGCCAGAGGAAAAAATATTTTAGAATATACTAGTAATAGAAGTAATTCTGTTATTTGCAGATTTTTAATATTTCCTACAACCTTTGTAATATTATACTTTGTTAGTACAGTTTTCATAATATTATTATATTTAAAATCTTTTTTCTTGAAATATTGTTTATTACATGTAAATGGCTAATTATTTTGTATCTACAATCTGGTAATAGATTTATTTTGTATATTGTAAAAATAAATAAATCTTTTAAAAAAAAAAAAAAGTAATGGGCCCTAACTAGTTTGGCTCAGTGGATAGAGCGTCGGCCTGTGGACTGAAGGGTCCCAGGTTCGATTCCGGTCAAGGGCATGTGCCTTGGTTTCAGGCACGTCCTCAGTGGGGGGGGCGGGGGGGGAGGGTGCATGAGGCAGCTGATCGATATTTCTAACTCTCTATCCCCTCTCCTTTCCTCTCTGGAAAAAAATCAATAAAATATATATTTTTACCGCAGCATAGTATTCCATTGTGTATAGGTACCACAGTTTTCTAAAAGAAAAAGGAACTCTTGCCTTTTGCAACAGCATGGATGGAACTGGAGAGCATTATGCTAAGTGAAATAAGCCAGTCAGAGAAAGATAAATACCACATGATCTCACTCATTTGTGGATTATAGAGAACAACATAGACTGATGAAAAGGGACAGACCCAAAGACTGAGAAACAGCAATCAGGCTATCAATCCCCAGAAGGAAAGTAGGGGAGGACGGGGGTAAGGGGAAGAGATCAACTGAAGGACTTGTATGCATGTATATAAGCCAAACCAATGGACATGGACAACAGGGGGATGGGAGCATGAGTGTGTGGGGTGGGGGGGGGGTTAATGGGGGGGATGAGGACACATTTGTAATACCTTAACTAATAATAAAAAATATATATATATTTTTTAAAAAAGTAATGGTTATAAGAGTGCTCAAACAACTTAGTGAGAACTACAAGCATCTTAATGAGGATTATAAGGAGCTGAATGAGAAATACACCAACATGAATAAGATTCAAGAGGAAATGAAGAATGACATAGCTGAAATAACGAACACCCTGAACAGATTCAACAGTAGGCTAGAAGAAGCAGAGGACCAAATCAGTGAGTTAGAAGACAGCATAGAAAAAAACACCTATTCAGAGCAAAAATTAGGAAAAAAATTAAAAAGCAAAAGTAAAGTTGAAGGGAGCTTTGAGACAACATGAACCATAACAATGTTCACATCATAGGGATACCAGAAGGAGAAAAATCCAAACAAGCAATAGAGAACCTGTTTAAAGAAATAAAGGCAGTAACTTTCCCTATGCTGGTGAAGGAAAAGTCACTCAAGTTCAGGAAACACAAGGAGTCCCAATCAAGATGAACCCCAAAAGAACAACACAAGGCACATAAGAATTAAAGATTAAAAAATAATAATCTTAAAGGCTGCAAGAGGGAGACAGAAACTTACATACAAGGGAGCTCACATTACACTGTCAGCTGATTTCTCAATAGAAACACCTCAGGCCAGAAGGGAGTGGCATGAAGTATACAAAGTAATAAAAAATAAGAGACTGGATCCAAGACTACTCTATCCAACAAGACTATCGTTCAAAATTGAAGATGAAATAAAGAGCTTCACAGGATAAAAGAGTTTATTACTACCAAACTAGCACTGCAATAAATGCTAAAGGGACTGCTCAATTAATATCTGACAAAGGAGGCAAGACAGTCTCTTCAATAAATGGTGTTGGTAAAATTAAACAGTACATGCAAAAAAATGAAACTAGACCACCAACTTACACCATACACAAAAATAAACTCAAAATGGATAAAGGACTTAAATATACTACGGGAAACCATAAAAATACTAGAACAATCCAAAGGCAACAAAATCTCAGACATATGCCGAAGCAATTTCTTCACTGATACAGCTCCTAGGGCACTTGAAACTAAAGAGAAAATAAACAAATGGGACTACATAAAAATAAAAAGTTTCTGCACAGCAAAAGAAACCATCAACCAAACAACAAGAAAGCCCACTACATGGGAGAACATATTTGCCAATGCTATCACTGATAAGGGTTTAACCTCCAACATTTATAGGGAACTCATACAACTCAACAAAAGGAAGATAAACAATCCAATCAAAAAATGGGCAAAGGACCTAAATAGACACCTTTAAAAGAGGACATTCAGAAAGCCAAGAGACATATGAAAACATGCTCAAAGTCACTAATCATCCGAGAGATGCAAATCAAAACAACAATGAGGTACCATCTCATACCTGTCAGAATGGCTATCATCAACAATTCAACAAACGACAAGTGCTGGAGAGGATGTGGAGAAAAAGGAACACTTGTGCACTGCTGGTGGGAATGCAGACTGGTGCAGCCACTATGGAAGACAGTATGGAGTTTCCTCAAAAAACTACAAATGGAACTACCATTTGACCCTGTGATCCCACTTCTAGGAATATATCCCAAGAAACCAGAAACACCAATCAGAAAGGATATATGCACCCCTATGTTCATAGCAGCACAATTCACCATAGCTAAGATCTGGAAACAGCCTAAGTGCCCATCTGTAGATGAATGGATTAGAAAACTGTGGTACATCTACACGATGGAATACCATGCTGCTGTAAAAAAGAAGGAACTCTTACCATTTGCAACAGCATGGATGGAACTGGAGAGCATTATGCTAAGTGAAATAAGCTAGTCAATGAAGGAAAAATACCACATGATCTCACTCATTTCTGTATAATAAAGACCATTATAAACTTACTAGAGGCCCGGTGCACAAAAATTTGTGCACTCGGGGGGAAAGGGAGGTCCCTCAGTCCAGCCTGTGCCCTCTCGCAGTCTGGGACCCCTCGGGAGATAACGATCTGCTGGCTTAGGCCTGCTCCCAGGTGGCAGAGGGAAGGCCCAATCCCTAGGTGCAGCCCCTGGTCAGGCTCAGAGCAGGGCCGATTGCGGAGTTGGGGCACCCCACCTGTCACGCACAGAGCAGGGCCAATCAGGGGGGTTGGGTCTCCATACCCTGTCACACACAGAGCAGGGCCCATCAGGGGGTTGGGGAGCCCCCGCTGTCACTCACAGAGCAGGGCCAATTAGGGGTTTGGGGAGCTCCCCCCTGTCACTCACAGAGTAGGGCCAGTAGGGAAGTTGGGCCACCGCCCCCTGTCACACACAGAGCAGGGCCGATCAGGGGGTTGGGGCGCTGCACCCTGTCACACACAGAGCCGCAGGGCAATGAGGGGGTTGGGGAGCTCCCCCCTATCAGGCACAGAGCAGGGCTGATCGGGGGTTGGGGTGCCTTCCCCTGTCACGAACAGAGCAGGGCCGATAGGGAGGTTGTGGCCCCATCCTCTGTCACACACAGAGCCGCAGGGCAATCAGGGGGTTTGGGCGCTGCCCCCTGTCACGCTGATCCCGGTGCCGGGAGGCCTCGCAGCTCTGCTGATCCCGGTGCTGGGATCAGCACCTTTTACTATATAGGATAGAGGCCTGGTGCACATGTGGGGGCCGGCTGGTTTGCCCTGAAGGGTGTCCTGGATCAGTCTGGGGGTCCCCACTGGGGTGCCTGGCCAGCCTGGGTGAGGGGCTGAGGGCTGTTTTCAGGCTGGTGGGTGACGGAAGCTCCCAACCACTCCTTGTTTTCTTTTTTTTTTTATTCTGGGCCAGCTTTAGCTCTGAGGCTCCAGCTCTTAGGGCTCCGCTGCTAAAAGCAGGTATCTGGTTTGTTTCGGTTCTATAATCGAAACAATGTATAACTCCAGCTCTGAGATCCCGGCTCGCTGAAAGCAGTTTCCTGGGGTTTTGTTTAGCTTCTATATTTGTTACAATGTTTCTTAAACTGCAGGCTCAGAGGCCGGCAAGGCAGGCAGGGAACGTTGGTTTCCTCCGTCACTGAAGCAAGCAAGCCTCATGTTAGTTTCAAGCTGCCTGGCTGCCGGCCGCCATCTTAGCTGGCAGTTAATTTGCATATCGCCCTGATTAGCCAATGGGAAGGGTAGCAGTCATACACTAATTACCATGTTTCTCTTTTATTAGATAGGATGAACAAAAATAGATACAGAGGCAGAGCTGCCTCGAACAGATTGTCAAACCACAGCACGAAGGCCGGGGAGGGTGGGAGGGCAGGAGTTGGGGGCGGGGGGTAAGAGATCAACCGAAGGACTCGTATGCATGCATATGAGCATAACCAATGGACATAAGACACTGGGGGGTAGGGGAGGCCAGGGGATTGTCAAGGGCGAGGGGAAAAAAAGGAGACATATGTAATACTCTTTGTAATACTTTAAGCAATAAAAAAAAAAGAAGAAGAAGAAGAAGAAAAAATCCAAAGTCAATTTGGTGATTCTGCTCCATTAACTGATGTGGTGAATTCCCAATTTCATAAAATTGAAACCAAGCCAGAATCCCTTCTCAACCAAACCCTCTACCCCCCAATGTCTCATTTGCAAGGAAAAAGACCTGAGTACCTTTTCTTTATATTCACCAAAGTAACTTTTTCAGACATAAATCAGGGTCTTGTGGCACTAGTCCCCCCTCTGGAATCTGTGATAACATAGTGACACATACCTTGAGTTGGTTTTAAAAGAACTAAATTTTTCTACCAGATAGAAAACCACTGACTCTCATAGACTACAGTCACATAGATCCCAGGCTAGCTGACATTGGATGACTGATGATCACAACTCCTAAAATATCTCACTGTAACACCAGCTCCAACCAATCAGAATATACACATGAGCTGATCACCCATTGAAAACCCCTACCCCCAATTTCACCCTTTAAAACCAATTGCCAGTAAAGGAACCAGGAGTTCAAGTTTTGAGCACTAGCTTTCCCATTCTCCTTGCACGGTGCTAGTAATAAAGTGAATCTAATCTCTCCACTACAAATCTCATGTTCAGTGTGACTCACTTGGTGCCTGGTGGACAAACTCTTCAGTTACAAAGGTAAATGTGGTTCTGACTTTGAGGTCTTTGTGCATTAATATAGGAAATGTAATTTATTACTAAAATTAAGGTCAACCTTCTATGTTACACCATTGTATCTAAATTTCTAATATTTTAGTTTCATATTAATTTAATCATTCATCCTTTAATTTCTATTGTCACCAAATTTCTTTAAAATTTTCTTTCAACATTAAAGGTGAGAATATTAGTGTGTCTGTGTTATGTCTGTGTGTGTTTTTATTTGAAAGAAAATCATGTACAAATGTACATACTTGTATATATATATATATATATATATACACTTCCTACCTATGGAAGTGTTCCTAGACATACTCTATGTTTAAAGAACATTTTATTTCTCTATGTTTAAAAAACATTTTATTTATTTCTACCAATATCTACCTGAAATTAGGTTTATGATTCCACATCAGCAGCAGAAATAAGGAAACAGTGGATCAGGCTAATTACATTTTTTACAATTTTATAACAAAGATATTAAAGCTTTTGTGTTTTTTGAGTTATGTATATGAACCTGTGCAGTACGTACTCTTAATTTTTGTATAACTCATTTAATTTAGAAATATTGCTGTTAACTATGTTCACTTTATTTTATGTTATTATCCTCCAATAAATTATTTTAAAATTTTCTTAGAACCAATAAACAGATTCAATAATGATACGAAATCAACACATAATAATTATTTGCATCTATATGAACGGTCAGAAGAGAAATTGGAGAACAATTTCATTTCTAATTGCATCAAAAAGAATTAAATACCTAGAAATAAACTATAAAACATTGCTAAAAATATTGAAAAAGGCACAAATAAATGGGAAGATATTCTGAGCACTAGCTTTCCCATTCTCCTTGCACAGTGCTACCAATAAAGTGAATTTAATCTTTCCACTACAAATCTCATGGTGCCTGGTGGACAAGTTTATTGATATTCTGTGTTTAATATTGTGAATGTCCATACTATTGTTAAAGAGAAAAACCATATGCCCAAATTGGCATCACTCCAGTTAAAAACCCATGATGCTAAATCTAGATTTCATACTGGATTTAATGGAAGTTTCCACCTCTCCGAGAAGCTTAATTTTAATCAACCAACCTTGAATTTCTGGTCAAGCACCAGGAAGGTAATCTGTCATGTGGGCTCTCCCCATCCCCCACAGAAACAAGAGGGAATCTGTCTGATAGAAATCCTTTCTCTCCTCTTCCCCCAAATAAAGGATTTCATGGCCCCCAAATAATCCTTTTTTTTCTTCTCTGTTTTTAATGGCTCCTTCTTTCCCTCCCTGTTTCCTATAAAAACCTTCTATTTTGTACACCCCTCTGAGCTCCCCTTTAGTTTCCAGATAGGAACTTTTACCTCTCCCTTAAAGAATTTAAATTTGGAGTCTTGCCAATAATAAGAGTTATCACCAGAGATAACATTTTGTGACCTATATGGAGGGCAGGGCAAATTTCTAATTACTGAGCATCTTTTCTTCTTATTGTCCGACATACAATGTCCTTCCTCCCTTCTGTAGCTCCAGGTGCTTCACCTCATCTTTAGCTCAGAATGTCATATAAACGGTACCTCACTGTCTCTTTCGTCTCTGAACCTCTCATGTATGCCTCCAAGTAGATTCCTCTGGGAGAGAGATATTTGGTAATCAAGTTTTGCCGGTAACTATGGTAGTTATGATTGTTCCCTATACATCTCAGTCTATTGATAATGATGCAATAGGACAGGAATGCCTGGGCACTGGCTTAGGTCTTACTTCTTTCTCCTGAGACCAATCCCTATGTGACTAGATGGACCCTTGCGGTCCTTATTATAATTGCAACAATTGGACCCTCACCTAAATAAGACAATAAAGTCTGGAAATTATGTATGAAATACAGTAGCATGTTTGTAGCACAAGTACCTGACTAAGCTTTTTTTTAAAGGCATCCATCTCAGATAATCATATTGCCAGATGTATGACACTGCTACTACATAAGCACTCATGATGCCACCACCCACGAAGTTCCCCTTTTATTTTTATCTTTTCTTTTTTAAAAATTTCTTTATTGATTAAGTTATTAATATGTGTCCTTATCCCCACTTTACCCCGCATTCTCCCCACTCATACCCTCACCCGCTGTTCTCTGTGTCCATTGGTTAGGCCTATATGCTTGATTTGGAACTTGAAATAAATGCCATTTTATTTTTAATTAGAAGCCATTTCAATACAAGCAAAAGAAGGAAATTCGCATTAAACAATGGATATATCTAGGAAGCAAAGTTTATTTGGAATTAAACAAAGATTTTGTGATTTTTACACAAGATTAACATATTATAAAATTCCCCTTTTAGAAAAACCTGAGTAACCTAGATAACTGACCGCAGGGGTGACCCTGTTTATCCTTCCCCTGCCCTAATTCCAACACTCATATGTTAAAGAAAAAGCAACCCACAAAACCCTAGCCATCCTGTCTTGGGCCCCAATACAGGCAGAGCCCTACAGTCAAAGTCCATTTCCTATCTCTCTGTCTTTCTGTCTGTCTCCCTTTTTTACACACACACACACACACACACACACACACACACACACACACACACACTTTCCTGTGTGGCATTTGGGCATGCTGGACCTGTGAATAATAAAACTTACATGTTCATAATTCCATGATGCTTGTTGCAATCATAAGGACCATAAGGATCCATGTAGTCATAGCATTGACTCTGGTCTGAGGAGCAAGTTGTAGGACCCAGGCCAGTGCCCAGGCTTCCCTATCCTATTCGATCACTATCAATAGACTGAGACTTATAGGGGAGAATCATAAAGTCCACAGTATCAGGAGGATCTGTTAAAGTACCGATGTACAAAGAATGAGGTACATTTGGTGAACACAGAACAAATTACTTACAATGATATATGTCATTTGAGAAGAAATTATTGTTAAGACATCAATGTTTCTAGTGAAGTAAATGAAAACTTCTAAATATTTCTGATTAAGGTTGGAAAAAACATTGTGAAGGCAAAAAACGACAAAGGGAACAACTGTCTATATAACAGACAAAGCAGGAAGCTTAATAAAATGGCTACTTAAATTGTATAGAGAAGTTGAAATAAACAAAGGAAATTCAAGGACAGAATAAAAGGACCAAGTCTGAAAACTACAATGTGATGAAAGAATCCCAATTTCTGGTTTTGAGTCTTGGAGCACTTTTTCTACCTCAGGATGGTTGTCCCTTTTCTACCTGCCATCCCGTAGAATCTTTTCAGGGCCCTCTTTATGTCTTTGTTCCTGAGACTGTAGATGAAGGGGTTCAGCATGGGTGTGACCACGGTGTACATCACTGAGGCTGCTGCACTTGAGTGTGAGCTGTGGGTAGCAGCAGAGCTGAGGTACACTCCTAGGATTGTACCATAAAATAAGGAGACAACTGAGAGGTGAGATGCACAGGTAGAAAATGCTTTATACTTCCCCTGTGCTGATGGGATTCCACAAATGGTGGACATGATTTTAGAGTAAGAGTAAAAGATACCAGCAAGGGGACCAGCACCAAGTAGCATAACTGCAAAATATATCACCACGTTATTAAGAAAAGTGTCGGAACAGGCAAGTTGGACCACCTGTTTGATTTCACAAAAAAAGTGGGTGATTTCAAAGTCTGTACAGAAGGACAGCTGCGATACCATTACGCTTTGTAAGAGGGAATTCAGGCCACTCATGATCCAGGACACCAGAAGCAGCAGTCCACAGAGCCGGGGGTTCATGATGACCATGTAGTGCAGGGGGTGGCAGACGGCCACAAAGCGGTCATAGGCCATTATGGTCAAGAGGATGTCATCCAGCCCTGCAAATAGTATGAAAAAATACATCTGGGTGATGCAACCTTTATAGGTGATGACTTTGCTCTGTGTCTGGATGTTCACCAGCATCTTTGGGACGGTGGTGGAGGTGACACAGATGTCTACCAAGGACAGGTTGGAGAGGAAGAAGTACATGGGCGTGTGGAGGTGGGAGTCTGAGCTGACGGCCAGGATGATGAGCAGGTTTCCCAACACAGTGATCAGGTACATGGAGAGGAAAAGCCCAAATAAGAGGGGCTGCAGTGTTGGTTCCTCTGAAAATCCCAGGAGAAGAAATTCTGAAATTGGGGTATCATTGCCTCGTCCCATGTGGTGTAGGTGACTAGTAGGAAAGAAAAAATAGCATGATCAATTTTCAAACAATTGGATATTACTAACACAATTGAAATGCTACAATTATATTTTGCAGTAAAGTAATCAATATCAATTTTTTGAACATATCATCCCCTTTAAGACACACACCCCAACCTATGACATCTCTGATTAGGAATTTCTGTCCTCCTCAGACCTTTTCCCCAAGGTGGCCATGGACTGCACAGGTTTTTTTGTTGTTGTTGTTCGTTTTTTAAAAAATCTTTATTATTGAGAGTATTACAGATGTCCTCCTTTTTCAACTCCATTACCCCCTTTACCCAGTTCCCCCAGTTCCTATCCCACTGGAGGCCTTCACCATCTTATTGTCTGTGTCCATAGGTAATGCACATATGCATATAAGTTCTTTGGTTAATCTCTTCCCTACTCTTCCCCCTTCCCTCTGAGATTTGTCAGTCTGTTCCATATTTCTATGCCTCTGGTTCTATTTTACTCATCAGTTTATTTTGTTCATTAGACTTCTTGTTCATTTACCTTGATTTTAGTTTCAATTATTAATAGATATATTTTTATTGCCATTCTATTCTTCATATTTGCTATATTTTTCTTCTCATTTTCATCCTCCCCCTTCTCTTCCTCCTTCTCCCTCCCCCTCCTCCTCATTATTCTTTTCCTTCCTTCTCTTTTTCTTCTTCTTTAAAATACCCTTCAACATTTCCTGTAATACTGTTTTGGTGGGAATGAACTCCTTTAACTTTTTCTTACATGTGAAGCTCTTTATTTGACCTTCAATTCTAAATGGTGGCTTGGCTGGGTAGAGTATTCTTGGTCATAGGTCCTTGATATTCATCACTGAATATTTCTTACCACTCCCTTTTGGCCTGCATGTTTTCTGCTGAGAAATCAGCTGAGAGTTGTATGTGTGCTCCCTTGTAGGTAACGAAGGGTTTTTCTCTTGCTGCTTTTAAGATTCTCTCTTTGTCTTTTTGTAAATATATATTTTTATTGATTTCAGAGAGGATGGGAGGAGATAGAGATAGGAACATTAATGATCAGAGAGGATCATTGATCGGCTGTCTTCTTCACACCCCTTACTGGGGATCAAGCCCTCACCCCAGAAATGTGTCCTTGACCCTTCAGTCCTGGGTCCATGCTCTATCCACAGAGCCAAAGTGGTTAGGGCTACAGCTTAATAATTGTTAATAACCTCACCTGATGATGAGGATTATAGTATCCAACAGCCTATGATGGTGGACAGATAATCAATATACTGTATGTAAAGAACTTGGTGTACTTCCTTCTTGTTGGTAAATGAATGGTTACCACTCTGATGGGATGAGGCTGATTATTTTCTTCCTCCTCTCAAATGTCTTCATTGCTTCCTAACATCTCGGTCTCCAATTCCACAGACATATTTCAGTTCCCTGTCATCTCTCCCATCTAACAGGCAGGCACCCCGTTAGCCAAATATTCACATTGACTCAGAGAGAACTTTAAAGCTGATCATCGAACTCTCTGATTTAAATTCCTTCTCTAGTGATACCTCACTGGAGATAGAAGCCAAAATTCTATAGCTTCAAACACAAGTGCCTGTGAACTTTCAGCCAGCTCCACCCTCACAGAGCCCTGGCCTCCCTACCACTGGTCTCCTAAACATTGAACTGAGTCCACTTCACCTGACACCACAGCTTCAGGGCTCAGAGCCTTTATGGGCTTGCTTTAATCTGCTTGGGGTCTCCCCACTGGTCTTTTGGAATTTTTCACCCCTCTCCATCCTCCAAACTCCAACTCCTCTTTTAGAGAGACTGAATCATCTCCTTCATGAACCTTTCCTTTTTCTAACATTAGCATAAGAAAAGGTCACTTTCTCATGCTCTTAATCTTAGTGTTAGGGCACCCATGGTGAGATTTTTATTTAATCCCATGTCTTTGTTCCTTGCTAGACTGTGAGTACCTGAGGCATATAGCATGTTATACAAACACCTTCTTTCCCCCTTTAGATTTAGTTTAGTGTGGCTGATAAACATGTATTCTATGACAGGATTCTATGAAGTTAGGTGTGGAGGACATGCTTGAGGAGTGCTCTCCACATTCTGAGATCAGGAGCAATTAGGGTGTCAGGTTACAGTTGTAGAAATGAAATAGAATGAAATCAAGGAGGCACAAAAGAAAGTATTAGAGTGTGTCATACACAGTGAGGGTCCATACATAATCATTTCATGGTTCCCTTTGTTCTCTCATGTGTGTGTGTGCGTGCAAAAATGCTGGATCACAATGTAAAAGGCATGTCTTATTTTGAGACACAGTAAAACAGATCTGGAATTCAACACAAGAAATGCAAGACCTGCTTAAAAGGCCATTTCCTGCTAATGAAGGAAAAGTAGTAAGAGTGAGGAGCCCAGCAGAGGGCCAAGTATAGAGAGAAGAGGGAGCCAGTGTGGGTGCTGAAGTTACCTCTGACTCAGGGAACCACACACAGACTGGACCTTCACTGGGCCTCTTGCATCATCACAGCGTCCACCCCAGCCTCTGATCTAATGGTGATTCCTGCACCTATTCCATGTTTATTAGGCCATTCTGGTGTTTATATGGCTCAATAGCATCTTTCCTTTGCTATTTTTGGCTTTGAATTTTCATCTCTTTTGTGACACAACTGATTGGGGGGCACTAGTCCTGGTTCTGTTCCTTGTCAACCTGCAAATCATCCCCAAACATTTTTTATAAAATCCTGCTTATGCCACAACAATTGATCGCCTTTCTTCACATATTTATCCCTGAGAATATGATATCATAGCACACCTATTTCATTGTACTGGGCCTTCTTTGTATAATGTGAGGTTAAATGAGCAGGGAGCTCACTGATTTTGTTTATTTATGTAGTTTTATTAATGTGTGTTTTCATATGGAAAAGAAGTTAAGGTATGGAATATTCACAATATAAAAATGGCAGGGAAAATAAACATAGTTAAATATTGTGTATTCAAATAATGGCATTAATAAAATTGAATAAAATTATAAAACTAATTAAAAAAAGCAACCCCCCGCACCCCACCCCCCCAAAAAAACAAACAAAATTTTAATTACATCAGTATGGGTCTCAAATCCTAGATATATGGGAAGGATGTGGAAAAAAAATACAAAAATATACTTTTAAAAGTCAGTGAAGAAAGCAGTATCTAGAGTTATAATTTCTACCTATATAAATATCAATAGATTATGCTTAGAAAATGGATGGAACAGATCATTAATTGAATGCAAAATAATGTTTTTGCCAAGGTGAAAAATGTAGAACTGTTTATGTTTAAAAGTAATTGGTGAAGACACAATGTGACAGACTGATAGAATTGACCACACAAAATTAATACATTTTCATCCATTCCCCTAAATACATCTATACATATATAAAGAAATTTTATGCCAAACAGCAATATTTTTTAGGAGAAAATTAATTTAGCATACTAAATGTATTAACTATATATTCGCCCACCTAGCACACAGATATGGTCGTCTCTCAGCTCTGAGCTGGCCTGGTTAGGCTCTCAGGTTACCTCAGGGAGAAATTCTGGGATGCACTCCTTGAATCTTCCCACAGCGCCTGCTGCACTCACAGACTCACCTGGATGGGCCTCTGAAAGAAAAGGCTCCTTGTAGAAGTCTGAATTGCTCCCTGGAAGGTTATGTTGGAGACTGAAGCTCTGTTCTCAGACAAAAGAGCAGGAAGGAGTCAAGCACTAGTTCCAGAGTCAGAATTAAGACCCCAATAGAAACAAATACGTTCCTTTCCAGCCTAACGCTGCACATGTTGGGAGTCTGCTGCAGAGGAGATATTACTCCTCCTTTACCTGCTCATTAGATACCTGTTTGCAATGTTGCTCCCACCTCTGAGCACCCGGTTTCCCTGTGGACACACTGGTCTGAACAGAATGGAAAAATTTCCTGCCCATTCTTTGTTCCCAAGGGACCAGGTTAGAAGTTAAGTGAATCCTGTTTTTGTTACTCCTTCTCCATGACCCTCTTGAGTCTCATCTCCCAACACCTTTCCCAACTTTGAGTTACATTTTGTCAAAAGTCCAAGACTGAGGAAACTGACTTGACTAGGAACTTGGATTTTCAAAGTACTGACCTGTCGTGGGGCACAAGCCATGATACCTCCAGAAAATTGCTATTTCTCTCTTTAACAAGGGAGAGGACGGTGTGACTTTGATGTAAAGCTTGGGCACCGCCCTCCTTGCCTTCATGACACCTTTTCCAAATCAATGAGAAATTTCATACTTATATCAGAAGATAAGAGCTGCTACTTAGTCCCACATTATAAGACCTTTGTTAATTATGAGACATAATTATATAATTATATGCTATCCAATCTGAGTTTAGTACCTTTTATGCATTGTTTGATTTAAATTTTATAAAGGTTCTCTCTCTGAAGTGATACAATTTTGACCTTCATTCTCCATTGCAGAAGTGGGGCTTGAAGAAGTTTAGTGACCAACCCAACATTATCATCAGAGTAAGGAATATGTTTTGATTAGAATCTGTCATGATGCTTTCAGTTCTCAAACTGTGCAGTGGTTCCCAAAGAGGGAATATCTGAAGGTAGAATGGTAAATACTTGCAATACCCAGCACAAATAATTATGTTATATTTAGAAGGTAAAAATTCCTAGTCTAGATGAGACCTTCTCCAACTTCACAGTGCATATTATTGACTAAAAAATATTATTGCCTGGGTGTTTTATCACCAAGATGATTTATTCAGGAAAAAAGAAAGTATTATAACCCATGCATGTCGACATGACAAGCCACATGCACACTCTAGCCTGTGTGCCAAGATGGAGGGGTACTTATAGAGGGGGAAGGAAGAAGGAAGGGGCAGTTAGGACCATGGGGTTTTATCAACATAGAGTTCCTCTTGTAGGGCTCTCACAATTGCATACAGTGTGAGAAATTCCATTAGTGCTATCCCCTCCCATAGACCCTCATGACTGGTTATGTTTGCTTAAATTGCGGTTAGTCTTTATCAATATGAATTACCCATGATTCTAGTTCAAGTTCAAATACTGATTCAGGAGATGCTGGTGGGCCCAGGGCATCTGCATTTTCATAAGGTCCAGGAAAATGCTGGTTTTGCAGGTGCTGGTCTGAGGACCACTCTTTGAGTAGCAAGTTTTGGTCCTGTTGTGGAGTAAGGGGTAGGTAGTTGTAGGCCATCTTCACCAAAAATTGTGTTTGCTTAAGAATTTGAATGAAAGATGTACAGTCATGCACTGCTTAGCAAACAGGGACATGTTCTGAGAAATGCATCCACAGGTGATGTTGTCATTGAGTGCACATCTGAAAGTGCACTTATGCAAACCTAGATGGTATAGCCTTCTACTTCCCCAAACTATATGGTATAGCCTGTTGTTCTGTAGGGGCAGAGAAATAATTTAACTTATACCTTTCTGGGTTCTTGGCTTACACATTCTACATAATAAAAGGGTAATGCAAATAGACTGAACCATGAAACAACCAGTAGCTATGGTGCACAATGACCACCAGGGGCCAGACACTCAAAGGAGGAGCTGCCCCTGGTGGTCAGTGAGCTCCCACAGGGGGAGTGCTGCTCAGCCAGAAGCTGGGTTCATGGCTGGCTAGCACAGCAGTAGTTGAAGGAGCCTCTCCTGCTTCCATGGCAGAGCTAAGGCTGTCTACTGAGAGACATCCCCCCCCACACACACACCCCTGCCAGGGCTTCTGGACTGCAAGAGGGTGCAGGCTGGCCTGAGAGACCACCCACCCCCTCCCATTCCCCAGTGCATGAATCTTGTGCACTGAGCCTCCAGTCTTTGTAATAAAAGACGGATTGACAGGAGAAAAACAAACAAAGGTTTAATAACATGTATGCCTCCTATATATGTGGGAGAGAACTAGGAAAACGAAGTAACTCCTGAAAATACCACCTTAACCACCATCATTAACTGAAGACAGAAAAAGGTGTTGAGGGAAGGGAGTCAGATATGGGAGCTTACCAGGGAAAACATAGTAAACAACGTAAGGTTGCTATGCAAGTTCAAGTAATTATCTTTTGCGTTGATATGAGTTTCTAGAAATAAGATCACTGCCTCCCCATTCCTAGTACAGGCTCAGACAGCACACTCCTTTGTGGGCTGTGAGCTCAGACAGGATGGCAGGGGGGCCAGGAGCGTGGGGCTTGTGCAGTCCCCTAGGCTGATGCAGATTGGAGGGGAGTGCTTGCCCCAGGAAAGATGGCATTGGTCTCAATGTGGCTCCTTCTGCAAATATTTGGTTCTGAGAATTCTGTTCAGCTGTTTTCAGTTGGTTATTTAGGTTGATTTTTGTATAATTCAGTTGTGATTATGTTCAGGGCTGGGAGGAGGAGAGAGCAACTTCCACCTGCTCTGCCGCCATCTTCCTCAACTATTCTACTTTAAATCTTTGTGTCTAAATTTTTACTTTCTTTTAGTTTCATGTGAGTTGAATAATTTGTTCTTTTAACTTCTATTCTCTCCAGTGTTTTCAAGTTTTCTTTAAACATTCAAGGTGAAAATACTAATGAGTCTGTGTTGGACATATATGTCTATGTGTTTATTAGAAAGAAAATCCTATAAAGTGTACATAGATGTATGCATACATAGACTCCATACCTGTGAAAGAGTTCTTAGACTCACCTAATATTTTATTTATTAATGAAATTGATTGAAATAGGTTTATCACCTCACATCACCACCAGAAATAAGGAAGCAGAGGATCAGGGTGATTACATGTACTCTTAATTTCTGTGTGGCTCCTTTAATTCAGAAAAATTTGCATTTTAAATACATTCAGTTTATTTCATTCATTCACTCCAATAAGTTATTTAAAATAAAAACAATTTGTTAGGACCAATAAATGAATTCGGCAACATTGTGGGATACAAAATGAATTTACAGAATTCTGTGGTGTCTCATCTTTAACTTTTGGAGAGAGAAATTAAGAAAATAATCCCATTTACAACTGCATTAAAAAGAGTAAAATACTAGGAGTAAACATAACCTAGGAAGTGAAAGACCTGTACACTGAAAACTATAACATATTGCTTGATGTTATTAAAGAAGACACAAAAAAAGGCCCTAGCCAATTTGGCTCAGTGGCTAGAGTGTTGGACTGAAGATGGAAGGGGCCTGAGTCCAATTCTGGTCAAGGGCACATGCCTGGGTTGTGGGCTTGATCCCCAGTAGGGGATGTGCAGGAGGAAGCCGATTGATGATTCTCTCTCATCATTCATTGATGTTTCTATCTCCCTCCCTCTCCCGTTCTCTCTGAAATCAATAAAAAAAATCTGAAAAAAGCCCTAGTTCGTTTGGCTTAGTGGATAGAGTGTTGGCCTGTGGACTAAAGGGTCCCAGGTTCAATTCCAGCAAGGGCACATGCCTGAGTTGTGGGCTTGATCCCCAGTAGGGGGTGTACAGGAAATATACTCTGCTCACTAATTGGAAAAATTCATATTGTTATGCCATACCACAGGCTCAAAATGGCATCACTCATGCTAAAAGTCCAGCGTGCTAAACCCAGGTTTAATACTGGACCTAATGGAAGTTTCTACATCTCCCAGAAATACATTTTTAAATATATATTTTATTGATTTTTTACAGAGAGGAAGGGAGAGGGATAGAGAGTTAGAAACATCGATGAGAGAGAAACATTGATCTGCTGCCTCCTGAACACCCCCTACTGAGGATGTGCCCGCAACCAAGGTACATGCCCTTGACCAGAATTGAACCAATCCGCAGGCCGACGCTCTATCCACTGAGCCAAACTGGTTAGGGCCAGAAATACAATTTTAATCATCCAGGTTGGAATCTTTTGGTCAAGCACCAGTAAGGTAATCTGTCACACGGGCCCTCTCCATCCCTGTAGAAAGAAGAAGGAATCTCTATGATAAAACGCTATTTTTCTCATCTCCCAAACAAAAGATGTCAAGCCTTCCCCACCCCTCCAAAATTCTTTCTTTTCCGTTATTAGTAGCTCCCTTATGCTACTCTTTTTTTTCCTGCAAAAACCTTCTACTTTTGTACAACCTTTCAGAAATTTCTCTTAGTTGTTAGCTGGGACGCTGTCTGATTCATGAATCACTTAATAAAGCCAAATAGATCTTCACATTTACTAGATTGAATTAAATAAATACCCAAAGCAATCTATAGATTCAATGCGATCTCTAGTCAGTCCTTGTTGTTGGGACCTCTAACCACTGCAGGGGGTTTCCTGCCATAAACTGTTTTCTCTTTGATCATGCCAGGAAGTGGGGGCTTTGGTTTCTTTCTCTCCTGCCTCATATCCATATAGAAGCCACTGGGACATACATACTTGATAATCAAGGTTCCCAGGTATTATTGTAGGTATTCTGGACACTGAGAATTGAATAAGATAATAAAACTAGGAGATTAGTTATAAATCCTAGTAGCAAGATACTAGTGTAAATACCTGACATTAAACTTTTGTTGTATGTGGCCTGTGTTTCAAAGACATCTATCTCAAATAATCCTATTGCCAGCTTTATGACAAGGCTACTATAGAAGTTGTCAGTTCTCCCCTCCCAACTCAACCTATTCTCCTCTCTCTCTCTCTCTCTCTCTCTCTCTCTCTCTCTCTCTCTCTCTCTCTCTCTCTCGTTTTCCTCCCTCCCCCATTCTGAGACCTTCTGACGTGTCCCTTAGGATGCTGTGTATCCTCCAGGACCTGTGGGTAATAAACCTTGTGATTTCACAGATGCCTCATGATTGTTGCAATTTTAATAAGAACCACAAGAGCCCATCCAGCCACAACATTGACTGTGGTCTGAGGAACCAGTAGCAGGCCCAAGGCCAGTGCCCAGGCGTTTTCAGCCTGTAGCATTATCATCAATAGGCCGAGACTTATAAGGAACAATGATAGAATCAACATTATCAGGAAGAGCAGTGAAAGTGCTGGTGTATAAAGAATGAGAAACATAAAAGTTAAAATTGAGGTGTCAGATTTTCCTGGAATGAAGTTATATAAATAGTGTGAGTAACCAAGCAAAGTTTTCCCAGTGAGTAATAAAAATTATGCTATTCTATCTATAATATAGGAACATTTCCTTACAATGATGTATGTCATTTGAGAATAAATTAATCTGCAAAAATCCATATTGTCTATGAAATAAACTGGAATTTTCATTCTGATGAAGGTTGGAAATCACTATGTGAGTTTAGAACAAAGGCGAAAGGGAAAGACTTTCTGTATAATAGACGTGGCAGAAAGTGTAATAAAATGGTTACTTAAATTGTACAGAGAAGTTGAACTCAAACAAAAGGAAATTCCAGGAAATAAATAAAAGAAGCAAGTTGTACAAACACAATCTGATTAAAGGTTCTTAATTTCTGATTTTCATTCTTGAAACCTGGAAATTAAGTGCACTTTTTCAGACTCAGCACAGCTGTTTTTTTTAATAGCTGCCATCCCAAAGAATCTTTTCAGGGCCCCTTTTATTCCAACAAAGTCCACAAAAGCTTTCATTGCTTTGTTATATGACTGTAAACAATGAATCACCATGAGCCTCTTTACCTTATTTGTGATGGTAGTGGGATAATAAACCTAATTCAGATGAATGTTGTTAAAAATAAATGAAATGTTTGGAAATACCATTAAGCCCATGAAGTCTCTTACAAGTAAGAAGTATATGTAGGTGTATACATGTGTGCATTTGTAGATGATTAAAATAAGAACACTCACACACATATATACAAAGACTCATTAATAATCCCATATTTTATGTAGAAAGAAAATTTGTGAGAAATTTGGGTAGGATAGAAATTAAAAGAATAAATGGTTGAAGTGAAATAAAGGAATGTAGAAATTCAGGCACAAAGACACTATAGGGCAGGGGTGGGAAACCTTTTTGTGAGTGCGAGCCAAAGCCAGCAAAATCTCTGACTCAAAATTCTTCTGCATGTCAACCCTAATTTTTTGAGAACATGTTATGCCTACTTGATATCTCTTAAGGTGTACGTATGTGAAGAACCTTGAAGAAATAATAAAATTCATTCGAGCGACAAAAACAGTATATGATGATGAAAAATACATTTATTTTTTAATGTATACATGTACACTGATAGTCCGACAGAAAACTTTATGACTCCGTTTGATATTATCAGTGGGACTTTTGCTGCTGCATCACAGATGACAGAGATTTTACATCAGGTTTATATTTCATGACCTTCAGAGATATGCAGGAGCTACCACTTTCATCCGTCAGGCTACTCCTATTATGAGACTTAACAAAATTCATCACTGAGAACAAAGATTCACAAGCGTATGTGGATGAAACCAAAACACGGGTCGGATCTAGCAAGGCAGGGAGAGTTAAGGCAGAGGCATAGAAATTGCTCTTCCCCTCTCTCGTCAATCCATGTCTATGGTCTTCAAGATAACTTGTTATGTAAAAATATTTATTTATCTAAGATGCACCTACACTGAATTTATCTGAAAAATAAAAAAGTCGATATTAAGAAAAAAATTGTAAATGGAAGATTATAAGAGAGGGTTTCACGTGCCAGCATAAGTTACTGGTGTGCCATGTTTGGCACACATGTCAGGGGTTGCCCACCCCTGCTATAGGGAATTCACTGTACCAACTAATGGGGCATAATCTTCAAATTGACTTTAGATATTTTACTTATACTTAAATTTAGATTGTAACACAAAATATCCTTAATCAAGGGAAGCCAAGTGAATTAATGGAGAAGCTACGACCCTGTTTCCTCCAGAAAAGAAAAAGTTTGGCCCGGCCAGCATGGCTCAGTGGTTGAGCTTGGACCTATGAACCAGGAGGTCAAGGTTCAATTCCCGGTCAAGGCACATGCCTGGGTGCAGGCTCCATCCCCAGTGTGGGGCATGCATGAGGCAGCCAATCAATGATTCTCTCTTATCATTGATGTTTCTATCTCTCTCTACCTCTCCTTTCTGAAATCAATAAAAATATATTTTTTACAAAATAAAAAGTTTGGGTAAATGTCTGTGCTATAATAACACAGCCCTCTGTGGCTATTGTAATAAAATACTGAAATCGGTGGCATAAAAGAAACACATTTATACTCTTCATTGTTTTGAAGGTCAGAAGTCTGAAACTACTATCAATGGACTAAAATCAGGTTGTCTGCAGGGCCAGTTCCCTCTGCAGGCTGCAGGAGAGAATCTGTTTCCTCTCCTTTCCCAGGTTCTCAAGGCCACAAGCATTCCTTGGCTCGTGGCCCCTTCTCCATCTCCACAGACAGCAGTGCAGATCATCTCCAAAAATCTCTATGATTCCAACCTGTTTTCCTTTTTCTTCTGCATTCTAGGACCGTGGTGATTACATTAGTCCCATCTACATAATTATGTTCCAACTTCTAATCTAAAAGGAAGATCATTGTACTATTGTTGTTCTATCTACGGGGATTAAATGTGGACATTAAAGACATAAACATTTTTTTAAAGTCAGCTGATTAGCAAAATATTCCATCTTCTAACTTAATTCCCCCCTTTAATATAAAAATAATATATTCAACGTTTCTGGAATTGGATTCGGACATCTTTTGGAGGCTGCTATTTTTCTGCTACACAGTCTTTTTCAGAAATACATTATTGGATGTCCCTCTAGGGCCTTTATTTTTAAAATGGACAAAGCCTTTCTCAGAAGATGTTGTGCAAGAACCTTAATTTTTTTATTCTTTTAATATATTTTTATTGATTTGAGAGAGGGAGAGAGATAAACATCAATGATGAGAGAGAATCATTGATTGGCTGCCTCTTGCACGCCCCCTACTGGAGATTGAGCCCACATCCCGAGCACATGCCTGGGATGCTTCAGTCCACAGGCTGATGCTCTATCCACCGAGCCAAACCAGCTGAGCATGGACCTTTATATACATGAACCAAATGCAGAATTTATAACAGCTTCTGGAATAAGTAAATATATTATTCATTCAAATTACATAGAAATAGCCCAGCCAGTGTTGCTCAGTGGTTGAGCATCGACCCAGGAACCAAGAGGTCATGGTTCGATTCCTGGTCAGGGCACATGCTCGGGTTATAGGCTCCATCCCCAGTGAGTGCATGCAGGAGGCACCTGATCAATGATGTTTGTCTCTCATCAATGTTTCTATCTCTCTATCCTTCTCCCTTCATCTCCTTCTAAAAATCAATAAAAGCCTTTTTTTAACTGCACAGAAGTAAAATTTTGGTTCAGAAGACCTAAAACTACCTAGAACTTGACTCTGACACAGAGCCACAGCCTTGGTGGTCACAGAGTGGTCCTCAGACCAGGACCAGCAGCATCAACACCTGCTGGGAGACATGGATTTTGAGAATCTCTGGGCCCACCCAGATCTGCAAAGGAACTAGAATCCTGAGTGATTCATATGCACATTGAAGTTTTGGAAGTGCTGGACTCACTAGGTTTTCACCTTTCACTTGACAATTGAGGCAGGATAACTATTGTGTTGGCTATTATAGGTGTTCAGCGGCCTCCCTCCAGACACTGACAAATATCCCCTCGGGCAAAATCATCTCAGGTTGAAAATCACTGGCCCAGCATTTGAAAACTGAAAGCAACGTGACAGATTCCAATCGAGGCCCATCCCTTACTCATCTTGTAACTTTGAGCAGATCACTAAACCCCTTCAAGCCCCATTTCTGCAAAGGGGAATAGAGTTCATAATAGAACTATCTTATAGAGTGGATTTTTCAAAAATTAAATGAAATGATGCCTATAAGATGCTAAGCGCAGGTTATGTGGCATAAGAATATCTACATATAACTCATATTTAACATATATTTTATAATGAGGGACTTAATGACAGCTCTTAACTTGTGAAATAAGTACAAAATCCTTAATCATTTTGACAACTGTGTCCTGAAGCCAAAGACTGTAGAGTCAGAATTGCAATTGCCTATCAAAAGAACACAGCTCTCCCCTTGTTGGAGAGGAAGATAGCAATTCTCTGGACACATCAGGGCTGTGTCCCCACCACTGATCGGTGCTGGAGGATCAAAGGGACTTGGTCCTGACAGGTTTCTTGGCCTCAGACATTGGGGAAAATGTTAACTCAGCTTTGGGGTAACTCAGAGTAGGAGGTCAGTTCTTTGGAAAGCAAGATCAAGGACAAGGGAAAATAAAAACTAAATGTACTTAACTTCTAACCTGGTCCCTTAAGATCAGAGAATCATTAGGAAAATATTCCTTTCTGTATATTCCAGAGGCCCACAGGGAAATCATGTGCTTAGATGTTAGAACAACACAAGGGAAATGTGCCTGATGAGCAGGTATAGAGAGAGCTGTAGATATCTAATCTGTGCAGTCCTCAGCTTGTACAACGCTGGAAGACAGCACATGGCTGTTGCTTTTGACTCCTAAGCTGGTTCAGGAACTGATGCTTCACTCCTTCCTGCTGTCTCATGTGGGGACAGAGCTTCAGTCTCATCATCAACCATCCAGGGAGCAATTCAGACTTCCACACGGAGACCTTCCTCTCAGAGACCCCATCCTGGTGAGTCTGAGAGCCCATTAGGTACATCAGGAAAGGGTCAGACAGGATGGAACCTCATAACTTTTATCTGAGTCACTGTGACCCTAATCAGCCCAGCCCAGAGACATGGTATCTCTGTTTGTACACTTGGCTAAGCAACTAATTTATTCTTAATTTACATAATATGTTAATAAGGATGTTTCTCTTTGAATCTGAAATACAGGACCCAAAGTTGGCAATTAGGTGGTGGGAACAGGAATCCAGTTGGATGACACTGTAGAACGAGTGAGATGTATAAAATGATTGCAGTAAAATGAAAACATATCTGAGGAGTTCTGTTGTTCAGGGAGAAAGAAATAGTGGTTACGTGTGGAGCACAGTGCTGTGAAGTGAGTGTTTGTGTTAAATTTCCAAGATGAGGTGTGTTTGAGCATGTTTTGTATTTATTGAAAAGGCCCTGCCCAGTGCAGGGAGATGGTACCTTGCAACAGCAGTTGGTGAGACGTGCATTGCAGCATCTTCTCTCATGCTGGGTATTAACATGAGAAGAAGTATTTAAAACTCAAAGAGGAATACTAAATATTAAGTTGAAAGACAAGCTTTGCCATATGGTAAATGTTCATATACATTGAGAGCTAATTCTGGAATCATTAAATGAATAGTAACTGAGCATCTGCTATTGCCAGAACATTCTAGGAACTTGTGTATTATATTCCTCTAAATTTACAATTTAATTATTAACCCATGTTGATATCATTAAATTATGTCTTCTTTCGGTTAATATTTGATTCTTCTTTCAATTATGTTTATTATGTTTGTTTTGAAACTACTCATTTTCACATGGTTTATTATCCCTTCTTTCTTTTCATGGTTTGTTTCTATGTAAGTGTGTATCTATGCACATACCTTTGTGGAAAACTCAAAATGTGAACAAAGCAGGTGAAGTCCCTGCTCTTTTTTTTTTTAATTGTTTAAAGTATTACAAATAGCAGAGCATATGTCTCCTTTTCCACTGTTGACCTCCCCCCAGCAGCACATGCACTCACCTCCCTAGTGTCTGTGCCCTTTGGTTATGCTTCTCTTTTGATCATGCAGTATAACAGTGAGGGCAGAGAACAATTAAATAAATGTGTGCTTAAAATAATTTCCTCAGGAAGATTCATATGAAGAAAGCTATTCACTGTAAAAATTGTCTTGGTGTGGGCAGGATGTGTAAAGCATGGTCTGGGGAGGTTTTGCATGTTGGATGAAGACCTGAACCAGGACCAGAGGGTGCCCACTGGGTTTGTTACAAAAGAGATCAAAACCCAAAGCCCAAGAAATAATAGAAAAGGTGCCACATCAGAAAAGGAAGAAAGGAGCTCATCCTCCCTCAGACCATATAAAAATGAACTGGTCAAATTATTATGAAATCGCTCCAGAAAAAACAAGTCTTCAGTGCTTGATATTTAAAATGTTCCCCTTGATATTTTCTTCTGTGAAGTGTTGGTTTATCGCTTTGCTTTGGGTATACAATGTGTAAAGTGACACCATAAAGTTAGCACCTTTTTTGTCTCTTAGACAAGTTTCTTTTTGTTCTCTTATTATTTTGCTGGGCATCAGAGGAATGTGTTTAGGGTTCAAATGCTGCCGGAACCAAGGAAGATTTTTCTCCCTCACACCTGAGGTTATTAGAGCATTTTTAACTCCTCGTTTCATTTTATTGTATCGCAAATCAGCGAGCTGGACAAGACGCCTAATGAGCCAATTAGTTTAGCATTCATTTATTGCGCACGGCCCAGAGGGAGGTGTCTCTTTCCAATTCTCTGAGCAACCCATACAGGAAGTTTTTTTGTATTTATACTTTTCAAGCCTCTTTGTTTGCAGATATTACAAAGGGCTCTGTGTGAGTTATTGTTACAGACAGTTGTAACCTTGAATACATAATGAGTTTGTACTTGGCATAATTATTATCAGTATTAGTCTATTACATTGATGGCTGGCTTGCAAGGTCAGACAGTTAAGTTTATCTTTTTCTATTATTTGAACTAAAAACAATGTCATTTTATAGAATAACAGACTGTCTTAAAGTGACAGAGTTTACAGGACTAGGAACTACCTAACAATAGCAGAGAGTTCCAAACAGCAGTTTTCTATACAAGATGGAAGTTATTATGCTTCATTTCCCACTGGTTTTATGTAAATGAGTCAAATCATTGAGTCCTGGGGGTTGTTAACATTGTTAACCTATTCAGTTTTGAGGTTTCCTTTACTAAGTCCTATAGAGAGAATTAATAATACAGCACGTGTGAAAGTTTCATCTTCAGAGAATCCTTCTTCCTTTGCTGTATTAAGTCACACCGGGATCCCGTCGACCTTGACTGCAGTGGGGGTGGTCAGGATGATGGTATATGGTCCCCTTTAGGTAGGAGTCAGTTCTTGGGTAGTAAATTTCTTTACCCAAACAGAGTCAACAGGGTGAAAGGGATGGACCGGATAAGAAGTTGGCACAGGCAGAGTATTCAGACGTGCTTCTGGATTGCTTTCCAGGTAGACTGTAAAGCCTGTAAGAACTTGACCAAAGATTGGTTATGGATTTCAGCTTTTCTAGATTGGGTTTCCATGTAAGCTGGTGAGTTGGGTAGGTCAGGGTCTGGAAGAGTCACTAAAATCTGTAGAGGCCCCACTGGTTTTAGGGCAGCCTCCCGGGCTGCTTCATCTGCAGTCTAGTTTCCTCTTGCTTCTGGGGAGTCCCCTTGTCTTACATACGTAGAGGTGGAAAGACTTAGTTACTTCTGGTAGTGCCAGTTGGCCCATTGTCCGTGCTCTGCTCATGTCTGTCTAACTGTTTACTATATATTACCTCAAGGTTCCTGGCTCTGAACTTCCTTAGGGAAAATGGATGTCGGTGGGGTCCTCTGACTGCTTCCGTGCTGAAGAGGGATGGAGTTTTCTTTCAGAGCCAAGAGATCCTTGCTGTCTGTCAGAGGGATGATAAGGCTTGGGCACAGAAGGAGGTGGGCTTGTGACCTCGTGGAGACAAACGGTGATATAAAATTTAGTATTATTGAGCAATTAGAACAGCAAGAGTTATAACAAATGGTCTGGTGGAAGGGAAAGAAAACATTTCAGTTTTAATAACCTCTATTGAAATAGAATTTTTTTCCTCAAAATTACCTCTATGTTTATCAAAAGAGCTAAATCAAGACCAATTTATCTATTGTATTCAATTTGGCCTGATTGTTTGCATAAACACAACAAGAATGGTAACTGACTACTTTTGCCAGAATTTCATGGTTGAATCTTAGGGTGCCCCGTAGGGCCAGGAAGCCAAGCCATCCAGCTGCCGTCAGCCCTGCCTGCTGTATCTGCTGAGCTAGGTGAATCCCTCACCTGCAGCGACTCCACCTGGGCCCACGCCCTAGGCTTCAAAGCCTATCTCAGCAGCCCTCCTACTCCTTGCGGCCCACAGTGTGTGGGGGTTCCTCAGGGACAAAGAGGCTCCCTTATTGCCCCCCTTCTACTCTGACCAACCACCAGCGATGGTAAGGTATGGGGCTGACTCTCCAGCATCAGCTATTTTCAGGACTACCAAGCAGGATACCAGGCTTTCTTTGTGGCATTCTTATTGGTTTCAAGCCTTTTGAGCTCAGACAGGGCTTGTTAAAACATGATACTCCAGTCAAAGTTTTTGGTCAATAAAACCACTATTGGAAACCAGTCTTATTGAATTTATGCAAAGAAATGTATTGCCATGATTTATTAAGCATTGCTAAATTTCGGAGGAATTATATAAGGAGAAAAATATACTGACCTGCTTTAAGATCTTTTGATTTTTCTTGCCAGTCCTTTCTATGGACTCTCTAGAGTAATATTTAGTATTATAAGAAAACAGTAACTGTCTTTAAATGGCAAGAAGACATTAAAATGTGTTTACACTCAAATAGATAGTCACAGCTGTCCCTGTAGTAGGGTTCCCCCTATTTCACTTGTTCTTAAACTACATATGGTCTCTGGGAGGGGTGACCGCCCTCTCAGAACGGACTAAGGGAGTAGCTGCTCCACATGAGCGTTATCCCTTCGCAGGGTCTCACTTGTCACAGGATCTCACAGGGTCTGTAATTCCTGTGACTGAGGGCTGGTACTTACCACTTCCCTGCTTTATACAGGCCTCCCCCACTTTCCTAAAGTTGAGGTTTGTGCCGCCCCTGACATGGGCATGGTCACACAGGCCTGCAAGGCAGCACACAGGCTGCCAACTGTCTCTCAATAGAGGCCAAAACCTGATGGGTATTTTTTTTTTCCTATTTGGGCACCTGCCCTTTTGGCAACTGCATTCAAATCTATAAGAGAACTACAGGTAATTAGCATATTAACATAATGAGGTACAATATGGGCACTGTGGCTACTTCAGGCAGCCAAATTTTCTGCCACCAAACATGACACATGGTAGGACTATACAAACATCTCAGGGAGGTGATGAAAGTCTTTTTATTTTTTACCTTCCTACACAAAGCAAAATTGTCCTTGTCTCTCTGGAGTTATGTCCATGAAGACACAGGCATTATCTAAATCTACTATACAATTTTCTGTAGGCTACTGTCAGAGCTGTGCGTGGCGGCCAGTTCTTCTTTCTAGCCACAAATACAGTCTGTCCAATTTCCCTAAATGTATTCTGGCACAGGAGAAAGTTGTTTTGCTGTACACAGGTAGCTTAACCCCTATACAACTGGGCTTGGACCTCTGCCTAACAAACTGCAGCCTATAAAATCAATATGCAGCCTCCGGTCCTTCTAACCTAACGGGGTCATGGCCAGTCCCTCAGTCAGACTCCTACTCTCTGGGAGAATCTGAAAGTCCTGAAGGCTCCCGGGTCCAGGGAGAGCGCCTTTCCTTTGCCCTTTTTTTAAACCCTGTTTACTAGTTACAGGGCCCTGCTATCCTTGTCTCTCATCACTGCTTGATTCCTAGTGGCGAGCCAAACACAGCCGGGGCTGCAGGGAGAGACGGTTTGCACAAGGCAAAGCGCTCCTGTAGAGGTGGCTTGGGCTTCAGGCCCTTGCCTGCCCACCTGTCCTCTTTCCTGGCAGCCTTGATCTAGTACAACTGCGGCCTTGATCTAGTACAACTCAGATAAGTGAGAAACCAAGGACGCCAGCAGAGCGGCTTGCAGCCAGCAAAATCAACAAAAACCTATGTCTCCCTGCTCTCCCCGCTGACGCACCTTCCCCGCCCCCCCTTAACCATTTACTCTGTAAGTAAGAACAGGGCATCTGCCCCACCCCCACCCCATCCCCTAACCGGGTGTCTTGGCTCACCCCTTAGTCTAAGGGGTGAAATCTTTTAGCTTCTTTGGGAGAGTTTAAGGCACTGGAAGGGGACATTAGCCCCTCCTCTTCCAGCAGCAACAGGTACTGAACCCTTTCAGTACATTTACAAATGCGAAACTTTACCAGCTTTATCCACGGTTGCTTTCACAGATCCCAGGGCCCGTTGCTTGTCTCCCTTTCCTATTGTGAGTTAGAGGAAGACAATTCCTATAGAGGGGAGAAAGAAAAACAGCTGGAGTTTTGGAGAAAACTACAGGCCATCACTGTAGTAGTCTGTCCCCCCCTGACCCACCCCCCTTGTCCCCCTGACCCCCCCAAGGCTGGGGTCTGGCCTGTGGAGAAAAATGACTCTTAGTCGGCCTGGAAAGATAGCGGATGAGAATAAGGGTGTGTAGGGAGATTTCTTGCAGATCAAAATCCTGGAAGGTCCCCTGAGAAAAATAGATCTCTGCAGCACTGCTAGAGACTTTTGCAGAGTATCACGGGTTCAGCCTTTAATGAATCAAACGTTTTAGCCAGACGAATCAACAGAAGTGCAGATAAATCAAAGTAGCTTTTGCTTTCACACAGACCAGTTAATGAGCAGATAATTACGCCAAGACAGAAAAAAACATTGGTACTCACACTCTCTCAGTAGACTAGCCCAAATGGAAGCTGAGCAGATAACTGAAACAGTGCCCAACTTCCCAAATGGACGTGGGGGCACTCCCGGCACCCACACCCCAAAATTCTCAACCAACGTCTTGGTGAGAACTTACCCGAGGAGTTAAGACTGCATCCAGTCCCCCTTCTCTGCATCAAAGTGGCTAGTCCCAAACAGCAAAAGTGAACTCAAAATTCCTTAATTGAATTTGAAATCACTCATTTCAGGAGGGTTTTTCTGATGACTCCAAAAGAATGTAAGGGCATGTCAGGTGCCCTCTGTCTGGCCGTCAAGACCACTGAGAAGTGTCTCCGGGGCCCTGGAACTTCATCAGGTGGCACCTCCCCTAGAGATCCTCAGGGCCTGGCATCGAGGCAGGGGAGGCCGTGCGTCCCAGGTGTCCGAGACTAGGTGCAGGCAGGCACCTGACTCTGATCTCACTGGCGCCTCCAAATGTTGTATCGCAAATCAGTGAGCTGGACAAGACGCCTAATGAGCGAATTAGTTTAGGAGTCATTTACTGCGCGCAGCCCAGAAGGAGGTGTCTCTTTTCAAGTCTCTGAGCAACCCCTACAGGAAGTTTTTCCGTATTTATACTTTTCAAGCCTCTTTGTTTGCAGATATTACAAAGGGCTCTGTGTGAGTTATTGTTACAGACAGTTGTAACCTTGAGTACATAATGAGTTTGTACTTGGCATAATTATTATCAGTATTAGTCTATTACATTGGATGGCTAGCTTGCAAGGTCAGACAGTTAAGTTTATCTTTTTCTATTATTTGAACTAAAAACAATGTCATTTTATAGAATAACAGACTGTCTTAAAGTGACAGAGTTTACAGGACTAGGGACTACCTAACAATAGCAGAGAGTTCCAAACAGCAGTTTTCTATACAAGATGGAAGTTACTATGCTTCCATTTCATTCCTTTTTCTCTCACTCTGTTTATTCAACAGGATTTTTATACAACTACAACTATTATTATATGGTTTATTCTTTATTCAAGTGTGCTTAGCATACAACGTTATATTAGCTTCAGGTGTACAACATAGTGATTCAACATTTATATACTTACAATGTGGTCACCACAGTAAGTCTAGCACCCATCTGTCACTGTGCAAAGTTATTAAGATATTATTGATTATATTCCTTGTGCTATACACTACATATACATGATTTATTTATTTTATAACTGCAAGGTTGTACCTCGTATTCCCCTTCACCTTTTTCACCCATTCCCTCACCCCCTTTTTCACCCATTCCCTCACCCCCCTTTTTCACCCATTGCCTCACCCCCATCTATTTGTTCTGTGTAACTATGAGTTTGTTTTTGTTTTGTTTTGGGTGTTTGTTCTGTTTTGTTTAAGATTCTACATGTAAGTGAAATTATATGGTATTTGTCTATCTGTCTGACTTATTTCACTTAGCATAATGCTCCCTAGATGTGTCTCATGCTGCTGCGAATAGCAAGGCTTCATTCTTTTTATTTCTGAGTAATATTCTATACTGTATATACAGGGTAGAGCAAAAGTAGGTTTATAGTTGTGCGTACACAGAACACAGAGTTTAATCTTATTTAATTACTTTTTAATTATTGTATTATTTTCCATGTGAACAACTGTAAATATACAGTTTGCCCCAACGTGTGTGTGTGTGAGTGTGTACCATATTCATTATCCATTCATTTATCGATGGACTCCCAACAATGCTACTTCTGATATTTATCTGAAAAAAACAAAATCACTAAATCAGAAAGACATGGCCACCATGTGTTCATTGCAGCATTATTTACAATAGTTAGGATATAAACAGATTTTTTAAATGTTAGTTTAAATATCCAGTAGAAAAATGGCCATCCCAATATGGAGCCCAAGTTTATTTCTCTGTGGGAGGGATACGAGTTGGGATTGCTAGAACCCATTTCTAAAGTATACACGTGAATGATCTGGCCAACTTGGATTATAGCCACTCCTAATCAGTCTGAGAAAGGCATGAAAATAATATAACCATGTTATAGTGTGTGTGTGTGTGTGTGTGTGTGTGTGTGTGTGTGTGTGTGTGTTTTCAGTCCTCAACACAGGAGAGCTAGGGATCATATATTCCGAGGTAACTCTATAATACAGGAGCCAGAACTCGATCAAGAGAAGGTACTGAGGAGGGGATCTGTTCCCATCCATGGGGCACGTTTGCACCAAACTGCAAGAGGCAGTGTGAATGAGGACGTCCCTGTGCCTGAGGTTTCAACAGTAGCAGAGAGGCCCCAACTTGTCTGACACCGTCTCTCATCCTCTTCCTCATGCTCACTCACCTCCAACACTGGTTTCCTTTTTTGGCTGAACATGAAAACAAACATCTTCCTCAGGACCTTTACCCTGGCCATTCCCTCTGCCCAACACACACTCTCCCACAGAACCTTGCATCGCCCTCTCTTACTTGAGGTTTCTTTACAAATGGCATCTTGTTTGTAGGTCTTGCCTAAACACCCATGAAAATAAAACACCCTATTCATTTCTTCATACCTGCTCTCCTTTTCTTCATAACACCTGTCACCATCTGAAATGTCATATATATAGTTAATCCTCACATGTGGATATTTTTTCCACTGATTTTGAAAGGGCGGAGGGAGAGAGAAACATCCATGTGAGAGAGACACACCAACTGGTTGCCTTCCACACCCACCCTGACCCACAGCCAAGGATCATGTACATCATTGAATTCTAGAAACTTTTGTTCTTCAGCACCCTATACTTACAGCCTGGACAGTGCCAAAAACATGGTCAGCATTCAATTTATATTCCTGAAATACATGAAAAATGTCTCATTAAAACTGTAGAGTACATAACACCTTAAGGAAAAATGATGATTGATAAGAAAACTTCATATCACAGGTGACACAGGGGCTTTCCCAAAAGGGGACCAGATTCATACACAATATATTAAAATTAATTCTTTCTCTACAAATATAAATGTTAGCATTTCAAATATGTAATATGAGTTTTTGTGAATTAGTCATATTATTTCCCTCTTTCCTAGTAGTCACCTCCACCATATGCAACCAGGGAATGGTACACAAATTTCAGAATTTATTCTCCTGGGATTTTCAGAGGACCCAGAACTGCAGCCCCTCATATTTGGGCTTTTCCTCTCCATGTACCTGATCACTGTGTTGGGAAACCTGCTCATCATTCTGGCCGTCAGCTCAGACTTCCACCTCCACACACCCATGTACTTCTTCCTCGCCAACCTGTCCTTGGTAGACATCTGTTTCACCTCCACCACCATCCCAAAGATGCTGGTCAACATCCAGACACAGAGAAAAACCATCAGCTACACAGGATGCATCACACAGATTTATTTTCTTATACTCTTTGCAGTGTTGGACTTTTGTCTCCTGACAGTGATGGCCTATGACCGGTTTGTGGCCATCTGCCACCCCCTGCACTATATGGTCATCGTGAACCCCCAGCTCTGTGGACTGCTGGTTCTGATGTCTTGGATCATGAGTATCCTGAATTCCTTGTTACATTGCTTATTGGCGTTGAGGCTGTCCTTCTGTGGAAACTTGGAAATCCCCCACTTCATCTGTGAACTCAATCAGATGATCCAACTTGCCTGTTCTGACACCTTTCTTAATAACATGGTGATGTATTTTGCAGCTGTCCTGCTGGGGGTAGGTTCTTTCCTCGGGATCCTTTTCTCATATTCTAAGATAGTGTCCTGCATACGTGGAATGTCATCAGCTCAGGGGAAATACAAAGCATTTTCTACGTGTGCATCTCATATCTCGGTTGTCTTATTATTTTATTGTACAGTGCTAAGCGTGTACCTCGGCTCTGCTGCTATCCAGAGCTCACATTCAACTGAAACAGCCTCAGTGATGTACATTGTGGTCGCACCCATGCTGAACCCCTTCATCTACAGTCTCAGGAACAAGGACATCAAACAGGCTCTGAAGACATTCTTTGTGAAGGAAACTACAAACAGGCCAGTGGTCCTAAGACTAAAGACGTACCACAGATGGCAGAGGTCAAAGTCTCAGAGTCAGACATAGAAGCATGGAACAGACTGTTGAATCTCAGAGGGAAGGCCCCAGGAGAGGGGGTGGGGAATGGGTGGGAAGAGATCAACCAAAGAACTTATATGCATATATGCATAACCCCTGGACACAGACAGTAAGGTGGTAAAGGCCTTGGGCAGGGGCGGGGTTGGCTAGACGGGGTCAATGGGCAAAAAACAAGGAACATATCTAATACTTCCAACAATAAAGATATTTTTAAAAATAAAATGCAGTTTCTGAGTCCCACTCCAGAAGGGCCCAGTAATCTGCATTTATAATGATTAAAAATGATGTATAAACAGGTTGAAAATGAGCACACCTCGATAGTGGATGTCATTGCACAGATTATTAAGTTATTATTAGTTTAAAACAGGGTGAGATCTATATTAATGGAAATGCCATGATTTAATACATTTTTACTTAATTAAAAGCATACTAGTATGTCTTCTTAAACTGATGTTTTTCACATGAAAATAATTTAAGCTTATCAGCAATGCTCAAATCCACTGATGATTATAGATATAGCTTTGCAAATTAGATATATTGAGCTATTCACTCTTGTTACAAATTGCATGAAAGATAGGAATGAAGTGTGTCTTTGGATTCATTGGGAAAAAAGGCTCAGAATCAGATACTGAGATTATCTTCAGACTGTGGAAGTAGAGCCTTCTCTTTCTACTCATTTCCTAGAATTTCCATTTATTTGACCTTAACTTCTGTATTCAATTTCAGTAACTCACTTTATTAAACTTTCTTCTTTCCCTTATAACCTACAGTTTTCCCCTTTGTTGTTTTTTTAGCTTCCCAATTTATTTCCATCATGGCCATATACATAATGAGAAAGCATGTATTTTTTAGAATTTTTCTCGAGTGACAAATATTGTACCAAATGTTTTTTTTTTTTACTAAAAGAATCATCCAGATATCCAAGATGGCTGCTTATGGGACAGCAGGCTGCAAGAGAGTGTGTGAGTGAGAGAGCAAAAGAAGAGTGCATGGACATGCAGGGAGTGCCTGTGTTTGTGAGTGAGGGACAGTTGTATTCCATGGGACTGTTGAGGACTGGTGGACCAGGTTCCTTTGCCTGGGCAGCCTCTACTCCTGCTGAAATCTCTCCCAGAGCGGCCAGCTCTGCCACAGAGACCACACAATCTTAAAGGGGAGAGCGGCTGTGATCGGAAGCCCAGCCTTACCCTCAACCAGAGACCAAAAAAATCAATACAAAATATCAATGAAACCAAGAGCAGGTTCTTTGAAAGCATAAACAAGATTAATGAACCTCTAGCCAGACTCACCAAGAAGCAAAGAGAGAGGATCCAAATAAAAAAATCAGAAAAAAAGAAGTGAAATAACAACAGATCCCACAGATATATGAAGACTCGTAAAATATACTATGAGCAACTCTACTCCAAAAAACTGGTCAACCTAGAAGAAATGGACATATTCCTAGAAAAACACCACCTTACAAAACTCAACCAGAAGGAATCAAAAAATCTGAATAGGCTGATAACTATGGAGGAAATTGAAGCAGTAATCAAAAAACTGCCAGAGACACAGAAGCATGGAACAGACTGTCAAATTTCAGAAAGAAGGCAGAGGTGGATGGTTAAAAGGAAAGAGATTAACCAAAGACCTTGTATGCATATATGCAAAACCCATGTGTAAGAATAAACAAATCATCATTCCTGTCAAAGAACAGTTTAGACAGCCGCCATTTTGGACAGTGTGACTTGGCAGCTGCCATGTTGGCCACATGGGGCCACCATCTTGAAACAGCGAAGGCCAACACCTCCCTTTGAATTAGCCAATCACAAAAGATTGTGCACCCGAGCTCCAATCAAGAATAAAGGACAGGTCACATGCCTCAGGGATTAAAAACCCAAGCAGCCCACCTGCTTGGTGTGCATGCACTTCCAGACCATGTTTGCACACCCTTCTATGTAGAAGGAAAGATGTTTGCCTTGCTGCCTGGCTCCCATGTATGTTTTGTGTTCTACAGGGACCCCTGACTTGGGGGGCTCACCTTATTTCCAACACATGGACCTACACAATAGTGTGGTGAATGCCTGGGACAGGGGGCAGGTGCAGGCTAGACAGGGTTCAAAGGGGGAAAAAGGGGCCATCTGTAATACTTTCAACAATAAAGATTTTTAAAAGAATTTTAAAAGCATATTATAAACCAATATTAAAAATAAAGTACGAAATTTGCAGAATTAAAAGAGCCATGCAATAATTAAGAATGCATATGCATACTGCATGAGTCTGTGTCTGTATAATTCCAACAAAGTCCACAAAAGCTTTCATTGCTTTGTTATATATCTGTAAACAATGTAATCACCCTGAACCTCTTTACCTTATTTGTAATGATAGTGGGATAATAAACCTAATTCAGATGAATGTTATTAGAAATAAATGAAATGTTTGGAAATACCAGTTAAGTCCATGAACTCTTTTACACGTAAGAAGTATATCTATGTGTATACATGGGTGCATTTGTAGATGATTAAAATAAGCACACACACACATATATACAAAGACTCATTAATAATCCCATATTTTATGTTGAAAGAAAATTTGTGAGAAATCTGGGTAGGATAGAAATTAAAAGAATAAATGGTTGAATTGAAGTGAAATAAAGGAATGTAGAAATTCAGGCACAAAGACACTATAGGGAATTCACTGTACCAGCTAATGGGGCATAATCTCCAAATTGACTTTAGATATTTTACTTCTACTTAAGTTTAGATTTTAACACAAAATATCCTTAACCAAGGGAAGCTAAGTGAATTAATTGAGAAGCTAATATTCCATTTCCTCCAGAAAAAGAAACGTTGGGCCCTGCCAGCATGGCTCAGTGGTTGAGTGTGGACCTATTGAAACAGGACTTTTGGGGTTAAATTAGGACAGGCTTAGGAAATATTAGGAAATTAGGGGCACCTTGGAGAAAGCACAGGGCTGCAGAGCAGCAGAAGGTATATTTCCATAGAATGGGGGAGCTGGAAAGCTGCAACAAGTACATTTCCATAGAATGAGGAGCTGGGAACAGCAAAAGTTCTATATTTACAAAATAAAGAGAAAGAAGCCCTTCATTCAGAAGGAGAAGAAGAAAGCCTAAGGGAATTGGAAAACAATAGGGAAGGAGAGGGAGACAACCTCACATGTCCCATGTGAGACTCAACCTTTGAATCCATGAGTTACCATAGTAACAAGTCTAAGGGAGTAGTGATGACCAATCAGAGGGGATATCAAGGCACCAGGATCTGCAGCCTTTGGAAGCCATAGGGAAAAGGAACTCAGTGGGACCCTTTCCCCCTCCCTACATGGAAGTCCAATCTGTGGGACTCTTTCCCTCTCGCCATGTGAGAGTCTGTACTTATTCTTCAATAAATTCCCACCTTTGCTATACCACTTTCTGTCTGTGAACTCATTCATCGATTCCAGCGGACAAAGAATCTGGGTACCAGTCCAAAAATTCCATATCACTATGAACCAGGAGGTCAAGGTTCAATTTCCAGTCAAGGCACATGCCCGGGTTGTAGGCTCCATCCCCAGTGTGGGGCATGCATGAGGCAGCCAATCAATGATTCTCTCTCATCATTGATGTTTCTATCTCTCTCTCCCTCTCCTTTCTGAAATCAATAAAAATATATTTTTTAAAAAAATAAAAAAATTTGGATAAATGTCTGTGTTACATTCCTGTGGCTGTTGTAATAAAATACTGAACTCGGTGGCATAAAAGAAACACATTTATGCTCTTACTGTTTTGGAGGTCAGAAGTCTGAAACTAGTCTCAATGGACTAAAATCAGGTTGTCTGCAGGGCCAGTTCCCTCTGCAGGCTCCAGGAGAGAATGTGTTTCCTCTCCTTTCCCAGGTTCTCAAGGCCACAAGCATTCCTTGGCTCGTGGCCCCTTCTCCATCTCTACAGACAGCAGTGCAGACCATCTCCAAAAATCCCTCTGATTCCAACCATTTTTCCTTTTGCTTCTGCATTCTAGACCATGGTGATTACATTAGTCCCATCTGCATAATTATGTTCCAACTTTTAATCTAAAAGGGAGATCATTGTACTATTGTTGTTCTCTCTGCAGGGATTAAATGTGGACATTAAAGACATAAACATTTTTTAAAAGTCAGCTGATTAGCAAAATATTCCATCTACTACCTTAATGCCCCCTCTTTAGTATAAAAATAATATATTCAAAGTTTCTGGGATTGGGTGCAGGCATCTTTTGGAGGCTCCTATTTATCTGCTACACAGTCTTTTTCAAAAATATATTATTGGATATCATGGCTTCATCCAAATACATTAATGTATTCATCCAAATACATTATTGGATATCTTCTCTAGGGCAGTGATGGGGAACCTTTTGAGCTCGGCATGTCAGCATTTTCAAAAACCCTAACTTAACTCTGGTGCTGTGTCACATATAGAAATTTTTTGATATTTGCAACCATAGTAAAACAAAGATTTATATTTTTGATATTTATTTTATATATTTAAATGCCATTTAACAAAGAAAAATCAACCAAAAAAATTAGTTTGTGTGTCACCTCTGACACGTGTGTCATAGGTTCGCCATCACTGCCCTAGGGCAAAATCATCTAGGGTGAGAATCACTGGACCAGAGTTTGAAAACTAAAAGCAACATGACAGATTCCAATCAAATCTGATGAGACAGATTCCCTTACTCATCTTGTAACTTTGAGCAGATCACTAACCCCTTCCAAGCTCCATTTCTGCAAAGGGGAATAGAGTTCATAATACAACTACCTTATAGACTGGATTTTTCAAAAATTAAATAAAATTATGCTTATAAGATGCTAAGTGTAGGTTATGTGGCATAAGACTATCTCTATATATCTCATAATTAACTCCTATATATATAAAAGCCTAACTGACCATTATGACCAGTCCACCAGTCACTATGATGTGCACTGACCACCAGGGGGCAGATGCTTAACACAGAAGCTGCCCCCTGGTGGTCAGTGCGCTCCCACAGGGGGAGTGCTGCTCAGCCAGAAGCCGGGCTCACAGCTGGCAAGCGCAGCTGCAGGGGCAGGAGCCTCTCCCATCCCCGAACGGCAGTGGCAGGCACAGCGGGCCAGGATAAGCACAAGTGTCATGGCGCCAGTTAGGGGTCCTCCCTGGCCACCTGCCACTTGGCGCACTGCTACATCCCTTGGGGGGTGTTGGACTGCTGGTTTAGGCCCAATCCCTGCAGGCCAGGGGGATCTGGCCTAAACTGGAAGTGGGACATCCACCAAAGGGTCCTGGATTGCAAGAGGGCACAGGCCAGGCTGATAGACACCCCCTCCCAGCCCCCATGCACAAATCTGTGCACTTGGCCTCTAGTATATTTTATAATGAGGTACTTAATGACAAGTCTTAACTTGTGAAATAAGCACAAAATCCTTCATCATTGGAGAAACCAAGATAGCGGCATAGGTAAACACTGGAAATTGCTGCCTCACACAACCACTTCAAAAATACAACTAAAAGACAAAACGAACATCATCCAGAACCACAGGAAGGCTGGCTGAGTGGAAATTCTACAACTAGAAGGAAAGAGAAAAGCACTGAGACTCAGAGGAGGTGAGGAAATAAAGTGCAGAGGTACGGAGGCGCACGCCTAAAGGGCTGGCAGCTGAGGACGCAGCGCACGGGGAGAGGGCTGGTGGCTGAGGACGTGGTTGTCTTTTTCAATCGGGAGGGAGTCTCAAGCTCCCGACTGCTCTGAACTCCAGTTCCGGCCGAGTCTCTGGGGACCCAGACTCACACGGGGAGAAACTGGACTGTCTGGCATCTGGCAGAACTTGAGGGCGGCTTTCTCTCAGAGGTGATTGCAGCGATTACCAGGACACTGAGATGCGGGGCCTCTTAGGGTAGGACTGGGGAGCAGCCATAGCTGCTTGCTCCACCCTGTTGATCCCCTGAGACCCTGCCCCACCCAAGCTGTGCACAGAAGCTTTTGCATATGAAAGGCCTGGCCCTTTGCAACCTGAAAATTACCTAACAAACTGCAGCTGAATCAGAGAGACCCAGAACTTCCAAACGAAGGCCCAAGGCCCCACAGCAGCTTGCATTGCTTCACAGCTGGGCCTCATCTGGGCACCTCCAAACCTCAAACAAAGAAAAGGAATCTCTCCATAGCTCCTGCAGGGTAGCCTCAGACAAAGGCTAAATTAGCACCTCCTTAGAGATCTAAGAGCCAGTGTACCCAGTGGTCAGAGTGGGACCATCCAGATTATAACTCCTCAGATCCATAAGGGACACACTCAGGGGGCAGACTCAGTGAGCACCAAAGCCCCACTGAAGCAAGTCTTGCCCCAGAAGAGTGTCTCCAGCTCAGAAGTTCTCCCACTGCAGACACAGCTGATTCTCACAGCCAGTTGGCCTGGAGGTCAATTCCTCCCAGTGATACCTACAACAATCAAGGCTTAACTACAACAAGACTGTGCACAAAGCCCACAGGGGGGTGAACCAAGAGTGTCCACCTCAAGTAATTGGGGAGGCTGAGCCACTGGGCCTTATAGGACACCTAACGCAGAAAGCCACTCTATCAACACAGGGAAGCATAAAAAATGCGGAGACAAAGAAACAAGTCACAAATGACAGAAATGGAGGAAAGGAAACTACTGGATATAGAGTTCAAAACCACACTTTTAATGTTTTCAAGAATTTTCTAGAAACCAATAAATTTATTGAGACCCTCAATAAATCTAGAGAGACCCTCGAGGTTATGAAAAAGGACCAACTAGAAATTAAGCATACACTGACTGAAATAAACAATATTATGCAGAGATCCAACAGCAGACTAGAGGATCACAAGAATCAAGTCAAAGATTTGAAATATGAAGTAGCAAAAAAACACCCAACAGGAAAAACAAAAAGAAAAATAATCCAAAAATATGAAGATAGTGTAAGGAACCTCTGGGACAACTTCAAGCGAACCAACATCCAAATTATAGGGGTGCCAGAAGAAGAGAGAGAGCAAGATATTGAAAACCTATTTGAAGAAATAATGACAGAAAACTTTCCTACCTGGTGAAAGAAATAGACTACAAGTCCAGGAAGCACAGAGAGCCACAACAAAAGGAATCCAAAGAGACCACAACAGACACATCATAATTAAAATGCCAAGAGCAAAGACAAAGAGGAGAATCTTAAAAGCAGCAAGAGAAGAAACTCAGTTACCCTACAAGGGAGTACCCATTACGACTGTCCTCAGCTGATTTCTCAACAGAAAACTATGCAGGAAATATTCAAAGTAATGAATGCAAGAAACTACAACCAAGATTACGTTATCCAGCAAAGCTATCATTCAGAATTGAAGGTCAGATAAAGGCTTCACAGATAAGAAAAGCTAAAGGAGTTCATCACCACCAAACCAGTATTATATGAAATGCTGAAAGGTATCCTTAAGAAGAGGAAGAAGAAGAGAAATAGGTAAAGATACAAATTATGAACAACAAAATACACATCTATCAACAAGTGAATCTAAAAATCAAGTGAATAAATAATCTGATGAACAGAATAAAACCGTGAATATTAATAGAATCAGGGGCATAGAAAGGAGTGGACTGACTATTCTCGGGGAGGAAAGGGGTTGTGGGGGGTATGGGAAGAGACTGGATAAAAACTGTAGACCTATGGATGAGAACAGTGGGTGGCAGGGGTAAGAGCAGAGGGTGGGGTGGGAACCGGGTGGAGGGAAGCTATGGGGGAATAAAAGAGGAACAACTATAATAATCTGAACAATAAAGATTTAATTTTTAAAAAATTCTTCATCATTTTTGACAAATGTGTCCTCAAGCCAAAGACTGCAGTGTCAGAATTGCAATTGACTAGCAAAAGAGCACAGCTCTCCCCTTGTTGGAGAGGAAGATAGCAATTCTTTGTAGACATCAGAACTGTGACCCCACCACAGATCGGTGCTGGAGCATCAAAGGGACTTGGTCCTGACAGGTTTCTTGGCCTCAGACATTCGGGAAAATGTTAACTCAGTGTTGGGGTAACTCAGCATAGGAGATCAGATCTATGTAAAGCGAGAAGATCAAGGACAAGGGAAAATAAAAACTAAATGTACTTGACTTCTAACCTGGTCCCTTTAGATCAGAGAATCATTAGGAAAAATTCCTGTTTATTCTAGAGGCCCACGGGGAAATCATGTGGTTAGAAGTTGGAATAACACAAGGGAAATGTGCCTGATGAGCAGGTATAGAGAGAGCTGTAGATATCTCCCCTGTGTAGTCCTCAGCTTGTACAATGTTGGGGACAGCACAGGCTGTTGCTTTTTATTTCTAA